>NC_081413.1:0-646666 GCF_030272615.1 Cryptomeria japonica
TTTGGGTTTCTGTGCTGGTGTTTCGCTGTTGATGGCATTTTGCTTTGGGTGTTTTGGATGGTGGTTCTTCGCCATTCATTTTTTGTGATCCCATTTTTTCAATCAAACTCTTGTTGCTGGTGCTAGGGATTTTTTGTGCCACTGCTGCTTCTTTATGCTGCTGTCGTTGCCTCTGCTCACCATTTTTTATGGGCCCTTTGTCTTCCTTTTTCCTCCATTCGCTGCCTTTGCGGTGACGATGGAGGCCCGGGCATGCGTCGTGTCTATGGGCCCCTTGGGCTTCCTTCACTACTTGCAGGCCCCTTGGGCTTCCCGCTACCGTCGCACCCGCTGGCTTCGCCTGCCCATGACACATCATGCCCCTGCGAAGACCTACCAATGCTCTCCTCTGCGTTCTCCTCGCGGCCCTACGCTCCTCCTCCTCGTTGCAGACGGGTATTTTGGCCCGTGGACGTGGCAGCCCTCGTGCGGATTGCCTCCATCGGATTCCCTGTGGATTTCCCTTCTTCCGCGCCCGGTATTGGTGTGCAGACTCTCGCCTTTGTTCATCTTGGAGACTCTTCGGCTCCCCGGATCCCGTGAGCATTTCCAATGGTGGTTCCCGGTTTTCCATGTTGGTTTCCAGTTCTTCCTCGCTCGTGGGTCCCAGCTTCTTGGTCGTGGTCACTATGTTTTTTATGGAATTATGTGCCTCCTGTTAGGAGTCGGGTCCCCTCATGCCCAGTTACTCTGTGATGAACACGAGGGTTTCCCTAAACCTAATTATCTATACATTTTATAAAAGTACCCGCACATGCCAATATTATTGGGTCTTTTATTCCTTTACATAGTGACTTTAATTAATTATCTAATTAATTAATTAATTTTTTTATTAATTGATTATTTAATTGCTTAATTAATTATCTTTAATTAATTGATTGATTAAATTTTTTGCATGACTATTGGTTTTTTCGGAAGTTGAGGTGGTTATTCCCTCATTTCTATTTAAACCTTTCGATTGTACTTTCATTTTAAAAAATTAAAAAGTCCACTGATGAGAGGGTAGAATTCCCTCAAAACATGTCTGGACGTTTTTTCAATAAAGTTATTTTTCAAATATTCATGCCTTTCTCTGGTTTAATTTGAAGCTGCAAGTGATAATTTTCTTTAATTATAATCTTTAATTATAAACCCTAAACCCTATACCCTATACCCTAAAACCCTAAACCCTAAACCCCTGACCCCTAAACCCTAAACCCTAACCTAAATTTTTATAACCCTAAACCTGCACATGCCTATTTTATTGGGTATTTTATTTCCTTTACATAGTGGCGTTATATTTGATTAATTATGTAATTGATCATTTATGTGATTAATTATTTAATTGATTAGTTAATTATTTTTAATTAGTTAATTTTTAGCATGACTGTTGGTTTTCTCGAAAGATGAGGTGGTTGTCCCCTCATTTCTATTTAAACCCATCTATTGTAATTTTTTTGTAAACATTTGAAGTCCACTGATGAGAGGGTGAAATTCCCTCGAAACATGTCTGGACATTTTCAATAAAATTATCTTTCATCTTTCATGTTTTCCTCTGGATTATTTCGTTGCTGCAAGTGATGATTTTCTTAAATTATAATCAATCTTAAATTATAAACCCTAAACCCCTAACCCCTTAACCCTTAACCCTAAACCCTAAACCCTAAACCCCAAACCCTAAAAAACCCCTAACCCTAAACCTAAAACCCTAAACCCTAAACACCCTGTGAAGAAGCGCAACTTTGTCCTTTGTAGAAACTTGAGAGAAGCAATGATGAAGAAACTTTCTTGTGTAACCTCGAGCCCGTAATCTGAAAGAGGACCCCCCTTGTCCTCAAGCTTGATTTTAGTGAGAACACTAAAACGATGAACTTGCGGGGTGCCCTAAACCCTAAACCCCTAAACCCTAAACCCTAAACCCTTAACCCTAAACCCTAAATCTAAAACCCTAAAACCCTAGACCCTAAACACCTTGTGAAGAAGCGCAACTTTGTCCTTTGTAGAAACCTGAGAGAAGCAATGATGAAGAAACTTTCTTGTGTAACCTCGAGCCCGTAATTTGAAAGAGGACCCCCCTTGTCCTCAAGCTTGATTTTAGTGAGAACACTAAAATGATGAACTTGGGGGGTGCCCTAAACCCTAAACCCTAAACTTTTTAGGCTCTCATATTCCTTTCCCTAGGATTTGCTAGAGAAATCCTAAGAAGCTTGGTTCCTTTGTTACAAGAAGTAGGTTTAACTCTTAATTCCATTTTTTAATTTTTAATTTAAATATTTTTAAAATTTTAATTTAAATTATGTTATAATTCATTATTTAAAGTCTTCCTTAATTCTAAAGTATTCAAATTTATTTAATATTGATTTACTCGATATTAAATATTTACAAATTTGAAAATTTAACTTTATAATTATTTTCAAAAATAGCATTATGTTATTTTTGACCTTTTGACTTTATCTTATGAATTTACGAATTTTAATTTTAATTTTGCAAAGTATTTAAATTTTTAATTAAGAATGTTTTCGAATTTTGAGTTGATCTCTTGAAGATTCTTGATCTCATGATGATTTTGGAAAGATTCTCCATCTTTCAAATTCTTGCCTATTTCAGTTTTTGGTGGGATTTGGAAAGATTGCTTTACACATGACAATTTTGACAAGTTTCTTCATCTTTCAAATACTTGCCTATTTTAGTTTTTGGTGAGATTTGGAAAGATTTGGAAAGATTGTTTATTCAAATTATTGTCTTATTCATTTGGGCAATATTTAGAAACTTGCATTGTAACGGTTTGAAATTCAAATTTCAAACCTTGGTAGTTGTCTTTTTCATTCAGGGATTTTTAGAATCTTTCTTTGTAAATGGTTTTTGAATTCAAAATTTTCAAATTTGAATTTCGAAAAAACCATGGTTTTAGTTTCTAGTGGTTTTAGACTTGTTTAGTTTTCTGGTTTTTTAATGTTTTGTGGATTTGTTTTCCACTCATTATTTAAACCATGACATTGTAATTATTTTCTTTTTTGTTTCTAACTGATGAGCCTGTAAAGGCGAAACATGTTTTGGAATGAATCAAAAATATTTTTCATGTCTACTCTAAACTTGTCTATTTTTCCTATGTATAATTTTTTCTAAGTTAAAATTTTTTCTCCGTAAAGTTTTTTTCTAAGTTAAAATTTTTCTTTAAGTCTAATTTCTTTTGGTTTCTTTAGCTTCACTGCCAGTGTTTCAAAAATCTTTAAACCCTAAACCCTAAACCCTCAACCCAAAACCCTCAACCCTAAAACCCTGAACCTTGAACCCTGAACCCCAAACCCTAAACCCCAAAACCCTAAAACCTTAAACCCCAAAACCTAAACCTTCAACCCTCAACCCTGAACTTCATCGGCTTTGCCAAGAAGTTCCCGCACTGCGCCATATTCCACCACCACAGATTTGTTGGTGTAATCCTCGTAGACTTGGTTCCTTCATCACTCGAAGCAGATTTCTCTCTGTTTAAATCTCTTATTCTTTCTTTTCCATCTCAATTCAACTTGTTGTACTTTGTTGACTACTGTGGGCATGCAAAACTATGCAGTTAAGCGCGCTTTAATGACGGCACTACTGGGATGGGTGACCTCCCAGGATGTCCCAAGGGTCTTTCTAGAAAGAGCAGACTCGAAGAGTCTGCTCTTTCTAGAATTACTTAGGATAAGTAGATTTCGATCTTTTGAAATATTTCTAATTTTTGGAAATATTTTGAATTTTGAATTTTTGATTTAGCTTCTGGAGAAGTTGAACGGTCATGTAACGGCCATTTTTCCAATGGTCATGTGTCGGCCTTGGAAGATGTAATGGCTAGTGGATTTGTCTCCATGCCTCTATATATTCTCCATCTTTTGTATCTTTTTCTCTTGAGTTCAACTGATGAGCCTTGAATAGGTGAAACTAGTTTTGAACAAACTCAATAAAAGATCCATGATTTTCTGCTAAATCTTTGTTCTCTATTTCTTTTCTTTGTCTTCTTTCTTTAGCTGCCAGTGATTCTTACAAAAAATTTAAACTCTAAAATTTTTAATCCTCAAATTTACCTCTAAGGCTTTCTTCCTTAGCTTGCTTCACATGCTCATCACCGCCATAGATATTCTCCAGAGTATCCCATACTTCCTTAGGTGTGTCCTTGTCTTGAACATCAATAAACTCAATATCAGATAGACTACTGATAAGAGATTCCATAACTTGCCCATTCTCCTGAATTTCTCTTCTTTGATCATCAGTGAGAGTATCGGTAGGGACAACATAAGTATTCTCAACATAGTTCCAGTGTTGAGCACCCATGCTTTTAATGTAAATCTTCATTCTATCCTTCCATATCTTAAAGCTATCTCTGTTGAACTTAGGACCTTCCCTCTTCATCATTAGAATGGGATCTTTTCCTCAAGCGGTTAAGCTTATAACATAGAGGACCTGGAGGACGCTCTAATACCAATTGATGAATAATGATCAACAATAAATACCCAACAGGTACTAAGAGCAGGGGTGAATCAGTATAGACAAAAACTTCTCCCACAACTTAAACTACAAAGACTGCAAGAACTGGTAAACAATATCACCGATCTAAACCAAGGCACTACCAGTAAAACACAGTGACTGTGAAAGTTATAAACTAGTAACACTAATATATTCTCAAACCTAACATCTCATCTCAACTTTACCCATATGCTTAAGCAAGTAATAAATCAGAAATAGAATGACCATTGGATTAGCTTGCATTACCTCTTAATAGAAAACACTAAAACATCACATGAAAAAGAATCACACATAACACACTGATTTTTCATGTGGAAACCCAACTAGGAAAAACCACGGTGGGGATGAATACCCACAATTTGTTCTTGAACTCTTCTGAAGTTCACTCTGTTAGGAGCCTAGTCCAGTTAAAGACTTTACAACGGGTTCTGCTAGGAACCGATCCTGCTAGGGATCACCCGGTTAAGGGATGGCTAAATACCAGATTAGAGGTTAAAACCCTATTAAAGGTTACCTTGTAAGAGGATTTGAAGAACTCAATGATTTTGAGTCACCATGTTAAAGGATTTACAAAATCTTGTTAAAGCTACTCGGTAAAGGGATTTTCCAACTGTTGAAATGGTTAGAAGTCAACAGGTAATGCACTGATCTGATAGGAACACTTAATACCAAGGCAAATCTACTTCAGTTCCTTTACATCTACAATCACACTCTGTAAATCTCTACTCACTTCTTCGGTTTGGCAATAAATCACCTCTCATATATTCATTTGCCAACAACTTCAAATGAAAACCATCCTCGACCCTATAGACAACAATTAGGTTGGTGGCCAAAGCCTGAAAACCCTAGGCATCTAGGTTAACAATACAGTCGGTCCAATCCTGGTCGTTTGATCACATTACATAGGGTAAAACAATCTTGAACAAATCTCAAGACATTCTCCATCGTCCGTTCTTCACCACTTCTGGAAGCTGATAGCCCATCACACGCTCTCCACCGTTTACTAAGATTTTGCACATTCCTGAGGTAGATAGAATCAATCTTCTTCATGCAAGATCTTCAAGGAAATCCTTCACGCGCACAAGGCTGACGTGGCAACATGATCTGATCTTCATTTCAATGCTAACTCATCATAGGATGTCATCGGTTGAGTCACACAAACTTGGAATACATCAACCGAAAACCTTGAAGCTGAGACTAACAACCGGTAGTCATATCAAATGAAACCCCGATACAAAATTTGCATATACTGGTTCATACTTCTACATACCTATTCACTTTTTGCGTATACCATTTCACACCATCACACCGGTTCACTTGCCAGTTTACTTACTTCAATATACCTATTCACACTTCAACATATTGACATCAATGACAACATACATTATCATCATGTCATCAAATAATGGACATATGCCAACAGCGTGTGGTAGAGTCAAGGTTGAGCTAGGTTGATCGACAAGCCTATCATTATTAGTGGCAGGAGCCTCGATATCATTAGGTTGAGCCACAAGAGGAGTCGTCGTATCAGCAGAGGAGGCAGAGAATCCCCAGAGAGCTTGGCGGATCTCGTCCAAGTTGCAGTCGATATTGTTTTGGTTATGCAATCACGTAGACTGTTCACGAGCTAACAAATCCGACAACATCTGCAACTATTGTTGAATACCATCAAGGGCAGGTAGACCAAAAGGAGCCACAACAGATGGAATGGCAGAGGTTGCACGGGAGCGAGTTAGGCAAGCAAGAACATCCCTCAAGCCTGTAGAATGTGAAGATCTATAAGCTGCAAGTTGACTAGTGGATGAAGAAGGACAATTACATGGAGATCTTTCAAGGGCCATCGTGATGGAGAATAAAAATTTAGGGTTAAATTTTTTTAAGGAATCACTGGCTACAAAGGAAGAAATCGAGAAACAAAATCAGAAAGAGTACACAAACAACAAGAAAACATACAAATTTCATAAATCTCTTGAAAAGTAGTTTCAGGGAATTCACCCCTCATCAGTTGAACTCAGAATGAAAAATACATGTAGAGGGAGGAGATTAAATAGAAAGTGGAGACAAATCCACTATTTCCAAAATCAACCTCGAAAAGCTATAAAGTCTACCAAGTTACAAAATTACAAAATTACAAAATTACAAAGCTTCTAGAAGATATGAAAAATGATCATTTTTTGAAAAGTTTCTTAAAAAGACAAAATGTCTAATAAAGACGAAGGTAAAAAAATTATTAATTATTAATTAATAATTAATAGTTAAAGAGTAACTATTAATGAGTAATCAATAATTAATAAGTAACTATTATATTAACATTAATAATTAATAATAAATCATTATTAATTATTAATAGTAATAAGTAATAGTTAAATTAATTATGAGGCATAGGTCTATGTGAAAAGAATCTTCTTTTCATCAAGAAGGAGCCAAGTCGTCGACGATTACACCAACAAATTCTCAGATGAGGAATATGGCGAAGCGCGGGGACTTTTTGACAGAGCCGAAAAAAGTTCAAGGTTTAGGGAAGCCGCGCGGATATGGGAGGTTGACGGGTCATTGCTCCTGTTTCTGCTTCGACCTCGGTGGAAGCCATGAATTTGGCTTGGTTTGCGTGCAGGAAATAGACCACGAGTAGGTGTGATGGATGCATTTGGCATGGAGGATGCAGGCGGATCGACAAATCACACAAAGCACTGAGGAGGAGGAGCAGACCTACACCTTGAGAATAATGGCCCAGAGACAGTCGAGGTGAAGTTCCAGTTTTTCTCCCGGAAACGGGCCCATTTTTTGGAGGCCGAACAACAGAAGGTCGAGCGTTAGACGAATGACCAACATTGGAAGAGTTGGCGGGTGGAGCGCGATCGGGAGTCTAAGAAGCAGGCGGATGTCGAGGCGACTTGGACGAAACGCATGGTCAAGGAGGGGGCGACTGAAAACACTTGGCCGCAGGTTGAGAGCGCTGCTTGGTCTTTGACCATAGCACAGACTTCAAAGGCGCCAAGGAGGAGGGAGCATTAGAGGTGAGTGCATCAATCTTTTTTTGCAGAGCATTAAACTTAATGTTTAACTGCTCATTAATGAGCTTCGCCACAGACTTTTCCACCGGAAGTTGATCGACATCGGTCATGGCATTATCCTGGGCATCTTGATTAACAAAAGCAGCGGCATCTCGAGCATTCTTTTTTAGCGCCTTTTCGTAAACGAAATTGTTGTAGAGATCATCGAAAGAAGCTTGAGCGGAGGTAAGCCATGCGTCAGCGGGGATGGTGAAAGAACCAACGTAAGGGTGGTTTTTCATAACATTGATAGTAGAAGCCAAAGATGATGCGAAGGAAGCAACAATGTCGCCGATGGATTTTGAGTGATTAGCAGAAGCTTTCTCCATGGCTGAAATGTAGGTACCGAGAAACCTCTGGTTGGTGTCTGCTTGAATCGTTTCAAGCTCTGAAGCAAGAAGATTGTTGCCTTCAACATCGTTCACGGAGATTTTTGGTGGCTTCATTTGAATATTTTTAGGAAGTGCGCCAACATCAGAGGACACATTAAGCTTTCGCTAGAGGTTTCTGACGGAAAACTTATATTGTGATCAAATTTGATTTTTTTTGAAAAAATGCCTGAATTCGTTGACGATAATTTCACATTTGGTTTCGACGGAGAAGGCATTAATAATGAAATTTGTTTTCTTTTAAAGTGTCTGCATTCGTCTAAATTCCGATGACCATGAGCATTACTTTAAAAAAAAGAAAAAGAGGGCAAGTCATTTGCTCAATCATTAATCCTGCCTAGATTTCGTTGACCTCAGGCTTCCACAAAGACATTGGGCACTGTCAACTTCCCCAAATCCAGAACATAAGCATTACAAGGAGGGAAAATGGAACCTTCTGGATTGAGGTCATCCAGGATAGGTTAATAGGGCCTCCTACCCACCCCACCCCTATAGTTTCTTTTGCGATCTCTCAAATGGGCCTATAGTTTCTGCCAGGTGATCTCTAATCCTGAGAATCAATCTCTCAATTTCCATAGTTAAGGGTGGGGGATGCTGCCACGAACCGGTTCAAGAAAAAAGGTAGGGTGTGGGGCACTGACTAGTTTAAAGATATGAATGTCATCTTGTCTCTTTCTATGCAAGTACAGTGACTAGTATATTTGCAGCTCTGCAACCTCCGAGGTAATCAACCAATTCATTCACAGGTCTAATTTGATTATCTGCCAAATTATATAAGATGTTCATCAATCCCTCTTCTTGAGGTAGAAGTTTGTCCAATTGATTGGCTCATTTTTGTGCACCTAGTAGAGACTTGGGGTTTCAACCATAGCTAGGGTTGTTGTTAAGCTAGATTAGGTGCAAACTCGACTAAATAGGCTTCATCAAAAGAGTATAGAATTAAGAAAAAATAAAGCTCGACTGGACAAAATGAAATCTAGCCAATGAGATCAGTAAATAGATAATGTTGAAGACTTCAAATCATAACTTAAAGCTAGGAAACTAGATGTAGCAAATCACAACAATGCTAGGAATTAGGGTTTAAGGGAGCTTGTTAAGACTTAGGAATTCTATCACATAGGAAATTTTTCTTGGAAAGCAAAAGATAGATCAGAGATCCTAGGAAAATTGTAGGGATTCTATTAGGAACCAAACAAGAAAATGAAAGATAAGAACAATTTTTTGATATTAAACCATGCTATCATCTATAATCATGAATCCATCAAAATATAAAAATATAATTTTATTAATCATATATATGATTATGTTGTGTCAATTCTCAAACATTCTTAAATACCTATGACATCATAATTATCATCACTGTTGTATCTGTACTTATCACTAAACCAATAATCCTAGTCCCACATGCATACCATCAATATCCTCAAACCAAAAGACAAACTATGTACATGTCTCCATCGAAGTTAACACTAAAAATACCTATAAAATTTTATCAAGAAACACAAAATCTAATACCATCATATCATTCTTCTAAAAACATGTACCCCCACCCTTTTACCCTACTAATTCATTAGATGTGTCTAACAAATAAGCCTTGATAATCTAAGAGCGTAAGATTAGATCACACTTGAAATTCATTGCAAATGGTTGATTGTTTAATTCTAAATACTACAAAATATATTTTCTATTATAGCATTAAATATTTTTCTAAGGTATATCTATGTTAAGGAAATAGTATGATGCTACATAATACTTTTTTGGAACCTACCATGCAAGGTATTGAAGCATGAAACTTTACTCTTATTAGGCAATCCCCTAGGTTGAATTGACAACAATAAATGTAGATAAGAAGGTGGCTAGGGTTGTCAATATAAGTGACAAAAATAAATATTCTTAAATTGTTTTATCAATGTTGTTGAAGTTCAATGTTTATTTAAATGTTTGATTGTGTCTAAAAGATTCCTTTATGGAACGCTTTGATTGTGGGGTTGATAATGAGTATCAATAGTTGATTATTGATTATTGTTGATAACTAATTTTAGATAATGAGGACTAATAATTGAAACCTAAGAGACTGTTTTATTTCCATTTGATACTTTGTAATCTCTTCATTGTGTTTCTTGATTATGAGAATACCATATTTTGCTTTTGGACCACTAGTGTCTTATTCACCAAGCTCAAGAGATTCAATCAATTGTTGAGAATATCCATATTGCTATGGAGAGGGTCCCTACTTATCGTAGGATTCACCAAGGCATTTGTCTCAGTCAGAGATCTATTAATCATTCTATAGACATTATCTATTGGTTTCATGCTAATTTGGATTTTCTTTTAAATATTTCTAGCCAAAACAATCCACAATCATTAGTAGAACTATTCTAGAGATAGCTCAAAGTGGTAGTGGTGTTGCAATGTAGAAAATATCTCAAGTCATCATAATGTCAGTTATCGATAAGAGTTATAGCCTTGACAAATGGGGGTGCCAAATAAATAATTTTCCAACAAACATTTTCAGTTTTCCATTAGGTTTGTCCTTAATTGAATGCTCGTTTCAACTTTCAAGGACACTAGTTAGTACTAGGTGTGGTGATTCTTTGGTTCCACCAAGATCCCTAACATACTACTTTTAATAAGTTTTCCTTTTTTTGAAAGTTATATAGTGGCCGAATTTGTATCATGTAACAAGAATAGAAGGCATTCATATCTACTTAAAAGTTTGCCCATTTTGTAAACACACTCGATTAAAATAAAGATCATTGTGTTCAGCTATATTGTAATTATCAATTTTATGTTTTATTTTGTTCAATTTTTACTTTTGGTACAATAAATTTCTCAACTAGTATATTTTTCCCCAAATTACTAGCCTAAATTAGATAAGTGTTATCACAACCTAGTTTCTCTTACATGTACCATCAAATGCAGTTAGATATTGTATATTTGAATTAAAGACGAGATTCAATGATATTGAAGAACTAGCTACTAACTCCTCGAACTCCTTCAATTTGTTGATCTAGGTGGCTTGAGGAAAACAAAGATCAAGGATGATGAATCGAATTGTGTTGATGCTCTGAAGTAACCAAAATAAGTAGTGGGCCCCATTGGAAAGTTCATTTGGCAATTGAACTCCCTTCAGAGCCTAGGTAAGTTGTGACATCCCTAAGTTTGACATGAAAATTGATGTAGATGGTGTTGATGATAAATTGGAGATGTATTTATTTGTAATTTCTTAGATTAGATAAAATTATGTATGCCCTACTTAAATTAGAATTCTAGTTCAACAATGTTGGATTGCTAGCTTGCTAGCCAAAGAGGATTTGAAGGAACTCCACTTGATTTAGTGATGGAGGTGAATTTTAGTTTGGGTGGTTTCATGGAGGTCATCAAGGAAGATTTTTCCAAAAGATAAAAATGAAGAAAAGTAAATTTTGTGGCAACTGAGAGAGAAAAATTGTATTTGACTACATCAATACTTATTAACAACTTGAGAAGTTGATTCAAAAGGGTCATATTGACAAAATACTATTTCTTTGTGGAAGCCCATTTTGTACTTTCCAAGAAGAAGATGGGACATGGTGATTCAAATCAACTATTGGGTCCTAATCAAGACCAATATCAAGAACAAGTTTTTTGATCCCTCAAATTACTGACCTCTTGAACCAGCTCTAAGGAGATGATTTTTTCAACAAGATTGATTTGAAATTAGGGAACCATCAATTCCTTGTTGAGCTAATTAAAATTTGGAAGACTTTCTTTGAGTCCAAGAAGGGCTTGTTTGAGTGGTTATTGATGCCCTTTGGCATAATCACTACACCAACAACATTCATTTGGATGATGAATGATGTACCTAGATTATTCATAGGTTGTTTGAGGTTGTCTACTTGGATGAAATTCTTATGTTCAAAAAGATATGGGAATAACACTTGAAAAATTCTTTCGAACTTGCATCAGCTTAAGCTTTATGCCAATATAGAGAAATGATCTTTTAGCATGGAGAGGATCTAGTACTTCAAGTACATTGTTGATGAAGATGGTGTACATGTTGACCTAGAGAAGATCTTGATCTATAAAGAATATATTGTTCCTAGGATTATCATAAAACTCTTGAGTTTCTTGGGGCTAACCAAATTCCACATTAGGTTTTTGCTCACATTTATTCACATTGCATTGCCTCTAAACATGGAACAAAAGGGGGGCCTAATAAAAGTTCATATGAATAGGGCCACAACAACAAGCATTCACTCAATTGAAATAGAAGTTTTGTTCAGTACCACTCTTTGTTTTGTCTGATTTGTAGCAATATTTTGAGATCAAAATAGATGCCTTAGAGAATGTATGGGGAGCAATCTTGGCTAACATTAGCATCTAGTTGCCTACATAGTAAGACATTTTCTAACATAGTGTGTAGGCACCTAAAATATGATAGAGATTTATGCTATTGTTTAGGTCTACATACAATGAAAGGACTACATATTGGAAGGAGACAATCATCCATACTTATCACAAGCTTCTGCAGCTCATGTATACTCAAGGTGAGTTGCAGAATGACCATCAAAGGTATTCCATATACCTACAATGGTGAGCCATTTCTAACATAGTGTCACCTAAGAATTTTTCTATTTACCATAACAAGATGTTTTATAACATAGTGGGTAAGTACTTAAAATATAACAAAGAGATATATGCTTGACTTATCTTTCATCTGCAGCTTTGATAACAACACTTGGTTCTTGAAAGCATGAAACATTAGAATGACCTTAAGTTAACATTAGAGATCTTCAATTCTTTGACATATACCAAAAATTCACAGTTAGGTGGTAGGTTCTTGATTTTCACATAGAAAATGAGCTCCTATGCTACATGAGACACATTTGTATTCTCACTAAGGAACCACCAAAGATGATTTGGGACTTTCACTATAGTTGGGTGAAAAGATAGTGCTACTACGAATTTTACAAAATTATTCCTATTGTTTGCAATAGGGTCATAGAAGTGTAGTTTCAAGTGACATATGCAAAAGAAGAAATTGTAGATAAAGAGAAAAACAAATGACTAGGGCTAACCTCCTCCTCTTAGTTGTCTTGTTATAATTGTCTTGTTTGTACTTTGGGATGTGACTCTTTACACTTATCTTTCTTTTTGTGAGTATGCATAACACTATTTTGGAAATAATATAGATCCTCATCCATTCAAAAATAATTATAATGGTAAAATTTATAATGGCAAAATTCATAGACCTTGTGTAGGGTCCTCCAAGCCTAGAGTAAGGAGTTTGAAGCCTAGATACATTGATTTGGCCTTGTCATGGCCATCAATGAGTGTAAACCCTCTCTTAACAAATTATGATAAGTTGCCATGATACTTGACCCTATCATCATGGTGATGGCTCAATTCATATTAGTTTTCCCAAGCCTAGAAGCCAATTAATGTATCCAAGGGTGTCTAGAAGAATGGACTATATGATCATTGACTTTGTATGTTGAAACAATTATACATGCCCCTACCTCTGCATCATACACATGAGTCAAGGATGATAGTGTGGTGTGAAAAAAACCTATATGGATAGGATACAAGAATTTGTACCAGATAGTGCTAGGTGAAATGTATTTAATATCTTAGACTTACAGGGACATATGGGGAAGTTTGTGCATGTGATGATGCCATGAAAGGTCTCATATCCCTATGTATCAGACCGAGAAAACCAATGAAAGACAACAAAAAAAAATGCATTGAGAAGGCAAAATGTTGAATTGCCTAATGTTTGGTGTTGAAGTGATGTTTGGGGACCCTGCCAAGTCAAATACCTTGTAGTTTCAAAGGGTGGAAAAAGAATAAGAATTTTATTTACTGTCCTAATAGACCATCCATCATAACAATAATTACCAATGATGTGTGTGTTGCAAACAAAGTTCTAGAGGAAGTCTCTTTCTATTTTAATACTAAGTGAGTGTTCCTAGACCTTGTGTAGGGTCCTCCAAGCCTAGAGTAAGGATTTTGAATCCTAGATACATTGATTTGCCCTTGTGGCCATCAATGAGTGTTGACCCATTAGGATAAGTCTTGAGACTGACAATTTTGGAAGTGTGGCATTGTTGAGAGCCAACACTTAGGTGTGAACCCTGTCTTCACGTATTATGATTAGTTGTCATGATACTTGACCCTATCCTAATGGTGTTGGCTCAATTCATATTAGTTTTCCCAAGCCTAGAAGCCAAGTAATGTATCCAAGGGTGTCTAGAAGAATGGACTATATGATCATTGAATTTGTATGTTGAAACCATTATACATGCCCCTCCATTGAGGGTATTGAGGATGATTGGGATCGGAATAGTGTGTTTTGTTAAAGAACCATGATGTGAGAAGTTTGACGCAGAGGCAAGGGTAGAACTCTCAGTATTTCATATTAGGACAACAACCACATTGATTAGGAAAGTCAAATAAGGTCTCTCCAATGTTTAGGATACACAAGGGCAGCATTAGTCATGTAATTATGCATGAGCATGGGAATGGATAGTTACTTTCCTTTTAGACTGATTTGGATAGTATTGAGAGGATCCTATAAGGATGACTATCACCATACTCTCGATGACTTCACAAAATTGATAATGAATTCACATTAGACACTCATGGATTACCCCAATTAGACATTACTCAACTTAAGATTAGATACAAGGATTACATACCACAAAGCCATTAGCATATCATCTGCTCTAAATCACCACAAATCCATTAGATATGTTTTGAGATGAAAAAGAATAGTCAAATGGTTTTGGTTCAATTTGCATTATTTTTATGTTCAAGTAATTTAATTTGGTATATTATGTTGAAACATGGTTTCATAACTAACATTTCAACTTCAATTAACTAGTTCTATAGCCCAATTTTTTGCCTGTGAAGAAAGACCATGTCAAACAATATTAGCGAACAACAAAATAAGGAGACAATTGCTAGATTGTAGTCTAACTTAAAAAGAAAAGGTGATGGAAAATGTTATTGTCCCTGCAAAATTTCTAAGGGGTTAAAGACTAGAAGACTTATAATTAAAACAACTAAGAAACATTGTAGGATGCATGGTCACATTGAAGGGGGGCATGATTATCATCCATTGGTAAGTTTTTCATTATATCGTTTTAACAATTTATATACATAAAAAATCACTTGATGATGAGATCATGATCATGGTTTATTTATGTTTATCATTTTTTATATAGGCCGAGCACCCTAGAGCACATGATATAGATCAACACAACCCAGAGAATATGGTTTTTGAAGTGGAGGAACATGGAGGTGTGGATATTGAAGCTAAAGATAATGATCCCATGGAAGATGACGTCATGCGCCACAAAACAAAATTGAAGATGATGGTACAAATACATTGATCCATGACACATTTAGTATTGGCGCAGTTGATCATGATGATGAAGATGACCTTGATGTTGTTCATGATTTACCTATAATTGAGAAGGCATATGAGACCCTTTACGAAGGCTCCTAGACAAGTCTTCTCTCCGATGTATTGTTGTTGGTGAACCTGAAGGTTATGAATGGTTTATCCAACATAACAATCTCACATATGTTAAGGTATGCCATATATGTCATTATAGTTAATAAATGGTGAATCATGTACCATTAATATTCTTTATATTAACACATTATATATTTTTGTTGTAGATTGATAGGTGAGTTTTTGTTACCACCATCAAATATTCTACCTCACTCATACCGAGAATTATCTGCCATTATAAAAGATATTGGAATGGAGTATCAAGAAATAGATGCTTGTCCCAATGACCATATTATATATCACAAACAACATGAATTTTGAATTGAATGCCCTGAATGTCATATTAGTAGATGTCTAATAGATCAAATAACAAAAAAGGTGTCTTACAAGGTTCTTCGTTATATTTTCATTATTCTACGCATGCAATGATTATTCAAGTGCAGTAGCTTGGCACAATTTATGGATTACCATGCATGAAATAGAAGTCAAGATGACATTATTCGAAGCCTACGGATGGTTCAACATTTATGGACATAGAGGAAAAGTGGCCACACTTTAAAGAAGAACCTCCTAATTGCAGGCTTTCATTGGCAGCAGACGGTGTCAATCCATTTGGAGAGTTGAGATCTGTTTACTCAGTGTGGCCTGTTTTTGTTATCAATAATAACATTCCTCCATGGATGTCAATAAAGACGGAACACATAATGTTGGAAATGATTTTTCCATGTATTTTATCATTTAATCGTTGTCTACATCTAATTATAAATATTGCAATAAAATGGTCATAATAATTATGTAATGTTTTTGTTCATTCAATTAGGTAAGTACCAAGTTAAAGATATGAATGTATATATTGAGCCTCTTATCGACGAGTTGTTGGAGTTATGGAATGGTGTCACTATGTATGACATCTCTAGAACAATAGGACAAAGACAATTTCAATTCCATTTGATGCTTGTATGGACAATACACGATGCCCCAGGGCTAACACATTTTTGTGGTATGTTATAGTGTTCAAGTTGCACATGATAATTATTGTTTATGGTGAAAATTGATAACAATAATAACAAAATTGAAAGGCTAAATGAATTCAACCACCAAACCCTAGCCTAACAACAACAAAGATCCACCATAACATATGAAGATTACCTAAGACAATGCAAATAACTCAAAATCACAAAGATTATACCATCACATGTCCAATAGGGTTTTGATCTCCATTCTTCCTATCTCCATTGATCTTGCTTGATATATTTGCTCTTAGATTTTTATATGCACAAGAGCTCAACAAAGAATGGAATGTGGTTGCAAGTAGGATCGTAGTGTAGCCAAGTCCTCCAAAATTGTTGATTAGTCTGAGTGATTAGGGTTTGATAATGAAGAAGGCATCTCCTTAAATAGAAGACACAATATGAAATGGAGGGATAAGATTGAGAGGTGTAAAAAGAGAGGTCGGCTAGGATTAGAGGGTAGGTAAAAGAAATACCAAAATAATGAAAGAGGTAGGTAGTGTATGAATTAAGAGATGAATGACATGTGTCATGTGTAGAAAAAGATAATGAATTAATTAAATAAATAAAGATTTATTTAATTAATAGAAGAAGTAGGACAATTAAATAAATAAAATATTTATTTAATTTAGGAAAGGGATAATTTAAATAAATAAATGTATTTATTTAAATGAGAAATAAGGCTAGAAGAGGATAAATGAATTAATTAAATAAATAAAAATTTATTTAATTAATAGAAGAATTAGGCTTAGATAATTAAATAAATAAAATATTTATTTAATTAGACATGACAATTTTGAGTGTCTACATTTTGCCCCTCTTTGAGACAATGCAGCTTGTCGCGTTGTTTCAAAGAAGATAAGATGAACTGATACAGAGTTACCCCAAGATGGGAATTATATGCCCCCTCAAGAGATTGGATGAAAATGTTTGAAAAGATTGCAGACAATCTCTCGATAAGAAAGACGGGATAGAATGGACTGATCAGATAAAGTGACAAAGTCACGGGATAAGGAAGACTGACTCGGGAAATGAGAGCTAGGGTAGGCTATAAGAGAGACCACGGGGGAGAATACATCCTCATTGTCATCTACACCATCACAAGAGCATAGTGCAAAGCGAAAATAAAGCAGCAACAGTCAGTAGCGATGGCTTTTGTTCACAAATTCGACCGTGTTCACCGATTCTAGAGGCCAACGGAGGCAGGAGAGCCAGTGAGTACCACAAAACCTCCTCGTACTTTGATGCATTTATTATTGTCATTAATTCATACTAGGTAATGTAATAAATGCGCATTTATGTCAAGAAAATGTGTTTGTGTCCAAAAATGCGAATTTGTGTCTTCCAGGTCAAATCGGTAGTTCTGTGATGAACATACGCTGTCGATTGGATAAGCTGCTGAGAGGATACACTCAAGAAGGTCATCTAGGGAAGACTAAGATAGATCAAGGCACTTTGTGATGAACAGTGAGTACCAAGATAGAGTACTTTGTGATGAACAGGGAGTACTAAAATATGAGCAGCACTTTGTGATGAACAGGGAGTGTAAATGTGAGTAACACTTTGTGATGAACAGTGAGTGTCACACACGTAGTACTTTGTGATGAACAGGGAGTACTACTAGGATAGATAGCAACACTTTGTGATGAACAGTGAGTGTCACTAGGATAAATAGCTATGTGCATTTAGATAGCGAGTAGCATTTTGTGATAAACAGTGAATGCCACTATGACTGACATGATTTGATTTGCTTGACTACAGGAGTACTTGCCGATGATGGAGTCACGGGAGAGATTCCCATCGACTCAGAGGTTGCGACCTGAGCTGTCGATTGAGGTTATGGGATTGAGATACATTCTGTATGTGCCTGAGTTTCGGGTGAACATGGGATTGCTGACTGCACTGGTTGAGAGATGGCACTCAGAGACTTGTAGTTTGCATTTGCCGATGGGTGAGATGACAGTCACCTTGGAGGATGTATATAGGATTCTACGGATACCGATCGATGGGGAGTTAGTACCCTATGATCGAGATGGAGATAGGGATGCACTGAGACGAGTGTTCTAGGATCCAGGACTAGGGATGAGGGTGGGACATGTGGCATGGGATACCATGACATGGACAGGATTAGCACTACCAACAGTGTTGGCAGGAGTTATCAGTGGGTTCCTTTGTCTGGATAGGACAACACGAGGGGTGGCTGCAGGGGACACAGGGGCCAGGAGAGTTGATCTTGGGGTGGGTCCTTCTAGGGCTCAAACTCCATCGAGGCCAGGCGGCTCTGAGGAAGGGAGTTCATCATAGCCTTAGAGGGCTCCCTATGTATCAGTATTGTACCATTTTTGTATTGTAGACACCTGTGGGTGATTGTAGCCATATGATTCTTTTAACATCATTGTATCATGACACTTTTGATTATATATGAGAGATGATCCATTTTGCGGTAGCTATATGCATGTGTACCTTATGTGATGAAATGTTCTTATGTGATACATGTTTTATGATATGGATGCTTATATGATGCAATGCAATATATTTTTGTTCTTTTATGTTGTATATGTGATGCATGATGCAAATGTGAATGTATGTAATGCAAATGAATATGATAATGCAAATGATTATTTACATAATGAAAATGTGAGATGTGCGAACATGTGTTGTATGCAGGATGTGATGCAATTGTGATATCTATATGTACGTATGAAATGCTTATATGTGGTGATGTAGGTGTAACTATATGAAATGCAAATGTTTTTGGTGTGTCATTATACTCAGTCATGTGATAGCGGGCTATGCAGACTCGAGAAGGACAATGGAAGTCAATCAAGAAAGGGGGATGGAAGACAGAAGATATGAATGTGAAAGAGCTTCTTGTGCGTTATCATGATTGAGCTTTATTATGGCAGAATAGGTTATGACAATCGAGGCATTTGTTCGGCCCAGAAAGTCATTGTACCTGTTTGCATGGAGATAAGACAGTCACAAACAAGGAATGCCCCAGTTCATACTAGACTCACAGTGTCCTCATATCCTTGGACAAGTCATAGCATTACTAAAAGACAATCCATAGACAGCAAATACAAATAGGTGACGATACCCCATCCTCGCCTTTCTAGTCAAAGACATCCTGGAGATAGAATCTCTAGTCAAAGACATCCTGGAAAAGCTAAAAGACATGTCACCAAAAAGATAAAATCAAAAGAAAACCAAGACTTGACACCAACATCCACTGTAGTCCTCAAGTTTAGTGTCTCTTGTCACTTGTTTAAGTCTTATTCGATTGTGGTCACAATGTTCACTTTCACAAAAAGGATAGATAGCACTGAACCATATGTTGTCTGAGTCTGTTGAAAGATTTGATTTTGTTGAAGCTCATTGTTGCTGCTGTGTCTCATTTGAAACTGACTGAATCCATGAAACTGATACTTTATTGTGGAGAAGATGGAACTTTATTGTGGACTGGCGATGCAGATGTTGCTTTATTACGGATTGTGCGCAGATAGACTTGAAGGAAACTGGAAGAAACTGTACTCCTCGAAACATGTGATGTTCTCAGTTCCACACCCATTCCTAGACGTAGGATTTGCCTTAGCCACAGATAGGATCTGATTTATTATGGATGGAAAGGGAGTGAAAAGGGAGGGTTATGGATGGCTAACCAATCTTAGGTAGATCAGTAACAAGCCATGATGGGAATAGTAAGTTTATTGTGAACGAATAGGTTGTGAGTGTGTGCAAAGTGAAAGATGAAAGAGAATCCTAAAAGAGGGAGGAGCAAAGTCTCTACGCATGGTGTTGGTGACCCAGTTTTCACCATGGTACTTGCCCAGGGTGCCACCGAAGTGGTTTTCACTGTTGGACGAAATTATTTCTCTTTACTTTTTTTTTCGATTTTTCAAATTTTTTTGTTGTCACAAGGCGCCTGTTTGCCAGGTTTTCACCAAGTGACGATTTTTTTTGTTTTATAATTTTTTTTGTATTTTTGAATTTTTTTGATTTTTTTTGTATTTTTGAATTAGGATGTTCTGAAGAGCTTATGTGTAGAACCTGCGAAGGTGCATGCTGTTGATAGGATCCTCCAAGGGTTCACCTTCTATAGTTGAGAGCTGATATGTCCCAGATCCATATACCGCTATGATGATGTAAGGACCAAGCCAGTTTGGTTCGAACTTGCCCTTCTTATCTCTGTCTTGCTGATTCTTGGGGTTCTCTCTGAGTACTAAGTCACCTACCTCAAATGCGCGAGGCTTGACTTTGTGATTGTAACTGCAACGTTCCTTGACTGAATGATGTGTATCTTGAGTGATTGTCTTCTTTGATGAAGAAACTGAGATAGAATTACTAGTGTGTGGACTACACAGGCCCGTATGCATGTCACCTGAAGAAGTTTGGGCATCCCTGATAACAAAGTCCTTCAAGGAAGCTCCATTAAAGGTCCATGATGTATCACTAGAAGGGAAAGGATGTGTGGAACAAATGGATGAGTTATGAAGGCTTATGACTGTGAAAAGAAGTGAAAGTAGGATAGCATGATGGAGACTTAGGATCAACAAGTGTTCTTTTTTACTTGAAATTGTAGAACTTTTGCCCCCAGTTATTTTGATATTAGGGGAGATCAACTCTTGCTCTTTTTTCTTCATATGATTTTTATCCTTGACCTTGATTTTTGCAGAGTCCAATAGCTTTTGATTTTGATTTGGACTAAAGGACTTCTCTTTATTTTTGACTTTTAGATTTTTCTATTCATAGCTTGATTTGTGATCTCCAATGAGTAAGGGCTTTTGTGATTCTTGTTGATCCAAGTCTGGAAGCAGAGTGGAAATGGAAGTAGTGGATGATATGGTAAGGCTATGTGAGTTATCAAGAGGGCTGGCAATACGCTCAATAGATTCTTCGCTGGAACCACTCTTAGGACTATTGATATCAAGAGTTGCTTGCACCACTAGAGGAGATTTGCATTCAGACTTAGTAGCCACAACACTAGGTGGTTCACACCCAATTCCTTGACATTACAAATTGTTTGTAGTTTGTTCTTGTCGATTGAATGTCTTAGGAGATAGTGGGAGTTGATCAACATGAAAGATATACTCACCACATCCCATGTCTTTAATCTTGAACTTTTCTTTGTGCTCTGCTTGTTTTGATGTAGAAACTTTTAATGCTTCTGGATTCACATATGCTGATGATGGAATTGCTTCTCGATTGACTGGGATTGTTATTTCTGATTTAGGTTGTAGATTGTTGCAATATATGAATGGATTTGGATCCGCTTTAACAGTCACTTCAACTCCATTGTGTGGGAACTTGATACATCGATGATAGGTAGATGGTATTGCTCTCATTTCATGAATCCAAGGACGTCCTAGTAATATGTTGTATGTGAGATCAAGATCAAGGACTTGACAAACCACATCCTTTGTAACTGGCCCAACTCTGAGAGGTAAGGTGACCATGCCCTTGGATGAGCGCTCTTCATCATCATACGCCTTGATGGTAATTTGGTTTGTAGAATTCACAGCCTTGTCAGAATATCCCAATTGTTTAATGGTGCTCAATGTACAAATGTTTAGACCTGCTCCTCCATCTATCAGGACTCGCTTTATTCGATGTTTATGTATGAAGGCTTCAATGTGTAATGGTGCATTATGTGGCTGACTTATGGAGGCATCATCAGCTTCTGTGAACGTAAGGGAATGTGGAATGGAAAGGTATCCCACCATGGCTTGAAACTGGTCCACGTTTAGATCAATAGGGACGGCAGTGTCTCTCAAGATTTTGTCAAGGATAGCTTTATGAGCAGGGGATATGCGTAAGAGCTCAAGGATAGAGATGAGCGCGGGTGTCTTCCCTAACTGTTCTACAAGGTCGTACTCAGGCTTGGTTGATGAAGGATTGGTATTCTTAGTGGAGGCACCTGGCAACGTAATTTTACCTCGATGAGTTGTAACATGACATTCAGAGGTATGCTCAGAAGAAGATCCCACACCTTTTAGGACAATCTTGGGTCTCTGAGAAGGATTCTCAAGATTTTTGTTCTTGATAGTAATAGTAGAGATATGATTGTCCATTGAGATGTGATTGATAGTAGAATCATAATTGTAAGGTGCTCTAGTGTAATTGGCTTGATCATCTGTGACTTTGCCTTTTCCTTTGTCATGTTTTGGGAATGGTTCCTTAAACACCTCATGTTCTTGATTAGATGAATGTCCCTCAATCTCAATATCACCTCTATCAATGAGATCTTGCACAATGTTTTTCAATCGATGGCAATTACCTGTCTTGTGACCCTTACTCTTATGAAATTCGCAATACTCATCATCATTCCACCAATTTGGTTTGACCTTTGGTTCATATGGAGGAAAATCTGGAACTGTGATCACTTTGTTTGCCACAAGCTTTTTGAATACTGATTCAAGTGGTTCTCCCAATGGAGTGTACTTCCTTCATGGTCTAGAAGTTGTTTGAGTGTTCACCTGATTGTTGGTAGAACTTGATCCATAAAAGACGAACTTGGGTCTCACTGTGTTGGCATCAACAACACCATCATTAACTATGTTCTTGTTCTTGTTCCAAAATTTTGGTTTGTCCTTTCCTTTAAAGTCCTCTTTGTTTTCTTTGAATATCTTAATGACTCCTTGTTCAATTAGGACCTTCTCTGTTGCTAAGCCCTTTTCAATAACATCCTTGAAGGTGGACAAACAAGCTTTCCTTAGATCATAGCCAATGGCCTTATTAATGTTTTGAGTGAACATTTCTACCATTTGTTTCTGTGGGATTTCGCAAGAGCATCTGCTAGCTAAATTTCTCCATCTTTGTAAAAATGTTGCGAAAGATTCTCCTTCCTTTTGTTTCGTATTGCACAAGGTAGTAACTGAGACATCTATTTCTATATTGTAAGAGAAATTCTGAATGAATGCCTCTGCTAAGTCGCCCCATGACTTAATACCAGGAGGTAATTGAGAAAACCATTCCATAGCTTGATCGCCTAAGCTCTGTGGGAACAACCTCATCAAGTATGTTTCTTCTGCCGCTACCTCAATGCAAGCTGTGAAGAATTGTCTTATGTGTGCCTTGGGGTCTCCTTTCCCTCTATATTTGTCAAATTTTGGTGTCACAAAGTGTGCAGGAAATGGAGGCATTGGGATGCTCTTATCAAATGGATAAGGACATATATCTCTCATAGTGTATGTTGGTTTTGATGTACTCATGTCCTCCATTTTCTTTTGTAAATCTCTTATTTGTTGCTCCAAATTGCTCTTGGGAGGAGATTGATTTCTTGTAGCATACCCCATGTTTGAAACACCCATTTGAGGAGGAGCTTGTTGCATGTATGGATGATACTGATCGTAGACATGTCCATATGGAGGTCTATATTGATGTGGCATATATGGAGCACTTGGCATAACTTCATGTTGAGGGACCCCATATCTATTTTGTGCATATATACCATATTCAATAGGCATTTCATTTTCCATTGTGTTGCCCCCAATTTTGACATGAGGTCTCCTTGTGTCAAAATTTTGGGGATACCTTTGAGTATCTACTTGTTTTGATTGATCCATACCTTGAGCATGTGATTGAGCATATCTGTCTGCATAAGGCTTCCATGATGGTCTTCGAAGGTAAGTATCATATGTTTGAGCTTGTGTATGTGGGATCTCTGGTTTTTGAAGCAAAACTGATGGTGACTCAGGCATCATATTCGGTCCTCTATTTCCTCCACTATTTGGTCTCCTTTGATCCATGTTGGATTAAGTTTGTTGTGAGGGTCGACTTTCCATAAGTTGAGACATGTCAAAGTCATGAGGTATTTTAACTCCACTTTGTGCCATCATGTGTAAAAAGTACTGTCGATCTCTCCTCATTATCTCTTCAACCAATCTATTGAAATGAGGATTCATTATGGAGTCTTCTATGTCTGCTGATAGTATTGAAGAGTTGTCCACATTGTCATTGTGTGTAGTATTGTTGTTTATAGTGTTTGCGCTTTCCACATTTGGATTGTTTCTATAAACATCCATGTCTGGTAATGTAGTGTGCTTAGGATTGAAGAATAAATCATTGTCATACTCATAAGAACTCATGTTTGCGGATTCTTGAGCTTCTTTAGCTATTCTCCTAGATTTTTGAAGGCGTGTTTCAACCATGAACTAGGTATTTGACCAAGATGTGAGAGACTAGATGAAAAATGGAAAAAGTATGGAAGACCAAGAGTTGTATGGAGTGTAAATGAATCTGAGGTGTACTTGCAATGTCCAAAGTGTAAGACCAAGTATGTAAGTAGTAGAGTAGGTGTGACTTCCAAAGAGACAATCGTTTCTCTTGATGAGGTAAGCTGACCTTGACCCTAAGTAAGACCAAATGAGACCCAAAGGTTAAAAAAAACCTTGATGAGGGACCACTTAGCAAAGTGTAGTTGTATGTAGTGTGTTGACAAAGTATGATGAGGACAAGCAAGTGACCTTTTGACTCAAGTTTAGACAATTGTGAATGTAAAATGAGATGTGAAGCAATGATGGACTATGTGAGACCCAAGGACAGGTTGAATGCTAGATGAAACCTGAAGAAACAACCTAGGAAGCTCAAGTATTTCGAAACTGATTTCTTTTGTTTGCTGGACTGTGAAATTTTTCCAATTTGTGAAGTTTTTGGTTGTGACCAAATCTGAATGTTTGACTATTTTTCGTGACAAGAGGACACAATGTTGATGAGGACTCAATGTTTGCAAGTGTTTAGACTAACAATGACTCCAAGAAAAGTGTGTTGTTTGATGTAAAATTGTTTTGCATACACTTGAAGACACAAAAGACACAATGTTTTACTGTTTGGTCTTGATTGTTTGAATGTTTAACATAAGTCAAGCACAATTCTTATGGCTGGCCAAGACAATAGTTGTTGATCCCACATGGGGTTTTACCCCCGAGGCTACGCTATTCAGAGCGGATACTTAGATGCTTGACCTCACTAGCTCCACCCTCGGCACTCACTTCTTGGGTCAGCCAAGCATCAGTCCCCATGAAAACTCCCCATGGCAAACTTTGTATCTCTACTAAGAACCGTATGTGTGTGGGCCGCTACCAGAGGTCCGACCTCCTGTCCCAACAACTAGAAGGATTTGGGCTTCTAAAACAAAAAGGTGCTAGTAAGAGCATCCGCTCGTGTGGCCATACATGCGGCACTTTCGGCTCTGTAAATACAGAAGGCTCCCAGCCGGTAGGGGTTACGCCCTACAAATGATCAAATAAATTTGATCAAACGGGTTTATGGGGAGACATAGTGTCGGTATGAACTAATCAGCACACGTTATTCATAGTTTTCACCATGAATACATTTGATTATAGTGGTTTGGATGAGGTGGGTTTTCCTCGCTACCACTTGGGTCGTTCTCTTCTCACTAGTAGTCCTAATGACCACACGGGAAGACAAGCCCTCTAAAGATTAAACAAAAAGAGCCTATTGCTCAAGACACAAAAGACAATGATTCAATTTTAGTGCACCAATTGAAGTGTTTGCTAGTCTATGAAAACAAGGCACACAATAAAAATTCAAAAACTCTTGCCAAGGACCTGCAACAAAGATTTATTAGTAGTTTGGATTGTTTCAAATGATCCCCCCTTCCTGCAAGCACACAAGTTAGGTAAATTTTAGATCCAAAAGACTTTGTGAAATAGGGGCCTTCAACAATGCGTTTTGTTGACCAATTCAAAGACCTGATTCATCATAAAAAAAGACCACTTGTAAAATTTTAAGGGATTTCCAGAAATGTAAGAAAATCCAAAAAATTTGCTAATTTGCTTCAAAATTTAATTTTTTATGAAAAATCATAAAAAATTCATATAAAATACAAAATCGATCCCAAAAATCTCAAATTTTTAGTGAAGAGTATTGATGGTCTTTCAAACCTCCACAAAAAATTTCCTGCAACAAATCCAAGCAGTTTGTGAGATATGAGTAAAATAATGCAAAACCCTAATTTTCAAAGATCTGATTTTTGAAGAATGATTTTGCATCAAATTTAAAATCACAAAGAATAGATCCTGTGTATAATTCTGAGAGATTTTCAAAAATGTAAGAAAATTCAAAAAATTCACTAATTTTCTCTCAAAATTAATTTTTTATGAAAAATCATAAAAAATTCATATAAAATGCAAAATCGATCCAAAAAATCTAAAATTTTTACTGAATCTTTCTGATACTGTTCCTGACTTGCAAAAACAATTTTATGGAAAAATTCGAAGCCGTTTGTGAGATCTGATCAAAATAAATAAAAACCCTAATTTTTAAAGATCCGATTTTTAGGGAAATATTTTGCATCAAAATTAAATTCACAAAGAACAGATCCTGTGTATAATTATGAGAGATTTCCAAAAATGTAAGAAAATCCAAAAATTCTCTCATTTGCTCTCAAAATAAATTTTTTATGAAAAATCATAAAAAATTCCTAAAAATTGAAAATTTGCTCCAAAAATTCTGAATTTTGGATTGAGAGCTCCTAACACTTTCTTCAACCTGCAAAAAACATTTGGTGCAAAATTTCCAAGCCGTTTATGAGATATGATCGAATCTCTCCAAGATCTTGATTTTGTGTCCAAAACCCTAGCTGCACAAGGTTATTCTCCAAATTGTTTTACAAAATAGCAATATAGGGTTAGAAAAATCTGCAAAAAAAATAGATCTAAGAAAAATCCATGTCCCACGGGGCGTGCCAAAATGTTTATGGTGAAAATGGATAACAATAATAACAAAATTGAAAGGCTAAATGAATTCAACCACCAAACCCTAGCCTAACAACAATAAAGATCCACCATAACATATGAAGATTACCTAAGACAATGCAAATAACTCAAAATCACAAAGATTATACCATCACATGTCCAATAGGGTTTTGATCTCCATTCTTCCTATCTCCATTGATCTTGCTTGATATATTTGCTCTCAAATTTTTATATGCACAAGAGCTCAACAAAGAACGGAATGTGGTTGCAAGTAGGATCGTAGTGTAGCCAAGTCCTCCAAAATTGTTGATTAGTCTGAGTGATTAGGGTTTGATAATGAAGAAGGCATCTCCTTAAATAGAAGACACAATATGAAATGGAGGGATAAGATTGAGAGGTGTAAAAAGAGAGGTCGGCTAGGATTAGAGGGTAGGTAAAAGAAATACCAAAATAATGAAAGAGGTAGGTAGTGTATGAATTAAGAGATGAATGACATGTGTCATGTGTAGAAAAAGATAATGAATTAATTAAATAAATAAAGATTTATTTAATTAATAGAAGAAGTAGGACAATTAAATAAATAAAATATTTATTTAATTTAGGAAAGGGATAATTTAAATAAATAAATGTATTTATTTAAATGAGAAATAAGGCTAGAAGAGGATAAATGAATTAATTAAATAAATAAAAATTTATTTAATTAATAGAAGAATTAGGCTTAGATAATTAAATAAATAAAATATTTATTTAATTAGACATGACAATTTTGAGTGTCTACAATTATAATTAAAAAAAATAACATATTTAATCCAATTATACATTATCTTGTAGGTCTTCAAACAAAGGGAAAATTTGCATGTCCAATTTGTGGTCCAAAGATGAAATCTCATCATTCAAAAAGTTTAGGAAAGTAGGTGTTTGATGAGTATAGGCATTTTCTCCACAAAAATCATAAGTATCGAAATACTGAAAAAACATCTTTTCAATGGGAAAGAAGATAATACATCAAAGCCATGAAGAATGATACCTCACCTGTGGAAGTTGGAATATAATAGAATTAATTGTCAAGGTAATTCCATTCCATCTAATGGTTTATGTTATAAAACATCTTTTCTATTGTGTTTTGTTTACTGATGTTGTGATTGATGATCATGAAGTTCGTCAAGGCATTAATGACCACCTTCCTAAGGGACTAAAAATTTGTCCCCGACAATTTAGTAGGTTGACCTACTATGAGTACTTACAATTTGTGCATTTGTTTGATACTATGCATATTGAAAAGAATATAACAGAGACATTATGAAAAATATTGGATGGAAGGTGTGACAAAGAAAAAATTGTCAAAATTTGTAGTGACATTCAAGAATCCAATCATGCAATAAAAAATATCATTCAATCAAATATCCATGGAGAGTAGATTAATATAAGTGACCTTCCTTGGTTATTAATGGACCAGCAAAACAATGCTATAAAAGAAGTCATACGAAAAATTTGATTTCCCACAGGATTTGCTGCGAACATATACAATCTCATATCAAAGAAAAGTGAATTTGGGTCAGGGATGAAAACGCATGATTGGCATATCTTCATTACGATAATTCATGTTCTTGTGTATTTACTATATATTTGCATATTGTGTATGTACTTTTTATTGTATTATGTATGAAAAAAATGAAAAGATAATTTTATAAGTGTTGCAGTACATTCTACCTCTATCTCTCCCAGACCACTTCGACAATAATGTCAAGAAAGTCATATATGATCTTGGAAAATACATGAGGTAAGTAGTGATATTTATTCAATTCGTTGTATAAATATTTTTTTTGCGAATTGTTTTACCTGTTATGTAATATATATTTTTGCATCTTGAATATCTTGTAGGTGGTTGTCATGTAAAGAAATTCATCAAGAAGATATAAAATATTGGAAGATAAAAATTCCTCATCTAATGTGTGAAATGCAAAATTGTCTACCTTCATCTTTTTTCAATGCACAAGAACACTACCTCATACACCAAGTTAAGGAGATTGAAT
This sequence comes from Cryptomeria japonica, assembly GCF_030272615.1. NCBI lineage: Eukaryota > Viridiplantae > Streptophyta > Pinopsida > Cupressales > Cupressaceae > Cryptomeria > Cryptomeria japonica. The sequence continues at coordinate 29,220 of NC_081413.1, forward strand.
TGTGTGGACCTGTACACACTAGGTCAATGTGGATGGTTGAGAAGCACTTGAAATTTTTGAAGGCTTTGGTGTGACAAAGAGCACATCTTGAGGGATCTATGGTGGAGGGATGTATGGTATACAAGACTATGGTGTACATTTCTGAATATCTTCCTAAGTTTGTAGAAAAGATCCACGTATATCGCATTTGGGATCCCAACCCTATTAACGAATTCGAAGGGGAGTACTTGATGGGGAAAAGTAGATTGAGGAAAGTAAGAGGTAATTATAAGATGTTATTGTAGTTAATTAATTCTTAATCTTCAAAATAAATTGGTCATAAGATATCTATTTATTTTTTATAGAGTTGGTCGAGAGTAGGATGCACTACATTTGTATATTGCAAATAATCTTGATTGGATAACGGTATGGATTGAACATTGTCAACATTATGGTCACACATTAACATAGGAAGGTGTGGCTTCATTGGTTAAAGATGCTCATCGTAATGGAGATTCCAATGTTACACAAAGGGAAATTGATTTAGCATATGGTTTAAGAGATAAATAGGCACGTATAAATTTATTAATCACCCATATGTTTATCAACTCATGATGCAATATTTTTTACATGTATGACATGTTGCAGGTCAAACACCACAACGCTATGTTCTGCAATAGTCATAAATCTCGCATCAAAAAGTTGGATGACACGAAGAAAACTTGTGATTCTGGGATAATTGATGTCTTTGAGGTGACAAATTTTTCATCGAGAAATGACATACATCCTCAAGAGTCTCAAAATCCATACTATGGAATTTTGGATGATATACTTGAGTGTGACTTTAATTCCTTCAAATTAGTTTTGTTAGTCGTCAAATGGTACAGGCTACGATTGAATAAAAATGATCCTGATAGAATTTTTATTGAACATGATAATGGTTTTATAATGGTTAATACAAGGTCATTTGAATCAGTTGGGGATCAACCCTATGTTCTTCCAAGCCAATGTGAGTAGGTATTTTACTCAAAGGTTCCACATAAATCGGGTTAGTCATTTGTTGTTAGACATGATCCAAGAGGAAGGTCGATAAAGTATAATGTGATGGAAGAAGAAGATAACGAAGAAGTAGAAGATGATGTAGATGATGATCACGATCGATAGTTACTCGATGATGATGAAGAAAAAGAAGTTGATGGTGATGGTGATGGTGATGGTGATGGTGATGAAGATGAAAAAGACGATGGTGGTGGTGGTGGTGGTGATGATGATGATGATGATCCATCATCATCATCATCATCATCATCATCATTGTCATCATGGTCATGATGATGAGTTGGATAAAGAATAATATCAATGACATGAATAAAATATATGAGGTATGTGATTAGTATATTATCTATTTAATATTGATTTCTTGATAGAAATATATTTGGCGTATATGGTTACATAATTAATTCATGATGCACCTTTTAATGTTTTTGTAGTAACATAAATCTGTCCATTTAATTAAATAAATATTTACTATTTATTTGATTAATAAACCTACTAGCCAACAGTTAATTAAATTAATATTAAATTAATTTATCCTTAAACATTCTCCTATTAATTAAATAAATTATTCAATTTATTTTAATTAATTCATTATACCAAATTCACAATCAATTAAATGAATAAATCCTTTTATTTAATTAAATCCCACTTTCTTATTTTTAATAAATAAATAAAACATTTATTTAAATCATTAAAATCCCTCCCACTTGCATTCTCCTGCAAATGCAAGTTGCAACCACAAGTTGAAATAAATTTATTTTATTTTAATTTAAATCCTATTTTCCCTCACCCACCAAATCCACTTGCAATCCTAAATCCCCTTCTAGACTCTTCTAACCACTTTCTAACCATTCCTAATTAGCCTAATCCATCCCCTAAATATTGTCACATTCTTAAGCAACTTGGAGTCACTTCTCAAAAACTCCAAAGTCTTTGAAAAGCATTTAATGCTTTATGTGTTCAACAATCTAACCTCTAAAGTCTTCCAAATCACTAATGGCTCTTGCATGACCATTAATGACTCTTACATAACCATTTATGGTTAAATCCACTTACACCCATGGTTAGAGACTTTACCTCTAAACTCAACCCTAATATAACCCATGTGTCTCCTCAAGCATTTATTTCTTTAACCATGGTTATCCTCGCTAACTATTGCACAAGAGTTTATCCATTGGATAAAGGCATTATTCCTCAAATAATGAATTTATTCACTCAACTCAACATTAACCCTACCTTCCAAGTTAACCCTCAGGTCATGTCAAGCATTTAATGTTTCTTCCCTCTCTCCTCAACCCATCTCATGTTGACACTTGTCATCCTGGGATTGGGTTGAAAGTCCTCACATGGATCTTAAACCCTTCAATCCTGACCCTTGTTAGGATTACTCAATCTCAACCATCCATTGCTCCATTTTACCTATAAATAGAGCTCATTTCTTCATAATACAGATCCTGAAAACTTGTATGCATTTAACTTATAGTCAATTTTAGAGAGAATTTTAGCATAATCACTCATATTGTCATTTTGGACTAAAATAAATCTTAACTCATTTCATAATATCTCATATTTAGCTTGTTTTTACACTTGTATAACATGTTCTAAAAACATTTTCAATCTTGAATCCCCATAAGACATCCATAGTGCAAAGAGTTGTTGAGAACTACACTTATTTGGAAACTTGGAGAGGAGAGGAGCAAGGGAGGAGAAGCTACAAGCATGGTGGAAGGCATTTGGAGATGCCTTGTTGCATTTGTTGTCTTTGTTAAATGCTCTATTTTGCTTATAGTGTCTCTCTTGTTATGCCTATTTAGGATAGTGTTTGACATTTGATTTCCTAACACTAACGATTGGTTTTGTTGCTTGTTGTTTGTGTTTTGTCATCCTAACAATTAATTCCTTTTTGTAGAGCATCAATTTTTAATTCATGTTCCATCTCTAGCAGGTCCTAATAGTAGAACTATGCCACCTCAAGGATATGGAGATAGGGAGAGTGACTATTTATGTGACATTTTTTAAACTTTGTGTTTATTTATGGAATTTGGATTGTTTATTAGCTATGTGATGGATGTTGATTTAAAATACATATGTGATGGATTACATGTTTATGATGATACATGTGACATTTTTTGAACCTTGTGTTTATTTATAGAATGTGAATTGTTTATTACCTATGTGATGGATGGTGATTTATGATACATATGTGATGGATTACATGTTTATGATGACACATATGTGATGCTTATTATGCTCAATTACATATATGATGATACATATGTGATGCTTATGATACATATGTATTTATTGTTTACCAACTTACAAATATAATTATGATGCTCAATAGATGGTGTTGATTTCATGTATATATTTTGTGTGACATTGTCACCCTTGGTGGAAACAGATAATTGACTACAGACATAATCAACCCTTTAGTTGAGGATCCTACATAGTCTACATAAAATAAAGGTAAGGAATTAAAAAATTTACAATGATTATGATGACAACATATTTTTTTTTATTTAATACTCTTTCTGTCTACAAAGTTCATGTTGTTCATGTTGTGTACTATGTAATTTTTAGCTAACATAAGATAATTGAATTACATGTGTAGAAACCTAAACCCCTTTGACAAGGATCCTACAGTCTCATGGATCGATGGGTATAAGTCAATACACCCTATAGAAACAGTTTATTTTTAAAAAATTACTTGGAAAACAAACTTCCTCAGTTTTTCAAACCTCGACATTAGCAGCAAAGCTAATACATTTATCAACACTTGAGACCCTAGTTGGACTTATTCAAATTTTAATCTCAACATCAACTTTAGGGCCAAATTCTTCATCAACATTACCCTGATTTGCAAAATATCTCTCTCATTACCAACTAACTCTCTCATTTGATGGAGTGTAGGTATCACCAAATAGGTATTTGTCAAATGTGTCTTCCTCGAGAGAGTGAAATGCAAGAATAGAAAATGAAAGTGAGACATGTAGTAGGTCTACAATAGGGAGATCAACTAGAGGTCAAAAGATTAGAAGAAAATTCAATAAATGCATGGAATTTTTCCTTTCTCAAGGGGGGTCGTGTTATTATGATGATGAGACCAAAGGAGGCATTGAGGTGCCATTGAGGTACAAACATCTACAAAAACAATGGGTACCTAAGGAACTTCCTCCAGTAAACACCATTTTTTGTGTTAATGATAGGATATATCGCATAGCACCTTCATCATTACATGGTTTGGGCCTATTTTCCATGGACGACATAAAGATCTGTTACAACAAAGTTGCTGAATTGATGGAGTTTGTCGGACCTTGTTACAATTACAATAATTGGATGTAGATTGATCAATATTAAAAAAGTATGCATAGGTATGCAATGTCAGCAAATTATATACAACGGAAAGATAATGATCAAAGTAAATGAGCGGTTGTATACATTGATGGAAGGCCAAAATAAATAGGGAATATTATAGGTTTTATAAATAGTACGCAACCTAGGTCAACTAATAAACAACTCAAATGCATATTTGAGGCGCGCGATGGAAATCATGTATTTGTATGTGCGATAAAATCAATAAGTGTAGGGGAAGAGCTGCTAATCAATTACAATTTTAATTGTATAGATACAAACACAATTACTATCATTGGGGTGGTATGTACTATAGACCATTTAAATTAACCAACCTCCAATTAATGACTCCAATATACCATTTTATTATGAAGTTTTTTTGCTAAGTCTATTGGTTTAATTTCACTAACATTTTTATATTTTTTCTTTATCATGGGGTGACATGGATCCATCACATAGCACAGATAGGGGTGTAGGTCATGACACTTCTATCAAGAAGGTAAACATCATTGTAGTTGTACAAATTAGATAAAAGAAAATTGTTTCATTATTATGTTCTTTTTTTGAGTGTTTTAGAGTAATTTTGTAATTGTTAATGATATTCTTGTCACAGACGAATGTTTGGGGAAAGGGAAAGGGAGTTGCAATACCTAAGAACCTCTCTAGGGATGTGGACTCAAAGGATTAAGCGACGATGACATCGCAAATTCCACAAACCCTATAGAATTATAAAAAAGTCTATTAGAAAAATTAGTAGAGAGATTGTTTCTTTGGAATCCGTGGAGCCTCAAACTGATGAGATACAAGAGAGGGTGAAAAAATTGGTGCAGACAATAGAAAACTTGCAAGTAAGTAGTAATGAAATTTTTAATTATAACAAAATTTTAATAATGGTTTATATTTTATACTCTTTTATGTCATTAACTAAAATATGTACATGTTGTTTTTACAGAAATTTATGTGTCATCATCAACCTGGTGGTCATGATCAGGGTATTGCAGGTAGTTCAGGTGATCATGATTTTCTTGGATTATCACTTGCTTGGATTATCACTTTGAGTACCCAAAATACATCATACTTGATACTGTCAATGTTCATAATAAAGGTTCATCCTTGTTTACAATTCTTGTAGTTTTTCATATATTTAATGTTTTATATATTTAATGTATTATTCTTCAGGTGATGTCAATGTTCTTGTGCAAATGTCATCGATGCCTCATCAGAGGTTAGCCCCACCTATATTACCGACTACAATTCTGGCAACACACAGCATGTAGACATCCTCTACTACACACCATGTTGACCCGCCCACTATTGGTAGATCCCTCTTTTTCTCTATCTTTTGTTATGTGTTTATTTTCCTTGAAGTGTTCTTTCTTGGGGGCATTTCATAGTGGATTCATTTTCTACAACATGATATGCACATGAGGATGCACCAGAGGCGACTACTGTTGATAACATACCATCATTTCCTGGATCTTCTCGTAGTGCTAGTACAGGAACATTGCAAGCCACATTGGTGGTGAGTGACGAAGAATTGACTCCCTTAAAGATACAGAAGGTTCCAGGTACTTTAAAATTATCATTATATATAGTTTAATTGTAATTTACTTTTTGATCACTCATTTTGGACTAATGATTCCATGAATTTTTTGCAAGAAATGATATTTTTTATAAAAATCTTAATGACATTGCATTGCAGATGTTTAGGCCCACCATACATAAAAGGTGGAACATCATATGTGAACTAACCCTAATCCACTATTTTGATTTCATATCGTTGCTATAACAGTTTTCCTTTGATCCATTTTTTGAACTATAATAAAGGTAGCTTCAATTCATTTCTAAATCTAACAGGTTTGTTTTTTCTTTAAAAGGTGGAATGACCAAGAAATAAGGTTAAAAGATGAATTGACAAACCATATGGTTGAGTTGTTTGGAAATGACACATTCAACAAAACCAAGCTCCTTGAAAAAGATAGCACATATCTAAAGTATGTGAGGAACCAATACAAGACCCATTTAGAGAAGAATGTAAAGTATGAGCATCCCCCATGACTCCAGAGAGGGAGTGGAAGGACCTGATTTTGGATGCCAATGAGAGAATTGAAAGGAAAAAAGGAAATAAACCAGCATATGCCAAAAGAAGGTATGGGATACTATTGAGAATGTAATTATGTACTAATTAATTACTCTTTATATTTATATAATGTAACATATTTCAAACTTTTCATAGACTGAGTGACACATCAAAGACAACCAAGGCAAGACAATAAAAGCATGGGAAACACAAACTCAGCTCTGGTGGTTATATGAAACTTGCCGCATGAATTGTAAGTATCAATAAATGAAATATTGTATGAAAATATTTATAAATTGCAAACGAATTTTTTTTTTATCAAAAAATGCAAGCAAAATTCACGATACCAAGCAAAAATGCAGCACTCTGAATTCAATAGAATGCCCATAGAAGATGACAAGAGAATTGCCTACCAGCAAGGCTATACAACTGTGGTTGAACGACTATGAGAATTGAGTGGGCAAACACAAGATTCTAGTGCATCCATCACATAGGTAAATAAGCTAAATGAAAATTGTTTCAAATTGAATACTTTACCAATAATCTAATTGATGTTGACTTCCAACATAAAGTGACTATATTTGTTTTAAATAAGAAAGCAATGATAACAATGTGCATGACATTGGAAAGCAACCTGCTAATCGTGAAACATGACCTGCACATGAAGGTTCGGATGTGCATCCCAGTAGTGGAGGTATTCATTTGCTATTCAAATTTATTTATGTAATTATTAATACAATTAAACATCTTAATTTGTAATTAGTGTATTAATTAACGTAACATTTTTTGTTAATATTTTAGAGCATGTAGTTTGTGGTGACCAAGTGGAGCATGATCCAGATACACAACATCAAGAATGTGATGTTCCCCAATCAGGTAAAGAGGACTGTTGTTATTCCTTTAAACAAATTTAATTGCAATTGGTGTTAAGCATTAATGTAACCTTTAGTATTTCAACTCCAGAGGATCTAGAGGGTGTTCAACATGTTGAGGTTGAAGCTAGACAAAATGATGTGGCCCCATTAGGTAAAGAAATCCACAGTTATGTTCTATAAATTAATGAAATACTTGTAACAATAATAAAAAATGTTTTGAATTTAACCCATTTCTTTGTTAATGTAGAGGGCCCCCCTTTGCTTCAGTGTCCTCGTCCTCAGTATAGAACTAGGCATACATCGAGATCACGAGCAGAGGACAGAACAATTGAAAAGGGGGGAAATGATGAAGAAAATGATGCTCCACTTATTCTTTTCGTAGCTTCAAAGAAAAAAAGAAAAAAGAAATGATTTTAATCTACCTTATTTGATAATGACTCATTTTTATGTGTTAATGAATGTAATTGTGTGCTAATGAATGGTTATGAATGATATGTGTTAATTAATATTGATGAATGTTGTGTGTTAATTAATGTTAATCAATGTTATGTGTTAATGAATGTTATGTGATATTAATGAATGAATGTTATATTTTATTAATGGTAGAAGAATAAATGAATGTTAGGTGTTAAAGGGAATTTAGAGTGATGTTAGGTGGGGGGGAGGGGCCAAATGAGCTTCCACTTTCATGTGGTTGGCCCTGTTAAGTAGAGAATGTTAAATTATTCTTGAAACCAAGCGAAGCTCAATAGGATAACACACTTTTCAATATTTCATTATGTTGCACAGTTAATCTTATTGAATAATGTATATTGAATCTTAATTGCAAGGTCCAATAGAGCCAACACGAACAACAACACTATTAGGGTTTCAAGCAGATCCGAAGAAAATATGAACTAACAATTATATGTAGATTTAAATACAAAAGATAATAGAATAAAATAGGACACAAATAACACAGAGATTTAACGTGGTTCACCCAGAATGGGTTATGTCCACCATACATAGTCGTCCAATCTTTCTTATTATCTAGCAAAAATAGTACATTAACATTACAATGCTTTAAGCATCCCAGCCACTTATAACATGCATTTTTAGGGCAACAAACAAAGTCGGCCTTTTTAGGGTTTTGACCTTGGCAAGGATACGCGCTAAGTGTATGGTACTTTGCTGCTAAGTCGCCACATTTTAACAATCTCCCACTTGGAGATTGATCAGGATCCACACCGAACAATCTCCCACTTGGAGACTGATACTACATGACACCACTGTACATGCAATATCTGCTAGATAAAACACGAGGACTCGACTAGTATAAATTCCATAATTATCAATCAAGAAGACCAATAGAAACTGATGAAGAAATCAGCTTCTCCTGTGGAACTGCCTTCATGAACATATCGACAGGATTCTCACTTGTGTGAATCTTCTCAAGTCGTAATTGACCCTCCTCCAAAATAGTCTAGATGAAGTGGTACCTGAGTTGAATGTGCTTTGTCCTTGAATGAAAAGAAGAGTTCTTCGCAAGATGAATGACACTCTGGCTATCAGTATACAATGGGAGATCCTCCTGTGTCTAACCCAATTCCTCCAGAAAACATTGTAACCAAATCATCTCCTTGTTGGCTTCTGTAGCAGCAACATACTCAGCTTCAGTGGTTGAAAGTGCAACAACCTTTTGCAACCTAGAAATCCAACTGATTGCAGTTCCCCCTATAGTAAAAACATACCCTGTAGTCCTCCTCCGTGAATCAATATCACCTGCCAGATCAGAGTCAACAAATCCACTCAGAGCAGCATTAGATCCTTTGAAACATAATGCCTTCATAGTGGTTCCTTTTAAATACCGAAGGATCCATTTCACAGCATTCCAATGTTCCATACCCGGATTACTCACAAACCTGCTCACAACTCCCACTGCATGTGCAATATATGGCATTGTGCATACCATTGCATACATCAGACTGCCAATAGCTAATGAATATGGGATGTTAGACATTTTCTTTACCTCTTCCTGTGCCTTTGGGTACATCTCAGTCAATTTGAAATCACTAGCCAAAGGTGTACTAACTGCTTTTGCATCCTGCATGTTAAATCTTTTCAACACTTTCTTTATATACTCACTTTGGGACAAATTCAAGGTTCTATTTTTTATGTCCCGTGTAATCCTCATACCCAAAATTTGCTTAGCTGCACCCAAATCCTTCATAGCAAATGACCTGGCTAATTTATGTTTAAGATCATTTATGTGTTCCATGTTAGACCCAGCAACAAGCATGTCATCAACATAAAGCAACAGGATAATATAACTACCATTATCCAATCTCTTAAAATATACACAATGATCAGAATGACATCTATGATAACCGTGTTTAGCCATGAAGCTATCAAATTTTAAATACCATTGTCGGGGTGCTTGCTTTAGGCCATACAAACTTTTCTTCAAACTGCACACCAAGTTCTCCTTACCTTTGACCTCATATCCCTGTGGTTACAACATGTAAATTTCCTCCTCCAAATATCCGTGGAGAAAAGTTGTTTTCACATCTAGTTGTTCAAGATGTAAATCATCTATAGCCACAAGACTAAGTACAGTTCTAATTGAAGTCATTTTTACAATTGGAGAAAATATTTCATCATAATTTATACCCTTTTTCTGTGCAAAACCTTTTACCACAAGTCTTGGCCTTATATCTTTTCTGACCTCCTTCCTCCTCCTTCAACTGATAAACCCATTTGTTGGGAAAGGCTCTTTTTTCTATAGGTAAAGGGACTAAGTCCCAATTCTTATTTTTCATCAAGGAGTCCATCTCCTCTTTCATGCCTAGCTCCACTGTTGTTTGGCATCCACCTGCATTTCTTCTTCATATTCTTCTGGTTCACCAGAATCAGTTAATAATATAGAATAAAAAGAAGGAGAAATTCTTTCAAGGGGTCTACTTGACCTCGTAGAATGTCTAACACATGCAGAGTTTGTGGGACATTCTATTGTTGCTGAGCATCAGGTACATGTGGCATTTCATTTTTCAGGAATCTCATCCAACACCACATATTCTTGCTTGTCATGTTCATGCTTCTTTTCCTGTATCTGTTCTTTATGCATAACCTTCTCATTGAATATAACATCTCTACTTCTAGTTATTTTCTTATTTTCAAAATCCCATAACCGATAGCCATATTCATCTATCCCATATCCAATGAAGGTACATTTCTGAGATTTAGCATCAAGCTTGGTTTTGTTTTCTTTATCAACATGGATAAAAGCTTCACAACCAAAGGTTTTCAGAAAAGAATAATTTGCCTTTTTACTAGTCCATGCCTCCTCTGGAATACCACCATCCAAAGGGGTTGAAGGTCCTCTATTTATCAAATAGACAATAGTATGTACAACATCTACCAAAAAATGTAAGGGCAATCCAACATGCAATCTCATGCTCCTCGCGCGTTCCATGATAGTCCTATTCATTCTCTCTGGCACACCATTTTCCTGTGGAGTTCCTGGAACTGTCTTCTTCTTTCTAATCCCATTTAAGGAGTAGTATTCTTGAAATGCCTTGCTGCAATACTCACCTCCATTATCCGATCTAAGACACTTCAACCTTTTTCCTGTCTCATTCTCAACCAAAGCTTTCCATTTCTTAAAAGTTTCAAAAACATCTAATTTTTGTTTTAGGAAATATACCCATGTTTTTCTAGTTGAGTTGTCAATAAAAATAGCATAATAACAAGAGCCACCAAGAGATGATACCTGAGTCGGTCCCCATACATCTGAATGCACAAGCTCTAACTTTTCACTCTTCTTCTCTTTCCCAACCTTGAGAAATCTAACTCTTTTCTGTTTGCCATAAACACAGTTTTCACAGAACTCTAAATCAATCTTCTTTAGTCCTGGCAATAGATTTTTGGAGTGAAGGATTTTCATCCCTTTCTCACTCATGTGCCCAAGCCTATGGTGCCACATTATCGAATCTGTTCTTGCAACATCTATTGTTGTTTTCCCTGTAGTAACATTATCTGTAGCAGCTAAGGTAGAGTAAGTGTTACCAATACACAGATATAATGTGCCTACCTTCGCACCTTTAGCTACTACTAATGATCCTTTACTAACCTTCCAGATACTGTCAGAGAAGGTAACTATGCAACCTTCACTACCTAGTTACCCTGCAGAAATTAAATTTCTTCTTAAGTTAGGAACATGTCTTACCTCCTGCAGAAACCAGTCATTACCATTCTGCAACTTGATCTTTATCTTTCCTTTTCCAACAATTTGACAGGGCTCATCATCACCCAAATATACCTATCCAAAATCACCTTGAACATAATCTAGAAAATATTTTCTATGGGGTGTAGCATGAAATGAAGCCCCAGAAACTATTGCCCAGGAATTATTAACATTATCCAAACATAAGATTAAAGCATCTTGTAAAGTATTACTTGCAATATTAGCTTCCTTACTATCATTTTCATTTTTGTCTCCTTCTTTGTTTTTCCAAGACCAACAGTCTTTCTTTAGATGACCAGGCTTTCCGCAGTACCAACAATCTTTCTTTCCTCTAGATTGAGAGCATCCTTTCTTTGACTTCTCATTCCAAGGGCCTTTTCCTCTTTCCTTTGATCTTCCTCTGTTCTCCACATTCAAAACACTACTTGATGATGTTGGAGTCTCACCTGTGCTTTTCCTTCGCATTTCCTCGCTTAGGATAACACCAACAATATCATCGAATACCAAAGTATTTTTTCCAAAGACAGAGTTACTTACAGCCATAACCAAGCTATTCCAACTTTCTGGCAAAGAACATAAAATCAAGAGAGCCCTAACCTCTTCTGCAAAAGTAATTTTTACCAAAGACAATTAACTAGTGTCATGCCCACTTTTGGGCACGAACGAAATTTTTTTTTTTGAAAATACTTAACTAATCAACGACTTACTTAACTAATATAATCAACTCAGTGCGATTAATTTAAATATAATAATGCATTTCGGGTTGAGTCTAACTATAATTGTATAAAACGGGTAATTAAACTCAATTGGGAACATGAGTTTTCTAAGTTATCAACGAACTATTATTCCTCCAAAAAGAGTAATTACTAAGCTTCATAAAAATAATCATTAAATCTCAAGTATAACGCTCGATCTCAATTTAATACGTTCTAAAATTTATCTCATCTTTCTAGCCCGCTAGGATTTCTAAGTTTGATTACCATCGTAATTTAAAACACTCTGTTTAATTGAAACCTCCATATTTAGAATGCTTCTTAAATAAAATTTAGATGAACCCTAGGTAGCGTTACCAGCTACAAATTTGAGTTATCAAACGCCTTCAACAAATTTAAATTTACCTATATATATATATTGTAGTCACATAAATCTGTCCACTTAATTAAATGAATATTTAATATTTATTTGATTATTTAACCATCAATTAATAATTAATTAAATTAATATATTTAATTAATTCATCTTAACCCTCTTCTCCTATTAATTAAATAAATTATTCAATTTATTTGATTTAATTCACTTAACCAAATTCAGACCATTAATTAAATAAATAAATCATATTTATTTAATTAAATCTTCTCTCACATTTAAATAAATTAATATTTATTTAAAACCCCCAAAATCCCACCTCTCACATTTAAATAAATAAATCATTTATTTAAAATCACCTTTATCCTCCACCCACTTGCATTTTCCTACAAATGCAAGTTGCACAATTATTTTAAATAAATAATTTATTTAAATCACCTTTATCCTCCACCCACTTGTATTTTCCTACAAAAGCAAGTTGCACAATTATTTTAAATAAATAATTTATTTAAATCACCTTTATCCTCCACCCACTTGTATTTTCCTACAAAAGCAAGTTGCACAACTATTTTAAATAAATTATTTATTTAAAATCCTATTTATCCTCACCCACTTGAAACCTTTAATGGTTTCCCTTAAAGTAGTCAAACTTGATGGCTTTAAAGTCTTCAAACTTGATGGCTTCCTTCTATAGTCTTCTTAAGACTTTAATGGTTTTCCTTAAAGTCTTCAAGCCTTTAATGGTTTCCCTCAAAGTCTTCAAGCATTTTAAATGCTTTATCTTCATTTTTCTCATTTAAATAAATTAATATTTATTTGAATATTTATCCAAATGCAAATTACACCATTTAATTGAAATAAATGATTTTATTTTAATTGAAAATACCAAAATTTCTCCCACTTGCATTTTCCTACAAAATCCACTTGCATGCCTAAACCCCTTCTAAATTCTTCTAAACCCTTCCTAATTAGCTTAATCCATCCCCTAATTATTGTCACATTCCTAAGCAAATTGGAGTCACTTCTCAAAGACTCCAAAGTCTTTGAAAAGCAATTAATGCTTTGTGTGTTCAACAAATTAACCCTCAAAGTCTTGGATAACCTTTGAAAGCTTCCAACCTTCAACCACTAAATGGCTCAAAGTCTTTGATAACCATTGAAGGCTTTCAACCTTCAACCACTTAATCCCCAAAGTCTCCAATAACCATTAATGGTTACCTCAAACCCTCCCACATAGTTAAAACATTTGTTTTGACTCAACCTCTACCCAACCCAAGGGTCTCATCAAGCCTTTAATGTTTTGACCATGATTATCTCTTAATCATTTGCACAAAGGTTTATCCTTGCATTAACTCCTAATCCAGTGGGTAATCCTAATTTAGACTTGACCCTTGCCTTCTAGATAACCATGAGGTCTTCTCAGGCCTTTAATGCCTCCAACCTCTTCTCTCAACCCAATCCTATGTTGAAACTTGTCACCATTTTATTGGTGCCAATTGTGCACATGGATCCCCAACTTTCAATCCTAACCCTTGTTAAGATTGCTCAATCTTAACCCTTCATTTCTCTATTTCTTCTATAAATAGAACCCTTCTCCTCAAGCAAAAGAGAAGCATTTTAGAGTATTGTTGTTATACTGGCATTAGCATAGAGCTTTTTCATAGCATCACTATCTACTCTTGCATAGTATTTTCTTATCATATTCAACCATCTTGAATCTCCATATGGCATCCATGGCTAGTGCTAAAAGCTGAGAGCTACACTCGTTTGGGACTTGGAGAGGAGAGGAACAAGGGAGGAGCAACTATGAGCATCTTGATTAGCTATTTCATTTTATGTTTATATGCTTTCTATTTCATGCTTAATATCTCTCTTGATATGCCTGTTTAGGATAATCTTTTGTTGCTAACACTAACGTTTGTTTCTTGTGCTCTTGTGTGTGTTGCCATCAAACAGATTTTCTAATCCTTTTTGCAGAGCATCATATATATATATATCTATTTATATACCTACATATTGGTATGTATATATATAAATACATATAAATATATATCTCTCTTTTTTTTTCTAATATTATTATTTTTCTTTGTTACCATTAACCACTTGCTTGTTTAGTCGCCCATACAAATATAATTTTCTTGCATATGATTACACATACTTATACACTTAAATTTTATATTTATATATATATATATATATATATATATATATTTATTTAATATATATATATATATATATATGTGTATATATATAAATACATATTTAACTATTCCTTATTTTATCATTTACAAAAGTTGTTTCTTCCAAGAGAATTGTAGGGATTTGAAAACACCCCCCCCCCTTTTTTTTTTATATTTATGATATTTTCCCCCCCCCTTTTCACTCACCCACACACTCACGTTTTAAAACGTAGATGGGTGTATGCCCTAACCCAAACTAGGGTTAGGGCGATTAGAATAACCCCTCTTTTTTTTGACAGCCCGTGTGTGTTAGTTGCAGGGTGGGTCGGCGGCCGAGGGACATCCCTAGCCGAACCCCACACCCTCTTCCTTCATTTCTTTTTTTTTTTATTATTGCTACTGGAATGGCGGAGGTAGGGGGGGAAAGAGACGGGCGGAGGTTCTCCCCTGAAGAACCCGCGGCGTGGCGAGTGAAGTAGGCGGAGTTTCGTTTAACATGTGCTACTGCGGAAGGGAAGGGAGGAGGCCGAGCGGGGAGCGCCGGCAGCGCGGGCACCGCCGGCTGCGGACGGCGCCGCCCGCAGGCTGCGGCTCCCGCAGTCTGCGGACGACGCCGCCCGCAGGCTGCGGGTTCCGCAGGCTGCGGGCGCCGCCGCCCTTAGGCCGCGCCCCCGCCTCTTCCTGTGCGTGCTATTATCTGTAAAGCGCGTTTTACTGTTGTTCACGTCCCGTTTCGTGTTTATTGCGTTGTTTTCTTAAAGCAATGGTTAAGCAATCAAATTTTTATAATATGTTTTTTTTTTTAAAAAAAAAAAATAACATTTTTGATATATATATATATATATACATATATATATATATACATATATATATATATACATATATTTATATATATATTTGTGGATATATATATCTAGTAAAATAACATGTATAAGGGTTTCTATACAATAACAGAGAGATTTTCTTATAAAGGGATATATATATATATATATATATATATATATATATTTACATATATATATATATATATATATTTACATATATATATATATATATATATATATATTTATATATATATTTAATCTTATTATCAGTTTTCCTTTTTTTATTACCCCTCTCAACCTACCGCCCTTGGCATTATGCATACCATTAATAGATAAAATATCAATGTGGCTTCATGTGGGATTCTAAATGGCATTGAAATTCATCCTAGTATACTTGAAATTGAACTACTTGGGTCCATCTACTAGGACATGCTAAAAGGGAACCAACAAGCACCATTGTAATTGGCATGCGTATTTTTATTTTTATTTTAAATAAATCCCCATCAGAATTCTGACATCATCCCAACTTTGCATCGACGACCAAACCGTTGGACAAACAGCATCATCGTTGGTGCATAGTTCCTGGCAGACGTCGGAATTTTGATGCTAATTGATGAAACATCCAATGAGGATGTTGTATGTCTGATGACACTCTATTGTTAGAAATCATCATAATCCTCATCAATGCAAGTTCCTGGTAGGTGTCAGAATTTTGACATCCATCTGACGAGGATGCTTTACGCCCGATGACATTCTCTGGTCGGATGAGTTATCATGGCCATCGTCGAAAGAGTTTAGGATGTTATCAAAATTCCAACATTAGATGGCACCATCAGAATGAATGACAACAAGTTTTCAATGACTTCATTTGTTGGCAGTTTGACAAAAAAATTTCAAAATTCCGACCATAGGTTGTCGAAAATCAGCCCCAAATGGACTAGTGGATCGACAAGAAGACGACGTCGCTTGAAATCCTTAAACATTGTCTGGACAAGAGAAGAGATTACAAGAGGATGATGATTCTCTGGAGTAGCCTCTGAGAGAGCAGCGTGTGGTAGAGTCGAGTCTGGTTGAGTTGTGGAGGTTGAGCCAGGTTGATCAACATGCACATCAAGTTGATTGACAAGCCTATCAACATTAGTGGTGGGAGCCTTGACATCAGCAAGTTAAGCTACAAGAGGAGCTGTCATATCAGTGGAGGAGTCAGAGAATCCCCAGAGAGCTCAACGAATCTCATCCAAGTTGCAGTCAATATTATTCTGGTAATGCAATTGCGCAGACTGCTCGAGAGCTAACAAATCTAACAACGTCTGCAACTATTGTTGAATGCCATCAAGGGAAGACAAATCAGAAGGAGCCGCAACAGATGGAATAGAAGAGGCTGCACAAGAGCAAGTTAGGCGAGCAACAACATCCCTCAAGCCTGCAACAGATCAAGATCTATAAGCTGCAAGTTGAGTAGCAAATGAAGAAGGAGAATTAGTTGGAGATCTTCTAGGGGCCATTGTGATGGAGAATAATAATTTAGGGTTAAAGTTTTTAAAGGAATCACTGGCTATGAAGGAAGAAATCCAGAAAAAAAATCAGAAAGAGTAGACAAAAGAGCAAGAAAACATACAAATTTCATAAATCTGTTCAAAACTAGTTTTGGGGAATTCACCCCTCAATAGTTGAACTCAGAATGAAAAATACATGTAGAGGGAGGAGATTAAATAGAAAGTGGAGACAAATGCACTATTTCCAAAATCAACCTTGAAAAGCTAAAAAGTCTACCAAGTTACAAAATTACAAAATTACAAAGCTTCTAGAAGATATGCCCAACGATCATTTTTTGGAAAATGTCTTAAAAAGACAAAATGTCTAATAAAGACAAAAGTCAAAAAAGTATTAATTATTTATTAATAATTAATAGTTAAAGAGTAAATATTAACAAGTAATCAATAATTAATAAGTAACTATTATATTAGTGTAGACACCTAAAAATGTCTCATTGATCATGTACTAATTATTCCTCTAATTGATTAAATAATTATTTAATTATTTAATTAAGTTAATTAATCTTATTCTTCTAATTTCATATTTCCTCATAAGCTTACTAATCATTCTATTTCTTATTCTTTCATCATTTAATCATTTTAACCATTTTTTAATGATTAATTAAATATTTATTATTTAATTCATTCTAATTAATTCCCCAATTTGAATAATCTTTATTATTTAAATAAATTATATTTTCAATTTCTATCTCTAATCAATTAATCATTCAACCCTTTTCTAAATAATAATTAAATATTTATTATGTAATTAATTGTGATTTAATCCTTTAAATTAAATAATCTTTATTATTTAATTAAAGTCCATTTCTAAAATAATTAAATAGTTTCTTTAAATTATTTAATTAGCTAATTAATTCTTCAATTCCAAATCCCCAAATTCTAATTTCATTTAATTTCAAACTCTTCTAAATTCTTCTAAATTCAATCACATGTGCATGATTTCAAAAATCAAATTAAAAATCAAAGTCAAGTTCTAAATATATTCAAATACTAAATTGAATTTAAAATAAATTCAATTATTTGAATTAAATTTTATGAAAAGATTAAATTGAAAATCTAAGTTAAAGTGCAAGCACATGCTAAATTAATTAATTCAATAAATAAATTAATTAAATCATTTATCTCTCCAATCTCTATTTTTATCTTCTAGTTAGCTTTTTCATCTTCTTAATTTCCTCCAATCATTCTTTTTCTTCCTTCAGTTAGCTTTTTCTCAACCGGTTGACTCAATTAATTTATTCAATTTATTCAGTTTCACCTCTAAATCAGTAGTTCAACTATCAATCTTCATATGAGCTCACTTGAGTTCTACCTCTTGATCAATTTGTTCCACCTTCAATCAATCCTCTCCAAAAATCTATAAATTGAGCATTCAATCTCCATTTTTAACAATCACGAACTTTGAATCTTTGTGTCAATTGCAGGTTGTCAGCGCAATATCTAAGAGCCACCATACCACAAAGAGGAGAAGAACAATGGAAGTTATACACAGTCATGAAATAGGGAGTTTCGATTGAATTACTTTATAATTCCTATTTTGATTTGATTGTGTTATTTCATTGTCTATTTGTTTGAATTCTTTGATTAGATAGGGATTCATGATTTCCCTTTGAATTCTAATTGATACTTTAAAGATGAATTCTTTTACATGCGACAATTAACATTAATAATTAATAATTATTAATAATAATAAGTAATAGTTAAATTAATTATGAGGCATAGGTCTATGTGAGAAGAATCTACTTCTTGTCAAGAAGGAGTCAAGTCATCGAGGTTTACGCCAACAAATTCTCGGATAAGGAATATGGTGAAGCACGAGGACTTTTTGGCAGAGCCAAAAAATTTCAGGGTTTAGGGTTTAGGGTTAAAAAAATTTAAGGAATCACTGGCTATGAAGGAAGAAATCCATAAACAAAATCAGAAAGAGTAAACAAAATAGCAAGAAAACATACAAATTTCATAAATCTATTCAAAACTAGTTTCAGAGAATTCACCCCTCATCAATTGAACTCAGAATGAAAAATACATGTAGAGGAAGGAGATTAAATAGAAAGTGGAGACAAATCCACTATTTCCAAAATTAACCTCAAAAAGCTAAAAAGTCTACCAAGTTATAAAATTACAAAGCTTCTAGAAGATATGCCCAATGATCATTTTTTGAAAAATGTCATAAAAAGACAAAATGTCTAATAAAGACAAAAGTCAAAAAAGTATTAATTATTAATTAATAACTAATAGTTAAAGAGTAAATGAGTGATCAATAATTAATAAGTAGCTATTAAATTAACTTTAATAATTAATAATAAATTATTATTAATTATTAATTATTAATAGTAATAAGTAATAGTTAAATTAATTATGAGGTATAGCTCTATGTGAGAAGAATTTACTTCTCGTCAAGAAGGAGCCAAGTCATCGAGGATTACACCAACAGATTCTCGGATGAGGAATATGGTGAAGTGCGGGGACTTTTGATGGATTGCAGGTATCACCAAATAGGTATTTGTCATATGTGTCTTCCTCAAGCACGAGAAATGTAGGAATAGAAGATGAAAGTGAGACATGTAGTAGATCTAAAATAGGGAGATCAACTAGAGGTCAAAAGATCAAAAGAAAATTCAATAAATGCATGGAATTTTTCCTTGTTCAAGGGGGTCATGTTCTTATGATGATCAGACCAAAGGAGACATCGAGGTGCCCTTGAGATACAAACATCTACAGAAACAATGGGTACCCAAGGAACTTCCTCCAATAAACACTTATTTTTGTGTTAACAAGAGGATATATCACATAACACCTTCGTCGTTACATGGTTTGGGCCTATTTTCCATGGATGACATAAAGGTCTATTACAACAAAGTTGTTGAATTGATGGAGTTTGTCGGACCTTGTTACAATTACAAAAATTGGAAGCAAATTGTTCGATATTAAAAAAGTATGCGTAGGTATGCACTGTCAGCAAATTATATGCAACAGAAAGATAATGATCAAAGTAAACAAGTGGTTGTATACATTGATGGAAGGCCAAAAGCAACAGGGAATATTGTAGGTTTTATAAATAGTACGCGCCTGGGTCAACTAATAAGCAACCCAATTGCATATTTGAGGTGCGTGAGGGAAATCGTGTATTTGTATGTGTGATAAAATCAATATGTGCAAGGGAAGAGCTACTAATCAATTACAATTTGAATTTTATAGATACAAACAAAGTTACTATCATGGAGGTGGTATGTACTATATACCATTTAAACCAACCTCCAATTAATGAATCCAATATACCATTTTATTATTAAGTTTTTTTGCTAAGTCTATTGGTTTCATTTTGCTAACATTTTTTATATTTTTTCTTTGTCACAGGGCAACATGGATCCATCACATAGCACAGACAGTGATGTAGGTCCTGACACTTCTACCGAGTAGGTAAACATCATTGTAATTGTACAAATTAGATAGAAGCAAATTGTTACATTATTATGTTCTTTTCTTGAGTGTTTTGGAGTAATTTTGATAGTGTTAATAATATTCTTGTCATAGATGGATGTTCGGGGAAAGGGAAAGGGACCTGCAGTGCCTCAGTGCCTCTATAGGGATGTGAAATCAACAATATTATGCAATGATGACTGAATAAATGAATGTTAGATGTTAACAGGGAATTTAGAGTGATGTTAGGGTAGGGGAGGGGCCAAATGAGCTTCCACCTTCACGTGGTTGGACTTGTTAAGTAGAGAATATTAAACTATTCTCGAAAGAAAGCTAAGCTCAATAAGATAACACACTTTTCAATATTTCAATATGTTGCACAGTTAATCTTATTGAATAATGTATATTAAATCTTAATTGCAGGGTCCAACAGAGCCAACACGAACAACAACACCACAAGTTGTTGGGTATAATGAACTCCCATATTGTCTTGTATGTACACTAACACTATGAGTTTCTTCTAGTGTTGATATGCATGGCGCGACTGCAAAAGTTGTGAATATGCCTCATCCTTGTAAGTTTTTTTATTAGTTGACATTTTCTTTAGCATTTTTTAATTTTCCTTATCATTTTAAGTCTAAGCACTTTTATATGGAATTTATTGTTCTACTTTTTTACTATCTACTAGACATTATTGATACAAGGACTTGCATTGCATCCATTTTTTCAATTAGGTATTATAAAGGGTAGGTTGTATTTGTAAATGTCTCTTTGAGTTCATCCAAATTTTATAGCTGTTAGCTCACATCTTGTTATTGCTGCAATAGGTATTATGGCCAACATAAGCTACGATTGCACCCTCTCAGTGCTATAGAGTCTCTTTGTTCTTAAAATTATAGCGGACTATTAGGTACATTCCCTCTTTTGCACTCCAATTTGTAGCGGTCAATGCACATGACCAAATTTTCTTTGACATCTAGAGGATAGTATTAACTTTTAAGTAATTAGAGGCTTCTGAGGCATATTTGGCCAGTATTTATTTTTGTGGGATATGATGGTTGTGTTTTAAGTCATATTAAGATGATCTCAATGAGTAATCATTTCACTAATGACATTTTTTCATTTTTCTTAATGAATGTTAGCAATTTTTGCAAGTGAGACCCATTGAGCAAATAGCCTTGTAAATTCATTACTTTGTTAATATAATACTTGATCTCTCTTACAAAAAATCATTATGCATAGTGATTATGATAGCCAATATTTCTCATTTGATGATCATCTAGGTCAACTTTTGATCTAAAATAAACTTATCACAAAAGGGGTTGTGAACTATCCTCATTCACAGTCAAACCTCACTATAGTGGAGATATCAAAGCTTTCAATCACGGGAAAGATATAGCAACAGTAATGTAGATGTCAACTTGAAGATACTGAGTAGTGACAATAGAAGTCATAAAAAGTTAAAGAACAAGAGTTGCTAGTCAAACCAAAAGATCCATAGATGATACAAAGAGTGGTCAAATAACTCTCCACGAGTGTAGATAGCTAGCAAATCACAGTGATAGAGGTTTTTAAGGTGGTGAGATAAACAAAACAATATGATAAAACACTTTGATAAGAGATAATTTTTAAAAGATGACAAGGATGCCATCATACTCATTGTATGTGATAATAAGGACATTCACTATTTCAAAGACAGCTGTGAGTAAGAATTTTTGTATCAAATCAATATAGATACTATCCTATGTTTATTGCAAAAGCCATACACCTGAGCCAATATTCATAGTGATAAAGGAGCCTTTTAACGTTAGTAGCATAGAGGATATAGACTATCAAAGTTTCAAATAGTGGTAGGCATGCATTCAAGGTAGCTCAAATAGAGGAGATTTGATCAAGCACAAGCCATGATAGAAACCTAGAGACAAATCCCTGTATATGGCATAGTTAAGAAGGATAGCTAACATGTTCTAATGATTTTCTTGAATTGATCAAAATATTGCTGCATTATTAGCCAATAGGCTACATTTTGTGTGGGGTTTTGACCTAAAACCTATCTCACGCTGTAAAATAATTAACGGGTTGACGTGAAATTATCAGCTTTTAGTAGTCATTATATGATTTTTGTACTATTTTTTTTTTAATTAAATAATCGTCAAAATTCTTAGGCCCCCTATATTTGCACTGATGACTATATCGTCGAGCATATAACATCCTTGTTGGTACATAGTTCCTAGTTGTCATCGAACGACATCAAAATTCTGATGGAAATCAACAAAAACATCTGACGAGGATGATGTATGCCCGATGGCATTCTCTCGATGTATGAGTGGTTGAGGTAGCACATGTCGATGAAATCCATCAGCAGGACTTACACTAGTGGCGAAGGGAACATTTGGTCTTGTTGATAGCTGATGAGGCTATCGGTAAGACATACACCGATGGAGACCTGATGGTTTTCGTCAAAATTCTGATGTTGATGAGCACTATCAGAGTATCTGACAACAAGTTTTCGATGGCTGCATTTGTCGACAGTCTGACCAAACAGAGTCAGAATTACGACGAGCGAATGTCAGAATTGAACCCCAAATGTACTAGTGACCCTTGTGAGAGGATCAAGGCATTGAACAATGTGTGACTGAAATATATTTTCTCCCAACATAATCAACTAATTTGAATCTTCGTAGGATACCCGTGATTTGATGATATAGAAAAGTTCCCATGTATGTAGCTAAGTTATGTGTAAAACAAAGTCTATCCCTCCTAGCAAGTGTTGTGATCTTCCATTTACTCTTCTTCAATTGTACAATATTGTTGATGCCACTGTGAAATCTAAAAATGGATTGGCCACTTGAAAATATAAAGCTCATGAACTCTGCCTGAACCCTCTGTGTACTTATTATCAACCAAATTTTTGTCATCTGCTATGAATTTTCCACACAAAATATTTGTTTCAATGACTTTGTCAATCACCAAATAAAAAGTAGGTTTTTGGGGTTGATCCCCTTCATCATTTTTCTTATGGCCACTTATATTTGTAGTCACATAAATCTGTCCACTTAATTAAATGAATATTTACTATTTATTTGATTATTTAACCATCAATAATCAGTTAATTAAATTAATATTTAATTAATTTCATCCTCAAACTCTTCTCCTATTAACTAAATAAATTATTCAATTTATTTAATTTAACTCATTAAGCCAGACTCTAAACCAATTAAATGAATAAAACATATTTATTTAATTTAACCCCTTTCCTCTTTTAAATAAATAAATATATATTTATTTAAACCCCTAAAATAACCCCCCCACACTTTCATTCTCCTACAAATGCAAGTTGCACAATTTTAGTTGAAATAAATGAATTTTATTTTAATTAAAATCCTATTTTCTCTCACCCACCAAACCCACTTGCCTCCTAAATCCATTCTAGATTCTTCTAAACCATTCCTAATTAGCCTAATCACCCTCCCTAATTATTGTCACATTCCTAAGCAACTTGAAGTCACTTCTCAAAGCCTTCAAAGTCTTTAAGATGTATTAAAGGCTTTATGTCTTCAACAAGTTAACCCCTAAAGTCTTCCAAACCATTAATGGTTCTTGCATAATCATTTATGGCTCTTACATAACCATTAATGGTTAAACTCAACTCACCCACATGGCTAGAGGCTTTCCCTCTAACTCAACCCCCATTTAACTAATGGGTATTTTCAAGCATTTATTGCTTTGACCATGGTTATCCCCACTAACTCTTGCACAAGAGTTTGTTCATTGGATAAACACATTATTCATTGGATAAAGGCTTTATTCATTCAACTCAACACTGACCTTACCTCCTAAGGTAACCTTCAAGTCATTTCAAGCATTTAATGCTTCTTCCCTCTCCTCTCAATCCTTCACATATTGACATTTATCATCTTGGGATTGGGTTGAAAGCCCTCACATGGATCATAAACCCATCGATCCTAACCCTTGTTGAGATTACTCAATCTCAACCATCCATTTCTCCATTTTTCCTATAAATAGAGCCTATTCCTTCTTAATCCAGATCCAAAAATCTTCTATGCATCAAACTTATACCAAATTTAAGAGAGCATTCTAGGAGCACTTTTCTTTTTTATTTTGGATAAAATTAACGTAGATTAATTAGACACTTTCTCATATTTAGCTTGCATTTGCATAATTAGTCATTTTTCATAATCTTTAATCTTCATAAGACATCCATAATAGTGCAAAAAATTGAGGGCTACACTCATGTGGAACTTGGAGAGAAGAGGAACAAGGGAGGAGTGGCCATGAACATGTTGGAGAGCATTTGGGAGGGTTTAGTGTCTTTCCTCCATTTTTGTGTGCTTTCTATAATCTGTTTGATATCTCTCTTGATATGAATGCTTAGGATTGTATTTTCTTTCATATTTTCTTTCTGATTGATACTAACAACACTAACGTTTGAATCTTATATTTCCTAACATCTTTTTTGCAGTGCATCATTTGGTGAACTCGACATGAATCGAACACACAACCTTCTGATTGAAACTACTAACTTTTTTTGTGAAAATTGCCAAAATTGACACACACAGGTTGTGCTTTAGCGCTATTGACATGTGTTTTAGTGGCTTCGATAGTTGAGGATTTAGCGCCTTTGCCTGAGTTCTAGCGTGTTTGGTTCAGATTTAGCATCTTTGTCCTTGTTATAGCACTATTGTCACTCTTTTAATGCATTTGTACTCTTTGTCTGACATAATTTTTATTTTGTTTGATAGTTTAATTAGCGCTTCTGTCCATTTTGTAGCATTATTTTTTTTCTTTTAGCGCCTTTGTTAGTCTTTTAGCACGTTTGTATTAAAGTAGCACTTTTGTGTTTACACAAAGTAGTGTTTTGTAATAGAGAGTTGAAAAAAAATATTGTGTAACCGAAAAATAAAAATTTTAGGCTTGTAGAAGCCCACCAAAAACCTTCTTTTTCACTAACTATTTTCCTTTTTTTTCTGGTGCACGTTTTTCTAACTTCTTGTTTCGCAAGATTTGAGGAGTTAGGAAGTTTTTTTGTTTTTTTTCTTTCTTTCTAAAGCTTTTCTTTTAAAGTTAGATTTAAAAAGAATTCACTTTCCCTTTTGGTTTAAAAATAACTTCATCTTTCATTTTGGATTAAAAATCAACAAAATTTTCAGTTTGGGGTTTAAAAAGAATTTCATTTGCAAAGTTAAAAAGAACCACAAAATCACACAAACAAACTTTGTTTTCTTTCAATATTAGGGACAAAATTTTCATTTTGGGTTTAAAACAAACAAACAAACTTTCATTTCTTGCAAGGATAAAATTTACAATCAACTTTTTACTTTGCAAGTTAAAAAGAACAAACAACTTGTCCATTTTGTTTACAAAATCAGTTTTACTTTGAGCAATGTGCTTTCAATTTTGTTGACCAGGATTTTCAATTTCCTAGTTAGAAAACAAATTGCCTTGTGAAGTTAAAAAGAACACCATGGTTGTTGGAGCAAAATCTCCAAATAGCATATAAATCACATTGCAATAAACCAGTTAAAAAGAACAAGTGTTTGGCACACTAGTGCAAAAATCTATAGAGTGGTCCCATTTCTAACACAGACTATCCTCTCCCTTGGCTCTCATGGTCCTAGGTGCAAGAGAAAAGTGTTATTAATGCTCAAAACTTTTTATTTTTAAGAGAGGTCTTCCAAGAGACACATCAGTCTTGGGAATGACCTTGCATGGTAAATCCTTCGAGCCGCTATAGAAATCAGGTGAGAGAAAAAGTTGTAGCCTTGGGTGTAGTTGTTGCTATAGTGTAACTTGCCGAAAGGACATATGGGCCCCACCACAAGTTACAAGGCTCTTAAGTGAGTCACTACAGAATGAACTTACGTCCAAAAACATAGAACATTACTAGACACCTTTTATTATAGAAGATCACCTGTTCTATTGATTGAGGATATTTGTGAAAATTTCAATGCAAGAGCATAGATGGTTTTATTCCCAAGATACTCACCATACATATTTCCTTGAGTAGAAACAGGGCTTTTTTAAAATCTACTTGCAGCTTGACGAAATTGGTGACTCCCCCATCATAGGGATCATTTATCTGTTATGCTCATGCAAGACATAGTATATCACATCCATACCTTCCATAGTGGGATTCATAAGGTATGTAGTACCAAATTTGAAGAAATATCAAGATGTGGGCTGAAAATATCACAACTGACCATTGACCTTAGGGATAAAAAGTGTTTGAGTTGTCTTCATCTTGTGTCAGACCAGTAACAATTTGAGCCAACTTCAGGCTTTGGGAAACATAAAATACATTTGTAAAAAGGGTCAATAGGGTTCATAATTGGGTTGATCTAGACCCACACCTATTTTTGCCTTTTGTTGAAAAAGGGAAAGGTTATTGTGCTTGTGTGCTTGTTGTGTTTTCTTGTCAAAGAAATTCAAAACAATTTTAAACCAAGTATTCATCCAACAAATTTACATCCAACATTGGTAAACAAAACAACATCAACATGTGAAACAAGTATCAAGTTTGTATGACCATCACTCACATCTTGAGAAAAATGAGTCTTCATCAAAAGGCCACATTGAAAAAGAGACAATTGAGTTCAAAATCTCTTATCAAAAGAAGGAAGTTTTTTATATCAATAGACAAATTTTTCTCACACAGAGCCTTCTTGTGCCATATACACTTGTATCTTCAAGGAAAATCCAATGAATTTGACAAGGAGACTTTGAAAAATAGAACTTTTACTCAATATAAAGCCTTGGATTATCACAAAAACAAAGGGGGCAAAATCAACCCTACTTTGTTTCCAAAAATATATATCACATACAACGAAGCTCGAGGGAAACCACCAACCCCTGAGAGAGAGGAAGAAGTAGAAATCCCCTTTGTGACAGAAAGTTTTTATTGAGGTCCATATTCTATCCACTTTCACCTTCACACATCACAAAACCTTTCAACTCTCAAAAACACAAAAAGGTATTGTCCTAAGTTCTTTTAGATATTGCTTAAATCAAACCAACAAATCACTTTTAGGGTGTCTCTACATCTAATATCAATCATCCTAAGAGACATTTATACACAGGTTAAAACTAGTTTATGAGTGCATCCTCTCATTTCTAGGTATCTTGGTTTGTAACACATCTCAAACATTTCTATACCTTATCACATCAAAATTGTTAAAAACACAAGAGAAATTCACAAAGAACTTTGGTAACATCCAACCTTCAGTGTTAGAGATCCATCTTCTAAACATTTCACAAACACTTATCTTTCATCAAACATTTCATCACCACCTCATAATCACTTTCACCAACCTCAAAAATTTCAATAACATGGCTCAAACAAGATCAATGAGAAACCAACAACCAAAGATTGAAGATGAGGAGGAAGAAAACCTCAACGATTTTCAAGAGGCCATTGGAGGAGGCACTAATGATGAAGATCCTAGCACCCCAACTCCCGAAGATATAGAAAGAGCACAACACAATCCCAAGTTCAATAGACTCTTTGACAAAATCCTTAGAAACAATGTAGATGCTCATTTTCTGAGACTTGCTCATTAGGGTGCTAAACTACCCTCTAACTTTGATACCACATAGCTATGACAGACATCTAAGCAACATAACCATAACAATGGTGGAAGAGGTAGAGATTACTTCCACTGTGGCCTTAATCATCAAGGGAATCCTCCACCTCCTTCTCCTTCAGAAATAGACATGTTAAGATAACAAGTAGAAAATCTCGCTCAACAACTCAATAGTGGTGTGAATGCTACTCAATTTTCACTTAACTATATTTGTCCCTATCCTTTTTATATGAACATGCTTATTCCACCTTTTCCGTGAGGGTTCAAAACAACTAAGTTTGAAAAGTACAGGGGAAAAGGAGACCCTAGAGATCATGTACGAATTTCACTTAGCTTGTTTAGAGGTGGCCTATGAGGACATCTATCTAATGCACCTTTTTCCTCAGAGTTTGGAAGGCACAACAACGCAATGGTTTTCCCAATTACTAGGTGGCATTCAAACATTTGAGGAAATAGTTCAAAAATTTCATCACTCATTATGCACATAACATAGAACAAGATGTTATCATGCCAGATTTATGCAACACCAAACAAAAACCAGGGAAGTTGTTCTCAGATTTCCTGCAACGGTGGAGGAAACTGTCTAGTAGACGTTCTCTTCATTTGATTGAACAAGAACTAGTGGAAATATTCATTTCCAACTTAAATGATGAGATGGAATTCCATTTAGACATGAAGGGTATAGAGTCCTTTGAGGAGATGATCACTCAAGGACTAAAATGTGAAAGATCCCTTATCAAAAAGGGAATTATGAAAATTTACAATGAACCCAAAGATGGCCCTCATCCTCATTATAATAGTGATAAAACAAATTTCTAGAACAAGAACAAGAACATTGTCAATCAAGGGATAGTGGATGCACGAACAGTAAAAATCAAACAGCCTGTGGTCGGGTTTGCAGCACAAAATCCCCCTCCTAAACACAACACCGTCACTCATCCACAAAATCAAGGTTGCAATGCACCATAAGAGGGACCAAAACAAAGGCAATAGATTTACAAGCCAAAACCCACATACACACCCTTAGGGGAACCCATCGAAACAATATTGCATCAATTGGTCTCTTCCAATCTTGTGACCTTACCGAAAACCTCTAATTATGAACCTCAGGTCAAACCTCCATGGTGGCATGATAATGAACATTGTGAATTTCAGTAGGGAAAGGGGCATAAAATGAGCAATTACCATCAACTAAAATATCTTGTTCAAGATCTCATTGATAGAGGAGAAATTGAAATAGAAGGACATGACCCTAAAACATCCAATGATGATCATCTAATGTTCAAGAATCCACTTCCATCACATGATCAAAGGGGTACTTCCACCTCTAGGCAAAACATAGATACTACAACTAATTATACATAAGTTGCATATAATTATGTTGTGAGTCACCTCCATGACATTGATGAACAACTTGCAACTCTCACCATCAAAGATCCAAATCCTACATGCAACGTTGTTATGCAACACCCCTACCCAAGCAATATAATATTGTGGAACAATTCGATAAAACACCCACACTCATATCCATATTAGATCTTTTTCACTTATCCCCTTCACAAATCAATCTTTGATCAAGCTCTCCAAGAAGCGTCAGTCCCCACCAATCTCAACACAGATCAATTTCAAGCCATGGTTGGCAGTCTCAAGTCATCACCATACCTCACTTTTTCTAAAAGTGACAACGCTTCATTCCAACAGCCACATAATTCATCCCTTCACATTGAAGGATTTGTAAAACAACGTAGAATCAATCGAGTCTTGATTGACAATGGAGCCAGCTTGAATATATGCACCTTGCAGTTGGTCACAGCATTGGGGTATGCGATAGAATCAGTAGATCCTAGCAAAAAGGTAACCATTAAGGCCTATGATGATGCAAAGTGTTCTTCCAAAGGATTTGTTATATTACTTATCAGAGTGGGGCCACTGGTAAAGCATATTGTCTGCCAAGTTCTAGACCTTCTTTTTCCATATAATCTCTTGTTAGGAAGACCTTGGATACATTCCATGCAAGTCATCCCATCCACCTATCATCAGTGTATCAAGTTTCCCCATAACGGTGTAAAAATCACAATCCTTGGTGATGCAAATCCATTTGCGTATTGTAACAACATCAACCATCAACTAGAGATCACCGTACCTAACAATAGAGAAGCTATCCCTTCCACATCATATGCTAGTCCAGCCCCTCTTTCCAACTCAATCACCCCTATACCAAAGCAAGAGAATTTGAAAATGAAAATGGTTGAGGAAGGTCCCAAGGAATCTAATCTTAGCCAACTCTTTTGTGTTGGACAATTAATCACCTCCCCTAGAACTCATGGCAAACATCAAAAGTTGCTTCAAACACCACTAGCCAAGAAAGCATGCACTTTGGTGCAATTCATCCCCGGTTAAAGTCAGGAAGAGGAAACCATGGATGAGGACCTAGCAGACTGGATCTACAAAGACCCTATCAACAAAGAAAGCACAAAGGCTAAGCTTCCCACGGATAAATATGGCAAAGGCCTCACTATCATGCAAAGAATGGGCTATGATGGCCAGAGTGCTTTGGGACATTGCAAACAAGGATGACATGAGCCCTTACAACCTGAGTTGAAACCCAAAGATAAAACTGGAGTAGGTTTTCAAAAGGAATCTCTTCCTAAGCTTGGATTCAAAGGAAAACCTAGCAAACCCTTGTATCAGCCAATTACTCCAAGGAGGTCATCCTTGATTATATCTGTAGCACAAGCAACACCAACCACACCCACAAAATTGATAAACCCATCAGTAGCATCAAAGCCATCAGCAGCACCAACCGCACCAATAATCCCATCAGTAGCATTAGTAGCACCAACCACATCCACAATACTGATACTCCCAGCACCACCACCACCAACACTGATACTCCCAGTAGCAGCATCAACAACACTAATAATCCCATCAGTAGCATCAGTAGCACCAACTGTACCAACAACACCAATACTCCCAACTACAGCATCAGCAACACCGATAACCTCATCAGCAGCACCAGTAATCCTACCTCCAAAAGTGCATAAACCCGTAACCAATACATTATTCAATTCAAAAGACATCCCAATATGGTATAGTAATCGGATGTTAGAGTGATTCAGAGATAGAATCACATGAGTGGGAATGGGATTCAGTGAATCTAAATACTTCAGATGAGGAAGACACATCACCGCCACCACCTCGTAAAGATATATCAGTTTATGGAGAGGCGTAGATTAAAACCTTTTGGGTTCATGAGCAAGAAGCAGCTTCCATAGGCCCTACATCAAATCCTATGCCAGAATATGACAAGGAGAGTACCATCAATGAACTTCACTCATCTATATTAAGCCTCACTGACGCCTCCTCTGAACTCAACTTAATTGATGAGGTCATGCCTATCATCCACCCGAACTCATCGAATGGAACCAGCCAAATCCTGCATGTCTTGATCACTTCAAAAATGATGAGGTGCTCATAGACTTTTTAGAAATATGGGATCACATACCAAGTGGGGATCCTAAATTTGGGTTTGCCATCGAACTTAATAGTGCAGCATACTTTGGGGAAGATGCCAAACCTTTCAACTGCAAAAACATCACAATAAAACATGGATCTTCTAGTGAAAACCACATAGTGGCACTTGTTGATCCCCAAAAAAGTAAAATAAAGAGCATATCCAAAGGTGAAAACCTCTTTGAGGCACCTATGGATGAAAGGTTTGACATCCTCCCCTCTAGTACAAATCAAGAGATATCAATGATCTTAATTGACAAAACAAAAGAATTCAATGTGGGCACCCCTGAGACTCCTCACCAAATACATTTGGCATCTCTATTAACTCCAAAGGAACAACCAAAATTTGTGGAATTCTTCCAAAAGCATCAAATCAACTTCGCATGGTCTTATGCAAACATGTCTAGCTTAGATCCTAATTTGGTCATGCATCACCTAACTGTGGCAGAAGGAGCTAAACCCATTAAACAAAAGCTCAGAAAGATGCACCCACAGATTGTTGTTCTTGTCAAAGTGGAACTCAAAAATCTCTCGGATGTTGGTTTCATCAGACCAATCGATTATGTAGATTGGATTTCCAATATTGTACTTGTTGGTAAACCTAATGGGGGCATCTATATCTATACTGACTTCAGAGATTTGAACAAGGCATGCCCTAAAGATGACTTCCCCTTACCAAACATCAACATGATTGTTGATCTTACAGCAGGTCATGCAATGCTTTCTCTTATGGATGGCTTTTCAGGGTGCAACCAGATCAAGAGTTCACATGCCCATGGGGAACCTATTGTTGGAATGTGATGCCATTTGGTCTGAAGAATGCAGGGGCAACCTATCAAAGAGCTATGACTACCATCTTTCATGATATGATGTACACCATAATGGAAGATTATGTCGATGATTTACTAGCTAAATCATTAACAAGAGAGGGTCATCTGGCAATACTGGGTCAAATCTTTGACAGATTAGAGCAATATCATGTTTGTTTTAATCCAAAGAAATGTGTATTTGGAGTAACCTTCGGGAAGCTCCTAGGATACATTGTCTCAAGAAAAGGCATTGAAGTAGATCTGGAAAAAGTCAAAGCAATCATGGACATGCCACCTCCAAAGAACATCAGTCATTTAAGGACACTACAATGGTGGCTACAATCAATTCAGAGATTCATTGCACAATTGGTTGATAAGTGTCATCCCTTCACGCATCTGCTACACAATAATATCCGCTATCAATGGGATACAAAGTGCCAACATGCATTCCCAACGCTTAAAGACTACTTGATGAATACACTGTTGTTGATCCCACCAGATCTAAGAAGAACTCTATTGCTATATATTTTAGCTACAAATACAACATTAGGAGTATTGTTGGCACACCATAATGCAAAAGGAAAAGAATGTGTTGTATACTATATCTCTCGCACATTGGTAGGTTGTAAACTCAATTACACACCTATTGTGTGAGCTTGCCTAGTGGTAACCACCAAATTGACGCACTACATGTTAACGCACAAGGTATAACTCATTGCCAAAATTGATCCACTCAAGTACCT
Organism: Cryptomeria japonica; assembly: GCF_030272615.1. Taxonomy (NCBI): domain Eukaryota; kingdom Viridiplantae; phylum Streptophyta; class Pinopsida; order Cupressales; family Cupressaceae; genus Cryptomeria; species Cryptomeria japonica. The sequence continues at coordinate 62,512 of NC_081413.1, forward strand.
ACTCAGCAAGGTAGCATTAATAGGCCACTTGGCCAAATGGGTTATGATCTTGAGTGAATTTGATATAGAGTATGTGGACCACAAGGCTATCAAAGGGCAAGTTATTGTAGATCAGTTGGCTGATGCACCCCTCGCAGTTGACCATCCTCTTGTTTCCAACTTTCCAGATGAAGAGATCTTCATGATCATAGCTACACAACCTTGGAAGCTATATTTTGATGGCTCATATACTAGACATGGTTTGGGGGTAGGTATTCTTTTTATCACACCTCATGGTGATAGCATCCTACAATCATATAGGCTCACTTTCCCATGCACTAATAATATCACAGAATATGAGGCCTTGATCACAAAGCTCAGATTGGCTATACAATGGCATCTAAAAGAGCTACAGGTGTATGGAGATTCTCAGCTCATCATCCGACAAGTCACCCATGAGTACCAAACTAAGGATGATAAGCTCATGCCATATAAAAGGATGGTGGATAGTTGCAAATAATCATTTACAACTATCACATTTGAGCAAGTGCCCAAAGATCATAATCAATTTTCCGATGCAATAGCTACAATTGCATCTCTCTTGGATCTTCCACAAAATTCAACACGCTATGAGTTCTTGGTAGAACAACTTTGGATACCCGTGTATGATATCCCTGAAACTGAAATGATATGTGTAGACACCCAAAATTGTCATGTTTAATTAAATAAATATTTTATTTATTTAATTATCTAAGCCTAATTCTTCTATTAATTAAATAAATTTTTATTTATTTAATTAATTCATTTATCCTCTTCTAGCCTTATTTCTCATTTAAATAAATACATTTATTTATTTAAATTATCCCTTTCCTAAAATAAATAAATATTTTATTTATTTAATTATCCTATTTCTTCTATTAATTAAATAAATCTTTATTTATTTAATTAATTCATTATCTTTTTCTACACATGACACATGTCATTCATCTCTTAATTCCTACACTACCTACCTCTTTCATTATTTTGGTATTTCTTTTACCTACCCTCTAATCCTAGCCGACCTCTCTTTTTACACCTCTCAATCTTAACCCTCCATTTCATATTGTGTCTTCTATTTAAGGAGATGCTTTCTTCATTGTCAAACCCTAATCACTCATGCTAATGACTAATCTTAAAGACTTGGCTACACTACGATCCTACTTGCAACCACATTCCATTTTTTGTTGAGCTCTTGTGCATATAAAAATCTGAGAGCAAATATATCAAGCAAGATCAATGGAGATAGGAAGAATGGAGATCAAAACCCTATTGGACATGTGATGGTATAATCTTTGTGATTTTGAGTTATTTGCATTGTCTTAGGTAATCTTCATATGTTATGGTGGATCTTTGTTCATTGTTAAGCTAGGGTTTAGTGGTTGGATTCATTTAGCCTTTCAATATTGTTGTTATTGTTATCCATTTTCACCATATACATTTTGGCACGCCCGGTGGGACTCTTGTCCCTTTGCATTTAACCTTTTTGTTGCAGATTTTGCTTTTTTGAAGTTGTAGATCGGACATTTTTCGACGGCATTTTAGGTATTTCCGCGTCTGCGAGCGTTCGGATCGCGTCTCTGAGTTTCAGAAGCATCTGCGGGATCAGGAATCACGCCTGTGTTTTTGCCAAATTTTATTTTGCAAGTTTCTGGAACCGCGTCTGTGTTGCATCTGATCGCATCTGTGTCCTGGAAGGACGTCTGTGTATTCTGAGCATGTTTGTGCATCACAGAACTGCATCTGCGTCATACAGACGCGTCTGTGTCTGGTATAGCAGCGTCTGTGTTTTATTGTTTTCAAATTTTCAATTTTTCTTTGATTCAATTTTTTGGATTTTGCGCTTAAGGTTTCAGATCTGGTTTGTTTTTGAACTAACCCTTGCAGATCTAGCTAACCAAGTTTGTGTAGCTTGTTTTGGAGGCAAAAAAATGTTTTTGTTGAAGGCCCCTTTTTCACAAAGTCTTTTGGGTTTTCTAAAATTTACCTAACTTGTGTGCTTGCAGGAAGGGGTGATCATTTGAAACAACCCAAACTACTAACAAATTTTGTTGCAGGGCCTTGGCTAGGGTTTTGTAATTTTGTTGTGTGCCTTGTTTTCATAGATTAGCAAACACTTCCATTGGTGCACTAAAATTGAATCATTGTCTTTTGTGTCTTGAGCAATAGGCTCTTTTTGTTTAATCTTTAGAGGGCCTGTCTTCCTGTGTGGTCATTAGGACTACTAGTGAGAAGAGAACGACCCAAGTGGTAGCAAAAGAAAAGCCATCTTCTTCCAAGCCACTATAATCAAATGTATTCATGGTGAAAACTATGAATAACGTGTGCTGATTAGTTCATACCGACACTATGTCTCCCCATAAACCCGTTTGATCAAATTTATTTGATCATTTGTAGGGCGTAACCCCTACCGGCTAGGAGCCTTCTGTATTTACAGAGCTAAAAGTGCCGCATGTATGACCACACGAGCGGATGCCCTTACTAGCACCTTTTTGTTTTAGAAGCCCAAATCCTTCTAGTTGTTGAGGCAGGAGGTCGGACCTCTGGTAGCGGCCCACACACATACGGTTCTTAGTAGAGATACAAAGTTCGCCATGGGGAGTTTTCATGGGGACTGATGCTTGGTTGACCTGAGAAGTGAGTGCTGAGGGTGGAGCCAGTGAGGTCAAGCATCTAAGTATCCGCTCTGAATAGCGTAGCCTCGAGGGTAAAACCCTATGTGGGATCAACAACTATTGTCTTGGCCAACCATAAGAATTGTGCTTGTCTTATGTTAAACATTCAAACATTCAAGACCAAACAACAAAACATTGTGTCTTTTGTGTTTTCAAGTGTATGCAAAACATTTTACATCAAACAACACACTTTTGGAATCTAGACACTTGCAAACATTGAGTCCTCATCAACATTGTGTCCTCTTGTCACGAAAAACAGTCAAACAGTCGGATTTGGTCACAACAAAAACAACTTCATAGATTGGAAAAATTGCACGAAGTTTAAAGAAATGGGTCTGTGTCTGTTTTAACCGCGTCTGGGTCATAAAAGCGCGTCTATGAAGGGCAGAATAGCGTTTGTGTTTTTAGTAGCGTCTGTGTCTAACAGAGAAGCGTCTGTGTCTGGGAATCACATCTGTGTCAGGAATTGAAAACTTTTACAGTCCAGCAAATAAAGGAAATCAGTTTCGAAATACTTGAGCTTCCTAGGTTGTCTCTTCAGGTTTCATCTAGCATTCAACCTGTTCTAAGGTCTCATACAGTCCATCATTGCTTTACATCTCATTCTATATTCATACTTGTCTAAACTTGGGTCAAAAAGGTCACTTGCTTGTCCTCACTATACTCTTTTTCAACACACTACATACAACTACACTTTGCTAAGTGGTCCCTCATCAAGGTTTCTTACCTTTGGGTCTCATTTGGTCTTACTTAAGAGTCAAGGTCAGCTTACCTCATCAAGAGAAACAATCATCTCTTTGGAAGTCACACCTACTCTACTATTTACATACTTGGTCTTACACTTTGGACATTGCAAGTACACCTCAAGATTCATTTACACTCCATACAACTCTTGGTCTTCCATACTCTTTTCATATTTTTCATCTAGTCTCTCACATCTTGGTCAAACACCTAATTCATGGTTGAAACCCGCCTTCAAAAATCTAGGAGAATAGCTAAAGAAGCTCAAGAATCTGCAAACATGAGTTCTTATGAGTATGACAATGATTTATTTTATAATCCTGAGCACACTACATTACCAGACATGGATGTTTATAAAAACAATCCAAATGTGGAAAACACAAACACTACAAACAACAATACTACACACAATGACAATGTGGACAACCTTTCAATACTATCAGCAGACATAGAAGAATCCATAATGAATCCTCATTTCAATAGATTGGTTGAAGAGATAATGAGGAGAGATCGACAATACTTCTTACACATGATGGCACAAAGTGGAGCTAAAATACCTCATGACTTTGACATATCTCAACTTATGGAAAGTCGACCCTCACAACAAACTCAATCCAACATGGATCAAAGGAGACCAAATAGTGGAGGAAATAGAGGACCGAATATGATGCCTGAGTCACCATCAGTTTTGCTTCAAAAACCAGAAATCCCACATACACAAGCTCAAACATATGATACTCACCTTCGAAGACCATTATGGAGGCCTTATGCAGATAGATATTCTCAATCACATGCTCAAGGTATGGATCAATCAAAACAAGTGGATACTCAAAGGCATCCTCAAAATTTTGACACAAGGAAACCTCATGTCAAAATTGGGGGCAATACAATGGAAAATGAAATGCCTATTGAATATGGTATATATGCATAAAATAGATATGGGGTTCCTCAACATGAAGTTATGCCAAGTGCTCCATATATGCCACATCAATATAGACCCCCATATGGACATGTCTACGATCAGTATCATCCATACATGCAACAAGCTCCTCCTCAAATGGGTGTTTCAAACACGGGGTATGCTACAAGAAATCGATCTCCTCCCAAGAATAATTTGAAGCAACAAATAAGAGATTTACAAAAGAAAATGGAGGACATGAGTATGCCAAAACCAACATACACTATGAGAGATATATGTCCTTATCCCTTTGATAAGAGCATTCCAATGCCTCCATTTCCTGCACACTTTGTAACGCCAAAATTTGACAAATATAGAGGGAAAGGAGACCCCAAGGCACACATAAGACAATTTTTCACAGCTTGCACAGAGGTAGCAGTAGAAGAAACATACTTGATGAGGTTGTTCCCACAGAGCTTAGGCGATCAAGCTATGGAATGGTTTTCTCAATTACCTCCCGGTATTAAGTCATGGGGCGACTTAGCAGAGGCATTCATTCAGCATTTCTCTTACAATATAGAAACATATGTCTCAGTCACTACCTTGTGCAATACTAAACAAAAGGAAGGAGAATCTTTTGCAACATTTTTACAAAGATGGAGAAATTTAGCTAGCAGATGCTCTTGCGAAATCCCACAGAAACAAATGGTAGAAATGTTCACTCAAAACGTTAACAAGGACATTGGATATGATCTCAGGAAAGCTTGTTTGTCCACATTCAAGGATGTTATTGAAAAGGGCTTAGCCACAGAAAAGGTTCTAATTGAACAAGGAGTCATCAAGATATTCATGGAAAACAAAGATGACTTTAAAGGAAAAGACAAGCCAAGATATTGGAACAAGAACAAGAACACAGTTAATGATGGTGTTGTTGATGCCAACACAGTGAGACCCAAGTTCATCTTTTCTGGATCGAGTTCTACAAACAATCAAGTGAACACTCAAACAACTTCCAGACCACGAAGGAAGTACACTCCATTGGGAGAACCACTCGAATTAGTATTCAAAAAGCTTGTGGCAAACAAAGTGATCACAGTTCCATATTTTCCTCCATATGAACCAAAGGTCAAACCAAATTGGTGGAATGATGATGAGTATTGTGAATTTCATAAGAGAAAGGGTCATAAAACAGGTAATTGCCATCGATTGAAGAACATTGTGCAAGATCTCATTGATAGAGGTGATATTGAGATTGAGGGACATTCATCTAATCAAGAACATGAGATGTTTAAGGAACCATTCCCAAAACATGACAAAGGAAAAGGCAAAGTCACAGATGATCAAGCCAATTACACTAGAGCACCTTACAATTATGATTCTACTATCAACCATATCTCAAAGGAAAATCATATCTCTACCATTACTATCAAGAACAAAAATCTTGAGAATCCTCCTCAGCGACCTAAGATTGTCCTAAGAGGTGTTGGATCTTCATCCGAATCTACCTCCGAATGTCATGTTACAACCCGCCAAGGTAAGATCATGTTACCAGGTGCCTCCACTAAGAATACCAATCCTTCATCAACCAAACCTGAGTATGACCTTGTAGAATAGTTAGGGAAGACACCCGCACTCATCTCCATCCTTGAGCTTCTACGCATATCCCCCGCTCATAAGGCTATTCTTGACAAAATCTTGAGAGACACTGCTGTTCCTATTGATCTAAACATGGACCAGTTTCAAGCCATGGTGGGATACCTTTCCATTTCGCATTCCCTTACGTTCACAGAAGCCGATGACGCCTTCGTAAGTTAGCCTCATAATGCACCTTTACATGTTGAAGCCTTTATACACAAACATCGAATAAAGCGAGTCCTGATAGATGGAGGAGCAGGTCTAAACATTTGTACATTGAGCACCATTAAACAATTGGGATATTCTGACAAGGCTGTGAATTCTACAAATCAAATCACCATCAAGGCATATGATGATGAAGAGCGTTCATCCAAGGGCACAGTCACCTTACCGCTAAGAATTGGGCCAGTCACAAAGGATGTGGTTTGTCAAGTCCTAGATCTGGATCTCACATATAACATATTGCTAGGACGTCCTTGGATTCATGAAATGAGGGTAGTCCCATCAACATATCATCAATGCATTAAGTTTCCTCATAATGGAGTCGAGGTGACAGTCAACGGTGATCCAAATCCATTCATATATTGCAATAACCTGAGATCACATACTGAGACCATCATTCCCAGTAATCATGAGGCTACTCCTTCTTCGGCATACATTGATCCTGAGTCATTGAAACCTTCGACCTCAAGACAAGGTGAACTTAAAGGCAAATTTCAAGACAAAGGCATGGGAGAATACACTTTGAATCAAACAATGTTTTTACGACAAGTCATGAGTTCTCCAAAAGAATATGGAAGGCCACATCCTGCCAAGCAGATATCCATCATGATACTCAAATGGGATCCCACTACCTTTCAAAGATGGGGCGAACTAGAAGAGGAGAATTTATATAAAATGCTCTATAAAGACATTGAAGAGGACACACAAGATCAGATCAATATACCCTGTGAGAACTATGGCAAAGGCTTCAAGATTATACAAAGATTTGGGTATGATGGAAAAAGCCCTCTTGGGTTACGCAAAGAAGGCGTCATGGAGCCCTTACAACCTGAGTTAACTACAAAAAGGGAATGCTCAAAGGGACTTGGTTTTCTGCCTTCCAAGATCCACAATAAAAGAACAGAAAAGACCTCACAAATCAAAATTGCCAAAGTTCAACAAGAGGAGTACTATTCCATGGATTCCAACGAATGGGAATGGGGTTCAGACAAATCTTCCAGTGACTATGAGCTCATCGAGACATTCAGAGAGCCAGATGAACCCACAGAAGAAGAGGAATTTTACAAAAAATTCAGAGTTGGTCAAGAAACAACTCATAAGGATTTCCCACAGTCTTCGTTTCAAGGTCTTAGGTCGAAATCCCATAGGATGAGGACACCTGTCCCAGAAGGCGCTACTAGTGATGACAATTTGGATTCGCTCACGATCGAAACTGATGAGGAGAGTGCCATCGATGACCTCGATGATTACCTCGATATACCCAAATATAACCACATCTTCACTCTTCGCCCTGCAAATTCCGAAAACATTAAAGGCCTTCCCCTTGTTCATCCCCAACTCATTGACTGGGATTATGAAGGATCAGCACAATTTGATACATTTCAAAATGACAAAGCTATTATTGACTATCTTGGCATTCAAGATGATCTACCCCCCAAGACCATAAAGCAGGATACATCATAGAACTCAACAACATGGCATACTTTGGTGAGGGTGTCGGACCTTCCAGTCGCAAAAATGTGAAAATAAGAACAAAACAAGGATCTTATGGCGAAAACCACACTGTGGCGCTATCTGATCCCAAAAAAGTAAAAAGAAAGGACGTATCTGAGGGTGAAAACCTCTCTGAGGCACCCGAAGATGGAAGGCTCGACATTCTCCCAGCGTCATATGAGGAAAAATCATCCATGTTGGTAGAGGAGACTATAAAGACAAACATTGGTATAGAAGAGGTTCCACACAACATATTCTTGGCTCAATCATTGACAGAGTCTGAGAGGGCAAAATTCATAAGCTTCTTCAAGGAACGACAAATAAACTTTGCATGGTCATACCCTGATATGCCTGGACTAGATCCGGATTTGGTAATGCATCATTTGACAGTCAAACCGGGGGCAAAGCCAGTAAAACAGAAATTAAGGAAAATACATCCACAAGTGGCATTACTAGTTAAAGTAGAGCTGGAGAAATTATTGGATGTCGGATTCATACGCCCAATTGATTATCCTGAGTGGATCTCCAATTTAGTACCTGTCAGTAAACCAGATCATAGCATCCGAATATGTACAGATTTCAGAGACATCAACAAAGCTTGTCCGAAAGATGACTTCTCATTACCAAATATCGACTTGATCGTTGATCTCACAGCAGGTCACGAAATGTTATCTTTAATGGATGGATTCTCTGGTTATAATCAAATCAGGATTGCACCTGAGGATCAACACAAAACATCATTCACTTGTCCATGGGGAACTTTCTGTTGGAATGTCATGCCCTTTGGGCTGAAAAATGCAGGTGCTACATATCAAAGAGCAATGACCACTATCTTTCATGATCTCATGCATATAACCGTGGAAGATTATGTTGATGATCTCTTGGGAAAATCAATAGATAGAGATACACATTTGGACATACTTTCAGTCGTCTTTGATCGGTTGGAAGAATACAAGGTAAGATTAAACCCCAAGAAATGTGTCTTTGGAGTAACCTCCGGGAAACTCCTAGGATTCATTGTGTCTAAAAGAGGAATCGAAGCCGATCCAGCAAAAGTCAAGGCTATCTTGGACATGCCACCACCCAGAAATATTAGTCAACTTCGATCCTTACAAGGGAGACTCCAGTCTATACGAAGATTCATAGCACAACTTGCAGATAAGTGTAATCCTTTTCAGCACCTGCTACATAAAAACATCAAGTTCAAATGGGATGAGAACTGTCAACAAGCTTTTCAGACGCTCAAAGACTACCTTTTGAATCCGCCAGTTTTGATGCCACCAATTCCAGATCAGCCTTTGCTACTATACATATCAGCTACTCCAACAGCACTGGGGGCACTCCTAGCACAACAAATAGCTGACGGCAAGGAAAAAGCAGTATACTATATCAGTCGCACATTGGTGGGATATGAGCTAAACTACACACCAATTGAGCGTGCATGTCTCGCTGTGGTCTTTGCTTCACAGAAATTATGCCATTATATGCTCACTCATAAGACTAAGTTGATTGCAAGAATTGATCCACTAAAATATCTTCTCAACAAAGCTACACTTACTGGGCGACTGGCCAAATGGGTAATGATCCTGAGTGAATTCGACATCGAGTATGTGGACAAAAAAGCCATAAAAGGACAAGCAATCGCAGATCAATTGGCAGATGCCCCCATGATAGATGATGCTTCTCTAAATTCAGAATTTCCAGATGAGTCCATTTTAACAATATCACCTGCAAAGCCATGGCAATTATACTTTGACGGCTCATACACATAGCATGGGGCAGGAGCTGGTATTCTCTTTATCACTCCTCAGGGCGATTCTATACCAAAATCATACCGCTTATCATTTCCTTGCACTAACAATATAGCGGAATATGAGGCATTAACAACTGGATTAAGAATTGCAGTTCAGTGGAAGATCCAAGAACTTCATGTTTTTGGGGATTCTCAACTGGTTATCCAGCAAGCAACTGATGATTACCAAACAAAAGATGAAAAACTAATGCCTTACAAACAACTGGTAGATGATTTGAAACAGCACTTCGCAAAGATAGATTTTGAGCAGATACCAAGAGAACAGAATCGTGCTGCAGACGCCATGGCTACAATTGCTTCACTAATTGATCTACCGCAAAATGAAACCTGCTATGAGTTCCTGGTAGACAACCTGCTGGTTCCTTCATATGAGATCACTCTTACTTAAATGATATGCGTTGTTGGTCCTAAATCCCAGTTATATGGTTCCATATTCACATATCTTCGTGACAATATCTTACCTCCCGATCTATCAAACAACCAACGCCGCACTTTCATTCGCCAATCCTCTCAATACGTCATTCTAGCTGATATCCTATACCGACGAGGTCTAGATGGCACTCTTCTTAGATGTTTAGACAGTGACGAAGCTCAGATTACGTTACGTGAAGTGCATGAAGGGATATGTGGTCCGCATACTAGTGGTCCTACCTTGGCCAAGAAACTCATCAGGACTGGATATTACTGGCGCACTACGGAAAAAGACTCATATCAGTTTGTCAAGAAATGCAAGCAATGTCAAATTCATGGAGACCTCATACATGCACCTGCACAAGAACTACAACCACTTGCATCTCCTTGGCCCTTTTGTCAGTGGGGACTCGATCTCATAGGCAAGATTCACCCTCCTTCTTCCAATGGTCATAAATTCATTATCACAGCCACAGAGTATTTCACAAAGTGGATTGAAGCCGTGCCTCTCACACAAGTCACTGGGAAAAAAATTTCTACCTTCATCCTGAACTACATCATTTGCCGATATGGTATTCCCACTTCCATTATCACTGATAACGGGCATCCCTTCAAAAATCAGGATGTTCATGAACTCTGTGACCGCTTCCATATCTCTCATCGTTTCTCCACACCATACTACCCCCAAGGTAATGGCCAAGCTGAGGCATCTAATAAAACAATTCTTAAAATCTTCAAAAAGACAGTCGACGACGCTGGCCGTAACTGGCATATCCAACTCAATCCTGCACTTTGGGCCTACTGTACAAGTGTCCGCACACCTACAGGAGCTACACCCTACTCACTTGTCTACGGCGCTGAAGCCATCTTGCCTATTGAGGTCGAGTTACCTTCTTTACGGGTCTCTTTGAGAAACATAATCAACGATGAAGATTACAGGGTCTCTCGCTTACAAGAACTAGAAATGCTGGATGAACGAAGACACACTGCTTTTAATCATCTCAAGGCTTACCAACAAAAAATGAGTCACAGCTACAATCACAAAGTCAAGCCTCGCACATTTGAGGTAGGTGACTTAGTCCTCAGAGAAAACCCCAAGAATCAGCAAGATAGAGATAAGAAGGGTAAGTTTGAACCAAACTGGCTTGGTCCTTACATCATCACAGCGGTATATGGATCTGGGGCATATCAGCTCTCAACTATAGAAGGTGAACCCTTGGAGGATCCTATCAATAGCATGCACCTACGTAGGTTCTACAAATAATTCTCTAGAATATCCTAATTCAAAAATACAAAAAAAAATTATAAAACAAAAAAAATCGTTACTTGGTGAAAACCTAGCAAACAGGCGCCTTGTGACACAAAAAAATTGAAAAATTGAAAAAAGTAAAGAGAAATAATTTCGTCCAATGGTAAAAACCACTTTGGTGGCGCCCTGGGCAAGTACCATGGTGAAAACTGGGTCACCAGCGCCATGCGTAGAGACTTTGCTCCTCTCTCCTTCAGGATTCTCTTTCATCCTTCACATTGCACACACTCACAACCTATTCACTCCCAATAAACTTACCCATTCCCATCATGGCTTGTTATTGATCTACCTAAGATTGGTTAGCCATCCATAAACCTCCCTTTCCATTCATAATAAATCAGATCCTATCTGTGACTACGGCCAATCCTACGTCTAGTGATGGGTGTGGAACTAAGAGCATCACATGTTTCGAGGAGTACAGTTTCTTTCAGCTTCCTTCAAGTTTATCCGCGCACAATCCGCAATAAAGTTTCGTCTTCTTCGCAATAAAGTATCAGTCCCACTGATCCATGGTAGACGAACTGGTGCAGCTCATAATACAGATGCGCCAAGACACATGGACCCCATGCATATCTGGTGTGCTCAGTCACCAATATCTCCAGTGCTCCTCCCCAACCCACTGCCAACCCCCGTGTCGCCCTATCTGGACACAAGAACCCACTGATGGCTCCTTCGATCATAGCTGGCAAGGCTAACCCTGTCGTAGTCATGGTGTCCCATGCCACATGCCCTGCTCTCATCTCTAGCCTGGGATCCTGGAACACCCGTCTCAACGCCTCTCTGTCTCTGTCACGATCGTATGGGATCAACTCTCCATCGATCAGTATGTGCAATATCCTGTATACATCCTCAAGGGTCACTGTCATCTCCCCCATCGGCAAGTGGAATGTACAAGTCTCGGAGTGCCATCTCTCCACCAGCGCAGTCAGCAAACCCATGTTTGCCCGAAACTCAGGCACATACAACACATGTCTAAGGCCCATCTCCTCAATAGCAGCTCTATCCTCAAACAACAACTCTGGTTGCAATCTCTATGTAGACGGGAATCTCTCCCGTGACTCTAGCATAGGCAGATACTCCTGCAGTCAAACAATCGAATCATGTCAGTTATCGTGGCATTCACTGTTCATCACAAAATGCTACTTGCTATTTAAATGCATATGGTTATCTATCCTAGTGACACTCACTGTTCATCACAAAGTGTTGCTATTTATCCTAGTAAGTGCTCCCTGTTCATCACAAAGTACTATGTGTGTGACATTCCCTGTTCATCACAAAATGTTACTCACATCTTGCACTCCCTGTTCATCACAAAGTGTTGCTCATCCTTTGGGTACTCCCTGTTCATCACAAAGTACTCTATCTTGGTACTCCCTGTTCATCACAAAGTGCCTTGATCTATCCTAGTCTTCCTAGAGGACCTATTTGAGTGTATCCTCTCAGCAGCTTATCCAATCAACAGCGTATGTTCATCACAGAACTGCCGATTTGACCTAGAAGACCAAAACCATGCATTTTCACACATAAACGCGCTTTAAACTCATAAACGTGCCTCTTGACTGCACAAGCGTGCCTTAAAACACAAACATGCCTGTTTGACATAAACGTGCCTACATCATGCACAGACGTGACTTTGGAACATAAACACGTCTGAAATGCACAGACGCGGCCGCATCCAACGCAAATGTGGTCCCAGACGTAAACGCGCCTGGAACCGACACAGACGCGCTTGGTGGACACAGACACGCCTGGCACCGACACAGACGCGGTTGCACATTTTTGCATTTTTTGATGCCCTATTCCTAAGCGCATTTATTGCTACCTACTATGCATTAATGACAAAAAAGCAAATGCGTTAAAGTACGAGGAGGTTGGGTGGTACTTACCGGCTCTCCTGCCTCTGCTGGCCTCTGAAATCGGCGAACGCGGTCGAATCTATGTACGAAAGCCATCGCTGCTGACTATTGCTGCTCTTTTCTCGCTCTGCACTGTGATCTCATGAGGGTGTAGATGACAATGAGGATGTCTTTTGCCCGTGGTCTATCTTATAGCCTACCCTAGCCATGGCCTTCATTTCCCGAGTCAGTATTCTTCATCCCGTGACTTTGTCACTTTATTCGGTCAGTCCATTCTAGCCTTTCTTTCTTATCGAGAGATTGTCTACAATCTTTTCAGACATTTTCATCCAATCTCTCAAGGGGGCATATTATTCCCATTCTGGGGCAACTCTGTATCAGTTCATCTTATCTTCTTTGAAACAACGCGACAAGCCGCATTGTCTCAAAGAGGGGCAAAATGTAGACACCCAAAATTGTCATGTTTAATTAAATAAATATTTTATTTATTTAATTATCTAAGTCTAATTCTTCTATTAATTAAATAAATTTTTATTTATTTAATTAATTCATTTATCCTCTTCTAGCCTTATTTCTCATTTAAATAAATACATTTATTTATTTAAATTATCCCTTTCCTAAAATAAATAAATATTTTATTTATTTAATTATCCTATTTCTTCTATTAATTAAATAAATCTTTATTTATTTAATTAATTCATTATCTTTTTCTACACATGACACATGTCATTCATCTCTTAATTCCTACACTACCTACCTCTTTCATTATTTTGGTATTTCTTTTACCTACCCTCTAATCCTAGCCGACCTCTCTTTTTACACCTCTCAATCTTAACCCTCCATTTCATATTGTGTCTTCTATTTAAGGAGATGTTTTCTTCATTGTCAAACCCCAATCACTCATGCTAATGACTAATCTTGAAGACTTGGCTACACTACGATCCTACTTGCAACCACATTCCGTTCTTTGTTGAGCTCTTGTGCATATAAAAATTTGAGAGCAAATATATCAAGCAAGATCAATGGAGATAGGAAGAATGGAGATCAAAACCCTATTAGACATGTGATGGTATAATCTTTGTGATTTTGAGTTATTTGCATTGTCTTAGGTAATCTTCATATGTTATGGTGGATCTTTGTTCATTGTTAGGCTAGGGTTTAGTGGTTGGATTCATTTAGCCTTTCAATATTGTTGTTATTGTTATCCATTTTCACCATATACAATATGTTGCCTAGTTGATTCTAAATCCCCATGGTACACCATCATTGCCAACCAATCACTTACCTCCACAATCACACACTTTCTCCCGACCAATCAAATAACCAATGAATAACCTTCATCTGCCAAACCACTTGATACACCATCATTGCCAACACCATATACAGGTGAACTCTTGATGGTACTCTCCTTTGATGTCTGGAACAAGATGAAATAACAAAAGCCTTTGAAGAGGTACATGAAGGAATTTGTGGGGCTCACTCAAGCAGTCCTTTTCTAGCAAATAAAATCATGTTCGTTGGATACTATTGGCCCACCATGGGAAAAGACTCCTACTATTTTGTTAGAAAATGCAAGAAGTGCCAAGTTCACAGAGACCTGATACATGCACCAGCATAGGAATTACAACCAATCACAACACCATGGCCCTTTTGTCAATGGGGACTTGACCTTATGGGTAAAATCCATCCATCTTCATCCAATGGCCATAAATTTATCATTACTGCCACCAAATACTTCACAAAGTGGATTGAAGTTGTTCCACTTACCCAAGTCATTGGCAAGAAGATCGCCTCATTCATCCTTAATTTCATCATCTTTTGGTATGGTGTACCCATGTCCATCATCACAAATAATGGGCTTCTTTTCAAAAATTAGGATGTACATGAACTCTATGAGGAGTTTCACATCCAACACTATTTTTCCACCCCTATTACCCACAAGGCAATGGTCAAACCGAAGCATCAAACAAGAATATATTGAGGATCCTTAAAAAGATAGTTAATGATGATGGTCATGATTGGCACATTCGATTAAATGCAGCACTATGGGCATATCGAACTAGCATTCGAACCCCTACAGGCGCAACTCCCTACTCACTGGTTTATGGAGCAGAAGTCATTTTTCCTATTGAGGTTGAAATACCATCTCTACGAGTTTCCTTGCACAATCTAATAGATGATGAAGCATACTAGGTCTCTCATCTTTAGGACTTGGAACTGCTTGATGAAAGATGACAAGCTACATACAACCACTTAAAAGCCTATCAGCAGTGCATGAGCAGAAGCTACAATCATCAAGTTAAACCTCATACATTTGAGGTAGGTGATCTTGTTCTTGGGGAGAATCCTCGCAACCAACCAAATAGAGAACATCAGGGCAAGTTTGAATCCAACTAGATGGGTCCATATGTTATCACTATTGTATTTGGGTCTGGGGCATATTAGTTGACAACTTCAGAAGGAGAACCACTAGTAGATATGATAAACAACATGCACCTCAAATGATTTCATACATAAGTTGTGCAGAGCATCAGGCTCCTCCACTATATCAAAAACTACCAAAAACATTCAAAAAAATGTCCTGAAAAAAATACAAAAAAAATCAAGAAAATAGCAAAGAAAAATCATACATCTAAATGGTGGAAACCACTATGGTGGCACCTTGGGTAAGTGCGATGGTGAAAACCTGGCAAATAGGTGCCACTCATAAAGGCTATGGCTCCATTTTCTTTCAGACTTGTTGGGATCACAGCCATTGCATCCATTCATCCGTTATTTAAACCATGGCTTGCCATTGATCTACAATCAGGGTTAGTACTTCATGTGTCCTACATCTCACTTCCATAGCAACGTCTAAACTGGGGGAAATGCTCTTAACCTATTGATGGAAGTGGATTCTACATTACTTGTGATTCATTGAATTCCTTATTCAAAATTGGCCAGAAATAATACCAAAAAAACTCACAAAATCCAAAAACATCAAAATAAAAAACATTGCAAACGCATGTAATATTCTTTGTACATATGCATCACAACAGACACCAAACAAACATTTTGAGATACTCAATCAAAGACCACTTATCAAATCAACCAACCAATCAAAACATCCACACACAACTCTCTTCACAAGGATGCATCCTTCCTCACAAACAAGATGTGATAGCATTTTCTTTGACAAGAAAATTTTGTTTAAGCTAATAAGCACTTGGTCGGTTTGTTATTTATTTATTCATATCAGGTTCCTACGCTACTCCAGGATATCCACAAGTGATTAGAGTAGTCAGGATGGTTCCTAATATATTTTTGTTTGTTGTCTGTGGATTATTCCAATGAAGTTTTGGGGCATGTACTAATGGTGTCTACGTGGGAAGTTCACTAAGCTACATGATCATATGAAAAAATACAGTCATGGATCACTATGTCTTACTGACTACAGCGTATACCTCAACCATTTGCACATGAACCAGAATGGAGGGTAACTTTTCCTTATATATGATTCTTGCTTACAGGTGAAATGCTCAAACTTGGTTCCTGCTACCTTGGCCAAGAATGACACTACCATGCTCGATGAGGAAAATAAAGCACTATGAATACTCTATGGATCGTCATTCAATCTCATCTATTTATATTGCATTATGTTGCATCTCACCCATCCATTTACTCATTCATTGTTCATATCTATTGTTTTCATGCAAGTAATTCATATTTCTATGAGAAAGCGCCTAATATAGTTTGTCTTGGGTACAAATCATGACGGAGTTCTCTGATACATCATCTCACATTTTTCATTCCACATCTACAAATTCTCACCAACTTGCATTCATATATAATGAAAGCATAGCATTAAAATTTAGTTGCATTACATGCATTATGTTCATTATCATTTAGTTGCATTAATCTATTCATCACATTAGTACATTTAAAACATCAAGTGCATTTGTCCTCATTTACTTGCATTTTGTCTTTTCATTTAGTTGCATTAAGTGCATTTAACTTCATTTAAATACCTTTCAAATTATTTCATTCATCTATCTTCATTCTATATTACATATTAGTCATTGATGTACATTTACTTAGTCATTACGGTACATTTTCAATCATCTAGTTACATATCAATCATTAAGTTGCATTCATCTATCTTCATTCTAGATTACATATTAATCATTGACGTACATTTACTTAGTCATTACGGTACATTTGCTATCATCTAGTTACATCTCAATCATTAAGTTGCATTCATCTAAATCATACACAATCATTCATCATCATATAGTTATTTAATTCATTTATCCTCATTTACTTACATTTTATCAAGAACATTCATTCTCATTTCGTACATTCCTTTAATCATTAAAAATGCATTCATTTCATTATCGTTGAAGTTTCATTTAGATTCATTTAGTAAGTGCATTTTAACCCATTTAGTTTCATCTAGATTCATTAAAATTCATTCATTATCCTTTTATTTGCATTAAGGTGCAGTTATTTATTATCATTTAGTGGTATTCATTTAATCTTTAAAGTACATTTATTCATTAAATGCATCCATCTAAGACATGTGTTTAAGTGCATATAGTCATAAAATTTGTAGACACATTTGTTTATCCATTTAAATGAATTCATCTAGTTTCATACATAAACATTTGCATACACATTTGATTCACTTAGATTCATCTTTAAAACATGCATCATTTACTCATATCATCATCATATCATCAACATAAGCAAGTATTATCTATCACAATATCATTATTCATTATCTCATCTCATCATTTATCATACATGATCATCATTTGCATCACATTAATAGCATTGAAAAAGCATCATCCACCCTCTACTTGCATCCACATGATTAGCAAATCATCCATAGCATGCACATAGAAATCATATCATCGCCATATACATATAGGAAGCAAATCATCCATAGCATGAATATAAGCATAACTCATAATCATCATCGTACATAAAAACATACATGTCATTATATATATGCATATCATATCAAAACATGGGATCTCCTCATATATCACATCCAAACAGAATACATGTATCAAATTACAATGATGTCAAAATATATCGGCTACTAAGAGCCATACAAGTAACAGTCTAAAAATAACAAAGTACCAAATGCATAGAAACTCTCAAATAGCACTCTGGCCAGATGTTGCTCCACCACCCCCTGCTCCTCCACCACCCTCACCATCTCATCGCAGAGGACCCATAACACCACCAAAGCTCTGAGCCCTCTAAGACCGCTATGATCTCACCCGTCATATCTGGGAATAGATCAATGCTTGTTGACTAATTGGCACAACCTGCTCATACTATCCCCACCAATAGTCAATCTCTCCACCTCCCTGTCACATCACCCTCAACACCACCTCAATTGCACCCTGTACTTGTGCTCCCTCCAACACTAGGACTCTATCCTGCACCTCCCTTAATCTATCCACCAGATCATCTCTCTCTCACACCACTATCCTCAACTCAGCCTTTCGTGTAAAAAGATGGACATCTCTAGTTGCAATCTATGCCTCCCTATCCTGTAACTGAGTCTGTAACCGTATAATCATAAAATCTCATAGATCTCCCTCTCCTCCACCTGTGGCTCCTCCTCCCATATCCATAGGATCCTCTCCTCCACTTGTGGCTCCCTCTCTCATCTCCATAGGCTCTACTCCCCCACCAACATCCCTACCTCCTGCTCTAGCTTCTCCTTGTATCAATGGATCCTGTGATAGTCGTAACGGTTGTCCCCCTCTATCTCTCCTCTGTAATCGTCATCCTCTACCACCGCCACCTCCAAATCCACCCCCACCCCCACCACCTCCACCTCCTCCTACTCCACCAAAACCTCCTCCACCACCTCCCTCTCCCCTATCTCCTCCTCCTCCTCCTCCTCCACCCCTGCCTCCCCTCCTCCTTCGTCACCATCTCCTGTCATCCTCAAAAGGTGGTATAGGCTCGACAAGATCTGAAATATGTGGAATCGGATGTGTGGTATGATATTGAGTGTAATCCTTTGTCACCCATACATCTACAATCTCTAGCCTCATCTGTCGTGGTCTTGCCTGTAATGTATGGAAATATGCAAGGGCCTAGTCATAGGGTAAAACTGGGCCCCACTGCCATCTCTCCCACACTACCCGTGCATACTCCCCTGAACCCCTCGGCACACCCTGCCTCCATCCAAACTGCCTCATCACTCTCCCTAGCAACTATCTCTCCACAGCATATGATGTATGACCAATCAAAAAATGTGTCACAAATACATATGGTAGCACCTCTACATCATTCTCCTAGGGCTTGCACTCAAGGTATGGCCTCCATATGACTGTATCTAAATCATCCAAAGCCCGCCGCCATAACTCCTTCCCCAAATGGACTAGGCTCATCAAACCTCCATATATTTACACATAGGGCTTATCTATCACCCTAAACCTCAAGCTGACCAACCATGTGACTGGCAGGTGCTCCCATGCCCAGATATGTAGCAATGTGATCCCTACTCCTAGTGATCTAGCCTCTCGGTACATTGCCTTATGTAAATCCTTGTATATCTGTGCTAACATACATGGCCTCGATGCATAGTGGGTCCCCTCAATCATCATTTTCTCTATTATCTGGCCCCAACCAATGGCCAGTCCATGTGAATGTCAATCAGGGCAAAGCAAACCACTGACAATCCCTGATAACACTGATGGTAGTGACTCATACAATGTTTCTATATCCTCTCATTCTATAGAGCCATCCTCAATGTACACATCATCGATGAATATCCTCTATATAGTTGTTGTCCCCAGGTACTGATCATATATAACAAGCTCCCCCTGATCAGGATGTGCAAAATCCTCCATATATCCTCCAATGTCACCGTCATCTCTCCCATCACCAAGTGAAGCGTGCATGTCTCACTGTGTCATTGCTCTGCCAAGACCATCAATAGACCACAATTCGTCTAAATCATGGGTAGGTACATCATGTCATACAAGTCAGTCTCATAGACGTAATCTATCTCTGCCTTCGTCAATTGCTCTCACAACTGTTGTGTGGCGGGATGCCTCTCCCACATCTGTAAAATAGGAAGATCCTCCTACACATATCGACACACATATCAGTTGTTTTGCTACAAACTTTCTTAAGTTTCAATCTAGACTATCAACAGATACTTTGATCAAGTATCTTCGAGTCTCAATAGGTAATCGATCATGGAAAACCTAGACTATCACACACATTTATCACAAATGACCTAGTCTCAACGGGGCTACTATGATTCATCAAAACAACCAATCAATCATTCGCACACAAGCATCAGGAGATATTTTCTCTAACACTGTGGCATTTTTACTACAATCGCGCTACTCTACTGACCATAGTGCTACAACTTGTGCACAAAAACACTGCAAAAATAAACGCGCTAATCAAACTACACTATAGCACTATTACATGACAATAACACTACAACATCTACTCGAACACGCTAAAATTGTAAATGCGCTATTACTATGCAACCATTGAACTAAACCAACAATAGCACTACAAGTACTATGCAATAGCGCCACTGCGGCACAATAGTGCTATTTTAGACAACAAAAGCACTAAAACACAGTTTTAGGGCTATTGTCTTGCTTGGACTTTGATGCTTGAAAAAGCATGCCAAAATTGCATAAAATGCGAAATTCAAGATTTGTGAACCGTTGGTCCGTAGTCTTCTGGCCACTAGTATCGACAGATCCGCTCTAACCGATGATCTTCTATCAACATGACCATGATGACTGTTGCTCACTCCTTCGCAAAAGGTCACTATTAGAGCTCCAAACTACCAGGGAGATAGGTGCAAATGAGCTTGTTTTTAACCCTTCCCCTCCATATATATCCCCCAGCCCTAACCCTAATTCATCTTGCTCACCACTGTGGTCCTTGTGAACTTTATATGCCTCTCATTTCTTCATCTTAAATCCATTTTCTCCTATTCTTTCACCATTATTTTTAAATTCTTCTATTCTACCCATCCCCAACTTCTTTCTCCTTTTCGAGGGATCACCCGATTTTTCAAAAAAAATAAGCCCATCTCTCGAGGGGGCATATCACCCACTAAATTAACATTTATGAGGCATCTTTCTTCACACCTATCTTTCTTTCTTTGAAATGACGTGATAAACCTCACCGTATCAAAGAGGGGCAAATGTAGTCACATAAATCTGTCCACTTAATTAAATGAATATTTACTATTTATTTGATTATTTAACCATCAATAATCAGTTAATTAAATTAATATTTAATTAATTTTATCATCAAACTCTTCTCCTATTAACTAAATAAATTATTCAATTTATTTAAATTAATTCATTAAGCCACACTCTAAATCAATTAAATGAATAAAACATATTTATTTAATTTAACCCCTTTCCTCTTTTTTTGTTTTTTTTGATCGGTAATTGGTCGAAGCTTGAATAGCTTTTGACTAGAGCTATGAACCAGTGGGGACACAGTAGGGGGCCCAATCCCCATTACATATCTTTGAATTATTATTATTATTATGTTTGATTAGATTGACCCCAAGACCTTCCCCATCCTATGGAAGGCCAAGAGTCACAGCTTAGAATTCCGCTTCAGATGTCCCTATTGGGAATTGAACTTGGGTCTCCACAGTGAGAACCCAGTGTTTTAACCAATTAAGCTCAACCCCTTGGACTAACCCCTTTCCTCTTTTAAATAAATAAATATTTATTTATTTAAATCCCTAAACTACCCCCCACTTGCATTCTCCTACAAATGCAAGTTGCACAATTTTAGTTGAAATAAATGAATTTAATTTTAATTAAAATCATATATTCTCTCACCCACCAAACCCAATTGCATCCTAAACCCATTCTAAATTCTTCTAAACCACTCCTAATTAGCCTAATCACCCTCCCTAATTATTGTCACATTCCCAAGCAACTTGAAGTCACTTCTCAAAACCTCCAAAGTCTTTAAAATGCATTAAAGGTTTATGTTTTCAAAAAGTTAACCCCTAAAGTCTTCCAAACCATTAATGGTTCTTGTATAACCATTTATGGCTCTTACATAACCATTAATGGTTAAACTCAACTCATCCACATGGTTAGAGGCTTTCCCTCTAACTCAACCCCCATTTAACTAATGGGTCTCTTCAAGCATTTATTGCTTTGACCATGGTTATCCCCACTAACTCTTGCACAAGAGCTTGTCCATTGGATAAAGGTGTTATTCATTGGATAAAGGCTTTATTCATTCAACTCAACACTAACCTTACTTCCTAAGGTAACTTTCAAGTCATTTGAAGCATTTAATGCTTCCTCTCTCTCCTCTCAAGTCATCTCATGTTGACATTTGTCATCCTAGGATTGGGTTGAAAGCCCTCACATGGATCATAAACCCATCAATCCTTACCCTTATTGAGATTACTCAATCTCAACCATTCATTTCTCCATTTTTCTTATAAATAGAGTCCACTCCTTCTTAATCTAGATCCAGAATCTTGTATGCATCAAACTTATACCAAATTTAAGAGAGAATTCTAGGAGCACTTTTCTTTGTTATTTTGGATAAAATTAACATAAATTAATTAGATAATTTCTCATATTTAGCTTGCATTTGCGTAATTAGTCATTTTTTATAATCTTGAATCTCCATAAGACATCCATAATAGTGCAAAAAATAGAGGGCTACACTCATGTGGAACTTGGAGAGGAGATGAACAAGGGAGGAGCAACTATGAGCATGTTGGAGAGCATTTGAGAGGGTTTAGTGTCTTTCCTCCATTTTTGTGTGCTTTCTAAAATCTGTTTGATATCTCTCTTGATATGCATGCTTAGGATTGTAGTTTCTTTTATATTTTGTTTCTAATTGATACTAACAACACTAATGTTTGAATCTTGTGTTTCCTAACATCCTTTTTGTAGTGCATCAGTATTGTTTTTACAAAATCTTTTTTCCATATGTCTAGACCCTTTATTTCAGTGTGAAGGATCTATCTCTGATGGAATTAAGAGATTTTTAAGGCCTAGGGATTGTGATGAAAGCCGAATTGTTGACCATAACTAGGGAGACTGGTTTGTAAACAAAGATTTCGCATGTTTCAGAATATATGGATTTGAGGGAAGCCCTTATATGTTGCCTAAATTAGTTCCAGACATAATAGCCTACTTAGATATTATAAGGTAGTTGAGTGTGTCAAATGCTAAACATTGTGTGGATCAGCGCGAACAAGCCTTCCTGCTTGGAACACTAAGTTTTGGAGATTTTACAACAGTGTCTACTAAAGCTTATGATATAATTGATAGAAAATTGATGGAAGAATACAACTTATTTGAGCACTATGCCAGGAAGAATTATGATCCCGAAGGTTATATTCATTCTTGTAAGAAAAAACAAAAGTTGGGAGATTATCTTCACTCAAGTCTAGAGGCTGAAGATATGTTTAGGAAGATGGAAGATGCAAAAGCCCAAGAGGTAATTGATAGACTGAACAGAGAATTGGCAAAAAAGAGACAAAGATTGTAGGAAATGGAAACTGAGGAAGGAGGAAGAGGAAAGTGATCAGATGAAAATGCACCCATCTGTAGGTATCAAGTACCAGCAAGGAAAGAAGAGCCCAATGTGCAAGAACAAATTGTGACAAAATTGGAGGTTCATGTTGATTCCAGGTTGGAGGAATATTTTGTCTTTGTTGTAGATGATTTATTTATACAATTAAAAGAATTTAAATCTTTTTTGTACAATTTCAAAGGAAATAAGTTGAGGGATTCTATTCCCAACATTACAATAAAAATGAAGTTGAACTGTTGAGGAAGTTAAAAAACAAATAGATGTTGAACTGGCCACAATGACAAAAGGGGAAATAATTGCTTACAGAGGCTAGAGTGATCTTATTTCTTGGATGGGATCTTAGTGCTTTGTTTATTACATTCAGAGAATAAGTAGTTTAAACTAGATATACACGGTGTAAATGGTGTGTTCATTGGGTCAAGGTTCGATCAAGATGAGGAAGCCTTATTGTTATGGGATTTATATCCTCCTCAGAAAAGACCTAATTTTATTGATGTTGATAAGGCCTTTGGCCATATGATGAAGATTAAAGTTGGGGAGATTAATCCCATCATTTTTGTAGATATTGGAGTAGATATCTCAAAGTTTAATAAGGTACAAATAGTCAGGACAGTAAAAGAATTAAACGAATATAAAGGATTGTATGAAGAACTGTTGAGAACAAGTGGGAAACTAGTGTCAATGGTTCTTTCTCCTCATAACTCACAGTGGAAGAAAAAGTGTGAGGAATTACAACAAGAAAACAAGAAGATTCTTAAACAGATGCAAAGTGTGAGGATACATACTGCCTCTATATTGTTAACCAAAATATTTGAGACTTTGCAAAGATTTCTGGAAGAGTTTTGGACAGTTTTTCAGAAGATCATGGATAATACAATCTCACACAACAAGATTCAAAAAGATTGGTGACTAGTGTAATGCCCCGCCAGGAAACCCCGAAGGGATAAAGCCAAAACACAAGAATAGAGAGCAATTTTTTTTATTTTTTATTTTACGTTCAACACAAGAGATACAACAAGATATCAAAGATTCAGATTACATAGCGGAAGGCATCAACTAACACCTAACGAGTTTCCCAACGAGATTACTTAAATTTCACAATTCACTTAACTCACACAATTAATCCAATAAGCTGATAATCTAACAAGGAGATATTTCTTAATCAGGATAATTTCTTTCAAAGATGGACATATAAATCACAAGCAAAGATTCATCATTAAGATCCATTCATAATCTTCATTCAAGCTTTTCATTTAAAATTACAAACCATACATCTAACATTCTAATACACTAGGATTTCATCATAACATAAGAGATCTTTCCAAGCATATTTAAATTCCTTAACAACCACTGAATATATTCTATTTCTCTAAGATACATTCTTTCATAATTTAATATCGCATTTAAAAGACGATTACAAACATGCATCTACGATAAATCTCATCTAAACCACTTAAGCAATCGATCAACATGGCATTCAAGAAAGGACTGAATATAAGCATTTAAAGTTAATTCCATTTATCCACTTAACCATTCTAACATAAGCTAATCATACATGGTAAAGCGGAATAAAGGAACCATAAGAGAATACATCACATAACACCATAATGATCTCGGAGTTCACCCCTAAGGGCTACATCTCCGGGTCTGCTCAACTGCAAGACCCCTCTGATAATTAATAAAGTTAAGAATACAAGAGGTTACACCATACAATCCAGCCATCAAGGTGATACATAAATAATATACAAACGACCGCATCGGTCAATTAATACATAAACGATCCTTGGAAAGAACAGGATCCAGCTGAACATAATCAAAGCTAAAACAAGAGGTCCTTGAGAGCATCCATAAAACTGAGCCATCACCACCCAAGGTCTAACATGAAACCGACACTCACAAGGGCAGAGACAAAAGGACGACTCACAAAGGTACTCCTAACAGGACAAAACGACAACACTCTAGCGAACATAGGGACAAGTGTCATCACACGACCTGGTATGGTTACCATGGCAAGTCTTCATAGGTCCCGGCCCCATACACTGGGTTACCCTGGCAACCTAATCCGAGCTTCCGGCCCATCCAAGCCTCATGTGGACCCACACATCCTCTCGCAAAGACAAGGAAGATGGTTTGCCATTTCAGGCCTTCTCACAGCATGTCGAATCTATGACAGCACTCGTCCCATGTGTGAGGCACAATATCTTACTTAGAGATTACATTCTAATCTACTATTAGGTTATCACTTATTAGACTCACTTTCGACGGGTTTCCCAGCAACCACTTTGGGCGCGGCCCCCAATCGAAAGCCACTTTCCCATACGACACTAGACTAACTCAGACGAACTCAAACCAAGGAATACACATGGTCAGACGAACGGAGTTCAAGAAGAGAGAAACAATCATCTGGTCAAACACGACTCAAGGGTAATCACTTACTGACGGTACTCTAACTAGAGACCCGACCAACAACGGTCAACCACAATCATCATTCGACTACACAAAGAGGATATGACCAACTATGACAACACCACAATACAACAGTCAACTCAGAACCGAGGACTGAGACAGGTACCCCAAATCAATCCATACGACAGGGTCCTACTAAACAAAGCAAAACATGCCATTTCATAATTAAAGGCGAATACAGAAATTAAACTCGCAAGGCAATAATCAGAAAAGACAATATTTCCTCAAATTGATTTAATCATTACAAGTCGATCAAGTTTTCTACAAGATCTAAATCAACTTACAGTTATCTACCTCATCTAGGAGTAGGTTGTTCTTGGTTTTCTAACTCTTGAAGGTTCAAAGCATCGAATAGACATATAAAGCCATAAAGAGTTTTTAAACCAATTCATATTAATAAAGTTCAGACAACCATTAAACAATTAAATAAGATATTTAATCTCCAATCTACACGTCATTGACATACTGGTTCGAAACCAACCTCTACAGTTTCATTTTTTTTTTTAAACCCAGATGCATAATACGAATCATGGAAATATAATTATAAAAAGAGAATCTAAATGAAGATAATCATTTCCAAAATCCAAATCTTACTTCCCTACGCACGTATAGCAGAATCCAAAATGAACTGTTAATTAAAGAGTATATTTATTATTCCACGATAAATAAAATATACACAATTAACGACTAATAGTGCACAATAACCCAGTTAATTATTAGTTAATATATAATTATTAATCTCTATTAATAAAATATATCTCACTAATAATTAATGCATTTGCACAAATTTCGAATTAATATCGATTAGTATAAATACACAAATTAATTTCCATTAATCATATATATAATAATCATTAATCAATAATTGGAAACTTAATTTTAAGAAAACTTTTAATTTAACAAATCTATTTATTTATTTTTTCATATAAAAAAAAAATAATAAAAAAAAACATTAAACACTCATTATATTATAAACTTCAAGGAAAACCCACATGGGGGCCACGTGGGCTCCTCCCACGCGAGCTTCCCTTTCCCTGCGGAAGGGCTGGGGAGACCATGACGTGGTCTCCACCCAGCCTTGGCTGCGTGGAGGGCACGCCATGGCCTCCACAGGCCTCTCCCTAGGCTTAGGGAAGCCTTGGCTCTCCCCAAACCTGGGTCGAGGGCCTTGGCACCAGCCGAAAACCCTCCCCAAATCCGCCAAAACTAAAACATGCCGCGCAGAATAAATTTCGCTTAAAATAATATATATATATATATATATTTTTAAAATGCTGTTAAAATAGTTTCATACACAGCAAGGGAGAAACACAGTCTCACAGAGACTGGAATAAATAAATTATTTTATTTTTTTTTACACACAGTTCGGAAATGGTCACAAACGCCCAGTTCGATATAAAAATAAATGTTTTCCTTTCCTTCATTTCCAAACACCACTGGGTTTTCAAACACCCACAAACAGGGTAAAAAAAAACTGAGGAATAACAAAACCCCAACAATTTGAAGATTATCAATGAACATTTCTTCAACAAAACCCATACTTGGGTAAAATGGATAATAAACTAAATAACTCAACCATTATTCTCAATAACATCTAATTTCTAACAAAGAGTTCAAATAGAGAGCACCCAAGGGAGATTTACACCAAAAATTCATCAAGAACAGCCATTTCCAATTCATATCCAAAATTAAATCTGAAAACAATCAAAAGATTGGATTTTGGCAACAAGCAACCATTTTCATAAGAACGAGGAAGAACAAATACGGTAAATCCTACCTTCATACGCATTCCTGGAGTAGCTGAAAGAGAGCCCAATCCTGCCAGGTCCAGAATCATTCCTTCCCAAAACCCCCAATTTCATTCCAAATTTTCTTTCCAACCAAAAATTCTTCAAAATGTCCATCCTCCAATTTTTCCCCCAAATTTTGGGTTATATGGAAGAGTTGACCAAAAATCCTATTTTTGGAATAAAAATTCTTATTTACAAATAATACTCAAAATTTAATTCTTTTCTAGCTAGCAACAAATTAACTTGCTTTATCAATTCCAAAATCGATTTTCTCCCTTAATTAAATTTAACCTTTCAATTCAAATAAGCCAACAGAACACAATTAACTCTATGGCGATAAAATATAAAACTTTCTTTTCAACAGCATATATAAATGCATTTAATATTCAAAATCAGTCATTAATCGAACTTTCTCCCAATTTAAAATAGGCAATTCATTAACAACGAAGATCGCATAATGAATACCCGATTAATTTAATCCATTAGTCTTCAATGCACAAACGCATATTTAATCCAAATAATTACTAAAGACTAATTAATCAAATTAACCAAACACACCAAGCACGCAAACCGAGAAGGTCAACCAACCAGACGACTCGCAAACCCAAACAAAAAGGGATTACCGACGACGACTGGCGATGCTCACTAGAGCACGACTAAGGTCAACTAGGGTCCTACGACCACCTAATCCCACTCTAAGGATTAAAAAGGTACACTCAAACCTGCAACCCAGGTGAAGAAGAACCTCGCACTCATACGGTGTTGTACCTGAAATCTCCTGCAACCAAGGATCATACATGCATTCATATATAAAATTTAATGAAAGCGTTAGCCCGATATTAATACCACGAAATAGGTACACTAACAACTTGCATACAACTAGAGTGAAACCACATCAATAGCTATGCGTTAAATCAAACATCTGACTATAAAATTAAATTATGATAACTAACCAAGATTAAACCAAGGTTAGAAATAGATTAGGGCAGGGGTACTACAACTAGACTGCATGATAGAGCAGTAGCCAAATCAAAAAATGAGCAGATTGAAAAGATAAAGAAGTTGTTGGCAAGACACAATAAATTTGATGACCAGTTATAGATTGAGTATCATGAGTGCAAGAACATAACTCTGTTGGCATTATAACAGACAAAGGGAAATTGTTGGCATTCCAATTACAATGAGAGATTGTTGGCATTTCAAAGGATATTGAAAAGGTTGTTGATGTTTATGGATATAACTGATTAAGGATATTTACTGTCTTAATATTATTATTTTGTCATTGATGTCAAGAAATTGATTTTCTAATTTAGTATGATGTTGCCATATCTTGAGAAGTATGATTTGATGAGTATAAAGATGTCGGTAAAAGACACAGAAAGAATATGATGGATAAGGGGTGAAATAAGTTATTCAATGGGCAACTATTATCGAGTTAGACAATGATGAGATCATGATGTTTTAGATTGTTTTGATATCCTACATATGTTGTTGTTTGCAAGGTTAATACTATACTATGTTACCGACCAAGGAACCTAGTCGGTAAACCCTAAAGAACCTAGTTGGTAAACCCTAAGGTTATCGCTATCGGTTAATGAAGGTGGAATGTCTACCGAGTGAAGTTTAGTATTCACCAAGTTGCAACCGAGTAATAACAGAATGCATTGAATGAATAAAAGCATTATTTAATGAAGGAAGTTGATGAGCTAGAACTGATTAAATGATTGGTATGTCGTGCATCAAGTTTGTTAAAGAATCTATGGCAAAGGATAATCAACAAGAAGATCTACAGCTTAGATTGAACCGCAATACCCTAGCACAAGTTCCAAGAAATGTATGCAAGTTCCAAGGCAGGGTAAAATATTTTTCAGATCAAAGGATACATTGAACCTGGTCAAAGTTTGAAGATCTAATGGCTATGATTGATCATGGGAAATGTGATCAAGGAGATTAAGCGGTTAGCAGATTGTTTATAAATAGGAAACTATTGATAAACAATGCATGCGAGCAAATGTAAACACAGGGATGCTACATAGTGATTACCGAGCATAGAAGCTTGAAGATCTATTTTGAATAATAGAGTATCGAGCCCAGCAGATGGACAAGATTAGTTCTATGTCTATATTGTATTGAGAAAATAAGAATCTGCTTTAGCATTTTAGATGTGAAGTTGTAGATAGATTTTTATTACTGTTATTTTGTGAAGTAACCGAAAATCTCTTAACCGAGTGGACTTAACAGTCTTATTTGTAAACCCTCTAGCAAGGTGACATTCTGATTGAGTGTTTGAAATCCTTTGACAAGGTTACTTCTAACAAAGTGAAGATCCTAACAGATCTGAGGGAAATCCCTTAACCGAGTCACATCTAGCAATGTGTTTGTAATCTTTAACAGGATTTGCTTTTAACCGAGCATACTTTAGAAGAGTATATTTCTTAGTGGGTCCAAAATCCCACAGTGGCTTTTCCCTATTTGGGTTTCCATGTTAAATCTGGTGTTATGAGTGTTATGATGTTTATATGCTTTTGAGTTTGCATGTTTAGCAGTTTTGGTTATATTACTGAAGTATAGGTTACTGAGGTTGAATCTGATATTTTTATGGAAGATTAAGTTTGTATGATTCACCCCCCCCCTCTCATCTTATTAGCTTGGCATCTATACTAAACATTTAGTATCAGAACTATCAAACTCGTGATGGTTTCCTAGAATTGGTTGATCAGAAAGGTGAGATTAAAGATAAGGATAAATGGATCTCAGAATGCCAAAGCCTTCTCAATGTCGCCATTGATATTTCCCGTACTGATGGAATTGAATTAAAAAAGACTATAGAACAAATGGAAAATGTTTATGGTGAAAATGGATACAACAATATAATATTGAAAGACTAAATGGATTCAACCACAAAACCCTAGCCTAACAACAACAAAGATCCACCATAACATATGAAGATTACGTAAGACAATGCAAATCAAATGAAATCACAAAGATTATACCATCACATGTCCAATAGGGTTTGGATCTCCATTCTTCATATCTCCATTGATCTTGCTTGATATATTTGCTCTTAGATTTTATGTGCACAAGAGCTCAACAAAGAACAGAAATGTGGTTGCAAGTAGGATCACATATGAAATTTCAAAAGCGTAGTGTAGTCAAGTAGTCCACCCAAGGTTTGATAATGAAGGAAGCATCTCCTTATATAGAAGACACTATAAGAAATGGAGGGATAACATTGAGAGGTGTAAAAGGAGGTCGGCTATGATTAGAAGGTAGGTAGAGGAAATAATAAAATAATGAAAGGGTAGGTAGTGTAGGAATTAAGAGATGAATGACATGTGTCATAGGTAGAAAAGGTTAATGAATTAATTAAATAAATAAAGATTTATTTAATTGATAGAAGAAGTGGGATCAAATTAAATAAATAAAGTATTTATTTAATTTAGGAAAATGGTAATTTAAATAGATAAATGTATTTATTTAAATGAGAAATAAGGCTAGAAAAGGATAAATGAATTAATTAAATAAATAAAGATTCATTTAATTAATAGAAGAATTAGGCTAAAATAATTAAATAAATAAAGATATTTATTTAATTAGATTGGACAATTTTAGGTGTCTACATTTTGCCCCTCTTTGAGACAATGTAGCTTGTCGCGTTGTTTCAAAGAAGATAAGATGAACTGATACAAAGTTACCCCAATATGGGAATGATATGCCTCCTCGAGAGATTGGATGAAAATGTTTGGAAAGATCGCAGACAATCTCTCGATAAGAAAGAAAGGCTAGAATGGACTGACCGGATAAGATAGAGTGACAGAGTCACAAGATAAAGAAGACTGACTCAGGAGACGAGGGTTAGGGCTAGGGCTAGGGCAGTCTATAAAATAGACCACGAGGGGAAAACATCCTCATTGTCATCCACACATCTAAGAGATCAGAGTGCAGAGAGAGAATAGAGCAGCAGCAGTCAGCAGCGATGGCATTGGTGCAAAGATTCGATCACGTTCACCGATATCAGAGGCCAGTAGATGCAGGAGAGCCGATAAGTACCACAAAACCTCCTTGTACTTTGTTGTAATAATTATTGTCATTAATGCATGTCAAGTACAGCACTAAATGGGCTTTAGGATAATGTCAAAAATTGTCAAAAACATAGAGGCACGTCTGTGTTGGTGCCAAGCATGTCTAGGTTGGCTAGGCGTCTGTGCAGGTGCGATCGTGTCTATGTTTTTCAGGCGCGTTTGTGCCAAGAAGGCACGTTTGTGTCTCTCAAGCACGTTTGTGTAGAGCATAGGCACGTCTATGTATTTCAAGCGCGTTTGTGTAGAGCAGGTGCATTTATGCAGGCTCTAAGCGCATTTGTGCAATGAAAGCGCGTTTATGTCGTCAAGGACAAATCGGTAGTTCTGTGATGAACATACGTTGTCGATTGGATAAGCTGCTGAGAGGATTCACTTAAGAAGGTCCTCTAGGGAAGATGTAGGATAGGTCAAAGCACTTTGTGATGAACAGTGAGTACCAAGACATAGTACTTTGTGATGAACAGGGAGTACTAAAATATGAGCAGCACTTTATGATGAACAGTGAGTGCAAATGTGAGTAGCACTTTGTGATAAACAGTGAGTGCAAAACACGTAGTACTTTGTGATGAACAGGGAGTACCACTATGATAATCAACAACACTTTGTGATGAACAGTGAGTGTCATTAGAATAGAGAACCATACGCACTTAGATGAAAAGTAGCATTTTGTGATGAACAGTGAATGCCACTATGACTGACATGATTTATTTGCTTGACTGCAGGAGTATTTGCCTATGTTGGAGTCACGGGAGAGAATCCCATCGACTCAGAGGTTGCGACCAGAGTTGACATTCAAGGACAGAGCTGCCATTGAGGGTATGGGTTTACGCCACATTTTGTATGTGCCTGAGTTTTGGGTGAACATGGGTTTGCTGACAACACTGGCTGAGAGATGGCACTCAGAGACTTGTACGTTTCATTTACCAATGGGTGAGATGATATTCACCTTGGAGGATCTATACTGGATTCTGAGGATACTGATCGATGGGGAGTTAGTACCCTATGATCGAGACGAAGACAGGGATGCCCTAAGACGAGTATTCTGAGACCCAGGACTGGATATGAGGGCAGGACATGTTGCATGGGACATGATGACAGCGATAGGACTAGCACTACTAGTAGTGCTAGGAGAAGTGATCAGTGGATTCCTATGTCCAGATAGGGTGACACAAGGATTGGCTATAGGCTAGGGGAGCACCTTGGAGACACTGGTTACACAGTACACCATTTATGCATGGGCACCATGTGTGCTAGCACATTTGTATTACGAGCTGCATCAGTTTGTGTATCATGGATCCGTAGGATTGGGCTGCGGAGTTACCTTGCTACAGGTATGGGCCTATGAGCATCTGTCAATTACCTGACCGATACACTTCAGGGGTAGGGGTCATGGATGCAGCTTCATGCATTTGTATGATATGATTACCTCACAGCCACGGATTGGCAGGTTGGAGTACTGGTGTCAAGTCTTGGATGAGATCGACACTGTGATATGGAGGTCATACCTTGGGTGTGAGTAATGGAAGGATGATACAGTAGAATTACCATACACCTTCCAGAGAAAATATTTGATTGGGTAGACGCCCTATGTATTGGAGAGGCAGCTAGTGGACAGAGTGGGTAGACAGTTTGGCAGGATTCAGCGGATGCCACGGGGCTCAGGTATGTATGCGCGGACAGTGCGTGACCAGGAACATTTTGGGCCACTGCTATCATATGATCAGGTCATGATGCAATTGGTGGAGATGGTTCCCTTGCCATGGTGTTATTGCGTCATTTATTCTTCATGCCGAGAGTGGGTCATATTTTCCTTTTTTATGTTGAAGTCCTAGTTCATACCATATTACCTTGGTTCAAGTCCTTAAATGTGGCCTCAAGTCCTTTCTCTAGTCATTTTCGTTCAAGTTCGAACAATTCATTGTACTCCTTGAACGCGTCGAACCATTCTGAACTAGGTTCAAGGTGTTCATTTAGGTTCAATAGGTTCTGAGGTGTTTAGAAAAGGTTCTTCGTACTAACATCTTCTCTAAGATTTTGTAGCGGCTCTTTAATAAATTTTTTCTTGTTCGGTGATATAACATTTGTGTTGAACTTGTTGAACTAAGTTCAAAGGGCTCAAATATGTTCAACGTGTTCAACACGGCAAAGTGGTCAACAATTTGATGTGGCGTACATCTTGAACTACTTGAACACTCAAGAAGTTGGTTCAAGATGTTTACACGGGTTCAATGCTAGTGGGTCCCGCGGTTTCTAATGTTTTGAGAAGTGCATTTATTGCTAAATACGGAGAGACAGAACCATATTGTAAAGTGATGCCATTCTTTGTCTTTTTCAAAGTGAACGTTTCGGGAACTGGCAGTTTCTTAAAGTACACCGCCATGCATTCAATGCATGTGTGCGAGGGTCTAATCTATCAATTTGCCGCGTTCAGAATGAAATTGTGAAATCATTGCATTTAATGTGTCTGTATTATTACCTTTCTCTATAAGGTATGAAAATCATTTGTGTTCTGCGTTTGCTTCTTGCTACTGGGTTTGTGTTTATATTGTCCCTGGCTAGGAGTTTTTCTTGCCGCTAGCCGTCGTCCGATTATACAGCTATGAAGGTGAGTCTTTCCTTATTTTCTCCAGCGTTTTCCCTTTCATTTTCTCTCATACAGAAGGTTTCACCGCAACCAAGTTTGGCTTTCTTGTTTTGAAATCATGAAGTCCACCTTGCACTTGTTTGGAAACGTCTTTAGCATGGCGTCCACAGAAGCCATAGTTAGTGATACTGACCTGAAGGGTGAGAACCTTGGAGATTTGAAAGAAAGGGTGTTCAGGGGTGTTGATAAGTCTTTTTGTATAGAGATTTTGAGTAGTGGACTTTTAGAAGCTGTAGCCTTTCCTCCAGCAATTCCTTGTCCAGAGCTTGTTTGGGAGTGTATTGCCAGATATGACTCTGTATCTGAAACTATTAAAAAAGATAACGGTGAAACCCTTCTCGCCATTAACCGTGAAGTGATTGCTTCAGTGTTCAAAATACCGGATTATCAGTTTTCTAATTTCTCCCCTGCTCAGTCAATTAGTGACTTCAATGCAGATAGAGCTGGACACAGGAATAATGTGGCGAAGTTCTAGTTGAAGGTCCCTCAGAGAGGTGGTTCTAGACTACCTAAAAATCCTAACAAGAACCACATGTTGCCACATATCCATGATGTAATGCTTCTGTTGCATCGAGCTAGACGTTATGCTGAAGCTTATAGCTTTGATGATTGGATATATTGCTATGTACAATTAGTTTTGGAAGGAAAACAATATCTGGATTGGGTGGAATTAATTGCTTATTCGATGAGAGAGAAGTTGAGTCTAGCCAAGCAATTTCAACAAAACTTCTTCATGTCCTCGTATCTTTTGTGTTGTCTGGCCTGTGTTAAGGAGTTAACGGGTATACCCAAACAGCCCACTGAGGAAGATGTTCCGGTGTATGAGTTTTATCCAATGCTACAAAAAGACAATGCCCTACAAGATTTCAGAAGGGTACATAGTGCATTCCTAGGTGATATGTGTCATGAACTGAAAGGTACAAAAGCCAAACGGATTTTAGATGATGCACAGTCCTTGATTAAGAAGTTTAGAAGATTTTACATCAAGTTCCCACGCTTTTTCTATATATGAGTGGGAGGCTTTGAAGAGGAACCCTTCAAGCTTCCGCATTTCTGTTTTGATTGTTTTGTCCTAGCAGAAGTATGTAGACAACTGACTTCCGTGGTCAAGAAGGCATAGCCTAAGGACAAGTGGGAAGGTCATTTCCAATACATTTGGGAGTGTTATCCTATAATTCAATGTCTGATGCACTAAGTATAGGAGCAGATCTTAGAAATTTTAATTTCTCTCTATATGGTAAAAGAAAAGGGTTTGACAACAAAGGATTTTCTCGAAGCCTTGGCTTAATGCCTTATCTTCCCACGCCATAGTTAGAAGATTTCTGGGAAGACTGTTTAGATGAACTTGAAGTCTTCAAAAGAGAAAATATGAGACTGGTGCTGGAACAGGTTATTTCTCTGCAAATAAAGATATATATTAAAGGGCTTGAAGAAGATTATCTTGAACTGTTTGAACCAGGGTATTTAGCCCATGCAGAGACTAAAATGCCCCCAATTAATTGGGATGAGGAGGAAAATGATGACATTCAATTGAGAACCGAACGAGTTCTGGACAGAACTGTGGCATGGGTGGTCAAGAAGAAAGCAATGAAGCCAATCGCCAAGTCTCTTTCTACGAGAAGTATGTCTTCACCAAAACATCCTTCTAAAAGTGCTCCTATTCGTGCAGGTAAGGAAATCAAGTTGGCTCAGCCTAGACGCAGACCTAGCCCAACTCTAGATTTCAGTACCCCTCGGCATACTCGATCACGTAGTGTCACCCAGAGGAGGATGGACCAGGTCAAGGATATGGGAGTCAAAGATGTCGTGCTTGAAGCTCAGATCTTTGAAATTGAAGATTTGGATGGTGAAGTTGCTTGTGCTCTAGACTCCCAAACGGTGACTATGGTTATGATGCCACCCCCAAAAATGATTGAAGGAACTTCTCATTCTACTGTGACTCCTAAATGGTTAACAACCTCAGTGAACAAGAAAAGGAGCTTTCTTCCTGTGACCATTCCAATTCAAGAGATGGTTGCCAAGTACTCTGAGAAGAATCCAAAGCTAAAGAGGCTCAAGACCACCGCACACCTAAACAATGAGGAAATTGGTAAATGGACGGTGGAAATTGCCTCTTACAAACCGAAAGATGAGAACAAAGAGGCCGGTTCTGATGATTTTGAAATAACAAAAGTAGAGTTGGGGAAGATGAGCAGGGATATAGATAACCATTTTTTCCAAGTGTCAGCGAAGAAGATGCTTACCCGGTCAGAGAAGGATGGATGGGAGAAAAGAGAACTTAAAAGACATATAAGTGTTTTGGCTCAGTTCATCGATAGCATTGGTTGCCTTGGAGCAATGCCAATATCCCATGCCACTGAGAATTTTGACCCAACTTCTTCGGAAAACAAGAAGTTGATGAATCAAGTTCAACGGGCTAAGAGCATTGCTGAAGTGGTTGAAAAATGGATTGAACAAGTAATCAAAGATGGTGAAAAATACATTACCAACTCCCAAAAGTTGTGTGATGAGGTACAGGGCCTGATTTCCGAAATCCAAAATCAGCTTGTACCATGGGAGAAAGAAGAGCACAAATGGCAAAATGTCTTGCCTCTGTTTACCAAAATTGAAGAGTACGGAACTACCAGATTTCTGATAGAACATTCAATTAAGCTGGTGTCTGATAAATGCCAACTTTTCATGCTAAAGAAAACTATCATGTGGCGGGTACTCACCTTTCAGTCGGTAATTACAGATGCGGAAACCTCCATCTATGAACTCCAGGATTTGCAGAGCAGTATTGTCAAAGATAATAAAGTGGTTAATCCTGATCATGACTGGGAACTAGGAATCTGTGGGGCAAGTACATAGGAAGTAGTCAAGTCATTCCGGTTGAACATGGAGAAGATCAGAGTTAGGAGTAGTTTCACGCTAGAGGATATAACCAAAGTGGCTAGGATCGAATCTATGGTTTTCATTGGGAATGATCAGCTGCCGAAGCACTCAGAGAAAATGGTGCAACACAGGTGGAGTAAAGAGGTGGCAAAGGCGAAGCTTAATGCAATGAAAGTCCCAAGCCAATCAATGATCCAAGAACTCACGGCCACTCATGACACTCGCAAAGATGGAGAAGAGGGTGATGATGAGATATAACATAATACATCCGTTTTGGGCTAGTTTTCTTTTTTTTTTTTTTTTAAACATTTTTCATAGTTATGCAAAAACTTCAGGACAACTATCCCAAAATACTTTATGTTGGTTTCATAACTATTTTATCAAGGAGTGGTCGAGTTTTCAGGGAGACCCCCCCCCCCCCCCCCCCCCGTTTAGACTATAAATTAAGTAGAACCGATGGTAGAAGGGGGGGATTTTAGTAACTGATTTTTTTTTTTTAAAACTGGAACGTGTGTTTGTTTTGGTATTTTTCTAATCCTAATCAAAGGAGGAATCAGATGGTTGAAATCTATGGTGGACAAAGATTAGCAAATGTATCATTATGTCTTTGATTACATAAAGATATATATATGAAATCTGGTGATATTATTTTTGGGGAGAAGAAAGATCTATGTATTTTGAATCCAAATAGATAACATGTCTTTGCATATGTTCATCCAATCAAGAAATAGTATTTGATTATTTCATTGCAGTTTTTCATTATTCCTATGATGTTCTTTCCTTTGAATGTGTTGTTTACTCTGGAAAAGATTCATGTTTGCGGGTGCATTCATTTTCTCTGAATCTGTTCATCTTTATTTGGAAGAAGTATATTGAACATTGTTTCAGTTACTGTAATTACATACTTTGAAAATTAGGAAGATAGTTTCTGTTATTTATGAGATATGAAGAAAGTTACAGCCTTTCATCCAAGAATGATATAGGTGGCCTTATATGCTTTTTGGTTAAAAGATTTCATTTGGATATAAATATAAAAACAAAAACACACTTTATGAAAAATCTAGATAGGGAGCTGTACCTAGGCAAAAATTTAGAGGGAGGTGATTGAACAAATGCCTACCCAACTATTCAGTGAACCATTTGTTCTTAAAAGAAGGTAACAGAGTCCTAAAATTAATCATTTAAATGCAAAGAGCAAAAATCTATTCACTAACACATGGGATATGTGGCCAGAGATCGAGGATGCAGGGATGGATGCAGAGTACACTGCATACTGGGCTGAGCATCCATTCCCATGCCTTATAGATCCCGGAGAGCTGATAGATGGGGATGTTAGAGGAGATGATGATGATGACGGAGATGGTGGGGGCAGAGGTCGACAGAGGAGGCGAGGTGTGGTAGGAGAGAGGAGAGTGGCTCTGCAGAGGGAGGGTGGAGAGGAGAGACTAGTTCGAGTGGTGAGGGGTCGCGGTGGGTTGCCAATATAGGTGCCAGCAGCACAGGGTCCTAGATAGGTGTAGGGACAGGGACAGGGACAGAGGAAGGTATAGGTATCGGCACAGGGACAAGCATAGGCAGAGCTATTGGGGGAGCCACAGGAATAGGTACAGGGAGCTGAGGAGGAGGAGGAGGATGAGATGCTTGAGCTGAGGGAGATCTACTAGGAACAGGTAGATGAGATTCAGGACTTGGAGAGGGAGAGGGATAGACTCAGG
Source organism: Cryptomeria japonica (assembly GCF_030272615.1). NCBI lineage: Eukaryota > Viridiplantae > Streptophyta > Pinopsida > Cupressales > Cupressaceae > Cryptomeria > Cryptomeria japonica. The sequence continues at coordinate 101,724 of NC_081413.1, forward strand.
AGGCGGCTCAGAGATACTGAGCGGGAGCAAGATCAGGCTATACAGCGCTACACTGAGGTTGAGACAGCACTAAGGGCTGGGAGGCAGGCGGCAAATGACACAGGGGCTGGATATGCCTATGTTCTATGGGCAGGGGAGGAGATCACTTACTGGCAGGATCTCTATTATGGTGCAGTGCTAGCCGATCAATAGGCTAGGAGTTCTGGAGACCATCACGTACAGCGATGGCCACTGGAGGGAGTCAGAGGAGACAAGCATCTAGCGATGGGGTTATGGGTCCTCCACCACCACTAGATAGAGGGGGCAAGAGAGATGATCCTGAGGCGGGTCCTTCCAGGGCTCAGACTCCATCGAAGCCAAGTGGCTCCGAGGGAGGGAGTTCATCATAGCCTTAGAGGGCTCCCTATGTATCAGTTTTTGTACCATTTTGTATCATGATGTAGACACCTGTGGGTGATTGTAAAAAATATGATTTTGACATCATTGTATTATGACACTTTATGATTATATATATGAGATGATTCATCTTTGCGGCAGCTATATGCATGTGTACCTATGTGATGCTTCTATATGTTTCTATGATGTACGTTTCTATGTGATGGATTATGATATGGATACAAATATGTATATGATGCAATGCAATATTTTTGTTCTTTTATGTTTTTTAAATGTTATGTATGATGCAAATGTGAATGTATGAAATGCGGATGAATATGATAATGCAAATAATTATTTACATGATGAAAATATAAAATGTGCTAACATGTGTTGTGTGCAGGATGTGATGCAATTGTGATACCTATATGTATGTATGAAATGCTTAATATGTGGTAATGCAGGTGAAGCTACATGAGATGCAAATGTTTTTGGTGTGTCATTATACTCAGTCATGTGATAGCGGGCTACATGGACTCAAGAAGGATGATGGAAGTCAATCAAGAAAGGGGGATGAAAGATAGAAGATATGAAAGAGCTTCTTGTGCGTTATCATCATTGAGCTTTATTATGGCAAGTAGGTTATGACAATTGAGGCATATGTTCGACCCAGAAAGTCATTGTACCCATTTGCATAGAGATAAGATAGTCACAAACAAGGAATGCCCCAGTTCATACTAGACTCTTAGTGTCCTCATATCCTTGGACAAGTTATAGCATTAGTAAGAGACAATCCATAGACAACAAAGAAAAGTAGGTGACGATACCCCATCCTTGCCTTTCTAGTCAAAGACATCCTGGAGATAAAATCTCTAGTCAAAGACATCCCGGAAAAGCTAAAAGACATGTCACCAAAAAATAAAATCAAAAGAAAACCAAGACTCGACACCAACATTCACTATAGTCCTCAAGTTTAGTGTCTCTTATCACTTGTATAAGTCTTATTTGATTGTGGTCACAATGTTTACTTTCACAAAAAGGATAGATAGCACTAAACCATAATGTTGTCTGAGTCTGTTAAAAGATTTGATTTATTGAAGCCCATTGTTGCTGTTGTGTCTCATTTGAAATTGACTGAATCCATGAAACTAATACTTTATTGCAGAGAAGATGAAACTTTATTGCAGACTGGTGATGCAAGTGTTGCTTTATTGCGGATTGTGCGTGGATAGACTGAAGAAAGATGGAAGAAATTGTACTCCTCGAAACATGTGATGCTCTCAGTTCCACACCCATTACTAGATGTAGGATTTGCCTTAGCCATAGATAGGACCTAATTTATTATGGATGGAAAGGGATGAAAATAAAGGTTATTATGAATGGTGAACCAATCTTGGGTAGATCAATAACAAGCCATGATGGGAATGGGTAAGTTTATTATGAATGGATAGGTTGTGAGTGTGTACAAAGTGAAAGGATGAAAGTGAATCCTGAAGGAGGGAGGAGCAATGTCTCTACACATGGCGCTGGTGACCCAGTTTTCACCATGGTAATTGCCCAAGGCACCACCGAAGTGGTTTTCACCATTGGACGAAAATGTTTTTCTTTTTTTCTTTTTTCTTTTTTTTGTGTCACAAGGCCCCTGTTTGCCAGGTTTTCACCAAGTAATGATTTTGATGTTTTATGATTTTTTTTTTGTATTTTTGAATTTTTTGATTTTTTTGTATTTTTGAATTGGGGTACTCTGAAGAGCTATGTGTAAAACCTGCGAAGGTGCATGCTATTGATAGGATCCTCTAAAGGTTCACCCTCTGTGGTTGAGAGTTGATATGCACTAGATCCATATGTTGTTGTAATGATGTAAGGACCAAGCCAGTTTGATTCGAATTTTCCCTTCTTCTCTCTATCCTGGTGATTCTTAGGATTTTCTCTGAGAACTAAGTCCCCTACCTCAAATGTGCGAGGCTTGACTTTATGATTGTAGCTACGACTCATTCATTGTTGATAAGCCTTGAGATGATTAAAAGCAGTTTGTCTTCGTTCATCCAATAGTTCAAGTTCTTGTAAGTGAGAGATCATCATCGAGGACATAATTCATGATGCAAATACATACAAGTCAAAAAAATACCTCGAGCACATTTAGAAATGCAGCAAGATGTTGGAGATCAAACTTGATTTTTTAAAATGTCTCAAGGAAATGTCAGTTTTTATGTAATTAGTCTTTAGTTAGACTTAGTTAAGTTTAATTCCAAATGAAAGGGTATGCCCTTTCATTGTGGAACTGAATCTCATCTATATATTTTACTCTCTCAAGACAATCTTTTATGCGGTGCTTATGCAGTTTTGTTTTTAAGAAAGACAGTATCAAGTTGGCGGATGACAATATTTATTGAAATCAACTGGTTTTATTATCTATTTTCAATATAAATATCAGGTGTTCTTCATCTTTGATGGTATCTACTTGTTCAATTGATTGATTAGTTCCCTATGATAAATCTATTCAATTAGATTGCTTCAATGTGCTATCTTATATTATTGTGATTGAGATTAATTTTTTGTTTTGACTATCAGTTTGAAGGATTGGTTGGCAAGATCCAAATTGTCTTATTGGTCTTTCGGAGTAAAGTTAAATTCAATAAGACTAACTGCATATTATATTTTTATTACAACTCATATAGATGCCTTTGACGTGATGATCTTGGTTTATTTTCAGGAAATGCCAAAGTGGTGAAAAGACATTGTGCTATATGTAATCAGTTGATTATCTTATGTTTATTTCAATACAAAGATCAAGTGTTTTTCATCTCTAATGGTATTTATCTTTTTAATTGTTTGATTAGTTCCACTTGATAAATCTATCCATTTAGATTGTTTCAATGTGATATCCTATGTTATTATACTTTGAGTTAAGTTTCAGTTTGATTATCAGTTTGAAGGATTGGGTGACAAGCTTCATTCTGTCTTATTGGTCTTTTAGAGCAAAGTTAAATTCAGTAAAACTAACTACAACATTATGTCAGGGGTTAAGGAATTGTCTTACTATTATTTGAATATAATTTAATTAGGTGTTTTGAAAGTAATCACAATTAAGAAATCATACTTATAATAAAGTAACCTTTTATTTAAAGCATTCATTTACAAGAAAGCAATTCAAATTTTTTAGTAATTATTTAATTGAAGTAACATAAACCTTGGAAACATTCAATTCCAATCAGGCATACTTGACAACAATGGGATTAATACCCATCAAAAGTCTCTTCTCAATCTTCAAAACACCCTTACAAGACAACAACTTAATAGACACCAACCATACTTTGAGGAAGACAAACATGAAAAAGGATACCCTTACCTTGTAATGAAGCCAATCACTCTAGTCAGTCTCTTGATATCATTATTATAGACTTATACTTCAATTTATAGAAATATCCAATGGTTAAATTGAAAGTTATGATAATTCTTCCAAAACTTGTGTCATATGAACTAGCCAAGAAAATGGCTGAGGATGTATATTGTGAAGATGTAGGATGGGATATAGATGATATGGATGAGGAAACACAAGAAATGGCAGTTGAACATGTCAAAAAATATCCTCATGTGTTAAAGGCCATTGATATTGATGAATATGTTAGAAGTGTGGAACAACGGACATCCAATAAAAATCGGGAAACTCTTGCTGACATAAAGATTGAATCGGCAATATGAATGTAAACAACAAAAAATAATTTTCTACAATTCATGGGTTAAATTCTATTTTAGTTTCTATTTATATCTCTATGCTATGGAAATTTCCTTAAGTTTTTTTTTTAAATAGTTTTTGTCTCTATGCCTACAATTTGTTATGTTTTTTTTAAATCTGATTTTTTTTCGATTTGTATTGATGCACATGAGCTAGCCAATAAAATGGTTGAGGATGTATATTGTGAAGATGCAAGACATGATATAGATTATATGGATGAGGAAACACAAGAAATGGTAGTTGAACATGTCAAAAAATATTTCCATGTGTTAAAGGCTCTTAATATTGATGAATATGCTAGAAGTGTGGAACAACGGACATCCAATAAAAAGCAGGAAACTCTTGCTAACATAAAGATTGAATCGGCAATATGAATGTAAACAACAAAAATTAATTTTCTACAATTTATGGGTTAAACACTATTTTAGTTTCTCTTTATATCTCTATGCTATGGAAATTTCCTTAAGTTTTTTTTTTAAATAATTTTTGTCTCTATTCCTACAATTTGTTATGTTTTTATTTAAATCTGGTTTTTTCCGATTTTTATTGATGCACATAAACTAGCCAAGAAAATGGCCGAGGATGTATATTGTGAAGATGCAAGACAGGATATAGATGATATGGATGAGGAAACACAAGAAATGGTAGTTGAGCATGTCAAAAAATATCCCCATGTGTTAAAGGCCCTTGATATTGATGAATATGCTAGAAGTGTGAAACAACGGACATCCAATAAAAAATGGGAAACTCTTGTTGACATAAAAATTGAATCGGCAATATGAATGTAAACAACAAAAATTAATTTTCTACAATTCATGGGTTAAACTCTATTTTAGTTGCTCTTTATATCTCTATGCTATGGAAATGCCCTTAAGTTTTTTTTTTAAATAGTTTTTGTCTCTATGCCTACAATTTGTTATGTTTTTTTATTATTATTTGATTTTTTCCAATTTTTATTGATGCACATGAACTAGCCAAGAAAATGGCTGAGGATGTATACTATGAAGATGCAAGATAGGATATAGATGATATGATTGAGGAAACACGTGAAATGGTAGTTGAACATGTCAAAAAATATCCCCATGTGTTAAAGGCCCTTGATATTGATGAATATGCTAGAAGTGTGGAAAAACGGACATCCAATAAAAGCGAGAAACTCTTGCTGACATAAAGATTGAATCGGCAATATGAATGTAAACAACAAAAATTATTTTTTTACAATTCATGGGTTAAACTCTATTTTAGTTGCTCTTTATATCTCTATGCTATGGAAATGCCTTTAAGTTTTTTTTTTAAATAGTTTTTGTCTCTATGCCTACAATTTGTTATGTTTTTTTTTAAATCTAATTTTTTCTGATTTGTATTGATGCACATGAACTAGCCAAGAAAATGGTTGTGGATGTATAGTATGAAGATGTAAGACAGGATATAGATGATATGGATGAGGAAACACAAGAAATGGTAGTTGAACGTGTCAAAAAATATCTCCATGTGTTAAAGGACCTTGATATTGATGAATATGCTAAAAGTGTGGAGCAACGGACATTCAATAAAAAGTGGGAAACTCTTGCTAACATAAAGATTGAATCGACAATATGAATGTAAACAACAAAAATTAGTTTTCTACAATTCATGGTTTAAACTCTATTTTAGTTGCTATTTATATCTCTATGCTATGGAAATGCCCTTAAGTTTTTTTTTAAAATAGTTTTTGTCTCTATGCCTACAATTTGTTATGTTTTTTTTTAAAATCTGATTTTTTTCCAATTTTTATTGATGCACGTGAACTAGCCAAGAAAATGGTTGAGGATGTATACTGTGAAGATGCAAGACAAGATATAGATGATATGGATGAGGAAACACAAGAAATAGCAGTTGAACATGTCAAAAAACATCCCCGTGTGTTAAAGGTCCTTGATATTGATGAATATGCTAGAAGTGTGGAACAACAGACATCCAATAAAAAGCGGGAAACTCTTGCTAACATAAAGATTGAATCGGCAATATAAATATAAACAACAAAAATTAATTTTCTACAATTCATGGGTTAAAATTTTAGTTTGTCTTTATATCTCTATGCTATGGAAATTCCCTTAAGTTTTTTTTTTAAATATTTTTTGTCTCTATGCCTACAATTTGTTATGTTTTTTTAAATCTAATTTTTTTTATTTTTTCAAAAAAAATCTAATACTTTTGGTTTGTCGATTTTTTCCCCAAACGATTTTTGCTACTATGATATAAAGAGTCATCCCAAGATAAGGAATTTTATTTGTTAATTGGAGAAAATGAAGAGACCCTTTCAGTGGGGAAAATTGTACAACCAACTACCCATAGAGTCCTAAATAATCGTATAAAAGTTGCTTCCATATAAAGGGCTATTTTGAGGGCTGGAAGGGTTTACAGTCGTAGAGAATTGTCAAACAGGTAATGGTTACAGTAACTGTATATGGTGAAAATGGATGCAACAATAATATTGAAAGACTAAATGAATTCAACCACAAAACCCTAGCCTAACAACAACAAAGATCCACCATAACATATGAAGATTACCTAAGACAATGCAAAACAAATGAAATCACAAAGATTATACCATCACATGTCCAATAGGGTTTGAATCTCCATTCTTCCTATCTCCACTGATCTTACTTCATATATTTGCTCTCAGATTTTATATGTGCACAAGAGCTCAACAAAGATTGAAAATGTGGTTGCAAGTAGGCCTGATCACATATGAAAGTTTAAAAGTGTAGTCGAGTAGTCAATCGATCAGGTAGTTAGGGTTGATAATGAGGAAGCATCTCCTTATATAGAAGACACTATAAGAAATGGAGGGATAAGATTGAGAGGTGTAAAAGATAAATGGTCAGCTATGATTAGAGGGTAGGTAGAGAAAATAATAAAATAATGAGAGGATAGGTAGTGTATGAAATAAGAGATGAATGACATGTGTCATGGGTAGAAAAGGTTAATGAATTAAATAAATAAATAAAAAGTCATTTAATTAATAGAAGAAGTGGGATAATTAAATAAATAAGATATTTATTTAATTTAGGAAAAAGGATAATTTAAATAAATAAATGTATTTATTTAAATGAGAAATAAGGTTAGAAAAGGATAAATGAATTAATTAAATAAATAAAGATTTATTTAATTAATAGAAGAATTGGGCTAAAGTAATTAAATAAATTAAATATTTATTTAATTAGACAAGACAATTTTAGGTGTCTACATTTTGCCCCTCTTTGAGACAATGCAGCTTGTCGCATTGTTTCAAAGAAGATAATATGAACTGATACAAAGTTGCCCCAAGATGGGAATGATATGCCCCCTTGAGAGATTGGATGAAAATGTCTGAAAAGATCGCAGACAATCTCTTGATAAGAAAGAAAGGCTAGAATGGACTGACAAGATAGGATAGAGTGACAGAGTCACAGGATAAAGAAGACTGATCGGGAGATGAGGGCTAGGGCTAGGACAGTCTATAAGATAGACCACAAGGGGAATACATCCTCATTGTCATCCACACATCCAAGAGATCAGAGAGCAGAGAGATAATAGAGCAGCAACAGTTAGCAATGATGGCATTGGTGCATAGATTCGATCGCATTCACCGATTTCAAAGGCCAGCAGATGTAGGAGAGCCAGTAAGTACCTCAAAACCTCCTTTGTGCTTTGTCACATTAATTGTTGTCATTAATGCATACTAGGTAAGGTAATAAATGCCCTCTAGGTAGGTCTAGAAAAATGTCAAGCAGGTGAAAAAATAGTAAGGCACGTTTGTGTCATGAATGTGCGTTTATGTCTTCAAGGTCAAATCGGTAGTTCTATGATAAACATACGTTGTCGATTGGATAAGCTGTTGAGAGGATACACTCAAGCAGGTCCTCTAGGGAAGACTAGAATAGCAAATAGGGCTAAGAATGATAATTTTGTGATAGAACATACGTTGCCAATTAGGAAAATACTCAAGAGGATACACTCAAGTAGAGGCCCTAGGATAGGATAAATCAAGGCACTTTGTGATGAATAGGGAGTACCAAGACATATTACTTTGTGATGAACAGGGAGTACTAAAAAGAGTAGCACTTTGTGATGAACAAGGAGTGCAAAAAAATGCAGTACTTTGTGATGAACAGGGAGTACCACTATGATAATCAGCAACACTTTGTGATGAACAGTGAGTGTCACTAGAATAAAAAGAAACACTTTATGATGAACAGCGAGTGTTACTAGGATAGAGTATCATAAGCACTTAAGATAATAAGCAGCATTTTGTGATGAACAGGGAATGCTACTATGACTGACATGATTGATTTGCTTGACTGCAGGAGTATCTACCTATGCTAGAGTCACAGGAGAGATTCCCATCGACTCAGAGTCTGCGAGCAGAGCTGACAATTGACAAGAGAGCAGTGGTTCAGGATATGGGCTTGTAACATATTTTGTATGTGCCTAAGTTTTGGGAAAACATGGGATTGCTGACTACGCTGGCTGAAAGATGGCACTCAGAGACTTGTAGTTTCCATTTGCCGATGGGTGAGATGACAGTCACCTTAGAGGATTTTTACAGGATACTGCAGATACCAATCGATGGGGAGTTAGTTCCTTATGATTGAGAGGGAGACAGGGATGCACTGAGACGAGTGTTTCAGGATCGAAGACTGGAGATGAGGGCTGGACACGTGGCTTGGGATACCATGACACAGACAGGATTAGCACTACCAACAGTACTGGCAAGAGTGATTAGTGGGTTCCTTTGTCCAGATAGGGTGACATGAGGATTGGCTGTGGGATGGGGGAGGACTATTCAGTGCTATACAGAGACTAAGACAATGTTGAGGGCAGGGAGTTCATCATAGCCTTAGAGGGTTCCCTATATATCAGTTTTGTACCATTTTGTATGATGATGAAGACACCTATGGGTGATTGTAGCCATATGATTTTGACATCATTGTATCATGACACTTATGACTATATATATGAGATGATTCATCTTTGCGGCAGCTATATGCATGTGTACCTATGTGATGATATGTTTCATGATGTATGTTTCTATGTGATGGTTATGATATGGATGCAAATATGTACATAATGAAATGCAATATTTTTGTTTTTTTATGTTTTAAAATGTTATGCCAATGCAAATGTGAATGTTTGAAATGCAGATGAATATGATAATGCAAATAACTCTTTACATGATGAAAATGTAATATTTGCTAACATGTGTTGTGTGCAGGAGGTGATGTAATTGTGATATGTGTGTGTGTGTGTGTGTGTGTGTGTGTGTGTGTGTGTGTGTGTGTGAAATGCTAATATGTGGTAATGCAGGTGCAAACTACATGAGATGCAAATATTTTTGGTGTGTCATTATACTCAGTCATGTGATAGAAGGCTACACGGACTCAGGAAGGATGATGAAAATCAATCAAGAAAGGGGGATGGAAGATAGAAGATATGAAAGTGAAAGAGCTTCTTGTGCGTCATCATCATTGAGCTTTATTATGGCAAAATAGGTTATGACAATCCAGACATAGGTTCAATCCAGAAAGTCATTGTACCCATTTGCATGGAGATAAGACAGTCACATACAAGGAATTCCCCAATTCATACTAGACTCACAGTGTCCTCATATCCTTGGACAAGTCATAGCATTACTAAGAGACAATCTACAGACAGCAAAGAAAATAGGTGACGATACCCCATCCTCACCTTTCCAGGCAAAGACATCCTGGAAATAGAATATCTAGTCAGAGACATCCTAGAAAAGCTAAAAGACATGTCACTAAAAGATAAAATAAAAAGAAAATTGAGACTCGACACCAACATTCACTGTAGTTCTCAAGTTTAGTGTCTCTTGTCACTTGTATAAGTTTTATTTGATTGTGGTCACAATGTTTACTTTCACAAAAAGGATAGATAGCATTGAACCATTGTCATGCCCAAACTTTTGGGCAAGAACGGGATAAAAAAAAAATTTAAATAACAACCTATAACATTAAATTTGTCTAAACGAAACACACTATCAAGTTATGTCTTAACTATGTTTTGAGTTAACTCTAGCCACTAACTCAAGTAAGCGAAAATAATTTAAATTTAAATGCGGAATACTAAATGACTTATTTTATTATCTCATCAATTTTAATCAATAACTTAATATAATCAAAACTTTCTAAATTGTTTGACAAAGATAATATTAGTCTCCAATAACCATTAATTGTTTTGGGAACTAATTAAATTAGTTCCTAGCACTTGGATTTATTAATGCCTATATTTTATTTTAACAACAATTAAAATGTAGTTAAATTAATTCAACTAAAGGGTCAATTAAATCCATAATGAAAATTGTCCTATAAAGTTTAATTTCAACAAAAAACCTATATTTAGGTGGACTAAAAATATTTCCCCTTTGCCAAAATAACTTACCCAATTTGTTATAAAATTTTCTAAAAGATTAAACTTCATAAGTATTTTAAATTTAAACATCATTTTTAAATATACCCATATGTTTATGTAAAACCAATATAAATTATAAACACCTAATAAAATGTTTAATCTACAATTTGCTCTCTCTCTCTCTCTCTCTCTCTCTCTCTCTCTCTCTCTCTCTACATACATACATACATACATACATACATACATACATATATATATATATATATATATATATATAAGTTTTCACATTATTATAAAATATCCATGAAAACCTTAACTAAAATATATATATTAAAATGTCTCTTTACATTTTAAAATTTGTTCTCGTCTTTTTGTGCTACCCTAACCCTAACCGGGATAGGGTTTAATTTTTTTTCTCTTGTTGTGCAACGCCGAGGTTTCACGCAGGGGGAGCGGCGGCGGGTTGAGGCGGCAGTCACAGGGGAGGGCTCCCCACAGGGACGGCCACTGCCGAGCCTGCAGGTCACTTCCCATAGAGGCGGCCTTGGCCACTACTGTGGGACGTTGCCCGCAGCCTGGCAGCGTCGCCGCTGTGGGGCGTTGCCCACAGGGGGGGTCGAAGCCTCCCCACTATGGGTTGCAGCCCACAGTGGCGGTTGCAGCCATTGTTGGGGGTCGTCGCCCAAAGTGCGGAGGGGGCCGCCCAGCGAGGACTCGCAGGGCCGAGGCTCCCTGTTTCTCATACATACATATATATATTTTATTTAATTAAAATATATTTTATATATATATATATATATACATAAAATACATATATAAACACATTTTTAAATATATAAATGTAGTATATATATATATATATATATATTAGATGCTTTTGAAACCCAGGCTAACTCTACTATGCAAAAATATAGATATTTTTTTTTTTGAAACATTTTAACAGATTAATTAAATTTTCAGACTTAAATCAATGTATTTTTTTTTTCTTTATTTTAAATTCCATGTTGCTAAAATCTGAGATAAACTATATAACCTTAGATTTATTTCCTGCAAATCAATAATTGACAGAATTCAATAAATTTATATAGCAACTATATAAATGTGTTTTTATTTAAATTAGATAGACTATTTAACTTTAGATTTTAATTTTCGCAAATAATTAAATGATAGAATTAAGTAAATTTAAACAGTAGCTATATTAATCTAGAATCATTTGAATTTAACCTTAGAGATATGCATGTAAATTCTTTAAACCGTGATTTGTATTGGAGAATAAATGGTTAGGACTAGATGCTTAATTTTTCTTTCACTAACATGCAAGCTTTCCTATTTCATTATTTTCCAATAATTCATATGCTTAAAGGGGTAAAATGAACTTTTAGATTTCTAAAGTAAAATGCATACAACCATTAATAATTTAAGAACATTTCTTAGCTAAAGCCCAACAGAAATATTTCATTTATGCAATACTAATTTAACAAAAATAATGCATATATTTAAGGCATTTTTAAAATATAATATAGTCATCATTACAAGAGGGTGAGATACCCAAACTAGTCCCTCATTTCTATTAAATGAGGACTTTAAATAAAATAGATACATTTCCTTTCAAAATAGATACAACATTTAGTTTCCCTTTACATTGTTGCAACTTAAAATATAAAATATTCCATTCCCAAATCTTTTTCTGCAAACAAATAAATCCAGCAACTTCTACTTGTCCTTTTCTTTTCTTCCAAACAACCTGCAAATAAATCATAGGCTATGACCATGGAGTGCTTACCTCCCAACCTAGGCTTACTAGAAGCCACCCCCGAGCTTGGAGAACCAAGCCCTAGATAGGTTACACACATGCAAACACAACAAGCAAGGGAAAACAAGCACAACAACATATTCCCAACCAAGGCTACACTTCACCACAAAATGTGATGATTTTACATGGGTGGTAGTGGACCAAATACCCTGAGAAGATTGCAAGAATAGTAGTTCACAAAGCCAACTCATGGCAAAACAAATATATATCATAAGTTCATTAACCCCACATTCCTTATGCCCCCCAAGGCATTCATGCCATACTTTCTCCCCTTATGACCCCCAAATGCACAAACCAAGTCATGTAGCAAGGGTCACATATACACCCCTTGAGTTCGCTCTCATAGTGAGAGTCTCTCACTCGAGGGTTGTCAAACTTCTACCACCCACAAGACCATCCTACTCTCCCAAGAGTAGAAAGCCTTGGTTTCTCGCAAAACACCAAAAATGCATACAAGAAAATAAAAGACAGATTGCATAATAATAATGTTCACAAAAGAAAATACAAGAGAATCACTTTCACATAAAACCAAACTTTCCAATATAGACATGCAACGTAAAAACAAAGAGATGAACCAACCTTCAATATGCCCAAAGGTATGCTTAGAACTAGTTTGAGGATGAGCAGCCCAAATCCACAAATCTTCCTTCCACACAACCAAATTTTGAATCCAATAACCAACCTTTCAAAATGCATCATCTCCAAAAATGGAGAGTGGGTGATTGCCCACAAAATCTCTCATTCTTGCCTAAGAAGAGCTCAGTGAGAGTTCTCCCAGGTTTCTAAAACTGAAAAAGGAAAAAGTAAGAAAAAGATCCAAAAAGGATCTCTCACCAAAAGGGAAGGTTATCTAACCCAAATGGCACCTTCTAAATTTGAATTTTCGCACATCTTAGAAAACTCACTTTTTGAGGTGACTAAACAATCACATGGGAGTAGACACATGCCTAAAAATACTCCTAACCCATAGGTATACCTTATGGACTTTAGGAAACACATTTAAACTACCCCTAGGAGTCCATTTGACCTCTTATAAACCCATCTGAAGTTAAATTTCGGGTCAAACCTATGTTGACCACTCCCAAGACTCTCTACCCAAGAAAAATTTAGAACCACATTCAAATGTTTGAAAAAAAAACTATAGTTAGACAACTCCCTTCAAGAGACAAGTCAAAATTCAAGACATAAATCAACACATGTGTCAAGTGACACAATAAAATACATTACAAAATTACACATGGAAATTGTCTCTTGTTGGATTTAAATAAATCAATAAATAAAATTTAACACGCATGCATTGTTTACTATTACAAATAAAATACGATACATACGGGGTGTTGTCTATCCAAATAGACAACCCCTGGCTTTACGAACGTACATAGGTCTAGGTTTGGTTCTCCATAATGTTTCCATGGTCACCTAGATAATTTTCCTGCGCATCTCAATTACACATTATTAATTCCAATAACCTCATATAATATTAAACACATGAATAAGAATACACATCAAACACTCTGCATACAATTTACATTTAAACAATCGATATACCTTATATCGAAATAAATCCACATAAGCAATTATCATAATCCACATAATTTTGATCCATACATAAAACATGCATTCTTATTTCTATAATCATAGTAAAGTCCTGCAAATCCAATAATGACATACATCATCTCAAATTTATCCTATTCTAGAATCATATAGAATTCTATATCATAAAGCATATAAATAAAGCATCCATATATATCAATGTTATCCAAATCATGAAACCATATAAGTTCTAAATCCATAATGCATAAAATAAAGCATCCATAATAGTCTCAACATGAAAATCACTGAAATGCTAGGATGAGTTGGGGTAGGGCCTCACAACCATAATGTTGTCTGAGTCTGTTGAAAGATTTGATTTGTGGAAGCCCATTGTTGTTGTTGTGTCTCATCCGAACTGACTAAATCTATGAAACTAATACTTTATTGTGGAGAAGATGTAACTTTATTGTGGATTGATGATGCAAGTGTTTCTTTATTATGGATTGTGTGCAGATAGACTGAAGAAAAGTGGAAGAAATTGTACTCCTCTAAACATGTGATGCTCTCAGTTCCACACCCATCACTAGATGTAGGATTTGCCTTAGCCACAGATAGGAGCTAATTTATTATGGATGAAAAGGAGTGAAAAGGAAGGATGATTATGAATGGTTAACCAATCTTGGGTAGATCAATAACAAGCCATGATGGGAATGGGTAAGTTTATTATGAATGAATAGGTTGTGAGTGTGTGCAAAGTGAAAGGATGAAATGGAATCTTGAAGGAGGGAGGAGCAATGTCTCTACACATGGCGCTGGTGACCCAATTTTCACCATGGTACTTTTCCAGGGTGCCATCGAAGTGGTTTTCACCGTTGGACAAAATGTTTTCTCTTTACTTTTTTTTATTTTTCAATTTTTTTGTTGTGTCACAAGGCGCCCGTTTGCCAGGTTTTCACCAAGTAACGATTTTTTATGTTTATGATTTTTTTGTATTTTTTAAATTAGGATACTCTGAAGATCTATGTGTAAAACCTGCAAAGGTGCATGTTGTTGATAGGATCCTCCAAAGATTCACCCTCTGTGGTTGAGAGCTGATATGCACCCGATCCATATGCTGTTGTGATGATGTAAGGACCAAGCCAGTTCGGTTTGAACTTTCCCTTCTTCTCTTTGTCTTGCTATTTTTTAGGATTTTCTCTAAGAACCAAGGCACCCACCTCAAGTGTATGAGGCTTAACCTTATGATTGTAACTGCAATGTTCCTTGACTAAATGATGTGTAGCTCGAGTGACTGTCTTCCTTGATAAAGGAATTGAGATATAATTACTAGTGTGTGGACTACGTAGGCCCATATGCATGTCACCTAAAGAAGTTTGTGCACCCTGATAACAAAGTCCTTCAAGGAAGCTCCATTAAAGGTCCATGATGTAGTGCCAGAAGGGAAAGGATGTGTGGAAGTAGATGAGTGATGAAGGCTTATGATTGTGAAAAGAAGTTAAAGTAGGATGGCATGATGGAGACTTAGGATCAACAAGTATGCTTTTTGACTTGAAATTCTAGAACTTTTGCCCCCAGTTATTTTGATATTAGGGGAGATCATCTCTTTCTCTTTTTTATTCATAGGATTTTTATCCTTGACTTTGATTTTTGTAGAGTCCAATAGCTTTTGATTTTGATTTGGACTAAAGGACTTTTATTTAGTTTTGACTTTTAGTTTTTTCCGTTCATAGCTTGATTTTTCATCCCAAATGAGTAAGGGCTTTTGTAATTCTTGTTGATCCAAGTCTGGGAGAGGAGTGAAAATGGAATGAGTGGATGATATGGTAAGGATATGTGAGTTCTCAAGAGGGTTGGCAATACACTCAATAGGTTCTTCGTTGGAACCACTCTTAGGACTATTGATATCAAGAGTTGCTTGCACCACTAGAGGAGATTTGCATTCAGACTTAGTAGCCACACCAATAGGTGGTTCACCTCCAATTCCTTGCAAATTGTTTGTAGGTTGTTCTTGTTGACTGAATGTCTTAGGAGATAGTGGGAATTGATCAACATGAAAGATATACTCACCACATCCCATGTCTTTAATCTTGAACTTTTCTTTTAGCTCTATTTGCTTTGATGTTGAAGCTTTTAATGATTTTGGATCCACATATGTTGATGAAGGAATAGCTTCTCGATTGACTGGAATTGTTATTTCTGATCTAGGTCGTAGATTGTTGCTGTATATGGTGAAAATGGATAGCAATAAACAACAATATTGAAAGACTAAAATGGATTCAACCACCAAACCCTAGCCTAACAATGAACAAAGATCCACCATAACATATGAAGATAACCTAAGACAATGCAAAATAACTCAAAAAATCACAAAGATTATACCATCACATGTCCACTAGGGTTTTTGATCTCCATTCTTCCTATCTCCATTGATCTTGTTTGATATGCTTGCTCTCAGATTTTTGTATGCACAAGAGCTCAACAAAGAACGGAATGTGGTTGCAAGTAGGATCGTAGTGTAGCCAAGTCCTCCAAAATTAGTCATTAGGGTTCTGGTAATGAAGAAAGCATCTCCTTAAATAGAAGACACAATAGAAAATGGAGGGTTAAGATTGAGAGGTGTAAAAAGAGAGGTCGGCTAGGATTAGAGGGTAGGTATAAGAAATACCAAAATAATGAAAGGGGTAGGTAGTGTAGGAAATAAGAGATGAATGACATGTGTCATGTGTAGAAAAGGTTAATGAATTAATTAAATAAATAAAGATTTATTTAATTAATAGAAGAAGTAGGGCAATTAAATAAATAAAATATTTATTTAATTTAGGAAAGGGATAATTTAAATAAATAACTGTATTTATTTAAATGAGAAATAAGGCTAGAAGAGGATAAATGAATTAATTAAATAAATAAAGATTTATTTAATTAATAGAAGAATTAAGCTAAAGTAATTAAATAAATAAAATATTTATTTAATTAGACATGACAATTTTAGGTGTCTACATTTTGCCCCTCTTTGAGACAATGCGGCTTGTCGCGTTGTTTCAAAGAAGATAAGCTGAACTGATACAGAGTTGCCCCAGGATGGGAATGATATGCCCCCTCGAGAGATTGGATGAAAAAGTCTGGAAAGATTGCAGACAATCTCGCGATAAGAAAGATGGGAAAGAATGGGCTGATTGGATAATGTGACAAAATCACAGGATGAAGAATACTGACTCGGGAAAATAAAGGGCAGGGCTAGGGTAGGCTATAAGATAAACCACGGGCAAAAGACATCCTCATTGTCATTCACACCCTTACGAGATCACAGTGCAGAGCGAGAAAAGAGCAGCAGCAGTCAGCAGCGATGGCATTCGTTCATAGATTCGATCGTGTCCGCCGATTCCAGCGACCAGCCGATGCAGGAGAGCCAGTAAGTACCCGAAAACCTCCTCGTACTTTCACGCATTTCAAGTTTTGTCATTAATGCATGTTTAGGAGCAATAAATGCGCTAGAAATAGGGTAGTTTAAAAGTGCAAAAACGCGCAACCGCGTCTGTGTCAGCGCCAGGCGCGTCTGTGTCCAACAGGCGCGTCTGTGTCGGGTCCAGGCGCGTCTGTGCCTGGAACCGCGTTTGTGTTGAATGCGGACGCGTTTGTGAAATGTAGTAGCGTCTGTGCTTTTGAATAGCGTTTATGTCATGCAGGGACGTCTGTGTTCCCTGGTCGCGTTTATGTCTGGCATAGGCACGTTTGTGTTTAGAAAGCGCGTCTGTGTTGCAGAGGCGCGTTTATGCAGTCTATAAGCGCGTTTATGAGTTAAAAGCGCGTGTGTGTTGAAAAAGTGCGTTTATGTGTTTAAATGCATAGTTTTAGTCCTTAAGGTCAAATCGGCAGTTCTGTGATGAACATACGCTGTCGATTGGATAAGCTGCTGAGAGGATACACTCAAGCAGGTCCTCTAGGAAGATTAGGATAGATCAAGGCACTTTGTGATGAACAGGGAGCACCAGGATATGCAGCACTTTGTGATGAACAGGGAGTGCGAATGTGAGTGACACTTTGTGATGAACAGGGAATGTCACACACGTAGTACTTTGTGATGAACAGTGAGCACTACTAGGATAAATAGCAACACTTTGTGATGAACAGTGAGTGTCACTAGGGTAGATAGCCATATGCATTTGGGTAGCGAGTAGCATTTTGTGATAAACAGTGAATGCCACGATAACTGACAAGATTGATTTGCTTGACTGCAGGAGTATTTGCCGATGTTGGAGTCACGGGAGAGATTCCCATCGACTCAGAGACTGCGTCCAGAGTTGTCCATCCAGGACATGATTTCCATTGAGGAGATGGGTCTCACATATATGCTCTATGTGCCTGAGTTTCGGGCAAACATGGGGTTGCTGACTGCATTGGCCGAGAGATGGCACTCAGAGACATGCACGTTTCACCTGCCGATGGGTGAGATGACAGTGACACTGGAGGATGTATACAGGATATTACATGTCCCTATTGATGGAGAGTTGATCCCCTACGACCGTGACGGTGACAGGGAGGCCTTGAGACGGGTTTTTCAGGATCCTGAGTTGGAGATGAGAGCAGGGCATGTAGCCTGGGACACCATGACTGCCACAGGATTGGCATTGCCGGCAGTTATTGGGGGAGTTATCAGTGGATACCTGTGTCCAGACAGGGCCACACGAGGATTGGCAGTGGGCTGGGGAGGGGCCTTGGAGACGCTGATGGCAGAGCACACTAGGTATGCATGGGGGCCATGTGTCCTAGCACATTTGTACTATGAGCTGCATCAGTTTGTATACCACGGATCAGTGGGGCTGGGCTGCGGTGTGACTCTATTGCAGGTGTGGGCCTATGAGCACCTTCCAGTGACGAGGCCGATTCATTTCAGAGGCAGAGGACAGGGACAGAGTTTTGTTCATTTGTATGCCATGATCACATCCCAGCCTCGGATTGGGAGATTGGAGCACTGGAGGAGAGTCATTGATGACATTGATATGGTGATCTGGAGGCCGTACCTGGGGTGCGAGGAGTGGGGTGACGATGCACTGGAGCTACCCTACACCTTCCGGAGCAGGTACCTGATTGGACGGACACCCTATATATTAGAGAGACAGCTGGTGGATAGGGTATGCAGGCAGTATGGCCGGATTCAGAGGATGCCCCGAGGCTCGGGTATGTATGCCCGTACTGTTAGAGATCAGGTGCAGTTTGGCCCACTGCTATCTTATGATCAGGCAGTGATGCAGCTAGCAGAGATGATGCCGATGCCATGGGACATGTGGCCAGAGGTAGATGATGCAGGGATGGACGCAGAGTACTCTGCGTACTGGGCAGAGCATCCATTTCCGAGGTTGACAGATCCGGCAGAGCCAGTGGATGGAGAGGGTGGAGGAGATGATGATGAGGGAGGAGGGGATGCAGGTAGGGGCCGGCGGAGGCGGAGGGGAGTGGTGGGAGAGAGACGGGTAGCACCTCGGAGGGAGGGAGGTCAGGAGAGAGCAGCTCCAGTGGTGAGAGGACGGGGTGGACTGCCCCTACAGGTGCCAGCAGCACAGGGTCCCAGAGAGGGACAGAGACAGGTACAGCCAGAGGGACAGAGACAGGTACAGCCACAGGTACCTATACAGGCACAGGGACAGGTGCAGGCAGAGGCACAGGGACAGGCACCTGTAGAGGAGGAGCCACAGGCAGGGGCGGAGAGCGGAGACTCCGAGGAGGATGAGGTGGTGAGGCTGCGGGAGATCTGCCAGGGCCAGGCAGATGAGATTGAGGATTTGGTTCGAGAGAGGAACCACCTCAGGATCAAGGTCCGAGACACAGAGCGGGAGAGGGATCAGGCCATCCAGAGATATACCGAGGCCGAGACAGCTCTGAGGGCAGGTAGGCGGGCAGCAGAGGATGCAGGGGCAGGCTACGCCTATGTTTTGCGAGCGGGAGAGGAGATCGCCTACTGGAGGGATCTATATTATGCAGCCGTGCCAGCAGAGCAGCGGGCTAGGAGCTTCCAGAGGTCGTCGCGCACAGCGACGGCTACGGGAGGGAGCCGCAGGAGACAGGCATCCAGCGGTGGGGTTATGGGGCCTCCACCACCACCAGAGGGACAGGGGGATCCAGGGGCAGGGCCATCTACAGCTCAGACTCCGTCGAGGCGAGGTGGCTCCGAGGGAGGGAGTTCCTCATAGCTATAGTGGGCTCCCATTGTATCAGTAGATGTATCATTGTTGTATTGTAGACACCTGCGGGTGATTCTTTTGTAGCCATATGATTCTTTTGACATCATTGTATTATGACACATTTGATTGATTATATATATGAGATGATTCATCTTTTGCGGCAGCTATATGCATGTGTACCTTGTGTGATGAGATGTTCTTATGTGATGCATGTTTTATGATATGGATGCTTATATGATGCAAGGCCATATATTTTTGTTCTTTTATGTTGTATATGTGATGCATGATGCAAATGAAAATGTATGTGATGCAAATGATTATTTATATAATGAAAATGTGAGATGTGCTAACATGTGTTGTATGCAGGATGTGATGCCATTATAATATCTATATGTATGAAATGCTTATATGTGGTGATGCAGGTGCAACTATATGAAATGCACATGTTTTTGGTGTGTCATTATACTCAGTCATGTGATAGCGGGCTACGCGGACTCGAGAAGGACAATGGAAGTCAATCAAGAAAGGGGGATGGAAGACAGAAGATATGAACGTGAAAGAGCTTATTGTGCGTTATCATCATTGAGCTTTATTATGGCAGAATAGGTTATGACAATCGAGGCATATGTTCGGCCCAGAAAGTCATTGTACCTGTTTGCATGGAGATAAGACAGTCACAAACAAGGAATGCCCCAGTTCACACTAGACTCACAGTGTCCTCATATCCTTGGACAAGTCATAGTATTACTAAAAGACAATCCACAGACAGCAAATGCAAATAAGTGACGATACCCCATCCTCGCCTTTCTAGTCAAAGACATCCTGGAGATAGAATCTCTAGTCAAAGACATCCCGGAAAAGCTAAAAGACATGTCACCAAAAAGATGAAACCAAAAGAAAACCAAGACTCGACACCCACATCCACTGTAGTCCTCAAGTTTGTGTCTCTTGTCACTTGTTTAAGTCAAATTTTGATTGTGGTCACAATGTTCACTTTCACAAAAAGGATAGATAGCACTGAACCATATGTTGTCCGAGTCTGTTAAAAGATTTGATTTTGTTGAAGCCCATTGTTGCTGCTGTGTTTCCTTGGAAACTGACTGAATCCATGAAACTGATACCTTATTGTGGAGAAGATGGAACTTTATTGCGGATCTGCGATGCAAAATGTTGCTTTATTGCGAATTGTGCGCGGATAGACTGAAGAGAGCTGAAAGAAACTGTATTCCTCGAAACATGTGATGTTCTCAGTTCCACACCCATTACTAGACGCAGGAATTGGCCGTAGTCACAGATAGGATCTGATTTATTATGGATGGAAAGAGAGTGAAAAGGGAGGGTTTATTATGAATGGCTAACCAATCTCGGGTAGATCAATAACAAGCCATGATGGGAATGGGTAAGTTTATTGTGGGTGAATTGGTCGTGATTGTGTGCGAAGTGAAAGAATGAAAGGGAATCCTGAAAGAGGGAGGAGCAAAGTCCCTACGCATGGCGCTGGTGACCCAGTTTTCACCATGGTACTTGCCCAGGGCGCCACCGAAGTGGTTTTCACCGTTGGACGAAATTATTTCTCTTTACTTTTTTGGATTTTGCAATTTTTTTGTTGTCACAAGGCGCCTGTTTGCCAGGTTTTCACCAAGTAACAATTTTTTTGTTTTATAATTTTTTTTGTATTTTTGAATTTTTTTGATTTTTTTTGTATTTTTGCATTAGGATACTCAAAAAGAGCTTATGTGTAGAACCTGCGAAGGTGCATGCTGTTGATAGGATCCTCCAAAGATTCACCTTCTGTAGTTGAGAGCTGATATGCCCCAGATCCATATGCTGCTGTGATGATGTAAGGACCAAGCCAGTTGGGTTCAAATTTGCCCTTCTTTTCTCTATCTTGCTGATTCTTGGGGTTCTCTCTGAGGACTAAGTCACCTACCTCAAATGTGCGAGGCTTGACCTTGTGATTATAACTGCGACTCATTCGTTGTTGGTAAGCCTTGAGATGATTAAAAGCAGTGTGTCGTCGTTCCTCCAACAGTTCTAGTTCTTGTAAGCGAGAGACCCTGTAGTCTTCATCGTTGATTATGTTTCTCAAGGAGACCCGTAAAGAAGGTAACTCGACCTCAATAGGCAAGATGGCTTCAGCACCATAGACAAGTGAGTAAGGTGTAGCTCCTGTAGGTGTGCGGACACTGGTACGATAGGCCCAAAGTGCGGGATTGAGTTGGACATGCCAGTTACGGCCAGCGTCGTCGACTGTCTTTTTAAGTATTTTGAGAATTGTTTTGTTAGACGCCTCAGCTTGGCCATTACCTTGGGGGTAATATGGTGTGGAGAAACGATGAGAGATATGGAATCGCTCACAGAGTTCACGAACATCCTGATTCTTGAAAGGACGCCCGTTGTCGGTAATAATGGAAGTAGGAATCCCGTATCGGCAAATGATGTAGTTCAGGATGAAAGTAGCGATTTGTTTCCCAGTAACTTGCGTGAGAGGCACAGCTTCAATCCACTTTGTGAAATACTCTGTGGCTGTGATAATGAATTTATGTCCATTGGAAGAAGGAGGGTGAATCTTGCCTATGAGATCGAGTCCCCACTGACAAAAGGGCCAAGGAGATGCAAGTGGCTGTAGTTCTTGTGCTGGTGCGTGTATGAGGTCTCCATGAATTTGACACTGCTTACACCTCTTGACAAACTGATATGCATCTTTTTCCATAGTAGGCCAGTAGTATCCAGTCCTGATGAGTTTCTTGGCCAAGGTAGGACCACTAGTATGCGGACCACATATCCCTTCGTGCACTTCTCGTAACGCAATCTGAGCTTCGTCACTCTCTAAACATCTAAGGAGGGTGCCATCTAGACCTCGTCGGTATAGGATATCAGCTAGGATAACGTATCGGGAGGATTGGCGGATGAAAGTGCGACGTTGGTTGTTCGATAAATCGGGAGGTAAAATGTTGTCGCGAAGGTATGTGAATATGGAACCATATAACTGGGATTCAGGACCAACAACACATATCATTTCCGTGAGAGTGATCTCATATGACGGAATCAGCAGGTTGTCAACCAGGAACTCATAACAGGTCTCAGTTTGTGGTAGGTCAATGAGTGAAGCAATTGTAGCCATGGCATCAGCAGCGCGATTCTGTTCTCTTGGTATCTGCTCGAACTCTATCTTTGCAAAGTGTTGTTTCAGATCATCTACCAGTTGTTTGTAAGGCATTAGCTTTTCATCTTTTGTTTGATAATCATCAGTTGCTTGACGGATGACAAGTTGAGAATCGCCAAAAACACGAAGTTCCTGGATCTTCCACTGAACTGCAATTCTTAACCCTGTTGTTAATGCCTCGTATTCCGCTATATTGTTGGTGCAAGGAAATGATAAGCGGTATGACTTTGGTATAGAATCGCTTTGGGGAGTTATAAAGAGTATACCCGCTCCTGCCCCGTGCTGTGCGTATGAGCCATCAAAGTATAGTTGCCATGGCTTTGCAGGTGATATTGTTAGAATGGACTCATCTGGAAATTCTGACTGTAGAGGAACATCATCTATCATGGGAGCATCTGCCAGTTGATCTGCAATGGCTTGTCCTTTGATTGCTTTTCTGTCCACGTATTCAATGTCGAATTCACTCAAAATCATTACCCACTTGGCCAGTCGCCCAGTAAGTGTAGCTTTGTTGAGCAGATATTTTAGTGGATCAATTCTGGCAATCAACTTGGTCTTGTGAGTGAGCATATAATGTCGTAATTTTTGTGAAGCGAAGACCACAGCGAGACATGCACGCTCAATTGGTGTGTAGTTGAGCTCATATCCCACCAATGTGCGACTGATATAGTAGACTGCTTTTTCCTTGCCGTCAGGTATTTGCTATGCTAGTAGTGCCCCCAGTGCTGTTGGAGTAGCTGATATGTAAAGTAGCAATGGTTGATTCGGAATTGGTGGCATCAAAACTGGCGGGTTCAAAAGATAGTCTTTAAGTGCCTGAAAAGCCTGTTGACAGTTCTCGTCCCATTTGAACTTAATGTTTTTGTGTAGCAGGTGCTGGAAAGGATTACACTTATCTGCAAGTTGTGCTATGAATCTTCATATGGACTGGAGTCTCCCTTGTAAAGACCGAAGTTGACTGATATTCTTGGGTGGCGGCATGTCCAAGATAGCCTTGACTTTTGCTGGATCCGCTTCTATTCCTCTTTTAGACACAATGAATCCTAGGAGCTTCCCGGAGGTTACTCCAAAGACACATTTCTTTGGATTTAATCTTACCTTGTATTTTTCCAGCCTATCAAAAGCAACTGAAAGTATGTCCAAGTGTGTATTTCTGTCTATTGATTTAACCAAAAGGTCGTCGACATAATCTTCCACCTTTACATGCATGAGATCATGGAAGATAGTCGTCATGGCTCGTTGATACGTGGCACCTGCATTTTTCAGCCCAAAGGGCATGACATTCCAGCAGAAGGTTCCCCATGGACAAGTGAATGATGTTTTATGTTGATCTTCAGGTGCAATCCTGATCTGATTATATCCAGAGAATCCGTCCATTAAAGATAACATCTCATGGCCTGCTGTGAGATCAACAATTAAATCAATGTTTGGTAATGGGAAATCATCCTTCAGACAAGCCTTGTTGATATCCCTGAAGTCTATACATATTCGGATGCTGCGATCTGGTTTGCTAACAGGCACTAAGTTGGAAATCCATTCAGGATAATCAATTGGGCGTATGAATCCGACATCTAGTAATTTCTCCAGCTCTGCCTTGACTAATAATGCCACCTGTGGATGCATTTTTCTCAATTTCTGTTTTACTGGTTTTGCCCCCGGTTTGACTGTTAAATGATGCATTACTAAGTCGGGGTCTAGTCCAGGCATATCAGCATAAGACCATGCGAAGTTGACTTGTTGTGCCTTAAAGAAGCTTATGAACCTTGCTTTCTCGGCCTCTGTCAATGATTGAGCCAAAAATATGTTGTGTGGAACCTCGGCTGTACCAATGTTTGTCTTTATAGTCTCCTCTACCAACATGGATGATTTTTCCTCGTATGATGTTGGGAGAATGTCAAGCCTTCCATCTTCGGGCGCCTCAGAGAGGTTTTCACCCTCAGATACGTCCTTTCTTTTTACTTTTTTAGAGTCAGAGAGCGCCACAGTGTGGTTTTCGCCGTAAGACCCTTGTTTTGTCTTTATTTTCACATTTTTGCGACTAGAAGGCCCGACACCCTCACCAAAGTATGCCATGTTATTTAGCTCTATGGTGTATCCTGCTTTATGGTCTCCAAGAGGAAGATCATCGCGAATGCCAAGATAATCCACGATAGCTTCGTCATTTTGAAATGTATCGATCTGTGGTGGTCCATCCTGATCCCAGTCAATGAGTTGGGGGTGAACGAGGGGAAGGTCTTTAGTGTTTTTAGAATCCGCAAGGCTAATAGTGAAGATGTGGTTATATTCAGGTATGTCAAGGTAGTCATCGAGGTCGTCAATGGCACTCTCCTCATCAGTGTCGATCGTGAGTGAGTCCAAATTATCATCACTAGTAGCACCCTCAGGGACAGGTGTCCTCATCCTATGTGATCCTGACCTAGGGCCCTGAAACGAAGCTTGTGCGGGATCCTTATGGGTCGGTTCTTGACCAACTCTGAATTTCTTGTAAAACTCCTCCTCCTCTGTAGGTTCATCTGGCTCTCTAAATGTCTCATTAAGTTCATAATCGCTGGAGGATTTGTCTGAATCCCATTCCCACTTATTGGAGTCTGTGGAATAATTATCCTCTTGTTGAACTTCAGCCACTTTGACTCGCCATATCTGTTTTGTTTTCTTGTGTTGAATCTTGGGGTTTAGAAAACCAAGCCCCTTAGAGCGTTCCCTTCTTGTAGTTAGCTCAGGTTGTAGAGGCTCCATGACACCTTCTTTGCGTAGTCCGAGAGGACTTTTTCCATCATACCCGAATCTCTGCAGAATTTTGAAACCTTTACCATAGTTTTCACAGGGTATTATAATTTGATCATGTGTATCATCTCCAGCGTCCTTATATAGCATTTTATATAAACTTTCTTCCTCTAGTTCGCCCCATTTTTGAAAGACGGTAGGATCCCATTTGAGGAGCATGATGGAGATTTGCTTATTTGTATGTGGTCGCCCATATTCCTTGGGGGAGTTCATGACTTGTCGTAAGAACATTGTTTGATTCAGAGTGTATTCTCCCATGCCTTTGTCTTGAAACTTGGCTCTAAGTTCACCTTGTTTGGATGTCGAGGGCTTTAATGACTCAGGATCAATATATGCTGAAGAAGGAGTAGCCTCACGATTGCTGGGAATGATAATCTCAGTATGTGATCTCAAGTTATTGCAATATATGAATGGATTTGGATCACCATTGACCGTTACCTCGACTCCATTATGAGGAAATTTTATGCACTGATGGTATGTTGATGGGACCGCTCTCATTTCATGAATCCATGGACGTCCTAGCAATATGTTATACGTGAGGTCTAGATCCAGGACTTGACAAATCACGTCCTTTGTTACTGGCCCTATTCTGAGTGGTAAGATGACCGTGCCCTTGGACGAGCGCTCTTCATCATCATAAGCCTTAATAGTGATTTGGTTTGTAGCATTCACAGCTTTGTCAGAATATCCCAATTGTCTGATGGTGCTCAATGTACAAATATTAAGACCTGCTCCTCCATCTATCAGGACTCGTTTTATTCGGTGTTTATGTATGAAGGCTTCAATATGTAGAGGTGCATTGTGAGGCTGACTTATGGAGGCGTCATCGGCTTCTGTAAATGTGAGGGAGTGTGGAACGGATAGGTATCCCACCATGGCTTGAAACTGATCCACGTTTAGATCCGTAGGGACAGCAGTATCTCTCAAGGTTTTGTCAAGGACAGCTTTATGTGCAGGAGATATACGTAAGAGCTCAAGAATAGAGATGAGTGCGGGTGTTTTCCCTAATTGCTCTACAAGATCGTACTCAGGCTTAGTTGACGGAAGATTGGTATTCTTAGAAGAGGTTCCTGGCAATGTGATCTTACCTCGATGGGTTGTAACATGACATTCAGAGGTAGCTTCGGATGAAGATCCCACACCTTTTAGGACAATTTTAGGTTGCTGAGGAGGATTCTCAGGATTTTTATTTTTGATAGTAATGGTAGAAATATGATTGTCCATTGAGATGTGATTAATAGTGGAATCATAATTGTAAGATGTTCTGGTGTAATTGGCTTGATCATCTGTGACTTTGCCTTTTCCCTTGTCATGTTTTGGGAATGGTTCCTTAAACACCTCATGCTCTTGGTTAGATGAATGTCCCTCAATCTCAATATCTCCTCTGTCAATGAGATCTTGTACAATGTTTTTCAATCGATGGCAATTACTTGTCTTGTGACCCTTGCTCTTATGAAATTCACAATATTCATCATCATTCCACCAATTCGGTTTTACCTTTGGTTCATATGGAGGAAAATCTGGGACCGTGATCACTTTGTTTGCTACAAGCTTTTTGAATACTGATTCAAGTGGTTCTCCCAATGGAGTGTACTTCCTTCGTGGTTTGGAAGCTGTTTGATTGTTCACTTGATTGTTGGTAGAATTTGATCCAGAAAAGATGAACTTTGGTCTCACTGTATTGGCATCAACAACACCATCATTAACTGTGTTCTTGTTCTTGTTCCAAAACTTTGGTTTGTCTTTTCCCTTAAAGTCCTCTTTGTTTTCTTTGAATAGTTTGATAACTCCTTGTTCAATTAAGACTCTTTCTGTTGCTAGGCCCTTTTCAATGACATCCTTGAATGTAGACAAACAAGCTTTTCTGAGATCATAACCAATAGCCTTGTTAACATTTTGTGTGAACATTTCCACCATTTGTTTTTGCGGGATTTCACAAGAGCATCTGCTAGCTAAGTTCCTCCATCTTTGCAAAAATGACGCAAAAGATTCTCCTTCTTTTTGTTTCGTATTGCACAAGGTAGTAACTGAGACATTTGTTTCAATGTTGTAAGAGAAATGTTGAATGAATGCCTCTGCCAAGTCACCCCATGACTTAATACCAGGAGGTAATTGAGAAAACCATTCCATCGCTTGATCTCCTAAGCTCTGTGGGAACAACCTCATTAAGTATGTTTCTTCTGCCGCTACCTCAATGCAAGCTGTGAAGAATTGTCTTATGTGTGCCTTGGGATCTCCTCTCCCTCTATATTTGTCAAATTTCGGTGTTGCAAAGTGCGGAGGAAACGGAGGCATTGGAATGCTCTTATCAAAGGGATAAGGGCATATATCTCTCATAGTATATGTGGGTTTTGATGTGCCCATGTCTTCCACTTTCTTTTGTAGATCTCTAATTTGTTGCTCCAAATTATTTTTGGGAGGAGATGGATTTCTTGTAGCATATCCCATGTTTGAAACACCCATTTGAGGAGGAGCTTGTTGCATGTATGGATGATACTGATCGTAGACATGTCCATATGGAGGTCTATATTGTTGCGACATGTATGGAGCACTTGGCATAATTTCTTGTTGAGGAACCCCATATCTGTTTTGTGTATATAAACCATATTCAATGGGCCTTTCATTTTCCATTGTGTTGCCCCCAATTTTGGCATGAGGTCTTCTTGTGTCAAAATTTTGAGGAAGTCCTTGAGTATCCATTTGTCTTGGTTGACCCATATCTTGAGCATGTGTTTGAACATAAGGCCTCCATGATGGTCTTTGAGTGTAAGTATCGTGCATTTGAGCTTGTGTATGTGGGATTGCTGGTTTCTGAAGCAAAACTGATGGTGACTCCGGCATCATATTATTTGGTCCTCCACTATTTGGTTGAGTTTGTTGTGAAGGTCTACTTTCCATAAGTTGAGATAAGTCAAAATCATGTGGTATCTTAGCTCCACTTTGTGCCATCATGTTTAGAAAGTATTGACGATCCCTCCTCATTATCTCTTCAACCAATCTATTGAATTGAGGATCCATTATAGATTCTTGTATGTCTGCTGATAGTATTGAAGAATTGTCCACATTATCATTGTGTGTAGCGTTGTGTATAGCGTTTGCGCTTTCCATATTTGAATTGTGTCTATAAACATTCATGTCTGGTAATGTAGTGTGCTCAGGATTGTAGAAGACATCATTGTCATACTCATAAGAACTCATGTTTACGGGTCCTTGAGCTTCTTTAGCTTTTCTCCTAGATTTTTGAAGACGGGTTTCAACCATGAACTAGGTGTTAGACCAATATGTGAGAGACTTAGACGAAAATGACAAGGGTATGTAAGACCAAGAGTTGTATGGAGTGTAAATGAATCTGAAGTTTACTTGCAATGTCCAAAGTGTAAGACCAAGTATGTATGTTGTAGAGTAGGTGTGACTTCCAAAGAGAGGATAGTTTCTCTTGATGAGGTAAGCTGACCTTGACTCTAAGTAAGACCAAATGAGACCCAAAGGTAAGAAACCTTGATGAGGGATCACTTAGCAAAGTGTTGTAGTATGTAGTGTGTTGACAAAGTATAGTGAGGACAAGCAAGTGACTTTTTGACTCAAGTATGAGGTATGAAGCAATGATGGACTGTGTAAGACCTTAGAACAGGCTGAATGCTAGATGAACCTGAAGAGATAACCTAGGAAGCTCAAGTGTGCCGAAACTGATTTCTTTGTTTGCTTGACTGTTAGACTTTTTTCAAATCCTGACACAGACGCCTCTGTATACTTCACAGACGCGGTTTTAAGACACAGACGCTATTCTGTTTGACACAAACGTGATTCTGAGATTTCCTGTTGATGTTTGCTAAGACTGACAGATTTTTGCAATTGTGGACACAGACGCGCCTGTATACTTCACAGACGCTATTTCCAGACACAGACGTGTCTCTGTTCGACACAGACGCTGATAAAAACACAGACGCTATTCTGTACTTCACAGACGCGTTTATCAGACACAGACGCGGTTTTAACAGACACAGACGCGTTTCTGTAACCTTAGTGCAATCTTTCCTATCTGTGAATTTGTTTTGCTGTGACCAAATCTGATTTTTCGACTGTTTTTCGTGACAAGAGGACACAGTGTTGATGATCCAATGTTTGCAGACTGTTTAGACTCCAAAAAGTGTGTTGTTTGATGTAAAAAGTTTTTGCATACACTTGAAGACACAAAAGACACAATGTTTTGTTGTTTTGTCTTGATTGTTTGAGTGTTTATCATAAGTCAAGCACAATTCTTATGGCTGGCCAGGACAATAATTGTTGATCCCACATGGGGTTTTACCCCCGAGGCTACGCTATTCAGAGCGGATACTTAGATGCTTGACCTCACTGGCTCCACCCTCGGCACTCACTTCTCGGGTTAGCAAAGCATCAGTCCCCATGAAAACTCCCCATGGCGAACTTTGTATCTCTACTAAGAACCGTATGTGTGTGGGCCGCTACCAGAGGTCCGACCTCCTGCCTCAACAACTAGAAGGATTTGGGCATCTAAAACAATGAGGTGCTAGTAAGGGCATCCGCTCGTGTGGCCATACATGCGGCACTTTCAGCTCTGTAAATACAGAAGGCTCCCAGCCGGTAGGGGTTACGCCCTACAAATGATCAAATAAATTTGATCAAACGGGTTTATGGGGAGACATAGTGTCGGTATGAACTAATCAGCACACGTTATTCATAGTTTTCACCATGAATACATTTGATTATAGTGGCTTGGAAGAAGATGGCTTTTCTTTTGTTACCACTTGGGTCGTTCTCTTCTCACTAGTAGTCCTAATGACCACACGGGAAGACAGGCCCTCTAAAGAATAAACACAAAGAGCCTATTGCTCAAGACACAAAAGACAATGGTTCAATTTTAGTGCACCAATTGAAGTGTTTGCTAAGCTATGAAGACAAGGCACACAAATAAAATTACAAAACCCTAGCTAAGGCCCTGCAACAAAATTGTTAGTAGTTTGGGTTGTTTCAAATGATAACCCCTTCCTGCAAGCACACGAGTTAGGTAAATTTTAAGAAAACCCAAAAAGACTTTGTGAAAAGGGGCCTTCAACAAAAACGTATTTGCCTCCAAAGCAAGCTGCACAAACCAGGTTAGCTAGATCTGCAAAGGTTAGCCAAAAATAAACCAGATCTGAAACCCTAAGTACAAAATCCGAAAACCCGAATCGAAAAACTTGAAAAAAAAAAAAAAAAAAAAAAAAAAAAAAATTTTTTGCAAAACAGAATGCACAGACGCTGTTATACCAGACACAGACGCGTCTATCCGACACAGACGCGGCTCTGTGATTCGCAGACGTGATTTCAGAACACAGACGCCTTTTTATTCTTCAGACGCGATCAGAGGGTTCACAGACGCGATTCGGGATCACAGACGCGACTTTCGGAAACCTGCAAAAATAGAAAATGACAGAAACACAGACGCGATAAAAGATGTCACAGACGCCTCTGAAATACAAAAACGCGATCCGAACACTCGCAGACGCGAAAAAAAAACCTAAAATGTCGTCGAAATCGTCCGATCTGCAACTTCAAAAATGCAAAATCTGCAACAAAATGTTAAATGCAAAGGGACAAGAGTCCCACCGGGCGTGCCAAAATGTATATGGTGAAAATGGATAGCAATAAACAACAATATTGAAAGACTAAAATGGATTCAACCACCAAACCCTAGCCCAACAATGAACAAAGATCCACCATAACATATGAAGATAACCTAAGACAATGCAAAATAACTCAAAAAATCACAAAGATTATACCATCACATGTCCACTAGGGTTTTTGATCTCCATTCTTCCTATCTCCATTGATCTTGTTTGATATGCTTGCTCTCAGATTTTTGTATGCACAAGAGCTCAACAAAGAACGGAATGTGGTTGCAAGTAGGATCGTAGTGTAGCCAAGTCCTCCAAAATTAGTCATTAGGGTTCTGGTAATGAAGAAAGCATCTCCTTAAATAGAAGACACAATAGAAAATGGAGGGTTAAGATTGAGAGGTGTAAAAAGAGAGGTCGGCTAGGATTAGAGGGTAGGTATAAGAAATACCAAAATAATGAAAGGGGTAGGTAGTGTAGGAAATAAGAGATGAATGACATGTGTCATGTGTAGAAAAGGTTAATGAATTAATTAAATAAATAAAGATTTATTTAATTAATAGAAGAAGTAGGGCAATTAAATAAATAAAATATTTATTTAATTTAGGAAAGGGATAATTTAAATAAATAATTGTATTTATTTAAATGAGAAATAAGGCTAGAAGAGGATAAATGAATTAATTAAATAAATAAAGATTTATTTAATTAATAGAAGAATTAAGCTAAAGTAATTAAATAAATAAAATATTTATTTAATTAGACATGACAATTTTAGGTGTCTACAGTTGCAATATATGAATGGATTTGGGTCAGCTTTGACAATCACTTCAACTCCATTGTGAGGAAACTTGATACATCGATGATATGTAGATGCTATTGCATTCATCTCATGAATCCATGGATGTCCTAGCAATATGTTGTATGTGAGCTCTAGATCAAGGACTTGACAAACCACATCTTTTGTAACTGGCCCAACTCTGAGAGGTAAGGTGTATGTGCCCTTGGATGAACACTCTTCATCATCATATACCTTGATGGTAATTTTGTTTGTAGAATTCATAGCTTTGTCTAAATATCCTAATTGTTTAATAGTGCTCAATGTACAAATGTTTAGACCTGCTCCTCCATCTATCAGGACTCATTTTATTTGATGTTTGTGTATGAAGGCTTCAATGTGTAAAGGTGCATTATGTGGCTAACTTACGGAGGCGTCAACAGCTTCTATGAATGTAAGGGAGTGTGGAATGGAAAGGTATCCCACCATGGCTTGAAACTGGTCCACGTTCAGATCAGTAGGGACAGCAGTGTCTCTCAAGATTTTGTCGAGAATGGCTTTATGTGCAAGGGATATGCATAAGAGCTCAACAATGGAGATAAGTGCGGGTGTCTTCCCTAACTATTCTACAAGATCATAGTCAGGCTTGGTTGACGAGGAAGCAATTTTTTTAGCTGGAGCACCTTGCAAAGTGAATTTACCTTGATGAGTTGTAACATTACATTTAGAGGTAGGTTCGAAAGAAGATCCAATGCCTTCTAGGACAATCTTGGGTCTTTCGGTAGAATTCTCAAGAGTTTTTCCTGGATGATAATGGTAGAGACATAATTGTCCATCGAAATGTGATTGACAGTTGAATCATAGTTATAGGATGCTCTTGTATAGTTGGTTTGGTCATCTATGGCTTTAGCTTTTCCCTTGTCGTGTTTTGGGAATGGTTCCTTAAACATCTCATGTTCTTGATTGGATGAGTGTCCTTCAATCTCAATGTCACCTCTATCAATGAGATCTTGTATAATGTTCTTCAGTCAATGATAATTTCATGTTTTATGTCCCTTGCTCTTATGAAATTCACAATACTTATCATCATTCCACCAATTTGGTTTGACCTTTGGCTCATATGGAGGCAAATCTGGAATTGTTATGATTTTGTTTGCCACTAGCTTTTTGAAAAATGACTCAAATGGTTCTCCCAATGGAGTGTACTTCTTTCGTGACTTGGAAGTTGTTTGAGTATTCACTTGATTGTTTGTGGAGCTTGATCTGGAAAAAATGATCTTGGGACGTACTGTATTGGCATCAACAACACCATCATTGACTGTGTTCTTGTTTTTATTCCAAAATCTTGGCTTGTCTTTTCCTTTAAAGTCCTCTTTGCTTTCTTTGAATATCTTAATGACTCCTTGTTCAATTAGGACCTTCTCTGTTGCTAAGTCTTTCTCAATGACGTCCTTGAAGGTGGACAAACAAGCTCTTCTTAGATCACAACCAATGTCTTTGTTAACATTTTGGGTGAACATCTCTACCATTTGTTTTTGTGGAATTTCACAAGAGCATATGCTAGCTAGATTCCTCCATCTTTGTAAAAATGATGAAAAAGACTCTCCATCTTTTTGCTTGGTGTTGCACAAAGTAGTGACTGATATGTCTGTCTCTATGTTGTATGAAAAATGTTGGATAAATGCCTCTGCTAATTCACCCCATGACTTAATTCCAGGTGGGAGTTGGGAGAACTATTCCATAGCTTGATCACCTAAGCTTTCTGGGAATAATCTCATCAAATATGTCTCTTCTGCTGCTACCTCAATGCAATCTGTGAAAAATTATCTTATATGTGCCTTAGGATCCCCTTTTCCTCTGTACTTATCGAACTTAGGTGTCACAAAGTGTGTAGGAAATGGAGGAATTGGAATGCTTTTGTCAAATGGATAGGGAGATTTGTCTCTCATTGTGTAGGTTAGCTTTGGTGTATTTATGTCCTCCATTTTCTTTTGTAAGTCCTTGATTTGCTGTTCCAAATTGTTCTTAGGTGGAGACCGACTTCTTGAACCATACCCCATGCCTGAAGCAGTAGGTGGAGGAGGAGCATGTTGCATATATGGATGATATTGATCATACACATGTTCATATGGAGGAGGTCTATAATGATGATGCGTATAAGGACCACTTGGTATAGAGTCATGATGAGGAATGGAATGTTTGAACTAGCTGAGAGATGATCGACAAAATCATGCAACGCAATGGCAGGGGTACACTATCAAGGTTGTTTATGCTCAAGAGGATGGTAACCAATTTTAGGCTCGCTGTAGACTGATCTAGGAAACTTTGACTATTTTGACTGACAAGATCAGGAATTCATATGACAGAGGATTGGACAGAGACAAGATTCTAACAGACAGAGTTTCAATGACTAACGACTACTAGTTTTTGATAAGGATTGATGTTTCAATGAGTGACAAAGACCAATTTGGACACGTATAGAGTTTATCATTGAATTGTTTGTTGTTTTCTCTAGTTTTGGTATTCCAGTTTTAGTTTTTTTTTTAGGGATGAAAACATAGAAAACACGCAAGATATATAACAACTCAATCACAGCACGCTAACCCTATGGAAGTTGGCTTAGAGAAGAAAACCTTTGCTTGCTGACCTAGGTACACACCCAATAGCTAATCAGAATACGGCCACTGAGTCTCACACAATGGATTCTCAATGCCGTATTAGCTGACTCCAAATGCTAATGGGGGCACGATATGGCAAGTGTCTTGGGAGAGTTACTATCTCTCTTGCACAAAGATTATCAACCTTTCAGAGGTGAATCAGGTAGTTTCTATCTTATGGTTCTTAGTCAGGAATTTTGTTTGAAATTACCCCTTGAAGTCACGCAAGCATGATTGAGGCCTATAGCCCAACGAGGTACCGAAACAAGATGTAGTCACGTAAACGTGATTGAGACCGCGAGGCCCTACAAAATGCTCGATATGAGCTATCTCAAAGAGAAAACTCAAATAATCCCATCCTCTGAGACTTTAATCACCAGAGGCCTATTTATTATAGTGAGTTGGAATGCTCAGGTCCAGTTGTACTCACTTGGGTCGTTCTCACAGGGTGATTACTTTTTCCCACTGTGAAAGGCCCGCTAAAGGTACACAAATCTCAAAACTTAGAAAAAAACTTCGAGGGTCTAGATTTCTGATTGTCTATAAAAGACAAGAGCATACTCTCCTACCTCTTAGATTTTTCTGAAAACACGAAAGACAGATTTGTTCTTTAACCAGATAGCAATTTAAGTGCCTAAGAAAATACTAAATGAATACACAATGTTTAGCCAATTCTCCTTAGGCAACCTGCAAAACCAATATGTCAGTAGTCATTTTCTTCTTGATTCTTTGGCATGCGTATGTTTGATTGATAGATTCTTTGACAAGAGTCCTGAAAATATTAAAATCTCAAAATTAGTTTCCAAGATAACATAAAAAAAATCATCAAAAGAAAATTCTATCATGTAAACTTTAAACTAATCTAACAAGAATTTCCATTTTATGACTATCCTAGTTATGACAATTTTTTATAGTACTGCACTCTGTCGCTTATAAATTTTGAACCAGAAAAGTGGTATGAGAATCTGTATCTGCAAGACACAACACTTCAATTAAGTCATTACATGCATGGTTAATCAGATATAATCAATGAATAAATAAACCATAACAAATCGACCCATTGCCTTCTAAAAGATGCGAGTATAAGATTGCTCTCAGATTATAAGCAATACCAGTGACTAGACAACATCAAGACGAAGGATTTTATCTATATGAACATGATGAATGCTAGATGGATGCAATATTAATCTAACAACATTTTTGCAATATTAAACTAAATGATTTAATTAATATGAAATAATTAATATGCAATATATCAATGAAATCCTAAAGCAAAAATAGTATAATAACAATATATTCTCCAGCCTCTCTTTGAATGAGAGATGAGCCTGAATTTATAGAAAATTCAGAAAGAAACCAATGGTTGAGATCAAATGATGATGAGCGGTCAAGATTTTCCAAGAGGAAGCACAATCCAGGTGAATTGATGTGATTGGATGCTTTTCTCAGTTTTAAAAGAAATTGAACTAAAAATAAGATTAAATCAGGAAAAAACTGATTTAAAGGAAATTGAACTAAAATTAAGATTAAAATCAGGAAAAAACTGATTTATTCTCTATTTCATTCAATTTTAATATTTAATTGTTTTAATTCTTTTCTTTGAGATTATCTATCAATTTTTAATTTGTTTTTTTCAAGATTATCTCCAATTGATTTCTTTTCTCAAATTTTAATTCTTTTTTGTCAATTAATTCCTTTTTTGATTTATTTCCATTTTTGAAGATTTGTGCTCAATTGATTTATTTAATTTAAATTAATTCTTCTTTCTTGATTTGTTTCCTTTTTTGAAGATTTATGGCAATTTGATTTATTTAATTAAATATTCTAGGATATTTAATTAAAATAAATAAAATAATTGTTTAAAATGATTTACGTGGAATGATTTAATTAATTAAATAAATATTTAATTAATATTGAGTGATTGATTTTGCCATGTGACATTTGATGATTAAAGAATTAATTGTGTGCTCAAGATTGATTTTAATTGCCTTTGGTTGGGACCTTGGTGACGTTGTCAAGACTAGGGGTTCATGGTTTAGATGACCATTTTTAGGGTATTACATTTGCCCCTCTTTGAATTAATGTGCGAGCAGTGCGTTGGTTCAAAGAATAGTTGATGTCTAGGTGATGTCAGTTCTGAACTTGATTGATCACGAACTACATAAAAAAGCGAGGTGTTTAGTTTGATTCGAAGCGACAAAGCTGAATAAAGTCTGATTAACGTGATACCGTTCCGGAACTTGATTGAACTTGGGAACAATAGAAAACAAAAGATACCGAACTTGAACTTGATTGATCAAGAAGCAGATCTTACTGATCTAGAACTTGATTGAACTTAGATACAGTGAGTGATGATAAAAATTGATCTTGAACTTGATTGATCAAGATACGATGAAGATAAACTATTCAGCTTGATCAAGAAACGAATAAAATGTAACACCTGTTTAGATTTAGCATGATTGAAGATACTCTTTAAACCCTTGATTGAGTTTAAATGAAAAATCAGCTTGATGAAAAGCAATGGAACTGATTAACATAAAGAGATTGATTCAGATAAAAGACAAATATCAGCTTGATATGAAGCAATGAAACTGATATGCCCCTAGAGATTGATTTGGATGAGATGATCAAGAAATCTCAACTTGATATAAAGTGATGAAGTTGAGATGCCCCTAGCGATGAGGTCTTATTTGATTTTCTTTAGTTGAAAATATTTTTGCTCGACTTTCGATGAAGATTTAAAAATTTTCTCGACATTGAAGAATGTGAGGTCATAAGGTCATGAGTATGCCCCCTCAGGAGCGAAATCGAAAGATAGCGAGGGTTCATGATGATTATAGGCAATTTTGAGCAATAATAAGTTGTTTTGAGCACAAATGATTCAGAGGAATTTTTGAAATTTTAGCGAGAAATTGAGCGCAAAGTTGATTTGTAGAAATTAAATTGAGATTCAGCATTGATTAACGAGAAATTCAGCGCAATTAGAAGAGAGAATGAACTTTTGATGAAAAGCACTAAGTGGTCCAAATTTTGAAATTGACTAGTAAAATTATCTCAATTTTTGATTTCGATCCCGAAAATGGACTCAGGACAACTGATTTACAAGCTCGTGATGTGATTTCATCGTACTTGTGTTGATGGATTATGAGATGTTGTTCTATATGCTTTATTCTATATGTATGCATTTCTTTTCAGTATGAATGTATGCAATGCAAATGATCATGGATGTCTATTTTTGTTTCTTTTCATATGCAAATAAATGATAATGCAAATGAGTAAGGAGAATGAGTAATGCAAAAAAAAAATTTCGTTTTTCTATGCAATAAGATGAATGCAAATGAATGATAGTGAATGTATGAATCTATATAATATGCTTATGTATGCAGCTAAACATCTCAAAACACAAGTACTCGATCAGAGAAATGATGAAAAGAGACCACTTAGCGAAGAAATGATGACGCTCCAACTCTCATTCAGCAGACAAAGAGGAAGCATTGTTACTATATCGAAATCACTCGAAATTCACAAAATGCAAAATGAAATGCAAGATGAGATGCAAAATGAGATGCAACCTAAACCTAGTCACTGGACTTTGAAAAGCTTAATTGTCATCATTGAGCATTTTACAATTATAGCAAGCAGAATAGAGTTCATTTCTTTTCATGTGCAATATTAATTATCTTGTCTGCAATAACCCTTTTTTCGTTCATATCCTTGGACAAATTACGTATGGACCCGTATTGCACAATGAAGAAATTCCCTCAAAACAAACAAAGAAATGATGGGAACCTCCCTGTAGCATTCAAATAAGTGGAGTCGAGGTATGTGAGGTGATTCCACCTTGATGTGAAGGCTCTTATCACAAACACCCAACTAATTTAGATGTTTCCAGATCATTGGGATCATTCCTTCAAGTAGCAAACAAGAAAATATTATGCCCCCAATCCTTGCTCCTCTTAGTCAAGATAGACTTCCTCGAGTTACTCAAAGGGATAATAATTGAAAACCAATATAAAAGACAGCACACAAATACAATTTTCATGCATAGCTCAAATAGTTTAGTGATTGTTTGCCGTTATGTTGTTTTGCTTGTTAATTCAGTGATAAAACTCTTTAGTAGTCAGGAGATAGGTAACTGACTCAGAGTGGATGACTAGGTTTCACTGACGTAAGGTTGACTTGGTTGATACTGCTTAGGACATATAATGTGCTATGTGGATTACCTAAGACTAGGACATTGATTGATTTCAAGCCATGAGGGTTCCAAC
This sequence comes from Cryptomeria japonica, assembly GCF_030272615.1. NCBI lineage: Eukaryota > Viridiplantae > Streptophyta > Pinopsida > Cupressales > Cupressaceae > Cryptomeria > Cryptomeria japonica. The sequence continues at coordinate 141,015 of NC_081413.1, forward strand.
GAACCAGGATGTCACAAAAGTGACTGAAATATGTACAAGCGAAAGAAAATATGCAGGAAAGCAAGAATGCCAACGTTGCATTGATAGATGGAGCGCTTGAGTACAAGAGGTGCCTGTTTACCAGGTTTTCACCTGCTTGGCAGAGATTCTTTTTTTTTTTTTTACCAAGGTGCCTGTTTACCAGGTTTTCACCAGGGCATTTTCTCTCTTTTTTCCTTTTTTTTTTTTTCTATTTTTCTTTTTCTTTTTTTTTTGAATTTCTTCAGGACTTTTTCTGATTTTTATGATTTCTTCAGGACATTTTCTGATTTTTAGGATTTCTTCAAGACATTTTTTTGATTTTTAGGATTTCTTCAGGACATTTTCTGATTTTTATGATTTCTTCATGTTTGCCCCTAGTGTCTAGCAAGGCAAAAGGGATTTTGAGCACATGAATGGATAAGTGAATGATAGTGGACACTTTCAAGGACTATCTCACAACGTTAATCCAAGCATAGGGACCTGATATAGCAATGTAAAGCAAGGATTTTAGTGATATAAAGCAAGGATTTCAGCAATGTAAAGCAAGGATATAGTGTAAAGAAGTCATATGTTCCAAATAAGTGGCCATGTCAAGAGGTTTGTGGAAAACATGTTTTTGCATTTTGTCCATAGTGTTGATAGAGATCAAGGAATAGATCTGGATAGGAGGCAGATAGGGTAATCAAGATCAAAGGTGGTAATGAAGGATGTAAGCGAGCAATGGATAGGAGCTAAAGGGTTTGGATCAAGTGCAATATATAGGACATACAAAACCTGTAAAGATCCTTATCCTTGTCAAGATCAAAGGTGGAAAATGGATATGAATGTAGATAGAGCGAATGAGGGATAATGGAGGATGAAGGATAATGGAGGAAGATGGATAATAAATGGATGTACATGGATGGAACTTTCCCCCAGTTTAAAGTTCAAAAGGATAATAGATTACGCATGATGCCTGTTTGCCAGGTTTTCATCATGGTACTTGCCCAAGGCGCCACAAGAAGTGGTTTTCACACAAGGACGAATTTATTTCTCTTTACTTCTTTTTTTTCATTTTTTTTCATCATTTTTTTTTCTTTTGGAAGATAATGGAGGCATGAGAGGAAATGGAAGAAGGACCCCAATGTCTCGCTACTTTGGATGGTACCTTTAGAATATGAGTTGCAATAGACCATGGCTATGAAGGTATGCTCAAAGATGTTGGTAGGATAATGAAATGAAACTAGGGCAAGGACTTATGCAAAGGATTGGATAAGAGGGATGGAAGGGTGAAAAAGAGGTGTTGGATAATGGATGGGATGTTGGAAGAATTGTTTATCAATAGATGGAAATGCTGGAAAGATCAACATTGGCACACGCCTTGAAGGATGGTGGACATATGGAAGAGAAGTGAATCTCATATTTTGAAATTTGGATGGAGGAAAGGTTACATATTTTGGGGCATAAGAATCCAAAATGGATGAAGGAGGTGATGGAGGAATAGACTCGGAAGGTTTGGATGGAGGAATAAAAATTTTGGATGCCAATTTTGATTTTTCTTTAGACTGTTGTGCTTCAAGAAGCCGCTTAGGGATCCACATGGTTTTTGATTTTTCATTCTTTTGTAGTTCCTTAGAGTGCATTGCTTGTACAAGTGCCTTAGGAACCCATATAACTTTCGACTTTTCTTCTTTCTTTGTTGGCGTTTGTGGCGTTTTGTATTTTTCTTTTTCTTTTTGGATCATATTTTTCTTTGTTTTGACATGTCGATTAGATGGGACATGTTGATCCTTGAATACATGTGGATTACTTGACTCATGACTTTTATGCTTGGCATCCAAATTGCTTGGAGGGAGATGCGTGGATAGATAGGAATGATATGGAGATATTTTATATTGATGGAAGGTACTCAAAGATGTGTGCCTTTGTTGATCTTTCGTAAGGGATGGAGGGATATAGGGACCTAGAATGGATGGAAGTGATGATGGGGAAAGCTTGTATTTGGATTTAACTGGAGAAATGTAGGATTTATGAGAGATACCAACATCTTGAGAAATTTCCCTGAGGCCATGACCTTTAACATTTTCTTTAATAGTAGGGGGTTCTAATATACCTCGTTCATGAATTTCTAACCCTTTTCTTTGATAATTCATGCTTTGAAAGATCTTTTTAACAAAGGGTTTCTTCTTACTTTTGATGCTAGAGGCAAGTCCATTTTGAGGTGGAGGTATCTTGCATGGAATGATAGGATCATGAGAGGGATTTATGGGCATGATGGACTCTTGAGGTGAACATGGAGGATTATGACAAGGAGATGAAGGGATACTTTGATCTTGACATGGAATAGGATCATTGGATAGAGTAGGAAGGGTGTTTGACTCTTCATTTTGAATAGGATCATTTGAAAAGGTGGAAGAGGCATCATGATCTTGCTTAGGAAGTGGATTAGGAATGGGATTTGGAAGGATGGTTTTCTCTTGAGATGGAAGGGGGTCATCTTGGAAGAAATGGAAAGGTATAAGGGGATCATCATAGGATTCTAGTGAAATAGGATCTTTTTCAATCATTAGATGGGATTGAGGAGTTTTGGTGTCTTGATCTTGATTTATGATAGGACTTGTTTTTTTATTTTCTAGATTATCCTCTTGACATGGAGTCACTTCTAAGGAAGGGATAGGCTTTTTCATAGGCATAGGGGATTCTTGGAAGGTATCCATATTTTGACATGATGGGAAAGCATTTTAGAAATGGCCTTCTGGAGTGGGTATGTTTGGAATTGAAGTGTATGATGGCATAGGATCTGGGATTTTTAAATCTTTAGAGGAACTTGTATCAATATTGGCATTAACTTGGATTTCCATAGGAGATAGCCCTTGAAGGTAAACATGGGAAATTTCACTGTTTGAAGGAGATGGTATGGATTGTTGCTAAGAAGTTTTTGGAGATGAAAGCATCATGGAAGGGATGGAGGCTACATATGGAGCCTTGCTAGACATAGGTTCATGATTTTGATCATGCTTAGAAATAGTTCCTTCTTTTTCTTTAGGTGAGTCATTAGGATCTTCAATTTCAATGACACCATTATCAATGAGATCTTGAATCTTATGTTTTAATTCTATGCAATGCAAAGTCTTATGTTCATTTTGTCTATGATATGCACAATACTTACTCATAAATTCCCATCCCCATGTGGTCTTTTTAGGCAATAAGATAAGATTGTTCTTAATGAGCTCTTCCAAAGCAGACTCAATAGATTGCCCGAAAGGTGTAAACTGTCTATCTAGGGAATAGATGTCTTTTTGTCTTGGTGAAGGTGTTTTGTGATCTTGTATGAGATTTGGTCTTTGATTGTCAATTATTTTCTGGTATCTAATCGTCAAATCACCTAATTGTTTTAGCATTCCTTGAAGTTTCTCACTCTTGATATCATGCATTTGTTTTTCAAAAGGAGTCATTGATTCATTTTCTTGGATTTTCAAGTCATGCATTTCTTTCTTGATATCTTGAAGCATTTGAGCAAAGGTAGCCATGGGAATTGGAGCTAAGGTATCCAGGAGATTCTTACTTTTGTCAAAAAAATTAGAAGAGCTTTTGGCTTGAATAGGCATTTTTAACCAACAGGACCGAGAGCGAGATGTGTTGCAGAAGTCAAGATCAAATTATAGCTAGTAGTTCGTTTAACGTAGTGATTGAGAGAAGTAACTTAAGATCTGGTCTGGTTTCAGGAATGATTTATCCTATGTAAGACGTTATCTAAGTTAACTTAGGTTTGATAAGATGTTGTTTGAACTAGCTGAGAGATGATCGACAAAATCGTGCAACGCAATGGCAGGGGTACACTATCAAGGTTGTTTATGCTCAAGAGGATGGTAACCAATTTTAGGCTCGCTGTAGACTGATCTGGGAAACTTTGACTATTTTGACTGACAAGATCAGGAATTCATATAACAGAGGATTGGAGACAGACAAGATTCTGACAGACAGAGTTTCAATGACTGACGACTACTAGTTTTTGATGAGGATTGATGTTTCAATGACTGACAAAGACCAATTTGGACACGTATAGAGTTTATCACTGAATTGTTTGTTGTTTTCTCCAGTTTTGGTATTCCAGTTTTAGTTTTTTTTTTTAGGGATGAAAACATAGAAAACACGCAAGATATATAACAATTCAATCATAGCACACTAACCCTATGGAAGTTGGCTTAGAGAAGAAAACCTTTGCTTGCTGGCTTAGGTACACACCCAATAGCTAATCAGAATACGGCCACTGAGTCTCACACAATGGATTCTCAACGTTGTATTAGCTGACTCCAAATGCTAATGGGGGCACGATATGGCAAGTGTCTTGGGAGAGTTACTATCTCTCTTGCACAAAGATTATCAACCTTTCGGAGGTGAATCAGGTAGTTTCTATCTTATGGTTCTTAGTCAGGAATTCTGTTTGAAATTACCCCTTGAAGTCACGCAAGCATGATTGAGGCCTATAGCCCAACGAGGTACCGAAAAAAGATGTAGTCATGTAAACGTGATTGAGACCGCGAGGCCCTACAAAATGCTCGATATGAGATATCTCAAAGAGAAAACTCAAATAATCCCATCCTTTGAGACTTTAATCACCAGAGGCCTATTTATTATAGTGAGTTGGAATGCTCAGGTCTAGTTGTACTCACTTGGGTCTTTCTCACAGGGTGATTACTTTTTCCCACTGTGACAGGCCCGCTAAAGGTACACAAATCTCAAAACTTAGAAAAAAACTTCGAGGGTCTAGATTTCTGATTGTCTATAAAAGACAAGAGCATACTCTCCTACCTCTTAGATTTTTCTGAAAACATGAAAGACAGATTTGTTCTTTAACCAGATAGCAATTTAAGTGCCTAAGAAAATACTAAATGAATACACAATGTTTAGTCGATTCTCCTTAGGCAACCTGCAAAACCAATATGTCAGTAGTCATTTTCTTCTTGATTCTTTGGCATGCGTATGTTTGATTGATAGATTCTTTGACAAGCGTCCTGAAAATATTAAAATCTCAAAATTAGTTTCCAAGATAACATAAAAAAAATCATCAAAAGAAAATTCTATCATGTAAACTTTAAACTAATCTAACAAGAATTTCCATTTTATGACTATCCTAGTTATGACAATTTTTTATAGTACTGCACTTTGTCGCTTATAAATTTTGAACCAGAAAAGTGGTATGAGAATCTGTATCTGCAAGACACAACACTTCAATTAAGTCATTACATGCATGGTTAATCAAATATAATCAATGAATAAATAAACCATAACAAATCGACCCATTGCCTTCTAAAAGATGCGAGTATAAGATTGCTCTCAGATTATAAGCAATACCAGTGACTAGACAACATCAAGACGAAGGATTTTATCTATATGAACATGATGAATGCTAGATGGATGCAATATTAATCTAACAACATTTTTGCAATATTAAACTAAATGATTTAATTAATATGAAATAATTAATATGCAATATATCAATGAAATCCTAAAGCAAAAATAGTATAATAACAATATATTCTCCAGCCTCTCTTTGAATGAGAGATGAGCCTGAATTTATAGAAAATTCAGAAAGAAACCAATGGTTGAGATCAAATGATGATGAGCGGTCAAGATTTTCCAAGAGGAAGCACAATCCAGGTGAATTGATGTGATTGGATGCTTTTCTCAGTTTTAAAAGAAATTGAACTAAAAATAAGATTAAATCAGGAAAAAACTGATTTAAAGGAAATTGAACTAAAATTAAGATTAAAATCAGGAAAAAACTGATTTATTCTCTATTTCATTCAATTTTAATATTTAATTGTTTTAATTCTTTTCTTTGAGATTATCTATCAATTTTTAATTTTTTTTTTTCAAGATTATCTCCAATTGATTTCTTTTCTCAAATTTTAATTCTTTTTTGTCAATTAATTCCTTTTTTGATTTATTTCCATTTTTGAAGATTTGTGCTCAATTGATTTATTTAATTTAAATTAATTCCTCTTTCTTGATTTGTTTCCTTTTTTGAAGATTTATGGCAATTTGATTTATTTAATTAAATATTCTAGGATATTTAATTAAAATAAATAAGATAATTGTTTAAAATGATTTACTTGGAATGATTTAATTAATTAAATAAATATTTAATTAATATTGAGTGATTGATTTTGCCATGTGACATTTGATGATTAAAGAATTAATTGTGTGCTCAAGATTGATTTTAATTGCCTTTGGTTGGGACCTTGGTGCCGTTGTCGAGATTAGGGGCTCATGGTTTAGATGACCATTTTTAGGGTATTACAAGACTAGATGAAAATGAAAAGAGTATGGAAGACCAAGAGTTGGATGAAATGTAAATGAATCTGAGGTTTACTTGCAATGTCCAAAGTGTAAGACCAAGTATGTACGTAGTAGAGTAGGTGTGACTTCCAAAGAGATGATAGTTTCTCTTGATGAGGTAAGTTGACCTTGACTCTAAGTAAGACCAAATGAGACTCAAAGGTGATAGACTTTGATGAGGGACCACTTAGCAAAATGTTGTATGTAGTGTGTTGACAAAGTATGATGAGGACAAGAAAGTGACCTTTTGACTCAAGTTTAGACAAATGTGAATGTAATGCAAGATGTAAAGCAATGATGGACTTTTGTGAGACCCAGAAATAGGTTGAATGCTAGAAGAAAACCCAGAGATATAACCTAGAAATCTCAATAAGTCTGAAACTGATTGTTCTTGTTTGCTAGATTGTAAAAGTTTTTCAATTATGAACACAGACTTGCCTGTATACTTCACAAACGCGCTTAAATGACACAGACGTGGTTTTGTCAGACACAGACGCGTTTTTGATATTTTGTAAATGGATGTTGCTCAAAAAAAACACAGACGTGTTTCTACCCTTCACAGACGTGATTAGATGACACAAACGCTATTTTGTCAGACACAGATGCGTTTCTGAAAACTGAGTGCAATTTTTCCAATTTTTTGAAGTTGTTTTGTTGTGACCCAATCTGAATTTTTGACTATTTTTCGTGACAACGGGACACAATGTTGATGAGGACTCAATGTTTGCAAGTGTTTAGACTCAAAATGATTCAAAAAAAAGTGTGTTGTTTGATGTAAAAACGTTTTGCATACACTTGAAGACACAAAAGACATAATGTTTTGATGTTTGGTCTAAAATGTTTGATTGTTCAAAAGAAGACAAGCACAATTCTTATGGCTGGCCAGGACAATAGTTGTTGATCCCAAATGAGGCTACACTATTCAGATCAGATACTTAGATGTTTGACCCCACTGGCTCCACCCTCGGCACTCACTTCTCGAGGTAGCCAAGCATCAATCCCCGCGAAAACACCCTGTGACGAACATTGTATCTCTACTAAGAACTGTATGTGTGTGGGCCGCTCCAGAGGTCTGACCTCCTGCCCCAACAACTAGAAGGATTTTGGCTTCTAAAACAAAAAGGTGCTAGTAAGGGCATCCGCTTGTGTGGCCATACATGCGGCACTTTCAGCTTTGTAAATACAGAAGGTTCCCAGCTAGTAGGGGTTGCGCCCTACAACTGATCAAATAAATTTGATTAAACAGGTTTATGGGGAGACATAGAGACGGTATGAACTAATCAACACACGTTATCCATATTTTTTACCATGGATACAGTTGTTTATAGTGGTTCGGAAGAGGTGGGTTTTCCTCACTACCACTTGGGTCATTCTCTCCTCACTAGTAGTCCTAATGACCACATAGGGAGACAAGTCCTCTAAAGATTAAACAAAAAGAGCCTATTGCTCAAGACACAAAAGACACTGGTTCAATTTTAGTACACCAATTGAAGTGTTTGCTAGTCTATGAAAACAAGGCACACAATAAAGATCAAAACCCTTGCCAAGGTCCTACAATAAAGATCTGTTAGTAGTTTGGATTGTTTCAAATGATCACCCCTTCCTACAAGCACACAAGTTAGGTAAATTTAAGATCCAAAAGACTTTGTAAAATAGGGGCCTTCGACCAAACGATTTTGCTTTCAAGACAAGCCTGCACAGACACAATTTTACAACATAGATGTGTTTCAACACCTCACAGACACATTTTTGCAAAAGTGCAAAACAGTAAAATCTGTAAAATACAAATGCAGTTAAAATGATCACAGACGCTGCTAGATCTTGCAGACACGATTAAATTGACCATAGATGCACCTATAATGAAAACCTGCAATCTGGAAAATGAAAATATTGTCGGAAACACAAACGTGATTAAGAAGTTCACAGACGCGAAAAACAATCAAAAACATGATCTCAAAATTTGCAAACGCAGAAATTATCAAAATGTTGTCAGAAATGTCAGATCTGCAACTTCAAAAAAAACATCTGCAACAAAAAATGTTAAATGCAAAAGGGACAAGAGTCCCATCGAGCATGACAAAATTTATATGGTGAAAGTGGATAAAACAATATTGAAAGACTAAATGAATTCAACCACAAAACCCTAGCCTGACAACAACAAAGATCCACCATAACATATGAAGATTACCTAAGACAATGCAAATCAAATGAAATCACAAAGATTATACCATCACATGTCCACTAGGGTTTGGATCTCCATTCTTCCTATCTCCATTGATCTTGCTTGATATATTTGCTCTTAGATTTTATGTGTGCACAAGAGTTCAACAAAGAATGAAAATGTGGTTGCAAGTAGGCTTGATCGCATATGCAAATTCGAAAGTGTAATGTAGTCGAGAAGTCAACCGATCAAGGTTGATAATGAAGGAAGCATCTCCTTATATAGAAGACACCATAAGAAATGGAGGGATAAGATTGAGAGGTCTAAAAGATAAATGGTCGGCTATGATTAGAGGGTAGGTAAAGAAAATAAGAAAATAATGAGAAGGTACGTAGTGTAGGATTTAAGAGATGAATGACATGTGTCATAGGTAGAAAAAGGCTAATGAATTAATTAAATAAATAAACATTTATTATTAATAGAAGAAGTAGGATCAATTAAATAAATAAAATATTTATTTAATTTAGAAAAAGGGGAATTTAAATAAATAAAGGTATTTATTTAAATGAGAAATAAGGTTAGAAGAGGATAAATGAATTAATTAAATAAATAAAGATTTATTTAATTAATAGAAGAATTAGGCTCAAATAATTTAAATAAAGGACAATTTTAGGTGTCTACAAGTATATACTCACTGTAAATAATATTTGTTTATGGTGAAAGTGGATACAACAATATTGAAAGACTAAATGAATTCAACCACAAAACCCTAGCCTAACAACAACAAAGATCCACCATAACATATGAAGATTACCTAAGACAATGCAAATCAAATGAAATCACAAAGATTATAGCATCACATGTCCAATAGGGTTTGGATCTTCATTCTTCCTATCTCCATTGATCTTGCTTGATATATTTGCTCTCAGATTTTAGGTGTGCACAAGAGCTCAACAAAGAACATAAATATGATTGCAAGTAGGCTAGATCACATATGAAAGTTTGAATGCTATAATGCTTGAAGGATTGATTAGAATCATTAGAGTTGATAATGAAGGAAGAATCTCCTTATATAGAAGACACTATAAGAAATGGAGGGATAAGATTGAGAGGTGAAAAAGATAAATGGTCGGCTATAATTAGAGGGTAGGTAAAAGAAATAAGAAAATAATGAGAGGGTAAGTGGTGTAAGAATTAAGAGATGAATGACATGTGTCATGGGTAGAAAAGGTTAATGAATTAATTAAATAAATAAATATTTATTTAATTAATAGAAGAAGTGGGATCAATTAAATAAATAAGATATTTATTTAATTTAGAAAAAGGGCTATTCAAATAAATAAATGTATTTATTTAAATGAGAAATAAGGCTAGAAGAGGATAAATGAATTAATTAAATAAATAAAGATTTATTTAATTAATAGAAGAATTAGGCTTAAATAATTAAATAAATTAAAATATTTATTTAATTAGACAGGACAATTTTAGGTGTCTACAATATTATCAGGCATACATATATTATACTAATTTCAGACAACTTTATAATATTATTAGGCATGCATATTATATTGATTTTAGACAACTTTAATCTTTCCTATTTATTACTTCCAATAAATTTCATATTGTAAAGCGGAAAATCGCGATCGAACCCTAGTTGTTCTCCCCTCTTCCAACTCCGAGGAGAGAGAAGGGAGGTTCGCTAGGATTCGATGGTTTTCACTTAGGGGAGAGACTTTACATTCAAAAGAGGGGTTGAAACTCATAAGATCCAATCCAACATAATGCAAGATTGGATGCTAAATGAATTTCAAGGGTCAAGACAGCAAGGCTACCCTCTTTTGTAAAGAATATTGATAAAGGAATTAAGCTAGGAATGCATAGAAAGTGATAAAGATTCGCTTATAAACTGAGTTAGGGATATAGTATGAAGCTGCGGACCTGGAATTAGCAGTAAAATGTCGATACGGCGCTGTCCTGCAAATTTGAGCAAAAGTTGTCAGGACGATGGCGCCCGGCGCCACGGTCCTCCGAAAAATCCGCGAAACGAAGGGGGATCTGTTCGTCTCTGCACAAGGATTCCAGATCTTCAATTTCAGCCGCGTACCTGCAACCTACACACAGAAAAGCGAAGACGATTGGGGGGTTAGGGATTAGGGGTTTGCCTTTAGGTCAAACCCCAGTTTTGGAATTAACCAAGAAATGAGCAAGAGCTGTAAATGTAAATGACTGTAAAACAAGTACTAATACCTTGTTCTAAGGATGTTTGTATCCTTATGTGCGAAGGTATAGATGTTGTATGTTGTTGTAGTATGTTGTAAGTGATCTCCTCTTCAATGGTTGAATCCTTGTCTTGAATGCAACACTTAGCCTTGAATGGAGACTTGAAATGATCAATTGCTTGAAGGAATGCTTGAATGCTTGAATGCTTGAGTATAGTTTCCACACCTTGTACACATATGTCCTTCTTACCCAAATGGGAGAGAAAAATGTAGTTTATATACTTGTCAATTAGGGCTGATAGACTGATTTTCCCGACCTTAGGCCGACCAGGAAATGTAATTTCCAAATTGCAAACAAAAAGACCTGCAATCTCCTTAGGAGACCGGGCCCAAAATAGGACCCAGGGACCAGGGAACTAGGCGCCATGGTCCTGGGGACCAGGGCACTGGGCGCCCTGGTCCTGAGGGACCAGGGCGCTGGGCGCTCTGGTCCCACCTCCCGGGACAGCAAGGTGCAAGGAGGTTCAGGCCAGGGTACTTGAAAAATGCAGTTTTTGGTGTCGTGAGCAAGTTTCGGGGTCTCCATTCAGATTGCATGTTGCGTCGCCATCGTGAAGACCGAAATGCAGTCGAAATTGCAAGTGTCACAATTTTAGGACGCTACATTTAGCCCCCACTTTAGTGGGAGTATGTATGCTCATACTTCCGGTAAAGTACAAGGAAACAACATTGAAAGACTTTCACCACGTCAAGGAGGCAAGATACACCAAGCCCCCAGTGGACTAAGGATCTTACAACTTCGATTGACAAAGTAAAAGGGAAGATCACGAGGGAGAACCATGACTGTCAGTAGTAAGGTTCCCTCACTATGAGTCATGCAAGAAAGATATCAAAAATTTTCAAGGCAAGGTTAAATTTGTCAAGAAATTTTCAAGTATCTTGAAAAGATATGGACGGGATGTATGCCCCCCTACGTTAAAGCAATCGCACACGCCTCACCGGGGGTGATTGCTTTAAGGTAGTGATACATATAAGAAATGAGAAAGGAAAGGAGCACGTTATCGCAAGGATTTAGCCCCCAAGTGTGAGATAAGCCCAAGGATAATAGACACAAAACACAAAGCACAAGGTGACTTCGCTTTCCTTGGGGTCAGTATGCTGTATGATAAGTCATGTATATATATCATATGTATGTATGCATAATTGTTCTTCATTCCCCAATCAAGGAAGGTCACCTAGAAGAAGGGAACACATGTGTCTTTTGAGTCAACATGAGAGAGATTGAGAGATCTCAATGCTTTGCATCATCCTCAAGTAGACAACACTAAGGACAACAAATAGAAGAATGAGAATAACATATAGAAGAAGTAACACAAGAGAGGAGGAGAGAATCTGCTATGCTAATGTATCTAGTCTAGCACGTCATCTACCCCCCGATCTTGCTGATCAATGTTTCGGGAAGGCAGGGAACACGCTAGAGGAGGAACATCCAACACAGCAGATGGAGCTATCACAAGATCCAAACAAGGGCTATGTTCATGTTCCGAGCCACGTTGTTCTTGTCTAGGAGCTAGGATAAGTGCTTTAGAAAATTCGTTAGATAAATGGTTATCAATATCAACAAGTTCATATTCACCATCAGAATAAATAGGAGAAACATTTGCATCATGAATAACATTTTCATCTATATCATTATCAAGATTTATAAAAATAGGATCTTTAACTCGCACAGGATCAAGACCGTCATGCATCTTATGTTTAGGAGATTTAGGCTCAATGTCCGGCTGAGGAGAAAATGGAATAATGCTTGTTGAAGGTGTTTTTGGAGATTGCAAAGTTTGAGAAGCAGCTGCTTGAGCCCTAAGACGACGCTTTCGTCGGCGTTCACGTGCAGAACGATTTCGTCTAGTCTTAGTAGGAAGTGAAGAAGATTGAGGAGGAGGAATGTTCTCATCCCTATCACTTGGGTGTTTAGGTTGTGGTCTCTTAGGCTGGAAAATAGGAGAAGAAGAAGGTCTCTTCTCTCTATAAAAGGAAGGAGGAGGAACTGCTCCATATAAGGGAGGAATATTTGGTTTAGGAAGGAGACCAAGTCCATCATGACGAGGAGGAATAGGTCTACTTTTAGGAAGTTTATTAGATATAGACATAGTCACATCCATAGGGATGGGTTGGGAATCTTCTTGAGGAAAGATATTGGTTTTATCTTTCAAAGGAAGAACTTCCTTCTCAAGAATGATAGGAATGTCAAGTTTAGGTGTTCTAGGTTCACTTAGAGATAGGATCATATCTGTTTTCCACTTTTGATAAGATTTGAAAAGATGATCACTTCACGGAGGAAGAGATTGGAATTGTTTAGGCCAAAAGTAATCAAGAGGAACGCTAGAAGTTCTTTCAGCTGGTTTAAAGAGACTATGATTGACAGTAACAACTTCACCATTATGGGGAAATTTCAAACACTTATGAATAGGAGAAGCAATAGCTTTCATGGAAGATAGCCAAGGATAGCCAAGCTTCACACGAAATTGTTCGGAAGATGGAATAATAGCAAAGTTCACATCAAGGGATTTGTTATGGACCTCAATAGGCAATGTAATAGAACCAATTGTAGGAGAAGAAAATGCATCAAATAGTTTCACAATCACATCTTTTTTGTCATATATCACTTGATTCAATTGCAAAGTAAAAAGAAATTCTTCAGTAATAACATTAACCATGCACGAAGGATCAATAAGCACTCCACAGCAAGGTGTATTCTTGACTTTTGCAACTATGTATAAAGGACCATCAAGTGCCCTAATAGTTTCACTGGAATCAAATGTGATGGAAGGTTCTTTAGGGTTTTCTTGCTGCTCTACGAAGTTAATCACATTAGGAGTCATAGACACAAGACCATCAGATGAAAAAGAGGAATCATTAGTCTCAATCGCATTAGAGGTATGAGAAGGTAATGGATCAGTGAAAATCTGAAGATTTTGATTAGGAGGAGCTACAGATGTATTGCCTTTATCATTCACTCCAGAAACAGAAATAGTATTATTATCAATCAAATCTTGAATTTTACCCTTTAAAGAAAAACATTTTTCAGTATCATGCCTAGGCTGACGATGAAATTGACAAAAGGCTTTGTTATCAAAATAAGGTGAAGTAATCTTTGCAGGATCAATTTGTCTTATAGGAGGAAGAGTAAGCACATTTTGTTCTAATAACTTATTCATAATACTATGCAATGATTCATTCAAAGGAGTATACTTTCTTTCTTTCTTGAAAAATTTAGAAATAGGAGGCACACCTGATGCTGCATTCACATTGTTGTTGATGATGTTTTCATTGAATTTGATGGAATCTCTGTTCGGTTTAAACTTCCCAAATGGTTGTTGACTGCTATCACCCTTATCACTCGGAGCCATAGGATGTGATTGTTCCATTTGACTCACAGTCAGTTGATAATTGTGAAGAGTTGCACACAACTGTTGGAAAGAAGTAAACTCAGAAAATAGAAGTTTGTCTCGAATATCTTTTTGTAAATTAGAAATAAAGATTCTTTGAATATCATTGTCAGGCACTGGAAAAGAAATTTGAGCATACAAATGCTTATATCTACCAATGAAATCAGTCACTTTTTCTTTAACACCTTGTTTACAATGCATTAAATCAATCAAAGTAACTTTAGGACTTATATTGTTTTGAAATTGTTGAATGAAAGCATTTGCAAGTTGTTCAAAAGAAGTAATAGAATAGGAAGGCAACGAGCAATACCATTGTAGGGCTTTGTCTCTTAATGTTCTAGTAAACAATTTTGCAAGCAACCTTTGGTCATAAGCAAAATCAGTACATATTGTTTGAAAAGTCTTAACATGTGTTAGAGGATCACCTTTACCATTATAAAGTTCCGAATGCGGGATTTCGACATGTTTAGGAGGGATAGCTCGAACAATGTCAAGAGAAAGTGGGCTCGCAACATCAAATGTGGGCACACTAAACTTAGATTGGTTCATAGGGGCAATTTGTTGTTGTAAAGAAGAGACAGTTTGTGCAAGATTGTTAATGGTCGCTTTAGTCGAAGAGTTCATATTAGATGTGTTAGATTGAGATGGAGGTGTTATGTTATTGAAAGAAGGCAAAGAGTAAGGTGGTGGGACCCTATGATAATTAGTCATAGGAGATGATTGGACAAGAGGAACACTACAAGGAGGAATGGAATGGTTAAATGAATTGCCCCCTTGCATCATGTTCATTTGTGAATATGTAATAGGAACACTCATTGAAGGAGTGAATGAAGAAGTCGGATTCAATGAAGGAAGAGGGTTAATTGAAGAAGAAGGGTTGCCCCCCTGACTAGTGATCATAGGAGGAATGTCTTGTATAGAAGTGGTCATTATGTTTGATGTAAAGGCAGGTATGCTAGCAATAGAAGTCATCAAAGGAATAGAATGATTGACTTGAGTAGGAGGTTGTGTACAACCTAAATTTTCAGCACAACTCTTCATAGGCATCACATTCGAATCAACAATGTGTGCAATACCACGCAAAATATCAATTCCATTCTTATCACTTTGAAGCATGCGTTTTAGACCCTTAATTAAAGGAAGAGCTTGACTATCGGGATACTCATGAGACATCCATTGTCGAAAATCGTCAAATTGGTTATCCAATTTCGAAAGTTGTTCTTCAGAAACCTCATGGAGAGCTTCTTCATCATTAGGAGGATTAGAGGAATTACCCATGTCCTCGTTAAAAAGGCTATTCAAATTAGGTTCCATCTCCTCGGTAATTAAACCTCGGAAAGACTTAATTCTATGGCTTCGTCTAACAGGAATAGTGTAAGTAGGGCTTATTGTTGTAAAACTCATGCACTAGAGAAGGAGAGAAAATTTTGATTTTAGAGGTAGCAATTTTCAGTAAAATCAGCCAATCTTCTGGATTTAAGCTGTTAAATGCAATCACGACAGTCTCCCGAAATTTCGAAAAAAATGTCCGGGACCGTGGCGCTCGGAGTGGAACACGGTCCTTGCAACTTTTTTCGAAATTTGCAGGGATGAAAGGTATGATGATTTTAAAGCCAATCTGAAAAAATTGAGTGATTTTACGATCTGTAGGTAGGCCAAATTAAAGTTGCAATCTCGAAATTGAACCCTACCAAGATTGTCAAAAAATGCAAAATTTGAGTATTGAAAAAAAGAGGGAAACTGAAATTTTGAATTTTATGATTTTAGAGGGAATGCCAAAAGCAATGCAAGTTTTGAAATTCAAAAGTTGACTCAATTTCACGCAAAATTCAATTTTGAAAGCGGAAATCAAAGTTGTTGTAATTAAGCACTTAATTTCAAAAGTCACAAAATGCAAGAATTTGAATAAAGCACTGAAATTTTTAATGAATGTTAACACACTTTTCAGATTTAGGACAGTAAGAACACAATTTTGACACAAAATTTCAGTTTCAATGATTTTTGAATGTTTAAAAGCCTTAATCCAAGCAATTACAAGACCAACTTTGACTGTAATTTTGAAGGTGTTAAAATTGATAAAATCAGCCAAAATTCTGGATTTTAGTAGGAAAATACAGTAAGATCTCGCTCCCGAAATTTCGGAAAAAATGTCGGGGACGATGGCGCTCGGCGCCACAGTCCTCGCAACTTTTTTCCAAATTTTCAGGGATGAAAGATATTATGATTTTATTGCGGAATCCAAAGTTACAGCTGATTTGGAGATGTTTTGATCAGTGAAATTATCAGTCAAAGGTTGAATCAAGAGGGTTTCAAAAATTAGGGTTTTGACACTTAACCACTTAATTTTCAAAATTAAAGCACAAATATGAATTGATAATTTGTAATAGAAGGATAGATCTGAAACAAGCATTAACATTTAAACATTTCACAAGCTTAATTACTAAAAAGAAATTTTAGGGTTTTTATGCAATCACCTCTAAAATTTTGCAAAAGATCAAACATGGAAATGTAATCAATTTTTTCAGATCTAAGCATGAAAAATTAGAAAGGATGTTCACATCGGGTTCACCAAAATGTAAAGCGGAAAATCGCGATCGAACCCTAGTTGTTCTCCCCTCTTCCAACTCCGAGGAGAGAGAAGGGAGGTTCGCTAGGATTCGATGGTTTTCACTTAGGGGAGAGACTTTACATTCAAAAGAGGGGTTGAAACTCATAAGATCCAATCCCACATAATGCAAGATTGGATGCTAAATGAATTTCAAGGGTCAAGACAGCAAGGCTACCCTCTTTTGTAAAGAATATTGATAAAGGAATTAAGCTAGGAATGCATAGAAAGTGATAAAGATTCGCTTATAAACTGAGTTAGGGATATAGTATGAAGCTGCGGACCTGGAATTAGCAGTAAAATGTCGATACGGCGTTGTCCTACAAATTTGAGCAAAAGTTGTCGGGACGATGGCGCCCGGCGCCACGGTCCTCCGAAAAATCCGCGAAACGAAGGGGGATCTGTTCGTCTCTGCACAAGGATTCCAGATCTTCAATTTCAGCCGCGTACCTGCAACCTACACACAGAAAAGTGAAGACGATTGGGGGGTTACGGATTAGGGGTTTGCCTTTAGGTCAAACCCCGGTTTTGGAATTAACCAAGAAATGAGCAAGAGCTGTAAATGTAAATGACTGTAAAACAAGTACTAATACCTTGTTCTAAGGATGTTTGTATCCTTATGTGCGAAGGTATAGATGTTGTATGTTGTTGTAGTATGTTGTAAGTGATCTCCTCTTCAATGGTTGAATCCTTGTCTTGAATGCAACACTTAGCCTTGAATGGAGACTTGAAATGATCAATTGCTTGAAGGAATGCTTGAATGCTTGAATGCTTGAGTATAGTTTCCACGCCTTGTACACATATGTCCTTCTTACCCAAATGGGAGAGAAAAATGTAGTTTATATACTTGTCAATTAGGGCTGATAGACTAATTTTCCCAACCTTAGGCCGACCAGGAAATGTAATTTCCAAATTGCAAACAAAAAAACCCGCAATCTCCTTAGGAGACCGGGCCCAAAATAGGACCCAGGGACCAGGGCGTTGGGCGCCATGGTCCTGGGGACCAGGGCGCTGGGCGCCCTGGTCTTGAGGGACCAGGGCACTAGGCGCTCTGGTCGCACCTCCCGGGACAGCAGGGTGCAAGGAGGTTCAGGCCAGGGTACTTGAAAAATGCAGTTTTTGGTGTCGTGAGCAAGTTTCGGGGTCTCCATTCAGGTTGCGTGTTGTGTCGCCATCGTGAAGACCGAAATGCAGTTGAAATTGCAAGTGTCACAATTTTAGGACGCTACACATATGAGAAATACAACAACATCATTTAGTTATTAATCATATGAGAAATGAATCTACATCTAATAGAATATCAGCAATATCCAGTTTTTAATCACATCATAGTAACATCTTTCACTCTTGCATCTCATGATTTTATTTTTTGTCCTTGTGACATAAAGTTTTAATTTTTGTGCCTATATGGTTATTGTCTCCACACACACACACACACAGTAGCATTTTATTTTATTCAAAGATGTTCAATGATGGATTTGTACTCATTGGTACCTGCAGAAATTATTTTTATTTTCATTAGTTATCTCAATGATATTAAGGGTTTGATTTCAATTATCTATCTCTATCTCTATCAATTGTATGGTTGCAAGTTAAGTGAATGTAATGGCACGAGGTAGAAAGGGAAACAAATTTGTTAGACGTCGAACAGTTAGAGTCACTCGTGGGGTGCACTTCACTAACGAAGATAGTATGGTCCAAAATGAACTTATAGTGACTCCTGACTTTCCACATGTAGGGAACAATGCAACTGATGTGGAACCTACTGTTGTAGATGAGCCTTCCAGTGTAGGTTGTAATCCTATTTCCGAAACACTAGATGTATGGTTGCCCTCAAAGGTGACAAAAAAATAAATGGAGCATATCTTACATGAAAGCAACAATAGCATGTATAGAAGACAAAAATGTGTCTAGTAGATCCACATCAATCAATTATGATACCCATTACCTCTATGAAGGCATGGTTGATGGGAGTTACAAGCATGATGGGAGTTACAAGCACGACTGTGAGGGGTCCATGCACCATTTTATCAGATGAGGAGGAGGCTGAAGTTGTCCAATGGTGCAAGGACATGGTTGAAATTGGCCACGGTCTGCAAATCAATCAACTACAATCAATGGTTTCCCAAATTAGTGGGAATAGGCCCAATCCATTCAGAAATGGGATGCCAGGGAAGTCATGGTGGGCAATTTTTAGACTAAGGCACCCAGATTTGACAATGAGAACAACAGAAGGAGTGGACTCTGATAGAGCCATTATGCTTTGACCTTGTATTGTCGCCTCTTTTTATGACAACTTAGAGAAGATGTGCAACTTGAATCACTATGGATCCAGTCAAATTTGGAACTATGATAAGACTAGTGTGCGAGTGATAGCCAAATTGGGGCAGAGGTGTGCATCGCACCTTATTTCAAAAAGTAGAGAGTGGATTACTATTTTGGCATGTGTTAGTGCATGTGGGTTTAGTATTCCTGGTTTTTACTTGTTCAAATCTAAGAGGCATATTTGAAACTGCATTGCAAACTGTGAGCAAGGAGCATGCATGGCAGTCCAAGAACATGCATGGATGACAATAGAGTTATTCTTGAATTGGTTGGAACATTTTGCAGGTTCAGTCTCTGGTGGGGTTTCACCCTCAAATAGGGCCCTTCTGATTTTTTATGGTCATGGCAGACATGTAGCATTCAAGACAATTGAGGAAGCAAGGCGGATACATATAGACTTGGTAACCTTGCCTGCTCATACAAGCCACAAACTGCAACCACTTGATGTCTCTGTATTTTCTCCATTCAATATTTATTTTAAACATTAGATGACTATATGGATGTCAAAGCACCCACAAATTGAAATCGGAAGGAAAGAGTTTGAAACTCTTGTGAGCGAGGCCTTTTCCAAAGCATTGCACCAGCTAATATAATGAGTGGCTTCCATAGGACTAGAATTTGGCCACTTAATCGGACTGCATTGCAGAATGATATGAGGCCAAGTTAGGCATTTGATGTGAGTGGATGTACAACAAACTATTGGAACAGAACATGATGCAACTACAATGGAAGAAGAACCAGAGCACATTGTAGCAGAGGATTTCTTGTGGTTGTACGGTTATAGTGAGGAACATATTCAAGAATTTGTGGAACAGTATAGTGGAACACAAGTAACGATTGATGGTATAAGTTTGCCACTACAAACTAGTGAACCAAGTCTTCCCCCACAAACTAGCCAGCCAAATGAGGGTGTGGAAAGTACATCAGTGGGTATTTATTTGCCAACACAAGTTGTCATACCAGAGTGGATTCAAGATGCAGTCAACTTTGATGATGTAACCCTTTCCATGCCAAGTCCACTAGAAATTGATCCAACATGTGTCATCCATTACTTCACCAATGCAGCCAATTGGGAGCAGCAAGATGGTGTTGATTGTCAAGAATATATTCACATAAGTGAAGAAAAACTTAACTTTGTGCCATTCACTCAAGAGGATGGGCAGCAAGTGCCAAGGCAAATTAGCAAATTCTTGAGACTTCTAGTGCAGAGAATGAATCAATCTGTGCGGCTAGGTAGGAGAGGGGTGCTACATCTTAGTAGGCAGTCACAAATCTTGACATCTAATGAGTACATTCAAATGGAACAAGACAAAGAGGCAGAAAGGAAAAGAGATGAGGAATTGGCAGAACAAAAAAAAAGAACAGATGAAGCAAAGGAAGGTAGAACGTGAAGCAGATGCAGTAGAAAGGGAGGCTATTAGGGTAGAAAAAGAAGCAAAAAAATTGCAGAAAGAAAAGGTTCATTCAAAGAAAAGAGAAGGAAAAGAAAGATGAGGAAGTGAAGCTTGAGAAGGCGAAGAAGGTAACTGAAAATAAAGGTAAACAAGCACAGAAAAGAAAAAATGTGACCACAATCGCAGATCCTCTACCCCCCCCCCAACAGCCAATGTTGATCGATGTGATATATACATATATGCATTGATGGTGTTATAAAAATTCAAATATAAAGCAAATATGATTTTTGTCTTATGTTAACTAACTGTGTTCTTCTGTTGTTTTTCTGAAATCTCATATGATTGTACCAATGAATTGATGTTGTTGTTATCAATCTCATTTGATTTTTTCTAATGTCAACTAAGTGTGTTGCTTGCAGCCATATGATTTTTGTCTAATGATTATACCAATGAATCTCATATGATTTTTTTCTAATGTCAACTAACTGCGTTGCTCACTATCAAAAAGGCCATGTAAATGTTGAATTTAACAAGATATGACATAACAAGAACATAAGAATATAAGAAGAAGAACAAAATAAGATATGCATAAAAGTGTTGAAATTGTTCGCTATCAAAAAGGCAGCAGAGGAAGAATTATTTTATGGTGCCTTACAAGATATTTTGTTAGCTACCAAGTTTTGGTTATTGGCAGTATCTAACAAAAAATATATAAGATAACAAGAAAAACAA
Organism: Cryptomeria japonica; assembly: GCF_030272615.1. NCBI lineage: Eukaryota > Viridiplantae > Streptophyta > Pinopsida > Cupressales > Cupressaceae > Cryptomeria > Cryptomeria japonica. The sequence continues at coordinate 162,242 of NC_081413.1, forward strand.
AATAATATATGCATATAAGTGTTGAAATTGCAGGCATTATATATAAAAAATCCACAATGAGAAGATTAAAACATAAACAATTCACAAATTGCAGTGTCTACTAGGTCATTGCCAAAGTAAAGTCATAAAGACTTTACCTGAGAGGAAGGCTTGTTGTCTTCTATACAACTCCTTATCGCGTCTCTAGATGCTTGCCACAAAAATCATAGCAAAATGCAATACAACTCATTTCTATATAACATACAATAATACACAAATTAATAAAAAATGTAAGAATAAAAGGCATAATCTCCCAAAGAATTAAAGTGTGTTATCAAACACATTTACATTCTAGTATAATGATCTTCCACAAGTATGGTTCTTCCCTCGATGCTCCAGCATGCTTGCAAAAAATTGTAATAATCATAGTAACCCTGTCACAACAAATCATCCATACATTATTGCATGCACGACAACTTTTTAAATTGTCTTCAACATTTCACAGCGTGCATACAATCCTTACACACATTCATACATACATATTCAAATGCATAAGTACATACATATGCATATCCACAAAGGGAATTTGCAAAGCTCGGGAATATGCAATGAATTGGATTGTAATGAAAGTGGCATGGGAAATTATGTCTTATAAAATAATTCAAATGTGAAATATATATATATATATATTGAGTTATATATATACCAATACATATGGACAAAAGCCATATAGGCATTATATATATAGGCATCGAAATGGCAATAACCATATAGGCATTATAAACAGAGCGAAATCGCTTAAATGAAATCATTTGTATGCTTGTTAATATTTTTTACAATGCAGAAAATATGTTATGTTTTGTGCAAAGCATGATTGTGTAATCCATGAATATTTCATATAATTGCAGGTTGTTCGTAAGTTGAATGAAGCAAACAAACTGGAGTCAAGTTCACACTATAATGAAGCAAAAGAAACTGGAGTCAAGTTCACACTATAATATAGGGGCATTATAAGCATAAAAAGATCATTGAAATGAAACCCTCAATGTCATTGAGAGAACTAATGAAAAATCAAATCAATTTCTGCATGTATCAATGAGTACAAATCCATCATTCAAAACCTTTGAACAAAATAAAATGCTATCGTGTGTGTGTCTACATAGTGTATGTATATATATATGGACAATAACCATATAGCCACATTAAACTATAAGAGAGCATTGAAATGAAACTGTAAACATACAAAGAAATTATCAATATACAAAGTATAATGCAGCTACGAAGGAGCATAAAACATCATTTGACATCCAATATGCCTGTTAATATTATTTATAGTGACTATATTGAATGGAAAACTTGGAATGAAATACAATTCAAATATTGAAAGAAATGTTGGTTTACTGAAAAATAGTATAATTTAAATTAAAAGGTTTATAACATTAAATATTGACTACAGAGGGAATTTAGTTATTTTGTGTGTACCAACCTGAATGAGCGCCCTTGAATAAGGAATTTAGTAATTTTGTTGTTGATTACAGAAAGTATATACTCACAATATGTGTGTGTACATGTATATACATTATATATATATATATATATATATATATATATATATATATATATGTACACACACACACACTCACACACACATAGATATGTGTGTGTGTGTGTGTGTGTGTGGGGCGGGGGACAATAATCATATAGGCACAAAACTTGAAACTTAATATCACAAGGACGGAAAATAAATGAGTGAAAGATGTAACTGTGATGTGATTAAAAACTGGATAGTGTTGATATTCTATTAGATGCAAATTCATTTCTCATATAATTAATAACTAAACAAAGTATTTCTCATATGAAATTTATTGGAAGTAATAAATAGAAAATATTAATGTTGTCCGAAAACAGTGTAATATGTATGCCTGATAATATTATAAAGTTGTCTGAAAATAATATAATATGTATGTCTGATAATATTATAAAACTGTAAATAATATTATCATGCATACATATTATTGAAATAAAAATATTAACAAATTGAAGGAGAAATGACAGAGAACAAGGTTTTTTGCAGAGCAAACAATGAATATGCCCCAAAAAACTCTTCATTTCCCAAAGTTTTAGGACAACGTAGTTGGCATTAATTTGTGCCAAGTGAGCCCATACAGGCATACATATTAATGAAATGATAAATAATGAAGGTGTTTCGAATAATAATGAACAATGATCATTTTTTTTTTGCATTCTCTGCAATGATTTTGACATTATAAATAGAGAGACGCCATTTAACAATGCATCCATAAAATGAAATGATAAATAATGAAAGGGTTTCGAATAAATATGATCAATAATCTTTTTTTTTTTGCATTCTCTATAATAATTTTGTCATTATAAATGGAGAGACACTATTTAACAGTGCACCCATTAAATGAAATGATAAATAATGAAGGGGGTTTCGAATAATTGTGAACAATAATAAAAAAAATTACAACAGTGTACCAATAAAATGAATTGATAAATAATTAAGGGGTTTTGAATAATTACGAATAATAATTTTAAAAAATTACATTCTCTGTAATTATTTTGGCATTATAAACAAAGAGACATCATTTAAGAGCGCACCCATTAAATGAAATGATAATTAATGAAGGGGTTTTGAATAATTATGAACAATAATCATTTTTTTTGCATTCTCTACAATGATTTTTGCCTTATAAATAGATAGAAACCATTTAATAGTGCACCCATAAAATGAAATGATAAATAATGAAGGGGTTTTGAATAAATATCAATAATAATCAAGTTTTTTTGGCATTCTAAATAGAGAGACGTCATTTAATAGCGCACCCATAAAATAAAATGATAAATAATGAAGGGGCTTCGAATAAATATGAACAATAATCATTTTTTTTTGCATTCTCTATAATTATTTTGGCAGTCTAAACAGAGAGACACCATTTAACAACAAACTCATTAAATGAAATTAAAAATAATGAAGGGGTTTCAAAGAAAATGAAGAGATAATCAATTTTTTTGCCATTTTAAAATGTAACAGAGCAGTGAAATGAAACCCTAAACCGCATACAAAGTGTAGACGTATAAAAAATGACCATATTCCTAAATGAATATTTAATGTTCATTTTATTCTCATTCCTCTATTTAGTTAGATCTAATTTAATTCAATCATCCACATTCTTCTATTTATTTAAATAAATTACTCAATTTATTTATTTAAATTCCCTTATTATATCATTTAATTGAATAAATCATTTTATTTAATTAAATCTCTTCTCTCTACTTTTAATTAAATTTACATTTAATTAAATAGCTCACCCCAATTAAATAAATCTAATTTATTTAATGAGACAGTTGATCCCCATCCCCATTCCTAGCACCTAGTTACTATTTCGGAACCCTAGAATTCCCCCCCTCCCTCCCTCTCGGATAACTAGTATGTGTGGAGACAGCGAAGCGATTGATGGAAATTTCAACGCCCAACTGCCCTATGGGTCACCGAGTTTCGACCGGCCGCTTTACCAGCATATATAATCCAATCGGCGCATAAGAAAGAGTATTCTCTTATGCTGGGATGGGTATCCACTTGCAACCAAATTGAAATAAAGCAAGTTATTTTAATTAAATCCTATTATCCCTCACCCACTTGCATTTTCCTACATCTCCCACTTGCCTCCTAACCCTCTTTCTAGATTCTTTTAGAACCCATCTAAACCTAATCAATTAAACCTAAATCCTTCAATTATCCCATTTCCCTAAATTTGAGGAGGTCACTTCTCAAATTTGGAATAAAGTCTTCCAAAGGCATTAAAGCCTTTATGCCTTCAACAAGCTAACTTGTTGAATACCCCCAAATTTGGAAGGACTCTTACAAATTTGTCCCCAAAGTCTTTCAAACCATTAATGGTTAACTAACCCTTTGTGGCATGGTTACGGACTTTTTGCCTAACTCAACCCTCATCTAACCTAGGGGTTTCATCAAGCAATCATTGCTTTGACCATGGTTATTCCTTTAACCCTTGCACAAGAGTTTACCCTTTGGGTAAAAGCTTTATCCAATGGATAACCTTAACCTAACCTTAACCCTTACCTCCTAAGGTAACCATGAGGTCTTCTCAAGCATTTAATGCTTCAAACATCCCCTCTCAAGTAGTCTTATGTTGACAATTGCGACCATTTCATTGGTGAGAATTGTAAACATGGATTGATAACTTTCAATCCTGACCCTTGATAAGATCATCCAATCTTGACCATCCATTGCCCTATTTCTTCTATAAATAGAGCCCTCATCCATCTATTTTGATCATCCAAGTCTTTAGCATCATACTTATACTCAATTTTAGCAAGCATCTAGCCTCTCTTTGCAATAGAAATAAATTTAATAATCATTTTAGAATCATTTCTATCATCTTAGATTAAAATCATATAATTGTTACTACTTGTCAAGTTGCCATTAGTTTTTATATTCAAAGTCATACTATATACTCTAGTCGATTAGCATTACCGAATCATGCAGTCGGTATACACAAAGAAGTTGGTATGCACAGTCTAGTTGGTTATAGAAGAAATCAGTCACAGAACGCAGTATACACCGAGTTGTCTATCGAGTATCTTTTTATGACTACCGAGCAATAAAGATGACACACCGAGTTAACATACACTGAGTGAAACGTGTTACCAGATACATTGAACCTGGACATGCATATGAAAATGTGTTACAAGGTCGAGGTACATCTAACTGTTATTACATTGGAAATTGTACTAAAAGATTGTGTACGATTTTGAGATCAATCTAACCAATGAAATATTTTGTATAGTTATTCATTCGAGGAATCATGTTTGTAAGATTGAAGCAATGAATTAGATCACCGTCTTAAGAGATCTATTTATACAGCATGAGTTAAGGGTGTATATGTGTGTGTAAGAAGACTGTTACAAAGACACAGAGGTCACCGAGAAGGTTTTCAGAGAACAGTCGAAGAACAGAGTAAACAAAAGGGTTTACTGAGTTACTATATGGGTTACCGAGGCATGCTATAAGCAAGGTAATCTATTCTGAGCACATAGAATTTGTTATAACATTTCAGATGTAAAGTTGCAGATATTTGTAATGATTTTATTGTAATATTGTGAAGTTGATAGAGAAACCTTTAACAGGGTAAAAGACTCTAATCAAGTCTATAATTTGTAAAGCCTCTAACCAGGTGCAACATTTAGATTAAATGTTGTAAAATCCTCTAGCAAGGTAGATCTAATAGATCTTGTTACTCCTAACAGGATAAGCTATCAAAAATAGCTAAAATGTAGCTCTAACCGAGCACTCTTTATTATTGCAGTAGTGAAGTTGTGGGTGCCATCCCCACCGCAGTTTTTCTTTCTAACCAAGAGTTTCTGCGTAACCAAAATATATGTGTTATGGAGTGAATCGTGTATGATTGTTATCTATTTGCTTTAACTTTATTTTATGTTACTGCACTATTTTGTTTATGCATAACAATAAAGTTATTATTCAAGAAAAATTTTGGAGTACTGATTCACCCCTCCCCTCTCAGTACATTAGCTTTCCATATTGGGCCTAACAATTGGTATCAGAGTTTGAATCTTGGAAAAGGGTTTAACTACCTAAAAAAAAAGATCTTATCAATGGAAGGCTATAAACAATCTCAGAGGATTGTATATCTGTAAGAAGAGCTGGATCATGCTAATCAAGTGATTGCAGACATGCAAAGGCAAATGCAAAAATCTTTGAAAGTAAGAAGAAGATTATCTAATGACTTGCAGGATTCTCAAGAGTTAGTGGAACAAATTGAGACATCATCTGAGAACAGTATATCTGAAGAGACTAAAGAAATGATTGGAGTATTGAAAGAAAAGAACAAAGCATTGGCTGATCAAATAAAAGCAATGAAAAGAGAACAAGAACATTTTGATACACAGATGACTGAAAAATCTAGATGCATTGAGGATAGCTAAGGATAAAGAAAGGGATCTACAAAGAGAGAAACAACAACTTGAAGTCTTAGTATCTGATAAAAATGATGAAATCATAAGGTTGACTGGGATTCAACAAAATATGACAGATCAACTAGGTTATGCACATCATGAAGCAATTCTGAAGAATGATGAGAATCAAGCATTGAAACTTGAAGTATCAAGGTTGACCAATGAACTTGAAATAGAGAAGAAATCCAAAGAAACACTGAAGAAGAGTTATGAAGCATCAAAGATGTTGGATGAGCAATTGAATACAAGAAGACCCAACAAAGATGCAGTACTCAGTTACAAAGGAATTCATACTACCGAGAGAGGAGAATCATCAAAGCAAGCTAGAAACAGGAATAACATCAAAAGAAAGAAGCCTATTTTCTACTACTATGGAAATCAAGGTCATACTACCAACATATGCCAAATCAAAAAAGATAAGCAACCGAATATCACTAAGTCCAATGGTTATTGTTACAATTGCAATAAATATGGTCACACATCTAATCAATGTAGGACAAAGTCTGTTATCAACTATAAGAAAGCAAAATACAAAGGGTTTTCTAGAAACTGCAATAGATATAGACATAGTACTGAGAAGTGCTAGCTTAAGCAAAATAACTACATGTGGTCTGCACACCGAGCAAACACTAGAAGTTACCGAACTCACACAAATCCTTACTGACAATATGCAGCAGTACCATGGGATTACAATACAAGGATATGGTGTGAATGTTGTGGAAGATATGGACATATAAGTGCCAACTGTTTCATAAGGTTTGGAATGAACAACCAAAGATCATGGAGAAATCCTGGCATGGCATGTTTTCATTGTCACAAAGTTGGACATTTAGCTGGAGATTGCAGAGATCAACCTAGAGGAGACACTGAAGAAATAAAAGAGAAATTAAAGATGATTTGGAAAAAGAAGGAAATTGTGTCAAATGAAGAAAGAACCTTACCTACCGAGTTAGGTGCACCTATTCCAAATTAATCAGAAAAGGTATGAAGGGACTGCATTCTCTGAAGGTTAAAATCATAACAATTCCTATTCTATTATGTACAAAATTCAAAATCTGCATAGTTAAGATGCATTAGTAAGTTTGAAATTCTATCAAAAGTACTTTACAAGAAACTTGTCAAGTCGGTGAATACAGGAAGCCTGTCAAGTCGGTAAATGAAGGAAATTTGGTTACTCGATTAAAACAAAAAGGAAATCGGTTAAAGGTGAACCGAGTGCATTTAATATTTTTTACCTAACCTGCACGAAGCCGGATAAGGTATTTTGTGTACTTAAAAGCATTTTCGCGGTCATTTACATTCACCAAGTTTTTGAAAGAGCAAAGCAGAGCGAATCAAGGCGATCAAACCTCATTCAGAGCAAATTTCAAGGTATTTACATCAAATCTCATCACATTGTTAAGATGGTTTACCGATCTTATCAAATTGTTATTATTTGTTGAGTGTGAAGCATCTGTCATTTGTAAACCGTCAAACCCTAAGGATAGTTTACTAAGTTTTTACCTGAAATCTACAATGGCACCCAAGATCCAAGATCCCATAGTTGTCAAGAATATAGAGAAGCCCTCACTGAAATACACTTTGACTCCTAAAGTCGCCTCCGAACCAGATGACAAAACCACCTTTTCACTCATCCTGGATTGAGTCTTGTTAGTTGAAGATGTGAGATTCTTCACCAAATGTCATGTTGAAGAACTCGGTCATTTTGAGATTAGAGACACCTATGATGAATTATATACCGATGGTGTATTAAACAGCAAGTATGAACACATCAGAATCAAGGGATTGACTAAAGCCCTAACCTACTCTCGTGTGTTCAAGCCCCAATGGGTCAAGTTTGTTCTAAGCAGAGTTCATGATGATTTCATGTGGCTAGAAGAGAAACCATTCAAAATCACCAAGGAAATCATTCATGTGATCACCGGTTATCCTATCTATGATCATGCACGATCTCAAAAGATGATATCACAAAAGGAGTTAATTAGTTCAACTAGAGTTGAATCAGATTACAGAGGACTAAAACAGAACAATGTCACTGATGCAGAACTTAAGTTTGCCATTAGAGTAATCAGTTACTGTTTCTTCCAATCAGCAAGGGAAAACAGTGTACCCTATGCAGTAGTTGACTTAGCTTATAAAATTGTGAAAAAGGGAATGAAAGTTGACTTATGTGAAGTGTTATTGAAGAACTTGTTTGAGAACCTAAACACAATAAGGAAGTCGAATAACAACTCGGCAAATACACTGAAGTTTGGTTCACTTCTTGTATGCATGTTTTTCTACTTTGAGAAATTCTTTCCATCAGTCGGTAAAGTAGTTTGGGAGCTACACTGACCAATCACCCATCAGATTAATGACTTTATCAAGATGCTAGGTGATAATTTCAATGATATAATGGATGACTACTTTAGCAAATTTCAAGAGAAGATGCACACCAGGTACCGGATTCCACCCCAACTAGTGGAGAAATATAAGGATGATATATGCTTTGAGGTAGATATTGATTACTATTATGTGAATGTTGTGGAACGAAGAACTCAATCTTTGCCACCTATGGGTTGCGAGATTGACTTTGATATCACACAACAGCAAATTGATGCATATCTTTCATTACCAAGGCATGCTACTGAGCTGAGGTATGGAACCTATGAAGAGGTGAAGGGAAAAGTAAAAATGAGCATTGTAGTACCCAAAGCTACAAGAAAGGCTACAAAGATGATAAAGGTTTTAACGGAGAAAATCAGAGAAAATTCTTCCTCCACACCTGTCAAAGGCACTCTTGCCATCACCGAAGAGGAATCAGAAGCTCAAGAGGTAGCAGTAACATTGAGCACCGGATTGCCTAAGGGTAAAGTGTTGAAAAGAAAGAAACTGGACACTTCAAAGGCCCTACCGACTCCACCTCCAACAAAGAGACCTAACACTAAAGCATCAACTGCATCACCGAGTAAGAAACAAAAGAGTGTTACTGCTCCCAAGGTAACCAAGACCTACAAAAAATCTACTCGGAGACTCATTATGGCAAAAGAGTCTAGTGATACAGAATCCAAAGATGCAAACAAATTCCAGATTGTAAAGAGCAAGAAGGTAAATATACATAGTGTTTAAAACTTCTGTGCCAATCTAAAAGAATATGGTGGATTTGCAGGATTTAGATATGTCAAGTATGAGACTAGGAATAATGATGAGAAGAGACAAATTGAAGAAGTTGTCATCTGCACACTTCTAAAGTTTCGGCTAGCTCCATTAGAACTAGTAAAGTCACGTCCAAATGAACTCTACTTGCATATTGATAATAGGTGGAAATATGCAATAGACTCAGAGAAACAAATTAGAGAAAGAAGTCTAGTCCATCTATTTCCTGATATGTCTGTAGCAAAAATAAAGGAACATTTGACAACCTACAATTCAAAATTTTTTGTCAAACAGAGAGCCTTAAAACTGATGAATGAGCTATATATTGATGTAGAAAATGAGACAAAAGAAAAATGGCAGGAAATCTTCAAAATCAAGGATGTCAGTGAACAATCTAAAGTTGAAATTGTTGATGTCACCGAACATGATCCTGATGTCACCGAACAAGGTCCTGATGCTACCAAGCAAGACCCGGTTGACACTATTCAAATTGATGAGATGTCATGGATGCAGAAGCACCGGAGTAGGAAATGATAGAAGTCACTACATATGCAAAACTTGTATCTAGTGAATCCATTTTAGAACAAGTTCAGCCTTACCCACTGATCAATCAACTTGTCTCTACCGAAGCTCCTCAGGATACAGCACAAGTCACCGAAGGGCACTAGTCTGAAGTAGCAGAAGGTACAACTCAAGAACAGACCTCTCAAGCACCCTCGAGCACCGAAAATGTAGCAGCTGAGACACCCAGTACCGAGACACCAAAAGACACCACAGCAGCTATAGGAACCGACCAAAGTGTTGCCTCTACCGAGCAACCTACCAAGGGTTAACAAGCCTCTCAAGCTATTGTCTTGGTCCACCCAACCAAAGGTAAAGAGAAGAAGGTGAAAAAGCATAGTTTCAAAGTTGATTTATCTAAACCAATAGTGTTTCCCAATGTGGATGTGAACTATGCAAAGCAAAGGCCAAACAAGAAAAATAGATGGCCATACAAAAGAAGAATAAAGTACTTCAAAAGGTGAAGACACTGCTGACCGATATGCTACCTTCAGCTACAGTGTCAACCGATGCAGCCATCCACATTCAACTGGATGAACTCCTTAATCAAATAGAAACATCTGGAGTTGATGCATCTGAGTATTTGAGCAAGCTCAAAGACAAGGAGCTTATTGCAAAAATGATAGAAGAGGTACAAAAAGCTCTAGCTATTGGCAAAGTCAAACTTGTCAAATTCATTGCTGAGTTGTCCCCTCAACTCAAGCATATTCTTTCTTTATTTCAGAAACTTTGCACATTTTCTGTATTCATTAAAGATATCAAGAATAAAACCGATGTAATTGAGAAAGAGATCACCGATCTCTCAAATAAGTTGACCACTGAGCCCAATTCAGTTCAAAAATTTTATACAAAGCTTCAACAGCTCATGGCTCAACAATTGGAACTAAGAAATCAAGAACACAAGATCAGGATGGATATAATGACACTCCAGACATTATTCCTTCCTCAACTTTCATCAGTTCAAGAACAGATTAACCGAGCTACACACCTATCTACTACACAAGAGGGAAGCACTCTTGATGGCTTAATATCACTATTGGCTGATATTCAAGCACAAACTTCTTTAATGGAAAGTGTAAAGGATGCACTCTTTGTCGCACTCACCGATGCCCGGACAAAGTATAAATCTATTTTTGATCAGTTACCGCCCCCGGATGGAAATTAAGTTTTTGATGTTTGTCAAAAAGGGGGAGTGATACTATATAAGGGGAGTAATATAATATCTTGAGGGAGTGATATAGTTTTTGTGATACAGTTTTGATACAGTATTCAGAGTATTGTATATATGGGGAGTATACCAAGTAGAGTATGCAGAGTATCCAAGGATAGTAAGCAGAGCACACAAGCACAAAACCAAGCATGCAAAATCAGAGTTATGTACAGTATAATGATAAGGGGAGTATATCTAAATATACTATTTCATTGACTATTGTATATATTGTCAAGTATAGTCATTTTGCAATGTATATAGATTTTTGAGTTATGACTTTGAAAGTAGTTTTGTCAAACATCTCAACTAATATCAAAAGCGGAGATTGTTACTACTTATCAAGTTGCCATTAGCTTTTATATTCAAAGTCATACTATATACTCTAGTCCGTTAGCATTACCGAATCATGTAGTCGGTATACGCAGAGAAGTCGGTATGCACAGTCTAGTCGGTTATAGAAGAAAGCAGTCACAAAACGCAGTATACACCGAGTTGTCTACCGAGTATCTTTTTATGACTACCGAGCAGTAAAGATGACACACCAAATTAACATACACCGAGTGAAACGTGTTACCAGATACATTGAACCTAGACATGCATATGAAAACATGTTACAAGATCGAGGCACATCTAACCATTATTACATTGGAAATTGTACTAAAAGATTGTGTATGATTTTGAGATCAATCTAACCAATGAAATATTTTGTATAGTTATTCATTCGAGGAATCATGTTTGTAAGATCGAAGCAATGAATTAGATCACTGTAAGGCCTTCCCCAAACTAAGCTTTGATTTACTTAGTTGACCATGTTTGACCTATTAATAAATTCTTTATAATTCAATAGAATGGACTGTGTTAGACAGATAGATTGGTGAGAAAGGTAATTGAACCAAGTTATAGAGTTATTGCACCTTGTGGTGTACATTTTGATATGTTATGAATTTGAAATCCTAAAAGATCCAATGACTGGATAATCTTGATTTAACGTATGTCAGCTATGTCTAGATGTAGAACTTATATGATTCTGTGATTGGGTAACATTTATGAATGTGGATGCTTCATTTATATGCTTTATAGATACAGAACTCTAGATGATCCTAGAATAGGATAATTTTGAGAGGAGGTATGTCATTATTGGATTTGCAGGACCTTACTATGATGATAGGAATAGGAATGCATGTTTTAATGAATGAATCAAAATTATGTGAATGATGATAATTGTTATGTGGAGTTATTTGGATGAAAGATGTATTGGTTGATAAATGTATATTGTATGCAGAGTGGTTGTAGTGCATTATTATTCAGGTGTTTTATATTATATGAGATTATTTGGAAGTACTGATGTGTAAATTGAGTTGCGCAAGAATTATCCATGTGACCATGGAAATATTACGGAGAACCAAACCTAGACTTATGTATGTTCGTAAGCCAGGGGTTGTCTATTTGGAGAGACAACACCCCGTTTGTGTTGTATTTTATTCGTAATAGTATATGTTGCATGTGTGTTAAGTTTTATTTAAATTTATTGTGAAAAATCCACAAGAGACGATTTCAAGTTTTAAATTGTAAAAGTGTTTTATTTGTGTCACTTGACATGTGTGGATTTAAGTTTAAATGTTTTATTTTTGTCTCTTGGTGGGAAAGTGTTCAACTATAGCTTTTTCATTTAGTGTAACGTGATGTCATAAATACTTTGGGAAAAGAATCTTTGGAGAGGTCAACATATGTTTGACCCGAAAATAAACTTCAGAGGGGTTTAAAATGGGTTAAATGAACACCTAGGGGTAGTTTAATAGGGTTTCCTAAAGACCATAAGGTATACCTAAGGGTTAGGGGTAAGTTTAGGCAAGTTTCTACTCCTAAGTGACCTTTTAGACACTTTAAAATTTGGCTTTTTTGAGTTGTGCGAAAATTGAAATTAGAAGTTTGAATCTAATTGAAAACTTTCCTATTCGAATGAGAGTCTTTTTCCCATTCTGTCTTACTTTCCTCTTTAGTTTTTAGAAACTTGTGAGAACTAAGAGAATGAGCTTCTTAAGCAAGAATTTGAAAATTTGAGGGTAATCACCCACTCTCCATTTTTGGAGACAAAAGAATTTTGTAAAGAAAAAGATAGGATTTTTGGTTTGATAATTTTAGCTAAGGGTAGAAAGAGAAGAACTGTGGAATTGGGCTGCTCATCCTCAACAAAACTAAACTACCTTTTGGGCAGATTAAGGTTGGTCGTATTCATCATATAATGGATTTCTTATTGCATGTGTTTGTAAGTAATGTTTGTGAAAAAGAGATTTGTTTCCGTGCATGTTCTTTTGGAAATTTATTTGGTATTTTGTTTTATACTTTGTTTGTGTGTTTGGGAGTAATCAAGATCTCCTACTCTTGGGAGAGAGGAGGATCTTGTGGGTGGTAGAAGTGACATCCCTTGAGTGAGAGACTCTCATTATGAGAGTGATCACAAGGGAATTTATGTGACCCTTGCTGCATGGCTTGTTTATGCATTGGGGGTCATAAGGAGGGAAATAAGGCATGAATGCCTTGGGGGGCATAAGGAATAAGGGGCTGATTATGTTATACTTGATGTATTTTGTTTACCATGAGATGGCTATATGCTTTAGTTTTCCATGAGGTGGCTATTTGTTTTGCCATACTTGCAGTCTCCTCAGGGTACTTGGTCCACTACCACCCTTGTAAGGACATCACAAATGTGTGGTGCAGTGTAGCCCGGGTTGGGAGTGTGTTTTGAGTTGGTGAGTATTCTGTCTTCTGTGTTGCATGCTTGTTACCTGTCTAGGGCTTGGTTCTCCGAGCTCGAGGGTGGCTACTAGTTAGCCTAGGCTGGGAGGTGAGCACTCCATGGTCACAGCCTATGTTTTATTTACAGGATTGTTGGAAGAAAGGAAAGAGGACAAGTAGAGGTTGCTGGATTTCAGTTGTTACAAAAAAGATGTGGGAATGGAATATATATGTTTTAAGTAGCAACATTGTAATAGGAAATTATGTCGTATCTATCGTTCGAAAAGAAATGTATCAAATGTTTGTAAGAGCCTCATTGCAAATAAATGAGAGGTCCATTAGTATTGAAGGTTATTTCGTAATTTGATGTACCTTATAGAGATGAAATATTGTTTTATGCTATACTAAAGAAATGAATCTGGATTTAGTTCCTAAAGTTTTTTTTTGGAACTTTAATAATTGTAGGTTACACCATATTTTGGAAAGAGCAATGAATTTTATTTTACCCCTTTATGCATATGAAATAGATTAAGGAAATAAAGAAATGATTTAATGATTGCATGCATGTTGTTTTCGAATATGAAAGTTCCAATTTAATTCCTATTGCATGGCTAAATTTAAAGGATCCTAGATAAATTAAGTTGCAAAAATTAAAATCGCATATGTATTTGCAGGAATTTAAGTCTGGAAATTAAATGGTCTATCTAGTTAATAATCACATATGTGTATAGTTGTTGTTAAAATTATCATACTCTATTATTTATCTTTGTGCAAAAAATAAAATCTATACTATTCTTAGTGAATTTAATTATGATAATTACCTTATTTTTGGCAGAAAGTAAAACTATATTTAAATAAATCTAAATTATTTAGCCTATTTTTTATTACAACAACCAGGTTAGCAAAGAAAGAAAAGAAATATAATACATGGATCTAGTTAGGGATAATTTAATCAATCTGTTCAAAGGACTGGAACAATAGTACGTATTTACTTACAGAAAACTTAAACCCTAAATCTAAGTGCATTCAAAATATGCTTATTTAAATTTATATCTTGAATATATGTATATAAACAGAAAGTATATATATACATATATTTATTTATATTCATATTTAAAAACATATTTGTATATATAATGCAAAAGATATATATATATATATATAACTAATTTAAAAAATATATATATATAAAATAAAAATAAATAAATAAATTTTACCAAAAAATGGGGTTTCGGGCGGAGGGCCGAAACCCACTGTGTGTGCACACAGTGGGCGGCGCCAACGCCAACACTGTGTGGACACACAATGAGCGGCCCGTGGACCGCCACTATGTGGGCACACAGTGGGCAGCGCCCGCGCCGCCACTGTGTGAACACACAGTGGCGGCCCGCAGACCGCCACTATGTGGGCACACAGTGGCGGCCGAGTAAAACCCCCGCGCCACTGCCTCTCCCTCTTTTAAAAAAAAATAAATTTCAGCCACTCCACCATGGTTTTCGAATTTGATCAGCCCTGCAATGCAAGAAACTAAAAATAAAACCCTAGCCCGAGGTAGGGCTAGGGTAACATAAGATAAGAAGAGGTTTTTAAGAAGGATATATAGGGTATTTTATAATTTACATTTTAAGTTAGGGTTTGCATGCATGATTTATAAATATGTAAAAAATATATATATATATTATTATATATATATATATATTTATAGAATTTGAAAATATGGATGAATAGGGCAAATTTTTAGACTAAATATTTTTATAAACTTATATATGCTTTTGATAATCAAATGGGCATATTTTAAAAGGATGTATAAATTTTAAATGTTTCTGGAGTTCAATCTTATGAAAGATTTGGATGAAATTGGTAAATTAATTTTGGAGATCTAATTGGATTTTCATAAATAAATGGAATTATTAAATAAAGTAATTAAATAATTAATATAAGAGGATAGTGTAGGGGCATAAAGATTAATCCCTCTAAGTGGACTAAACCTTGTGAACCATGTTAACCCAAGAGGGAACTTTTATTAGGTAAATTAACCATCTTAATGATGATTGGCACTTTAATTGTAATGGCTCCATTTGATAATATTAATGCAAATAAATAGGTTTTAGTATTGAATTAATGGAAGCCAATTTCTTTGTAAAATTAAGTATTAAGGAGGAACGCAATTACAAGATGGAGGAAAATTGATATGTAATTAATATAGAACCAAGTAAATTATGTTAATGTCTAGTTAAGAGAAATGGTTTAATTTATGTTCTAATATTCGCAAACGAAATGATAAAGACTTTGGAATGAATTTAATATTCCCTTATAAATTTTATTCGCCCCACTTGATATTAGGAACTATCATAAATTGTTATGTTAGTATTTAATATCAGTTAATAATTTGTTAGAACCACATGTTAAGTTGTCACAACTATTTAAAGCGAATGAATGCATGTAATTATGTGTTTTAAAAAAAAAATTTGTCGATTGTGTTTTGCCCTAAATTTTGGGCATGACAATCACCGTCTTAAGAGATCTATTTATACAGCATGAGTTAAGGGTGTATATGTGTGTGTAAGAAGATTGTTATAGAGACACAGAGGTCACTGAGAAGGTTTTCAGAGAACAGTTGAAGAACAGAGTAAACAGAAGGGTTTACTGAGTTACTATATGGGTTACCGAGGTATGCTATAAGCAAGGTAATCTATTCTGAGCACATAGAATCTGCTATAACATTTCAGATGTAAAGTTGCAAATATTTGTAATGATTTTATTGTAATATTGTGAAGTTGATAGAGAAACCTTTAACAGGGTAAAAGAATCTAATCAAGTCTATAAATTGTAAAGCCTCTAACCAGGTGCAACATTCAGATTAAATGTTGTAAAATCCTCTAGCAAGGTAGATCTAATAGATCTTGTTACTCCTAACAGGGTAAGCTATCAGAAATAGCTAAAATGTAGCTCTAACCGAGCACTCTTTATTATTGCAGTAGTGAAGTTGTGGATGCCATCCCCACCACAGTTTTTCTCTCTAACCAAGAGTTTCTATGTAACCAAAATATATGTGTTATGGAGTGAATCATGTATGATTGTTATCTATTTGCTTTAACTTTATTTTATGTTACTGCACTATTCTGTTTATGCATAACAGTAAAGTTATTATTCAAGAAAAGTTTTGGAGTACTGATTCACCCCTCCCCTCTCAGTACATTAGCTTTCCATATTGGGCCTAACAATAACTAGTATATCATGTTAGGATAGTATTTTTACTAACCTTGTCATCTTATCATCTAGTTTAGTTCATTTGTTAGAATCACGAATAGATAGGGTGCATTCATACTAAATTTGATCTAAAGAATCCCTCATTCTTGCATTTGTCATCCCTGAGTTACTTTTCTCAGTGATCTGAGAGAAAAGGCATTGGCTTGAGGGACCTTGTGAGATAGAGAACCATGGAAAACTCCTTCGGAAGTTGAGTTATTCCTCATAGCTCCATAACTTGCACCAAGAGTCCCATGGGTGTGTAGGCAAGTCTTTGAATAATTTTTACAATTAAGTTTCATTGAACTACTTTTCCCACATACATTTATGGCACCTACTGTGGGGCATAACCCCATTAATCAAATCAGTTTGTGAATATGACCAACTTTGCAGGCACGCAGAAAATGAGAATCAGCGCATAGGGAACATCTCTTAGCGCATCTGGTTAAAGCTTCAGTGCATTCAGTCTACTATTCAATGCATTGGACTCATCTCTTAGCGTGTAGGAACCCTTCTTTAGCGCATAGACCGTTTAAAATTTCTTGTAGCTTTCAGTGTCAGAACTTAACAGTCCAGTGCATCTAGAAAATAGTTCAGCACGTCGGGTGTTTTTTATAGTGCATCACAGGCATTCTGTAGTGCATACAATGCATTCTGTAGCACATCATAGAAAAAACAAGAAATAATTTGTAACAGAAACCTCAAAATTTAGACTTGTGGAAGT
Source organism: Cryptomeria japonica (assembly GCF_030272615.1). Classification (NCBI taxonomy): domain Eukaryota; kingdom Viridiplantae; phylum Streptophyta; class Pinopsida; order Cupressales; family Cupressaceae; genus Cryptomeria; species Cryptomeria japonica. Next base: position 179,854 of record NC_081413.1, read on the forward strand.
CCATGAAACCATCTTTTTGCTAACTGATTAACTGATTTTTTTTTGTAGGTTTGGAGTCTATTGTATTTAGGCTAGGATTAAAGTAGTTTAAATTTTACTAACTTTTCTAAGTTAGTTAAGATTAAAATTCCTTTCATTTCTTGTTTAACTAAAATTGAACTCACACCTTATTTTGGGCACCTAAAAAGAACAACAACAAGAATCTTTCTTTCTTTCTTAGGAGAAAACTTTCATTTTGGGCATCTAAAAAGAATAAACAAACTTTCATTTTGCAAAAGATCTTTAAAAAGAACCTCACCATCCTTTGGTGTTTAAAAGGATCAACTTTAATTTTTGCAAGGTAAAAGAACCTCACTTGTCCAGTTTTATTCAAAGTAAAAGAGGGAAATTATTCCCCTTTGTCGATTTCTTTTGTTGACCCAAGTCGAAATCTTTTCACTAGATTAGATAATCATATATTTGAGAAAATAAAATGAACACCATGTTTTTGTGGAGCAATATCTCCACATAGGCTTTAACAAATCATTGCGATAAAAGGCTAAAAAGAAAACTTGTGTTCTTTGCTTTGAAAGTGGAAGGTATATGCTCTCCTCTTAACTAGGTGATCAAAAAGCCAAACCACTCTTACGCTTTCAGTGTTTTAAAAGCATTTAAATTCTTTAGCAAGTCTGCCCTCCCGAGGAGTCAACAAACTCTTAAAGCCATTCTTTGGCCGGTGTGAGGGGAACGACCTAAGTGGGGAACGACTTTGACGCCAAGTGTTCCAACCCACTATAATCAAAAATGGAAGGTGACAAAAGTCTTTTTCAACGGTTGCGCACAGTGATTAGCCTTCCCCTAGTATCTTTACGATACGTAAAGCCTTTGTTCTAAAGTTTGGAAATCCTCTTGAGGGAGTTTATCACTGATGACCGAATAGGAAGCTTGATTATGAACTTTAACATTAGAAACCTTGAGCCGAGTCAGTATCCAAACATTTGAAATATCATAGTGCAAGGGTGGGGAAGAATTCGCCCCCAAGATTATCACCATATATCTTCCAAGATAACTACTCAATTGTGAAGCAATTCACTTTGAGTTAATTTTTGGCAAAAGGCAAAAAAATGAGTGCCCCTAGGGGGTGACAAGGTTGTTTGAGCTGATGGAGAATCAAGATTAGTGAGCTATGGTATTGTCGATGACCCTTGAATAAAGAGTGACTGAATTGTATTATCTGTATCCAAACCTGTTAAAACACTGGGGATTTGAACACATCCTCACAGAATATACACTCTTTATTTAGACTAGGCAAAATGGTTCTCTTTTGTGTTGTGCTTTCATTTATTACTTCATAAAATCATCCATTAGAGTTAAGAAAAATTCAAAAATCATAGAAAAACCACCAAGGCAGTTTAGCGTGTAAGAGAAACATCTTAGCGCTTTGGAACCATCATTTAGCACGTGAAAGCTTCAACATAGCGCACAATTTCTGAACTTTAGCGCATAAGCAATCCCAACATTCAACAATCAAAGCTTAGCACTTTCTAAAAACAACCTAGCATGATGGAGCAACAGCTTAGCGCGTTGAGATCAAACATTAGTGCGTTGAGGTCAAGAGTTAGCGGATTGATAGGACATATTAGTGCATAGCTTTCAAACCAAACCAAAATCAAACAATCCAAATTAGCGCATCAAAAAGGCAACTTAGCACATTGAGATCATTCTCTAGCATGTTGCAGACATTTGGTAGCGCATTGGGTTTCTGGCTTAGCGCATAGCCAAAACTGAGAAAACAGAGAGAAAAACGGAAAGTATTTTTGAAAATTCTAATAACAATTTAGGAAGCCATTTTTCCTCACTTAGACTCCATCAAACAGAAATTCAAAATCAGAGTATCAAAACTACTCCAAAAGCAAGTTTTCCAATAACATACTTGGAAAACTAGTCAAAGGATTAACACATCTTTCCTATCAGAATCGGGTAAAACCATCACATGTATCAAAAGGTCCTCCAATCAAATGGATTTTATCCCAATAACATACTTGTTTCAAACTCAAAGTTGTCAAATCAAGTTTCCATATCGAGAAAGCTCTTATTCCATAACATTTGACGCACTTTGTCGTGGGGGGCATCTAAACCTTCATTTGATAAAAGTAAAACTTAAGTTTCCAAACAAGATATCTGAATCCAAAACAAATCAAAGGAAACCATTGATCACCCATGCATGACTAATCCTCATATTCTTAGAAGAAAGAGTATTTATCACAACACTAAGTTGAGGAAACAACAACCCAGTTCTCTGAAACTTGCTAAACGGAATAGATTTTTATACATCAATCTCCAACTCTTCAAATCTCATAGAACATTCCTCCGTCATATGCACTTGTATCTTCAAGACAAAACAAACGAATTTGACAAGGAACCATTGAGTAGAGCATTCTGTAAAAAAGTAGCTTTCAGTCAAAACTTGAATCGCAGAGGAAAAATCAACCTGGCTTTCTTCCTAGAAGTTTGCATCACCTACAACACACCTCGAGTAGAGTCGCCAACACCTGAACAGACACAGAAGAGGAATTCGTTCCCTTCATCACAGAAATTTTTTATTAGATGCCCGCTATCACTCGCTCTCAACGAAATAAACAAAGAGAAACACAACCAGAGTCCAATATGGGGCAACGATTATCAAATCCCTTTGACTATCCAAATCTAGAAGACACAGAGATCACTGAAGAACTCCTTCAAGAATGCCAAGAAAGTGCCTCGTTCCAAAGACTCATGGAAAGATTCATAGAGGTTGATAAAGAAAAACACCTACTCATGCTCGCAAGCAAAGGAGTTAAAATTATTGAAGACTTTGATTCAAACACTTTTAGAATAAGGTCTCGACTCTATACTTATCAAGAACAACAAAGAGAACAGGACACATGTGACCCCGAGCAAAACATCCCTGAGCAAAACATACCCGAGAAAAACATCCCTGAGAAAAATATACCGCTACACATGCCATTCCAAAGTAGAAACCATGAGAAGGAAGAACTCTTCCCTTGGCAAACAAATGCACCCTTGGTTGCTCTTACACAGCAAATGCAAATGCTGCAAAAACAAATGCAAGACATACAACAAGGATCAACGGTACGGTATTCCTTGAATGAAATTTTTCCTTATCCTTTTGACAAAAGGTTAAACATGGTATCTTTTCCCCCAAATTCGACAAATATGATGGGAAAAGCGATCCACGTGATCATGTCTAGGAATTTTGTACCATGCGCCTTGAATTTTCTCATGATGACACCTATTTGATGAGATTATTCCCAAGAAACTTGGGAGGGCAAACAATGGAATGGCTATCCAAAATCACACCTCCTGTCAGATCCTTTGATGAATTATTCAACAAATTCATCACTCAATATTCCTACAACATTCAACATGCCATCACCATGCTAGATGTTTGCAATACCAAACAGAAAAACAACGAAACATTCATGGTGTTCCTTCAACATTGGCGATGAATGGTTTCAAGATATCCTCGAGATGTTCCTGAAAAGGAAAAGATGAAAATTTTCATCGACAATTTGAATAGCAAGATGAGTTACATACTCAAACTCCAATGCATACCATCTTTTCATTTTGCCAAATTGATTGAAAATGGCATCCAAGTAGAGGAGGCATGTGTCAAGAAAGGAATATTGAAATTATTCAAAGAAGGAACAAATTCATCCAACTACAATAACAAAAACAACAATAACTTAGACAAATCTAGGTTCTGGACCAAAAACAAAAATATTGGAAATGAAGGAGGAAACGAAGCTAATGATGTGAAGTCCAAACAACCAGTGTTGGCTTTATCAAGCAATCCTCAGGCTACCAAGAATCAAAAGGGTGCTAACCAAGGCACTAACACTTATGCACCCAATACCACTCAAGATCATCTTAACACAAACAACACCAACGATGCTCAAAACAATAACACCAATCGAGGACCTAATACAAACTCACGAGGTAACACCAGCAACTTTCCTAAACGCATTTACACACCATTAGGGCAATCGTTGGAGTCCGCATTCAGAGAGCTCTTGGCAAACAAAATTATCTCTTTACCAACAATCAATAACTTTGAACCACAAGTCAAAACACCTTGGTGGAATGACTCACGTTTTTGTGATTTTCATCGAAACAAAGGACATCAAACAAATGATTGCATGAGACTGAAGAAAATTCTTCAAGACATGATTGATAGAGGCGATTTAACAGTCGATGGTCTCAAGACAAATGGTGACCATGAAGCCTTTAAGAATCCTCTTCCAAACTACAACAAGGATGGAGCTTCAACCTCAAACGATACACATGGAGCTCGTATCAATCACATATACAATAACACCATCAATCGTATATCAATCAATGAAAATCAAATAAATGTCATTACAATCAACGACAAGTGTGAACATGAATCAATCAATGTAACCACGAGAGCTCAAAAATATGTCTTGAAGGGGCATACATCAGCAACAAACACTATCCCCAAAAATCAATATGATCTGGTCAGTCAACTATGCAAAACTCTCGCTCAAATATCTATACTTGAGTTGCGTAAACTTTCACCAAAACACAAGGACATCCTGGAACAAGCGCTATTGGAAACAAATGTACCTCAAGATCTGGATACTGACAAATTCCAAGCCATAGTGGCTCACATGACAGGGCCTCATAATCTCACCTTTTCTGAGCATGATAATATTTCATTGATCCATCCACACAATACTCCACTCCACATTGAAGTCTTGGTCTTCAAACATCACGTCAAAAGAGTATTAATAGATGGAGGAGTTGGACTCAATATTTGTACCTTAAAACTTATTTGTGCATTAGGCTTCTCTGAGCAGTCTATTGATCCATGCAAAAAGATCACTATCAAAGCATATGATGATGAAGAAAGATCATCCAACGGAACAGTGATGTTGCCGATTCAAGTAGGACCAATACAAAAGGACACTATGAGCCAAGTCTTAGGCATAGACCTCACATATAATATCTTATTAGGTCAACCTTGGATACATGAAATGCAAGCAGTACCTTCAACTTATCACCAGTGTATTAAGTTCCCATACAATGGACAAGAGATATCTATTTTAGCATATCATAACCCTTTTCAACATTGCAATGCTATGGGGAGCAGCCCAAGACAGTTTGGTTCCACATAATAAAGAAAAACAACTTTCCTCAGCACCAGATCTTCAACAAGAAAAAAGTCTAAATCTCTATCTATAGATTTCAAATAGAAGATGAAAATCAAAGAACAAGGCATGGGAGAGTACTCTTTGGAACCTTTGTGTTTAGTCAACTTACCAGCATTGCCTAAATCTCATGGGCTACCTTCAGCATCAACATATCAAGCAACACAGCCCATCACTAAGTTTGATGGCAAGTTTATTCAACTAGGCACACTAGCACATGAATCAGAAGAAAAGGACATCCTTAGTTGGCTATACAAGGATGAAGAAGAAGATAGAGAAGACACTATGGAAATAGCTATACCAACACAGTTGTATGGAAAAGGCTACCTAATCATGCAACAAATGGGATACAATGGCAAAGGACCTATTGGCAAGCGTCAGGAAGGTGTCACAGAACCATTAGATCCTCCTTCACAGTTTTGTAAAGACAAAATAGGATTGGGCTATGAACACACTCTACCACCAAGGAAGACACCAAGTAAATATCAAAAACCTCAGTGGAAGGCAAAGAAGAAATAGAAGGAAGACTCATGGCAGGAGGCACTATTTGAATCAGCAGAAACAATATGAAAGGAATGTGAATACCAGGAAAAAGAGAAATATCGAGAGAAATCAGCCATTCAAAAGGATGAAACACCTTGTGCAGAGGTACATCATGTTCAGGAACCTATTTCAAACAAAGAAGAATCGCCCACAGACAACATCATTACTCCCCAAGGAGAGACAGTATATGAACAGATGCAACAAGTAGAAGCAGGATCTGGTACATAATCAAAGATGACTGTCAGATTAGTATCAATCATCAAAGACATGTTTTCACCCTACAACATACCAGTCCATAGCACTGAAAGAATCTGGGATAATACCTCTGAGAATGATTCAAATGAATATGAATGGGGTAGTTGTTCCAATGTTACTGAAGATATTGCTGAAAACACCAGACATACACCCCTTTCTCAAAAAGAACAAGGCACGGAACCTAGACTACTTGAATTTGGTCCATAGAATATCTATGACGCCACGGAAAATGAGCAGTGACATTACAAGCAAGTTTACATGGAAGATGATACCACCGAAGACCTCGACACAATCATTAACTTATTTAATATCTCAGCCAACCTTGATGATACCTCCATCCTGACACTTTCAGCGGCTGAACTCGACCCACCCAATGACTCTTTACCACTCATCTTTCCTAACCACATAGATTGGGATGAACTTGAAAATCATGACATACCAATTTTCCCAAATGATGATTCCATTATCCATTACTTATGTATCGTCAACCCGGAAACAGACTCTACCAGTAAACAAAGTAACGACGTCTGCAATCAAGGGAGTGTCAAGTCTCTCAGTCGCAAAATTGAAAGAAATAAAGGATCTACTTTTGAAAACCAGTCAATGGCAGCACTAGATCACAAAAAAGTAAAAATAAAGGACGCATCTGCAGGTGAAAACCTTTTTGAGGCACCTAAAGATGAGAGAATTAACACTCTTCCTGAACACTATCAGGAGTGATCACCCATATTGATTGAGCCCACTCAATCAATCAACATCGGTACAACAGAAGTAGCCAAAAACATACACCTAGCAGAATCTCTAACAGAGGCAGAAAAACAAGAGTTTATCAAATTCTTTAAAGAAAAGCAAATCAATTTTGTTTGGTCATAAGCAAATATGCCTGGGATTGATCCACATCTAATCATACACCACTTGTCTATTGCTCCAGGGGCTAATCTAGTTAAGCAAAAACTAAGAAAGATGAATCCACATGTAGCACTCATGGTCAAAGCTGAGCTAAAGAAACTATTAGGCGTTGGATTTATTCGACCTATCGACTATGCGGAATGGATTTCCAACATTGTGCCAGTTTCAAAACAAGATGGCAGTATCAGGATATGCACCGATTTTAGAGATGTCAACAAAGCCTGTCCAAAGGATGACTTTCCTTTGCCCAGTATCAACATAATTGTAGACAACACAGCAGGCCATGCAATGTTATCAGTAATGGACGGTTTTTTTGGCTATAATCAAATCAAGATAGCTCCAGAGGATCAAGATAAAATAGCGTTTACCTGTCCTTAGGGAATGTATTGTTGGAATGTCATGCCTTTTGGCTTAAAGAATGTTGGGGAAACTTATCAACGAGCAATGACAACAATCTTTCATGACATGATGCATACCTTCATGGAGGACTATGTGGATGATTTACTAGCTAAGTCATTTACTCGAGCAGAAAATCTAGGCATCTTAGAAAAGATTTTTGATAGGTTGGAGAAATTTCAAGTCAAGCTCAACCCTAAGAAGTATGTCTTTCGGGTAACATCAGGAAATTTATTAGGCTACATAGTCTTAGAAAAGGGCATTGAAGTAGATTCAGCAAAGGTACGAGCCATCATAGAAATGCCACCACCTAAGAACATCAGCCAACTCAGATCCTTGCAAGGACGGCTCCAGTCAATCAGGTGATTCATCGTCCAGCTAGCAGATAAAATCCTACCATTCAATCATTTGCTACATAAGAATGTACCATTCAGATGGGAAGCCAAATGTGCAGAATCATTCTATCAAATCAAGCAATATCTAATGAACCCACCAGTTCTAGTACCACCAATTGCAGGAAAACCACTTATTCTCTACCTATCAACAACAAACATATCACTAGGGGCACTGTTAGCACAAGAAAATTGGGAAGGCAAGGAACGAGCTATCTATTACATCAATAGAACTTTGAATAGATATGAGCTCAATTATACATTCATTGAGAAGGCTCGTCTCATAGTGGTATTTGCTTCTCAAAAGTTCTGATACTACATGCTAGCTCATACAATCAAGCTAGTAGCAATAATTGATCCTCTAAATTACTTGCTCAACAAAGCAACTCTCACGGGTAGATTGGCTAAATGGGTAATGATTCTCAGCAAATTTGACATCCACTACATAGAGCATCGAGCTATCAAAGGACAAGTAATTGCAGATCAATTAGCCGATGCACCACTACCAAATAAACAACCAATGGAGATCTAATTTTCAGATAGGGATGTTCTTACTTGACCACCAAGCAATGGACCCTATACTTTGATGGATCCTACACTCAACATGGCTCAGGTGCTGGCATTCTATTCATCACTCCTGACGGACACACCATACCAAGATCATATAGACTCATATTTTCATGCACAAATAACATTGTTGAATATGAGGCACTGGTTACAGGCATCAAAATGGTTGTGGAATGGAGAATCACATAATTGAAAGTCTACGGAGATTCACAACTAGTCATAAATCAGATCAACAATGACTATCAGATGAAAGATGACAAGTTGCTACCATACAAACGAATGGTAGATGATTTCAAACAATATTTTGTACACCACCTTCGAGAAAATACCAAGGTTGGACAATAGAGCAGTTGATGCAATGGCTACTATCGCTTCACTACTACAAATTCTAGAACAACAGAGTCGTTACGAGTTTCTGGTAGAGCAACTGTTCTCCCTAGCCTATGACAATTTTGCATCCCATGTTATATATGCCTTAACCGGTTCAGACTCTCCGTTATACGGAACAATATACGACTATCTTAAAACCAATACCCTACCCATTGACCTATCTCAAAATAAAAAACGCAACTTCATCCAGCAAGTTGCCCGTTACACTCTCACTGCTGATACTCTTTACCGTCGAGGTCTAGATGGTACTCTTCTTTGTTGCCTTGATCGTAATGAATCTAACTCAACTTTACAAGAGCTTCATGAAGGTATATGTGGCACACATTAAAGTGGTCCTACTCTTGCTAAAAAACTTCTATGAATGGGATATTACTGGCCGACAATGGAAAAGGATTCTTACCATTTTGCAAAGAAATATCCTAAATGCCAAATCCATGGCAATCTTATACATGCACTTGCATAGGAATTGCAACCATTCACAACATCCTGGCCTTTTTGCCAGTGGGGACTAGACTTAGTAGGCAAAATACACCCTTCATCTTCAAATGGACACAAGTTCATTATCACTGCAACAAAATATTTTACCAAATGGATTGAAGCAATCCTCATGACCACAGTGACTAGAAAACAAATTGCCTCTTTCATTCTTAATTATCTGATTTGCAGATATGGCATTCCAAGTTCCATCATCGCAAATAATGGATGACCTTTCAAAAACCAGGATGTGCGAGAACTATGTGAACGATTCAAAATCCAACATCGTTTCTCTACACCTTACTACCCACAGGGGAATGGTCAAGCTAAAGCATCCAACAAAACAATATTGAAAATCCTCAAGAAAACAGTAAATGATGCAGGAAAAGATTGGCATGTGCAACTCAATCCAGCACTTTGGGCATACAGAACTAGCATCCGCACACCTATAGGAGCTACGCCATATTCATTGGTGTATGGATCAGAAGCAATTTTACCTCTTGAGGTAGAAATCCCATCTCTCATAGTATCTTTGAAATGTGTCATTGCGGATGAAGAGTATCGAATAAACCGACTGCAAGAGCTCAAACTTCTAGATGAAAAGCGACAACATGCCTATACTCACCTCAAAGCATACCAACAATGCATGTGCCAAAGCTACAACCACAAGGTCATCCCTAGGATTTTTAAAATTGGTGATCTCATACACAAAGAAAATCCCAAAAATCAACAGGATCGTGAAAAGAAAGGGAAATTTGAACCTAACTGGTTGGGTCCCTATGCCATCATATCAGCCTATGGATCAAGCACCTATTAGCTAACAACTTTAGAAGGAGATGTGCTCGACAAACCAACCAACAACATCCATTTGAAGAAATACTATACTTAAGTAGTCTAATGCACGAAAAAGTCAAAAATACAAAAAATACAAAAAAATCAAAAAAATCAAGAAAAAGAAAACAAAAAGGTGCAATAAAAAGAACTGGTGAAAACTTGGCAATAGGCGCTATTGTGAGAGGACAGCTCCTCTATCTATCTTTACTCTTGAACTTTTATATCCACAATCAAACATTACCGGCCATCGCCCAACACTTTATCAAAATAGCATCATCCAAGACATACTTAGTGTAGTCACTATCCTTGATTATCTGAATCTCATTTCATCATATCCCACCATGGCTTGGTAATCACTGTACATATCCACATTAGGAGGTACATATAGCTAGGGGAAACTTTGATCATCATGTCCAACAACAAATCAACAATCAAGAAAACAAAAACATTGATCACTTAACAGATTCACAACACATGATGGATGATTTTATGAAGTATAAAATGATTGCATCTTGCATGAAGTTTTGACTATTTTTGCACTTGAAATTTTTTTGAATTATTGGATCCTCTACATTTTTTCAACGATGCATCAAGCTAGAGAAAGTCATTGTGACTCCAATATCTTTTTAGTTTTCTGTCTGTGAGGCGATCACTTGTATTGTGCAAATACTTGTCTCAAGACGTGATTCAAAGCATATCATTGAAGACATGGTTCCACTTTACACATGCAACTGGTTTACTCATGTCTATTTATACGCAAGCTGCACTCAAGTCATATTGGTTCAATTATACCTCAACGCTTGTGCCATCTTGCAAAATCAAAAATCATGTAAATTTTTCTCAGGTCATTATGGTTCAATTATACCATTATGCTTGCATAAATTTTCAACATATCCCAACAAATCAATTCTCAATGATGATAAACACAAAGAAAGCAACAACATGTGACTATACAGGAATGACAAATGAAAGAATGAGGATGATTAATTAGTTGCACATCATTATCATACATCTCATTTTCAAGATACATCTCACAACATATCACACATCTCATTTTCAAGATACATCTCACAGCATATCATTATCATACATCATACATCATCACATCATATCCATCAAATATCAAAATCCCATGCATCTATCTAAACATTGCATCATCATAATAGAATCATTAAAATCGTACAAAAAGCATCATCCATAAAAACATCACATGTGGATCAAAGAAAATGGTGTCGTATATATATCTCAAAAATAATCAAGTGTACAAACGATATGTCGTGTTTGTCCCAAATACAACAAAATGATCAAAATACAATGGAGACAAGGTCTCTCAGGTATGACTATCTCCTAAGGGTGATGGTCTCGCAACAGATGTCCCAGCACCTGGATCTCTAGGTGGATCCTAGCGAGTCAGCCCGGTCACGCCTCTTCTCGCGGTCCTCGAACTGGTCTACCTCGATCGACTTGACCTCATCGTTGTGAAACTAGGAACTCTACACTCCCTGGGAACCAGATCCTCATAATGTTGTCGGTAGTACTCAGCCTCCTTGGCTGTATACTGCATCTCCCTCAATGTGTCTCTCATTGAGCCACCAGTCGCCGCCCTCTTTAGACTATCTGCCCGAGCCTCCGCTCGACCCAAGCCCTCCAAAACTATATCCCGCTCTGTGGTTAGCTCTGCAATCTGTCGCTGATGCTCCAACAACTGTGTCTGCAGATGTTGCATTGACAATTGTAAGGATCTAATCTGAGCATCCTCTCGGTGTGTGGGAATCTGAATCTGGAGGGGTACCTGTGTAGTGGTACCCCCTATCCCTCTCCCTGTCCTCGGCACTAGTTGGGGTAAAACATCTAACCTCCTCCTCTAGGTCGGTTGTCTAAAATCATATGTCCCTCCCACAGCTGCTATCACCTCCCCTACTCGCCCACCACCCTCAACTCCAATTGCCAAACCTCCTCTCCCTCTATCCTCCACGGCCCGTCGTACTACTCTCTCCACCCGTATCCCTCTATCCCCACCAACTCCACCTCTATCTCCTTTCCTCCCCCAATCTCTCCCTCTATCCCCACGCTGACCACAGCCACCTCCTCCATCATCATCACCCCCACAATCCCCACCTCCCTCCTCAAACTCCTCTCCCTCCTCTCCCCGTCTCCCTAGCCTCTCGAGTTGCTCATCCTCATCATCATCGAAAGCGGGAATCATCTCCGTTGGATTAGATATCCTAGCCACTGCATGAGCCACAAAAAGCGCGGAGAACTCCTCTGTCATGTCTTCATCCACTACCTCGTAGGCATAGTCCCATATCTGTTTAGCTAGGTGCATGTACTCCTCAACCATCGTCGTGCTATCAATGGTGGGTCCCCACTCTGGCACATCTTGCCTCCATCGAGCATATAAGCATGCTCCCTGTGGTATCCCCTGTTGTCGTCCATACCGTCGCTGAACTCGGTTGTACAGGTATCTCTCAATAACAAAGGGTGTTCGCCCTATCAAATATCAGGACATATAGACATAGGGCATCTCCATCCCATCCTCCGCCCACACCTCACAATCCATATACGGTCTCCAGATAACCGTATCAATATCATCAAGCACTCGCCTCCAATGCTCTATTTTGCCCAGCTTACGTTGGACAACTATCCCTTTGTATCCATAGGCATAAGCACACCCAACAGGCCTGTCTCTGTCTGCAAGTGGCCTCATTGCGATAATGTGCTCCCACGCCCACACCTATAGCAACGTAACCCTAGCTGATAGACTATCGTATCCCAAGTACACCACCTGATGCAAGTCCCTGTATAAGTGGGCCAACATAGCTGACCCCCATGCAAATCGGCAACCCTGTGTCACCATGTCCTCCAAGACCAACCCCCATCCCACTGCCAGTCCCTTTTACCTACGGTCGGGACATAAGAAGCCACCTATAAAACCTGCCAGTATTGATGGTAGAGGAGCGTAATCCAAATCAATAAACTCCTGCCACGGGATCTCATATCCACAAATCATATCATCCTGCAGAATCCGGCGAAGAGTCTCTATACCGCCCTCCTCAGTCTTCTCATATGGAAATAATGCACCTACCATGGGAATCCACAAAATCCGGTAGCAATCCTCAGATGTCACTATAATCTCACCTGTCACCAAATGAAAGGTGTTGGTGTCACTATGCCACCTCTCTACCAAAGTTGTCAACAAACCCCGGTTAATGATATACTGGGGTATCTCTAACAAAGAGGATAGTCCACATCTCTTAATGATGTCCTTGTCTTCCTGTGTTAGTCATGGAATCAAAGACCACGGTCTCAGAAATCGCTCTCGCAACTGCACAACCCCTAGCCGCTCCTATCACAAGCAAAACATGTCCAATATCAGTTCCCTCATCAAATCAAAAATTCATATCAACTTGAAAAACAACTCAAGTTTCACATCCATATCAATATCAAATCCATATCAACTTGAAAAACAACTCAAGTTTCACATCCATATCAATATCAAATCCATATCAACTTGAAAAACAACTCAAGTTTCACATTCATATCAAAATCAGATCATGTCAACTTGAAACATTGAAAATCAAATCAAGTTCATATCAAATCCATATCAAACTCCACATCAAATCAAAAATTCATATCAACTTGAAACGTTGAAAATCAAATCAAGTTCATATCAAATCCATATCAAACTCCACATCAAATCAAACATTCATATAAAAATCAGATCATATCAACTTGAAACATTGAAAATCAAATCAAGATATCTATCAAATCCATATCAAAAATCCATCTCAAAACACCATATCGAAACTCATATCGAACAATTTATCAAAACAACACACAGCAAGCACGCAAACTGACTATCACACCCATCCCAGACAAATTGGCAAACACCTACCTACACCTACCTATCTTCATTCCACTCAAAATCCCTCACAAAATCTTATTTTCTCCAACATTTTCCACCTACGTGCTAAAAACTGTTATCAACACGCTACCCTGCTAGCTATGCGCTATCCAAAATCCTATATGCGCTACCGCATTAACCCTACGCGCTACCCTGTTCTAGCCTTGCGCCACCTAAATCACCCTATCCACTAAACTTTGTCTATGCGCTAACCTAATTTACCCATGTGCTACCTACTTTACCCTACACACTAGCCTATTCTACCCATGCAAACCCCTATTGACCATATGCGCTAGGTCTTACCTATGCACTACCCTTTTCCCCCTACGCGCTAGCTTGTTAGCTCGCTGCGCTAATATCCCTAGATGCGCTATCCTAAACTACCTACGCGCTACCCAACCCACCCTGGACGCTACCCGAGCTTTTAAACCTCGACGCACTACCCTTTTTATCGTATGCGCTAGGGTGCAGACCCTACACGCTAAACCGTTAAAATCCGCAGTAAAAAATGAAAAACATGACTAAAAACGACAAAATGAAAAGCAAAAAGGAGCAAAAATTGATGACTTACCGGTGGTCCATACGTGGCAAGCCTCCGATATCGCCGAACGCGCTCGAATCGATGAGAAACATAGGCAAGCCTCCGATATCCTAAACTACCTATGCGCTACCCAACCCACCCTGGACGCTACCCTAGCTTTTAAACCTTGACGTGCTACCCTTTTTATCGTATGCGCTAGGGTGCAGACCCTACACGCTAAACCGTTAAAATCCGCAGTAAAAAATGAAAAACATGACTAAAAACGACAAAATGAAAAGCAAAAAGGAGCAAAAATTGATGACTTGCCGGTGGTCCATACGTGGCAAGCCTCCGATATCACCGAACGTGCTCGAATCGATGAGAAACATAGGGACCCAGAATTTTGTTTTTCTCTCCAAATGTCACTTTCTCTAAAGTCAACAAGCACAAATGATACAAATAAAACCACTTTTTACCTTTTTATAGGGTGAACGAAAATTAGGGTTACATGGTGGAACATGTATATTGCTCGTGGTCTCACTTCTAACCCTAACACACATCATTATCGGGAGATGAATCAAATTAACGCATTCAACATAGACAAACTTTTAAAAAGCGATGACATTTATCAACACTTATCAAAATCAAATTAAATTTTCAAAAATTTTGATTCATCTCCCGAGGGGGTATTATCAACATCATTTATCAAAATAGGAATATCATTTATCAAATATGGGGCACGACATGAATATCTCGATACACAACATCACACTGATCATAATCAAATTTTGACAACACATCATTTTTCTTTGAATCAACATGTGCACACACGTCACTTCAAAGAGGGGCAAAATGTAGACGTATAAAAATGACCATATTCCTAAATGAATATTTAATGTTCATTTTATTCTCATTCCTCTATTTAGTTAAATCTAATTTAATTAAATCATCCACATTCTTCTATTTAATTAAATAAATTACTCAATTTATTTATTTAAATTCACTTAAGCCTTTTATATCATTTAATTGAATAAATCATTTTATTTAATTAAATCTCTTCTCTCTACTTTTAATTAAATAGTTCACCCCAATTAAATAAATCTAATTTATTTAATCCTCCACTTGCAATCAAATTAAAATAAAGCAATTTATTTTAATTAAATCCTAATATCCCTCACCCACTTGCATTTTCCTACATCTCCCACTTGCCTCCTAACCCTCTTTCTAGATTTTTCTAGAACCCATCTAAACCTAATCAATTAAACCTAAATCCTTCAATTATCCCATTTCACTAAATTTGAGGAGGTCACTTCTCAAATTTGGAATAAAGTCTTCCAAAGGCATTAAAGCCTTTATGCCTTCAACAAGCTAACTTGTTGAATACCCCCAAATTTGGAAGGACTCTTACAAATTTGTCCCCAAAGTCTTTCAAACCATTAATGGTTAACTAACCCTTTGTTGCATGGTTACAGACTTTTTGCCTAACTCAACCCTCATCTAACCCAGGGGTCTCATCAAGCATTCATTGCTTTGACCATGGTTATTCCTTTAACCCTTGCACAAGAGTTTACCCTTTGGGTAAAAGCTTTATCTAATGGATAACCTTAACCTAACCTTAACCCTTACCTCATAAGGTAACCATGAGGTTTTCTCAAGCATTTAATGCTTCTTACATCCCTCTCAAGGAGTCTTATGTTGACAATTGTCACCATTTCATTGGTGAGAATTGTAAACATGGATTGATAACTTTCAATCCTGACCCTTGATAAGATCATCCAATCTTGACCATCCATTGCCCTATTTCTTCTATAAATAGAGCCCTCATCCCTCCATTTTGATCATCCAAGTCTTTAGCATCATACTTATACTCAATTTTAGCAAGCATCTAGCCTCTCTTTGCAATAGAAATAAATCTAATAATCATTTAAGAAGCATTTCTATCATCTTAGATTAAAATCATATAACTAGTATATCATGTTAGGATAGTATTTTTACTAACCTTGTCATCATATCATCTAGTTTAGTTCATTTGTTAGAATCATGCATAGATAGGGTGCATTCATACTAAATTTGATCTAAAGCATCCCTCATTCTTGTATTTGCCATCCCTAAGTCACTTTGCTTAGTGATCTGAGAGCAAAGGCATTGGCTTGAGGGACCTTGTGAGATAGAGAACCATGGAACACTCCTTGGGAAGTTGAGCTATCCTCATAGCTCCATAACTTGCACCAAGAGTCCCATGGGTGTGTGGGCAAGTCTTTGACTAATTTTCACAATTTAAGTTTCATTGAACCGCTTTTGTCGCATACACAAAGAAATCATCAATAGACAAAGCATAATGCAACTACGAGGAGCTGAACCATTATTGGACATTCAACATATATGAAGGAAGAGCGTGATCGTTACTCAGAAGCGCAAAGGAGCTGACGCAAAGTTGCAGAGGAGTCGAACAAACGGAGCTGAACGACAAACGAAGAACAAAGGGGGAAAAAAGCAAACAATGAAAATGTTAGAGTATTCGGGTACTTACTTGATTAATTAAACAATATTTGTTTAATTATTTAAGTTCCCTTTATCTCTTTTACACTTAAGCTAACTTTAGGTGCATATAATTAATTATTTTAATTAATTATTATGTGCAAACCTAGGTTTTCCCTTTTAGGGTTTCTTGACCTATTAAAGGTTGAGTTCTTTCTTTTCATTGTATGAAGAAGGATTATTATTGACAATACATTTTGGAGATTATTGAGCTCTCATCTTTTGGAGCATATTTTTCCTGTGTAATCTTTTCTTCTGTGATTTGCTTCATTGCTTCTCCTTGTAACAGGTTTTTCAGCTTGCAGAGATTATTTGGGCTCCTGTGGTGTTGTATTTTCTCAACACCTATAGAAAATGCCCCAAAAAATCTTATTTTCCCTAAGTTTTTAGGGCAATGGCAGTAGTTCGTACCATGTGGGCCCATAACACGTACGCAAGAAGGCAGTTATGGGTGGTCAACAATTTTTTTGACCACCCATTTTAAACTTTATAATATTAAATAGCTTTTTAATAATATGCATAAGATAATTTATTTAGGCTAATTTTAGTTTTTTTTAAAGGTGATAAACATATTAGTTATTAGGTATTTTATAAATGGATATTGGTCTTTTTGTGTGCGGCTATTGGCGCAACAGAGGTCAAGTATCGGGTGACACTTTGAAATGACCACTTTTTGACCTTTCGACGCATAACGACCCGTAGAAATCTAATCGTTACTATCCAGAAGCCAGATCAATAGCTATAAGCAATTAAGTCGCATACGAAGACAAGACAACAAAAAAAACATATTCAAAATCCGATGTACCGTTTAGGATCTGTGGGTACACGAAATTAGCTATGACGGCTACTAGTGCTCTTCCCCTAAAACCAAATTGAAAAATTGAAACCAAAACTAAACTGAAAAATAACCACTCAACCTAATTTGTTGGATATGCACACACAATGGCTTTATTGACAAGGCGTTAGTTAGACTTTTTTTGGTAGATGCCAGAGCGAAATGAGGTTTCCTGGACAACAATTTTGCAGGTTCTGCTCAAAATGGGTAATGTTGAGGAAGCCATTAAGTTTTGCTGAGAAATGGAACTTAGAGGTATGAAGCTAAGTTACATAACATTTGTGAGTGTTTTGTTAGCATGTGCAGACCTGGCAACTCTTGAACAAGGAATACAAATCCATCAAGAAATAGTTAGGAGTGGACTGGAGTCTATTGTCACTGTGGGCAATGCTCTTTTAGACATGCAAAATGTGAGAGCATAGAGAATGCGAAAAAAAAAATTGTTTCATGATAATGTAATCTCATGGAATACTATTAGTTCAAGAAATGCACAAAATAGATTTGTTGAAACGGCTCCACTAGAAACCTTCAAGCAATGCAATTGGTAGTTGTAAAACAATATTATGTGGTCGTTACCAACATCGGCCTATGCTAAAATGAGAGCTTTGGAAAACGAGTAAACGTCCATCAAAGCATGGTGGTAATTTCCGTTAGGCATTATAGTTGGAAATGCTCTCATAGTTATGCATGCAAATACGATAAAATCTAGAAGCAAAGATAAGGCATGCGAACCGTTTACATAACTCGAAAATAACTATATAAACTTTCAAATTCAAAGAAACTACTTTCTACCAAGCGAAGATTAGATTAATAAAAAGACCTCATTGTACATGGTGGATTGGAAAACTAATCTTGAACCTTATTGTCCAACCATAAGCAAGATTTAGATTATTAATACAACATCATATCAAGAGAACACTTCCTTAACAAATCCTCAAACATAAAATAAACATGAACAAATAAACATATGCATTTAAGAGACACTTGATTCTCTTATCCCCTATCCACCAAGATCTTACATGATAATGATTTGCTCTCAGATTTGCACAATGCAGAAGAGGCTATGGAAGAACAGAGTTGGTTGATTGATCAAAAGTGATTTGAAAGTATGAAGATCGATATGAGATACCAAAATAACATGATGGCATTTAAATTTCAAATAAGCGAGAGGCGCAAAAGTGAAGGGGAAAATTGACTTATAGGCATCCTCATAAGAAATCTCGATTTTGGTAAGAATGTGGGATGAAAGTGTGAGATGGAGAGATAAGCATTTGTCCCACATTCAATATATAGACATTATTGCTGGAGGTTGAAAGGAATAAATTAAATGAGTATGAAATGGTGGAGATTACAGATTTATTAAAAAACGAATTTATGTAAAAAGAGTTTAATGAATTAGATAAATGAATATGTAAATTAATTAATTAATTAAATAGATAATAACATCTATTTGATTGATAAAAAAATTATGGTAATTATGAGAACACTTTTATGTGTCTACACTATCATATTTATATTATTAAATATATAATTAAAAAAACGTTAATGAGGCCAAGTTTTTATATTATTATACAATAACATTAATGAAGCTAAGATAGTATTATGAATATTAAAATTAATTATAATTATTATAATGTATTAAAATATATAATATTCTATCAGCTAAGGTATTCATATGGGCTATTTTGTACTCTTTTGTAAAAAACAAAATAATTCAAATAGTTTGTTTTATGAAAAATATTTGTCATGTATTCATATAAAATTGACACCAAGTTATTGTATCATTGCGAGCAGGCCTGGAATTTGGTATTAACTGTAACAACTTCAAATGATAAAATTGTATATAAGACACTTTAAATTTACTATAATTCATCATTATTTTCTAATTTTATATTTTACTCCCCCAATTAATTCTAAAAATAGGCGTTCTTTATATGAAAGAAACATTTGCCATTGTTTCCGGAAGGATGCCGCTGTCGGCTGAAACCCACCGCGAGAACACGATTATCCGCCTAAGCAAAAGAAAATTATTTATTACATGTTGCCACTCTATCAACGACCTCTGAAAAATCTGACAAAAAGGAAAGGAATGTGAAATCCAACTATGGCACAAGTTATGATCTCAAATTCAACTTTCGCACAAACTATGCAATGAGTTGTTTAGCTGTTGCGACTACATTGTCAACGGTGAGGCCAAACTCCTTGTACAAAATTCCAGCTGGAGCGCTAGCGCCAAAAGTGTCAATCCCCACAGCCTTTCCCTTGGAACCTATATGCCTCTCCCACCCAAAGGTTGAACCAGCTTCCACACTGACTCTGGCAGATACTGCTGCTGGAAGCACACTTTCCTTGTACTCTGGAGTTTGCTCCTCGAATAATTCCCAGCAGACGAAGGACACAACTCTAACAGCTTTTCCTTCGTTGCGGAGAGCAATTCCAGCTTTCTCAGCAATCTCAAGCTCTGAACCTGTACCAATAAGAATGACATCAGGCTTATTACCAGACGAATTGTCGCTGATAATATAGCCTCCCTTCGCAACTCCCTCTACCGAGGTACCAGGAAGCTGAGGAAGCTTTTGACGTGAAAGAGCATGGACTGATGGCCTCTTCCTATTAAGTACAGCAACCTTGTATGCTCCAGCTGTCTCGTTTCCATCAGCTGGACGGAACATTAAGATGTTTGGCATTGCTCTGAAGCTTGCCAAGTGTTCTACTGGTTGATGAGTGGGCCCGTCTTCTCCAAGACCAATAGAATCATGGGTCATCACATATATTACCCCAGCTTCACTCAGCGCGGAGATTCTCATTGCAGCTCTCATGTAGTCCGTGAAAACAAAGAAAGTAGCACAGTAAGGAATGAGGCCACCTCCATGGTGGGCTATTCCATTGCATATTCCTCCCATGCCATGCTCACGCACGCCGAAACGAAGGTTACGCTCTGCGGGGGTATCCTTCTGGAAATCCCCAAACATTTTTAACAAAGTCATGTTAGATGATGCAAGGTCTGCACTTCCACCTACGAATCCAGGAAGAACCCTTGCAAGTGCATTCAAACATTGCTGAGACAAGTTTCTGGTAGCATCCGCGGGGCTCTCTGGGGTGTATGTCTGAAAATGCATGAAAAATCAGATTTAAACATTGCCAAAAACTTGCAACCTGACTGAAAAAAAAATTTACGAAAAATGACCATAGTAGCTGAATGGGACAAGAAAATGTATGATAAAAGCAACAGCCTTGAGTTCTTACCGGGAGTGCCTTCTCCCACCCTTCAGGCAATTTACCAGTTATTAGTGCGTTGAACTCTGCAGCTTCCTCAGGGTATTTCTTCTCATATCCTGCAAGTTTAGCTGTCCACTCTGCTTCCACAGCTGCACCCTTCTCGATGTGCCGACTCCAATGGCTGTTTCCATAAAATATAACGCCATTAAGATAATTGAATGAGATCTCACGAAGAATAAGTTTGTCTACACTGAAAAGAATGATACCTCTTAACATCCTCAGGAACATGGAAAGGCTCATAAGGCCAAGCCAAATTCTGTCTGGTTGCCTCAACCTCCTTTGCACCCAAAGCACTTCCATGCACACTGTAAGAGTTTGCCTTATTTGGCGATCCAAAACCAATAGTAGTAGTGACCTGGAAAAAAGCAAAGGACGGTCCATGACTTCAAAGATTCAGAACTTATTTCCTTCTCCATAAATTTAAACTCCCGATCTATCATAATTGCAGATTACATCAAAAAATGCATTTGCCACTAAGGAGTATAAACTGCAAACCTTAATTAAAGTGGGTTTGTCCTTGACAGACTTTGCCTCCTCAATAGCAGCACGAATCTCATCATAACCAGTATTACCATTCTTAACCCAGATAGTGTGCCATCCCAAACCTTCAAAACGAGTTACAACATCTTCTGTAAATGCAATCTCTGTGTCACCGTCTATGGAGATATGATTATCGTCGTAGAAAGTAATTAGTTTGCCAAGCCCCCAGTGGCCAGCCAACGAGCACGCTTCATTGGAGATCCCTTCCATTTGGCAGCCATCACCAACAATACAGTATCTAGGAAATTAAGAACACAATTTAGTAACTTCGAATGCTATTGAAGCTATTGATCGAATTCAATGAAAAAGAAATGTAAATAAGGAACTTACGTGTAATGATCAACTATGGTACTGTCTGGCTTATTGTATCTAGCAGCCAGATGTTTTTCAGCAAGAGCCAATCCGACTGCATTGCAAATTCCTTGACCAAGTGGCCCTACGTAGGAGAAATTTAAAAAGCCATCAAAATCCCTCATTTCTTGAACAGAGTCAGTGTCGCAAAATGAAAAGTGAATATGATAATTAAGGAAATGTGCACACCAGTTGTAACTTCCACACCAGGGGTCTCAAAATTCTCAGGATGTCCCGGCGTTTTGCTTCCCCACTGACGGAAGCTCTTCAAATCCTCTTCCTAAAATTATCAAGAATATATGCTATCAAACTCAACTATATGGCAAACCATTATTATCATTTGCTGATAAAGAAGCCAGATCCATTAGTGTGGGGAAACCAAATGCATTTTATTCACTTTCCTCGATAACTATAATGTTTCAATTCCCATTACATAAATGCACTTCATGCTTGTAAATTGTGAAAGCAATAAATAATTATAAAAATCAAACTCTTTCTCAAATCAAATATAAGGTGTAGAACTCAGTAGAAGCAGATGTGGTGGACTGGATTGTTATAATGTATCTGGTCTGGTCCCAAAATTTTCAAAATAGTTACAAATCCAGCAGGGTTTGGTTAAAATGTGCTTTGGTCCCAATGCTTGGAACCCAATGGACATAACCTATATTTCTACGTTATTAAAATTTGATACTCTCTTCTTCAGTTCTGAATATCTTCATATTTTATTATTTCCAGAATTCTGTGCAGAAATTTGATGTTTAATAAGTTCTATTTTATAAAATTCCAATCAGATTTTTCAGAGCCTTTATAAAAATTCCAAAATTTTCATATCATTTTCACCTTAAAACAAATTAAATCTCCCAAAAAAAATACAGAAACCACCAGAGATGGTGAAAATTTAGAAATAACCTGTCAAATTACGATCCAAAAACCAAGGTTCATATAATAAACAGGTTGAAGCAAATCCAAATTTCATATTTGAGAAGATATAACAAAGCAAATCCAAACTGAGACTACACTAAGCTTGACATCACCAAGGAAATGAGATAATCCAAGCTTCCCCTGGCCATAGTAGACACGAGGTACAGTTCCCAATTTTCTAATCAACCTCTTAGTGTCCCTGTTTAGCTCTCTATAATCATATTTACAGAAAAAAAAAATCATGCTTAGAAGCAACAGAATCACAGAACAAAACTGCAATGTGCTGGTCTCTACAGAAGAAACAGGCCCAATTCCCTATTCTACGTCAAACTTTCTATCCACCTTACACCATCATAATTAAGCTAATCATACCAGCCATCATCCCTATTTTAGGATTAACCCACTCATATCAACGTGCCCATGTAATGAAAATTCACTACATACCTAAGACATGTAAGTGCTTCCAGTTATAGACTAACCTGATCAAACTGTCCTTCCCTATCTAATTCACAAAGCATTACCATAGCCTAGATCCATTCAAACTGGAAGATCGGATTAGCTATTCTTACGTACAGCTATCCAGAACAATGGAACACTATTATACACAATGCTCAAAAAAACACCATTATAAACACTCCAAACTTCAATCTGACTAAATATCCATCCAACATGTAATGACCCCTTTTGACATCAATGGAATGTGGGGTCCACTACTCTAATCCATAGCTTATGTGGCTGTCACCATAGGAATAGCAGATAGATAGATTGAAGTTACTTTAGTACGGATTAAATTAACTAACGGAAGATGGAAAACTGCCCATTCAATGGGAATTTCTCCGACTATTGCAAGCACATGCCACCTATTGGGTGAGTCACACTAAGCACATGCCACTACCTATTGGGTGAGTCACACTAATTCTTACAAAAACTACAAGTTTACTTGCCAACAAGGAAAACGGTGCACAACGAGAAGCCTTGCCTTCAACAGCAAACCAAAACACCCCATTGAAATCAATCATTGCTACAAGACTATTGAGAGTCACTTGGATGCTCTCAATGTTGAATACAAGATAAACAAGGTTGAGTTTCAAGTAGACATTGTTGGAAATATTGTCATTGATGTCAAAGGTAATCAGTGGAGATTGTTCGAATGTTGTCATTAATGTCGAGGTATTCGTTATGACTATTGATAAATACACGAGATTGTGAATCTCATTACTGATGTAAAAAGGTACGTATAAGTTTGTCGAGTAAGAACTTAGCAAAAGTTCTGTTGGAACTCATAAAATTTTGAAAAACAGTGGCCCATTTTAAAAATTCTGCTCTGCACTTTCAGTGGCACTTGATGAATCAACCTGAATCGCCTAGTTTGAGGGCATGAAAACTGAAGCCAGCATCCTCCCCTCATGTGCCTGTGAAATATGGGGAGCAAAGAAGCTTTCAGCAAATGCAATCGGCCTGTGTAAAGCATTTTTACTTGGGCCCCAAAGAAGGTTTTAAAAGGCCAGGGAATTTTCCATGTAAATGCCACCTGGCATAACCATTTATCCCACATTTGGTCGTGGGGAGGAAATGTATTGTGTTTAAATACAAAGCCGCACACTTCTTGAGTGTCAAAGCTTAAGGGCTTTTGGCAAGACGTGGCTCGTGGCCCAATGGACCCCCCGTGCACACGCATCTCAAGGTGTCTGTTGCGACCATTTCACACATCGCCCCATTAAAATGGGGACCCCTTCTTTTTTGCTCGTTTTTGCTCGCCTTTCTCTTTGCTTTTTAGGGTTTTGGTTTAGTATGTTAGTCCTCTGGATTAGGGTCAAGCCTTAGGGTTCCCGTTTTAGTGTTTTCAGGCCAGAGTCCAGTCAATCTTGAGAGCTATTGAGCTTCCTCCCGTAGGATGCAATTTTGAATAAAGTGAATTCATCAGAGGTCTAGAAGGTTGGTCTAGTTTCAATTGGAATTCTGAACGCAAGTCCAAAATTTTGCCTTAGTATTGATGATGGGATTATGAATCTTTGCCCGGGTGATTTTTGACCAAATTTTGAAAATTTTGATAATTGATCCCGAGTATTGGAAAGGTCTTATTGTTGCCTTGTCAAGTGACTAAAGTCCCGAAATCGTGATATTTTGGCCTGTGGAAGCAAAATCGCTCCTGTCCCTCAACCAGGGACCAGGGCGAAAATGATGTTTTATGCATCTTGATTGTTAATTTGTTTCATTTGTCTTGTGCAGGGTCCGCCAGGAGATGTGTTTGAACGCAAATTGAAAGATTTGGAAGATTTTTTGAAGCTTAAAATGGCGAATTTTTGGAGTTTGAAGACAAATCGCTCCTGTCCCTCACTGAAGGACCGGAGCTTGTTTCTCAAAATTTTGCTGTCCTTGCAGGATCAAGACGATTTTTGGATTGGAAGAGATAAAGGGAGGCATGTTCTTTCCGTTGAATATAATTTGAAGAATTTCGCAAACATGGAAATTTGCCAGGAGCAAAAATCGCTCCTGTCCCTCACTAAAGGACCGGAGCTTAAAATCCAACCTTGCCTTGTCCTTGCAAGATTTCAACAATTTCGCGATTTGAGGAGAACCAAGGAAGAACATCTTATCAGTTGAATATAACTTGAAATTGCCAACGTAAGGAAAATGGACCCTAGAAGCAAAATCGCTCCTGTCCCTCTGCCAGGGACCAGGGCGAAATTTGATGTTAGCTCCCGTCCCTCTCCCAGGGACCAGAGCGAATTTCATTATAGGGCAAAATTTGGGTGAAGATCAAGTAAGTTTTAAGTTTGAGGCAGGTAAAGAAGGTATAACGGACCCATTGAAGACAAATTGAAGATTGCAAGACACCGAAGCGAGGCCCATATTTGCCTAGGCGCTCCTGTCCCTCAGTCAGGGACCAGAGCGATCTCTTAGACCAATTTCTCAACAAGATAAAACGAATGCCATGCCAAGGATAAGTGAAAGGGGGCACAACAAGTCCGTTGAAGACAAATTTGAAAGTTAGCAAAGCACGATTGAGCCTACAAGTGTAAATTCGCTCCTGTCCCTCAGCCAGGGACCAGGGCGAAATATTAGTTATGTTGCCTTCCTTCCAAGTTTTAAGTCACTCCAAGTCAGGGTACAAGGAAGCAATGATGTTTGGAACGCCTCGACAAAGAATGAAGTTACAAAGATCGCCAAAGATGAAGAATTTGCACTATATGCCCAAGTTCGCTCCTGTCCCTTAGTCAAGGACCAGGGCGAAATCTCTAAATGAGCTTAAATTTTGAATATCAATTCCATTTCATACGTTCAAAAAGGATCAAAGGACATTGTTTTACACTGTGAAGGCAATTGAGAGTTGATAGGAACAAGGATGAGCCCAAGACACCAAGGATCGTTCCTGTCCTTCAGGCAAGGACCAGGGCAATATTCAATAAATCAATCATTCTTTTCAAAGATCACCTCAAAACAAAGATCAACAAGGTTGAAAATGTCATTTAAAGGGTGTTGAACAAGAAGTTAAGGTTAAAGGATGACAAATTTGGGCTAGAACACAAAGTTCGCTCCTATCCTTCAGGCAAGGACCAGGGCGAAAATTATTCAAACATCAAATGTGCCTAGTTAAGGACGAGTAAAGTATGCGTGGAGTGAAGGGATAACGTTGTTATTTGCCTTGTGATGTAGATTGGCGATCAAAGAAACAAGGATCAAGGAGAGCACAAGGTTCGCTCCTGTCCCTCACCAAGGGACCAGGGCGATATTGACCTTAAGAGGCATTTATCCACAAAGTTGAATCAATCAAGCTCGAGATACCCAACGAAGATGCCAGTTTCCACGTGGAGAAGGTGGTTTTGAACGTAAAAGGCAAGAGAATCAAGGCTAAAATGCTAATTCGCTCCTGTCCCTCTCCCAGGGACCAGAGTGATATGGTTTGTATTTTTTTTTCATCTCCCAAATTTTGGCGCTAATGACATTTTTCAAATTATATTAAATGCTAAGATCGATGAAATTTGAAATATTTAATTAAGTTAGCATTTTAAAAAAATTGCGCAAAACATTTAAATTAATTATTTGTGGCCTTTAAAAAATCGAATTAATTAAAAACGAAGGCATTAAATGAATTAATGATTATTTTAAATAAAAAATTGGGGCGCTTGGGTTTTATTTGCTTTATTTTACAAAGTCGGCCTTAATTTTTATTTAAAATTTGTTTTTAATTGCCTCATTTTCACAAAGTCGGCCTAGAGGTAATTGAGAGGGCAAGCGCCTATAAAGGAAGGGTAAGTTATTACATTTCAAAACATCATTTAACATCCTTTGCATGCAATTTGGAGAAGACAAGGAAGTGCAAAATTATCATTAAAGAGGTGTGCGAATTGTGTTTTAAGAGGTGTGCGAATTTCATCAAGGATACAAGGTGCGAACATCATCAAAAGGAGTGCGAGTTTTGTTCAAGTGAAGCAAACTTGCCACCAAGACATTGAAGACCCCCCAAAGGTGGCGAAGTTGCTAAGGAGGACGTTCGCTTGAGAGAGATCACGTTGAAGTCATCAAACCTTGATTTTTGCCTAGGCGAATTTCTTAATTTTGCATTTTAGAGGTAGCTCTCAAGTAAGGTATGGCGAAATCTTCTCTTGTTTTGAATTTTGATCGTCATGGCCTTAAATTTTGAATTTCAAGTAGCTCAATCGTATTTAGGAAATGATAACTCAAGGACTTATCATGAAGTTTCCTAAATTTAATCTCTAATCTATAGTTATACCTTGCAAAATCTAGTTTCTTATTATGAAATGTTGTGTACGTGTTACAATGGCGACCCCGAAGGCGGGAGCATCCACCAGTCGTCCAGCTCTCATGAAGGAAGATCAAAAGAACGAAGAACTGGAGACCAAGATCGTGTCTAAGTGGAGCAACATTGGAGATACCAACTTGGGCAACTTCAGCACGAAGAAGTTTCGAGAGGTCCCTTATATTGGCAAGCCATCACCTGTCGCCAGAAGGATAATTGAAAGTGGCATCATTAAGGCGGCTGGCTTCCCTCCAGCAGTCCAGTGCCATGAGTTGATGATCGAGTGTGCTCATCATTATGATCCACAGTCCAGAACGATCGTGTCTAAGGAGGGAAACACTTTGGCTTACCTCTCAAAGGAAGCTATAAGTGAGGCTTTCCATCTTCCAAAGCACAGAGATATGGTCTACAAAAGCATAGAAGGAGCCAGGTCCATGTACGAAGATGATCCTGATGCTTGCTTAAGCATCATCAACAAGAACTGGTTACTCAAGAGTCGTCCTCGCCTAAGCAAGATCCCGAACACACCACATAGGATCGATTTCCAGGAGGAGTACAGAGATTTGATAACGATGCTCAACCGAGTCATAGGAGCCCCTCAAGCCTTCTATTTCGAGAAGTGGATGTTCTACTTCATCCAGGTGATAGTTCATGGAAAAGGGACAATTCATTGGGCTAGAATGATTAGCCATTGCTTGGACGTACAGTTAAGGAGACTGAAGGCTACCAAGTCCTTTCACATGAGTTCATACGTCATATATGCCTTGATCAGGAGCTTTGAGTACGCAGGACTACCTCACAGAGGAGTGATTGGAAGAGGACCTAGCGAGGTCAGAGTTTGTGATTCTTATGTCCACTTGCATCATCCGCCAGGAAGTAACTACAAGTTAGTCAATGATACCTTCACGATGAACATCACAAGGACGTTGCAAGGTGGGATTCACAATAGACTATCTCAGGATGCACAGGAACTAGTAAAGAGGTACGGTGCTTGGTTTATCCAATTTCCGAAATTTACTTATATCAAAGTTCATGGATGTCCTTCACCTCCATACATGTTGCCGAGATATCCGACAGACAGAATAGTGTTACTTGAGGTAACAAGACAGTTGGCAGCTTATGCGAAGGCATTCAGACACAGACATGGAAATGGAGTTCCTGTACCTATCATATTGGGCAATTCAGTTGAGGTATGTCCTAATGCTCCAGCCATGGATGACGCAGAAAAGGAGTTAGCTTTGTATTCTTTTTCATTCTTTGCCTTGAGAGAGAGCTTTGATCCACATGGATATATAGAGGAGACAGTCGGTAGGAAATTTAAGCATGAGTTTCAGATAGAAGATTTTATGATGAATCTCTTAGACGATCTTGAAGTGAAAAGAAAGATGCATTCTAGATTGCCTTTGGATTTCATCAAGAAATGCAAGATTTACAGAGTGGCCTACCAAGCTCAGGACAGTGGCAGACATCTCCAATCATCCTATGATCGAGAAAGCAAAACAGTGAGGTTAGATTGGAATGAGCCCGAGGTTGTGGATCTAGATGCTCTGATGGCTCCAGTCTTGTCTTGTACTCGCAAATGGGTTGATGTGCAGCATCAGAAGTTGAGAGAACAGGGC
This sequence comes from Cryptomeria japonica, assembly GCF_030272615.1. Classification (NCBI taxonomy): domain Eukaryota; kingdom Viridiplantae; phylum Streptophyta; class Pinopsida; order Cupressales; family Cupressaceae; genus Cryptomeria; species Cryptomeria japonica. The sequence continues at coordinate 209,093 of NC_081413.1, forward strand.
ATAGCTATGACTTTCACCTTGGAGGAGAGACCAGCTGAAGGTGGAGCAAGTGTAAGCGAAGGCAATCCTAATCCTAGAAATACAAGCGAAGGCAACCTTCGAAGCGCAAGTGAAGGCAATCTCCATCCAAGAGGTGCGAAGAGGAAAGAGAGACCTGAAAAAAGAGAATCTTCCAAGAAGAAGCAAAAGGCCAACCGAGATCGTTCATCCGGTACATCTTCTCGACAAGAGAAGATGACATTTGAGATAGAAGAGTCTATGGAGTCAATGGTACAGAATGATAAAGAAGGACAGGCACCAGGTGGATCTTTCCAAGACAATGAGTTGCATGAAGATAGAGAAGATAATGAAGTAACATCTCCTCCCAGAGAAGAAGAATTGCTTAAGGAAATACAGGTTAAAGAGACAAGATCTGCCATCCCAGATTGGTTGAAGGAAAGATTAACGAAGGTGATTGTAATCGAGGACGAGGACAATGTGATTGATTTGGAGAGCCTTGTTGGACATTCCCAGGAAGTGACAGAGAAGAGGAAGGCTACCAAGATGTCCAAGATGATTAGAGATGAGACTAGATCCAAAAAATTGCAGATAGCTACACCGGCAGTGGACAAATATGAAGGTGAGATCCTCGCAGAAGAATATGATGTAGAGACATTTGAGCTAGGTCCATCCACAGCTGAACAAACAATGGATGATGCCACCGATTCATTTGAGGCACTGAAAGACAAGCTTAGAGAAGAAATGGAAAAGAATAGAAAGCTTGAGAGAGAGGTCGGTGCATGGAGAACATATTTCAGCCATCTCAATCAGCCTTTAGGACGACGGGATCCAGCGAGATCACCCGTACAGGCACTTCCCCTTCAATCAATTGGTGAGGCAGAGAGATTCAGGAGTCTGGTCCAGCTTATGAGCTCATGGATTGACAAATCTCATACAGTTGCCGTAGAATTTGCAACAAGGATGATGAAGACCATTCATAGGGCTATCCAGGTTCTTGAGATCATCCACAATTTGATGATAAGAGTAGCCGCTTTTGCTCATACCAAAGATGTTATCATTCCTGTCTTGCAAGTAATCAGACAAACATCAAGGAAGGTCTTAGCGCAGGAAAAGATCATGGATGGAGGACCTCACAGTTTACTTCAGTGGTCAACCTTACTCCAGATGAAGGAAGTTCTCTTCGAGGACATCAGTACTAGATGTAGCCATGTTGAGGAGGTTATCCACCCGATCCAGGACAGAGTATTTGAGGTACTACGTACCATTCTTGGCAGGAGGATCGAAGTTGAGACAGATGTGGATTTGCAGGAATTGGAGGATAGAATTAAGGTCATCTTTTGCAAAGATGCTAATGTTATCACAGATGAGCAACGGGACCAGATGTTTGCTACCATGCTCCTGATTGAAAAGACTAAGGAACTTGAACCTGGATGGGACGCTGCTCTTCTCAAGGCATTTGATCAGGTCATCCACTTGGAAGAAAGAATGAGGAATCTTCCCGAGATTCCAATTGCTGAGATCGAAAGAATCGTATCAAGATTCATTGTATATGCTAAAAAGGAGCATTGGAAAGGGAATAAGATTCTAGATGAGAGGTTGTTATAGATGACATGGCACCTTAATTGTCATTGGTCTATGTCTCCTAGATTTTTGTGCCAAATTTAATATTTGGCTATGCATTTAATATTGTTCAGTAAAAAGGAGGCTATTTGTAATAAACCCTAATTAGGGTTTAGGTGTCCATAATCTTGGCCATTGATCTTCTTTCAATCTGGACCGTTCATTGTAATTGAGGATGCTATTTATACCCTCATTTCTTTTCATTTTGTAATCAATCAGAGAGTTAGAAATTATTGATGTATTAAGCATTAGAGAGATTAGAGTTTAGAAGCAAGTTACTTTTGTAGCAAGATTGAGCTTTGAGAAAGGAATTCAAACAATTGTTGTACATGATGGCTTTGAGATCAATAAAATATTGAAGTTATGGTGTTTTATTGCAATTCTCGTGGTTATCTTCATGGTTGTGCACTTTCTTGAATCATTCTCAATCAAAGTAGTGTTTTAGTTCGAAGGACAAAGTGTTGGACTTGATCTTTGGTAGGATTCACTATCCAAACCACTAGCTTCTTGCTGATTGTAGGAACGCCTTGCGTGGTCGACTGGAGATACTTGAATCGCTTAAACCTTCAATCGTTGTTGTATCTTGGATATGTACCTTTGTGGTAGTGTCTTTGATCTTTGATGTATTGAAAAATCATTTGTTACCTTAGAAGATCGCACCAATTTCAATTGAGTTGTTGATTTATGGCAATATTGAAGTTGGTAGAATTTTGCCAAGTCTCGTCCACATTGAGTCATTCTTAGGGTTAAACTAGATTAGACCTCTTGCAAACCCTGCTCTTTTGATATTTTTTTAGAGCTTGTTTAGTTTAGAAAATTCTTCGGAAACGTAAGGCCCCTTGATGACACAGCAATCACAACGACCACTGGTGCTTATCCTCACGTAGAGACCCTACTAAAAAGAACATTGGAGTCATCCTAACTGATCCTTCTTGCGATATCTTCAGCAGTTAGCGACTTTATTCAAGAGAGGATAAGATGCCTTTGGGTATTTTATTCTGTGTATGATTGTGTACAAAATACACGTCAACAGTGTCCAAATTTTGGGACAAGTTGGCGAGAAGGGCTAAGGGTTGCGCAAATCAAGAGATCCAACGGCAGGTCCGAGAAAGATCAACGATGGAGTACAATTCCGGGACTATTAGCGACTGTCGTTGTACTGCGACATAAAGTGCCTGAAATGTTACTCCATCGCGACTTGGCGACCAAGGCAGGTCTAATTGGCAGACAGGTGGTGCCCAAATGGTGGTCGGCTGGATGCGCTGTCAAACCAAAGAGTGACTTATCGAACAAACCTTGGCCACGATAGATCTCTAAAAGGATTGACTGAAAGCATCAGTTCCATCGGCATAAAGTACATCAAAGAAATCAAGACTGGTCCCGCCGATAAAATAAAAAATATCGATGAGACATGTAAACAGCTCGTCGAGGGAGGAAGTTTGGCCGAAAGAATAATATTGAACAAACCAACAGAACCAAAGACACATGGCAGTTAGAGGGTGGCGCCCAGATGGATTCAAAGGCAAACCAGTGGCTGAAGGAAGCAAATCAGCCAAGGTAAAGGTCGAGCAGATCAAGGAAGATTGGTCAGTGATGCGAAAGATCCAACGGTGGTCACTATACCGCGATAGAAAGAAGCTTGCCAGTTATCCCCCGCGACATAGCGACATAGCGACTGGCGAGGTGGCAATTGAGGTGGTCGTCCAAGTGGGCTCAGAACGAATCAGGATGTGCCACGTGGCAGAGCGTAGAAGAAGAACCAAGGTGGGCCCAAGTCCAATGGCAGGTCCAAGTGGCGAGTAGGTGGATCCAAAGGCGAACTAGGAAGAGAAGAGGAAGTGGTGGGTCCGACCGTGCTCAGGTGGCATGACAGGTGGAGTCCAGAGGGACTCACGAGCCAATCCAGAGGTGACATGTGGCAGAGATCTGTGTGGGAAATTCAAAGTTTAAAATATAGTTTCAGACTATAGTGAAAAGGCAGAAATTTAAATGACTAAGCTCATCTGAGAGATTGATGGCTGAGGGATTTTTTTTTTTTTTTGCCCGAATATATAAGTATTATATATTGTTGAAAGGCTCTAAAAACGAGGAATCCATTTCTGCAGTCAAGTGTAACCCACGGCAAATATTTTTGGGGCAGTTACCTCGAGATCTCAGAATATATTTTTCAATCAGAAAGAGAAGATTTTCAGCAGGCCAAGTGTGTGGGCCATTAATGCAAAAATTTAGGACAGTTGTCCTTGTCTGATGAAGCCTAATCTCGGTCCCTTCTTATTCTGAGGTCTTCTCATTTTGTAGGGGTTCTAGATTTTTGTGAGCAAGGCTCTTTAATCTTGGTTTCCAATTATGAGTTTTTCCAAGTTTGTAATATAATGTCTTTTTTCAAGTAATGGAGTATATCTTCTTGTTGTAGGTGTTTATGTTGCAGGTTCTTATGCATGTAAGGCATGCATAAATTCACACAGAATTGTCTCTAGATATATATTTCTTTGTTACAAATTAAATCCTCAAGGAGGCTGGAATTTGTCATCTCAAGGAGATTGTTGTGATTGTTTGTGGGTATTCTTCAAGGAAGAATTTAAATTCTGTAATCAATCATAAATAATGAAATATATTTTCAAGATCTGATGATTTTGTAAATGAGTTGAGTAATGCAAGGCATTAATGCAGAAATATTTAATGATGAAGATGGATTTGCAGTAGAGGTTTTTCGTTTGCAGTTTGATGTATGACTCTATGCCCTTGGATAAGGCACTGGTCTTGCAGATTCTGGGGATTCTCAGAGATTTTTAAAATCAAATATCCATTTACTTTTATGTTTGTAGTTTTAGTTTGTTCCACCTATCTCATGCTTCAACTTAGTTGAGATGTCAATGTAGATCAAGCCCATCTGCAGTAAGCTCCTAGTCGTTTAAGCCTTATGAGATCTATCTGCTTTTATTGATGTTATCATATGCGTGTAATGGGTCCGAGTCAATGCATCAAAGGTACACCCACCTAGGTTTTGCAAAGCCTGGAGAGTAGAAAGATTCAAATCCTTGTTATGTTGTCCAAGTTCTGAAGTTCTTCATTGTATGAAGTTGGCTATTTCATAGATAGATTGCAGGTGAACTTGGTTTGCTCATTTTTTTAGAACAACAAGTTCTCTTATGAAGACTACTGATAATATAGAGAAAGTATTGAAAGTTTATTTGACATGAGTTGGTGATCAAAAATAATAGAGACAAGAAAAATCTATATTAATACAAGACAAAGACAGCGACAATTAACTTATTCAGTGGAGAGACTCAAGGACATGAATAATATTATGATCAGCAATCAACAAAGCAGCAACTTCATGAAAATAGCGACTGAGAAAGTATAGTTACAGCGATGGGCATAGTGACTAAAGGGAAGCACTAAAGACAAAGAACAAGGCAGCATTGGGACTCCATAAAGCATCGCTGGTAATAGCTGGTGTATATATAAATTATAAACTAGGAACATAAAGAAAATTATATCATTAACTAACTAATGCATTAAGGAACAAGCCCGATAAAGATTAAGAAAGGAACAATGATTCATTCTGAATAAACTACAAGGTGGTGTGGAGAATAAAGATTAATACATACAAGAAAGCCCAAATTATGAATATAGACAATGACATAAGGGATTTAAAAATCATTATGATGGTCGACTTCCTCATATGGTGGATCTCCAATGTAGCCGACATCATTAATATGTGATCAATGATTATATTACAAAAGACTTTGTTGATATGATATGGTCAACCTCAATGCTGGTCGTATTACTCATAATGTGGCTGATGTCTTCAATTAGTGTATATGTGACTTCAAGAATAAATAAAGGAACTGATATGTTTAGCCAACATTAGCAAGACAATGATAATATTGGAGATACATATATTTAAGGAAGCATTGATTAGAATGAAGACAAATAAGGTGCGACCCAAGTTCATAAGAATAGAGACTTTCTTTGGTGACGACAAATAATAGGTTGGTGGTTTAGTTTAAAGTCAGTGATATTGGAGATTATCATGACTAATGGCTGAGATATTCTAAATAAGAAGCAAAATATTAATAAAGTATAAGCGGTGCGATCCTCTTAAAAGCAACAATCTCCTAACGATTAGAAACAATAAATAATATGAAGTGACTAATACAACGCTTGATTTCATTAAGCAAAGAGCAGCAAACATATTTGATAAGCAGTGGTTAGAAGCAAATAAAAATAAAATAAAGCTTGCTAATGATAAACAAAAGGCAATGACTATGTTAGAGAAAGTCAGCACTCAAGAAAAAAATATATACATTTGTTAAGTGACTAAGATGAAATTATAGATTGTTTTGAGACGCATCTTTTCACACAGATAACTCCTTGGAAGGAGTTCGCACCTCTCATGAAGGGTTATGTGGGAAATATAAATATCATATGAAGTGTTGTGTGTTACGGGGTGTGTGCACAATGCTGACGAAATAACTCTGGATCAAAAAGTACACTGCTGTGTGTGTGTGTGTTAAATATATATCATATAAGCCAACAGAGATATAATATGCAGATTTAAAAGAGTTTTTAGAGCCAGATCTGCAACAACTTAGATAATTATGTTGGTGTGAGTGTAAGAAGACAAAAGCTTATGCACCAAAGAAGAGAAGAGTATACAGATTAAATTAAAAGAAATTGAGAAGAAGAATGCAAACTTTATCTAGAAGATTATTCCAGACTTGTGAAGACTTTGTGTGATATACATACCGGATTGAGAGTGGGCATTTATAAGAATATCATTTCAGAATTGACGAGCAGATTTAAAAGTAATATAAGAGCAACTTCATAGCAGATTGTGAAGTGAGTTTTGGGGCAGATTCAAAGGTAATATAAGACCAACTTCATAGCAGATTGTGAAGTGAATTTTGGGGCAGATTTAAAAGTAATAGAAGATCAATATTATATCAAACCTGTGAAGAGAGGTTTATAGAAGACTTGTGATCAATTTGAGAAGGTAATCATAACAAATTGAAGAAGTGAACTAAGGCATAATTTGTCCATCATTCATTGAGATAGCAACATTGTTAAGGTGGAAATTCAGAAGTGGGAGTTGGTGCTTCCAGTGGGTTGGTGCCTACAAATTGTGGGTGTTGGTGCTTCCAATGGGTTGGTGCTCACAAATTCAGAATTGGGAGTTGGTGCTCACAAACTAACTGAGGGGCTGGTGCCTCTAGTAGGTTGGTGTCTACAAACATTGTAAGAGAACAATTATATAAAAGCATTAATTTGTCAAGGTTTTCTTATATTTGGGTTTCCATGTAAAACATTGTGTTATTGTGTTCTTACTATGTGCATGATTGTTGGAAGATAGTGAATAATGCTATTATGATCAACAAAGTTTAAATAAGTAAAGTTCATTGTTATAATGATTAATCCCCCCGGCCCCCCTCCCTCTCAGTATAACCATCTGCTCTTCATGTAATGTCCCCATTTTTTTTTGAAGAATTGATTAATTAATTTAATTAGTCAAGTTGTCCAAATAATTATTATTTTTCATGGATAGCTTAATTAATTATTTTAATTAATAATATTAAGTTAATTATCTATAAAGTTATCAAATAAATTAAAAATTAAAAGATGACTTTATATTTAATTAATTTAATAAAGTGACTAATTAAATATTATTCATAAAGTCACTTCTAGAAGCTTCTGGACATTGGGGTGAAAAGGTATTTAAGGAGATCAAGATGAAGCTTCAAAGCAGTTTGGATTTGGTATTTTGATTTTGATTGGGATTTGTAGAACCGAGAGGTATCTGCAGACTTTGGTTTTTGGGAACGAAAACTCCCATAGATTGCATAACTGAGGGAGTGGAAGACCTTCCAAGGGGTTGCATTGAGGAGGTGATACTTCAGTCATGTCGATTGTTTTTAATTTGTGGCCAAGGGCCAACCTTGATTAAGTTCAATTTTGAGAAGAGGTTGAAGATAGTGTGAATGCTTGAGGGTTTCATCGATCCTCTCAAGAAGCTGTTAGCACCTGTTCACATCTGAGATTTAATTGCAGGCATCTTCAGACTGCCATCAATTTGGAAAAAATGACGATCTTGGAAAGTACCTCAGCTATTGGTTATTTTGACATCCAAGCGTGCATCGATTTGTTAAAGGAAGCAAGGCGAACTCTCTAGGAGCATATTGTTGGAGAAATTAGGGGGTTTCAGGTTATATACCAGTTCTGAAGTAAGTTGCATCAGACCCTTCTATATCCACGATCTGAATCAGATTTCATCAATAAGTCTTCAAAACTTCCTACCAAGGACAGCAATAATTATGGAAGAGTTAGATGATTCATCTCGAGTCAATTTGAAGGGTGATTTTGTGGACTAATCAATGCTATATCAGACTGAGTCTAAATCGTGGCAGTCAGCTCCTACCCTTCGATTTTACTCATAAGTCATCCATTTGGCATCGAATCTCAGCTATAAGGACAGCGCTACACTTGTCAAGAAAGGGCGAACATTTTGGGAGAGGAGCTTGAGGACTATCAGCGGAAAACTTCATTTATGATTCAGACCTCCATGGACAGCAGGGGCGATTTAGGAATCATCTCATTGCTCAACAAATAGGATATTGATTGCTTCTTCATCTTTGCATTAAGGCGCCTCAACCAGGTTCATTTTGGTGTTGATTTCCAATGAATATTTGCTGATGTTAATGAATGTAGTCATGGCTGTCTTGTACTCAGAAAATTAAGAGTCAATAATTGGTTGAGTTGGGTCATTGTCTTATCATTTGTAAGGACTTAATGGAACATCCTTTTGATTGAAAGAAAAGAAATTAAGTTGCATTCACATAACAGCATAACACGCAGTTTGGGGCAGCAAATATTCCTTGTTCTCAGTCATTATAGGACAGGGGATATTACACTTCAGACATATCTTACATTGAAGTCAAAAGCCAAAACCAAAAATGAAATGAGACCCACCTTGAACCAAATTGGGGAAACTTGTCATCCCCTTGTTTAATGGATCCAGACAACTAAATTTGCTATCATTCACTTGGAAGGAGTTGCTCACAAGAGGTGGTACCATGGTTTTATTACACAGGGGCACAACTTTGTCCAGACATTTGATAATTTCAACCAAAAAACTTTGGCCTGCTTTAGGTAGAGAGATGAGGAAACCAATTATGAAACTATTGAATTAGACCAATATCAGGCAGCGGAGGAGTAGAATGCTGAGCATGAGCACGAGCAGATACCAAAGGGCAGTAACAGCACTACAAAGGGTGAATTTATAGCTCTTTCAAGAGCACAACAATATCATCCATTCAAGGTTTGTGGTGAGCTATCTAATTAGTGGAGTACTATGTTCATTGATAGTGGTTCTGCCCATAGTTGAACTACTCACCAAAAGCAGAAACTTGCCGGGTCCCAAAGAGAAAACTCGGTGAAAATTCAGTTAAAACTCGGCAGAAAACTTGGCAACTCAAAAAATTGTTTAAATTTAATTAGAAATGCATTTTTTTGCAAAATTCAATGACGAGATGCTTTCAATGAGTCAATAAATGAGTACACGAGAAACAATCTGAGTCTAGCTATATTTGATTGATTTAAATGCAAATTGGGTACAAAATGGCATCCTCTTGTGAAATGCTAACGGCTGGTAGATTGATACAAAATGAAATAGCAAATTGTTTTTGTAAAACTAAAAGTAAATACTACATCAAAACATTTTGCATCTTCCTCTTCCCAGCTCTAGTGAAAACTAGGGGAGAGATAGAACTAGAGGGTCTAGTCCTAGGCGTCCAATGTGGCTCCTCCACTTCGCCAAAATGAGGTTGAGGGTAGCACCCCTTGCGGGGGTCTAAGGGTGAGAGAGAGGGGGGTAGAGAGATAGGTCTAGATCTTGGGGGAGAGAAGGAGGAGTGAGATAGAGAGTGGTAGAGAGAGGGGATAGAGGAAGCGTGATAGGGAGATAGATAAGTCTAAAATTCAAAGCAGAAAGAGCGAGTAAGATAGAAAGAGCGAGAGAATGTTGATAGGAACTTACTGATTACTGAAATTTGACTAAGTTTGAAAATTTAAAAGATCTTCTAAAACCTAGAATTTGCATTATAACTCCTAGAGTTTGAAACCACTCTCAAACATCCCACCAATATATAAATAAAATATAACTTGAAATATAAGAAAGGAAAAATACATATACTTAAATGTTATATTTCATATAAAAATTCTGCTGAAGAGAATGAGACTGACTTGAAAAATACATATACTTAAATGTTATATATATAAAGGAGATTGAAGGCAAAGGACTAGTAAAGGTTCAATGTGATTGCCTCTAATGATTTCACTATCCATGCATCAAGGTAATTGGTTTGCTAGGGACGAATCCAAATCCATCATCCCAAGAACTTGAAGACCAAATTAACAGCAATCTATATAGAAATTGTCCTCAGTTAGACCTTGACATGGAGGCTATTTCTTATAAGAGGCATTCCCAAAAATTCAATAAAAGGTTTTCACTCTCAAAACTTGAGACTACTTAGATAAGGGTGCTTCCTTGGCAAGATTTATATACTGTTTCAATAGCTTATCGAAAGCACGGAACAGCAAGATAGTAAGAGGAAATATATCATTTGGGGTTTGTCCCAAATACTTTTGTGATGTTCTTGTTGACATATCAAGTACGAACTCTCTTAAATTCTGACAATAGCAGTAAAGGACTCTCTATTGGAGGTGAAGTTTAATTTTTGGACCTTTTGCTACTATTATAGGAGCATGAAGACCTTTCTCTGGCTTTGGGCCCACGTAGCAGCACCATGCATAATTACACAATAATAGAAAAGTAGATGGAAACTTGAAAATGATGCAACATCCAGATTCTATGTTACCAGGTTCCACATGTATTAGTCTTGTTATCGTACCAAACAAGAGCAAGTACACATTTAAGAATATAAGATTTGGCAATGGAATTAATCAACCAAGATCATGAAGATGAAAGGATAGCACAAAGATCAATATAATAGATTAAATTGTACTCTGATCGAAAGATGGATCAGATCAAAGTGTGATAATGAAGATGTGATGTACACATCTCCACCAAACTAAAAATGTATAAGTCACATGATCCAAGTACAACTTTACCCTATCCTAGTGCATATAATGCAATTAAGTAAGCTTATCCTATCCTAGGTGCATATAATGCAATTAAGTAAATAAACTAAATGCATGCAGATAATAAAGTGCACCAATAACCACCTCCATAACACAATTTTAGGGGGGTATGTAGAGATGAATAAATGGATCTTGGAAAATATGAAGCCATGCTAGGGACCCATATACAAAATGATCCCTGCAAAAAAGCAATAAAGGAAAACAACCTATAAGAAAAAAACTCCCTTGATGAGAGGATGAAGAGAGGTGTAAGTGAACCCCCTAAAGAAATAGTATCCAACAACCCCAAGACAGCTCGCAAATGATGGAACTTGTACTTTTCAATGAAGGGTTTCGTGAAGATGTCTACAACCTACTTCGTTGAAGGGCAATACCACAAGTCAATAATATGCCCTAGAATAAGCTTCCCGATGTAGTGCATATGGATCTTGATGTGATTGGTCCACTAATGATGATGATGTAGGCTCTTTGAAATTTGAAATTTGCTTTTCTTTCAAAAGGAATGCCAAACTCCATAAGGATATTTTGAAGCCAACGAGCACCGGCAGCAACACTAATAGCCCCATGATAGCCTTCGTTGAAGAAAGAACAAAAGTATGTTGGTGCTTGCTCTACCAACAAATTGGACCAAGATCAAAAGTAAAAGTTGTAGCCAAAAACGGACTTACAGTTATCAAGATTGCAAACCCAATAAGAATTTGTATATCTAAGTGGATCCAATATCTATGGGTACCTTCTACATAGTCCTAGATGCGTTTGGCAGCTTTTGAATGAAGCTAATATGATCCCTGCATAAAGCATGAAACCATGCCAACAGCATATGAGATGTCAGGGATAGTATGAGTTTGATTGATGAGACTACCAAAAAATCAACAAAATAATGTGGCATCAACAACACTTAGCCTCTAGCTTGACTTATGACAAAAAAGGAATCAATGCAAGCTTACAATCAACCATGTGAAACTAAGCTTGACCATGACTAATATCAGAAGGCTTGAGTAATCTTGACCCACAGGAAGGAGTGCAATAAGCCCCAATTGTGTCATGGAAAACCTATTGTGCAAAGTAAATTTGAATCTAGTAATGGTGGATGATGAACTCCCTATAGCGATAAGTCATCAACATAGAGAACTAGAAACAAGTGAAAATCATCCTATCTCAAGATGTAGGCATTCAGATCAATTGACAAAAGAAAGGAGTCCATCTTGGCAGAACAAACTAGAGGGGTCTATTTAAGGCCATAATTAGACTTCCTCCATCAAAAAACCAATAAAGAACCTGTATAACCAGTAAGGATGCTCCGTGTAAATCTCCTCCTAAATATCCCCATGAATAAAAGTCTCCAAATCCATCTGATATACAGCCCAACAATGACCTCTAGTTATAGCAAATGTTAAGTGGATATTATTCATCACTACAGGGACTAAGGTCTTACTGTAATCAACACCAAGAACCTACAGGAAAGCTTTAGCCACAACCCATGCTTTTAACTTACCAATAGTTCCATCTGCTACACATATGGATCCATCGGTCCATTTACACTAAACCATTTCCAATAATTGTTTATGAAAAGAATCGTACACAAAAATATTATCAAGATCCTAAGGTTTTGGAAGAATGTTTAATGCTTTTGCAGGCAGACCTAGTGACTTATCCTTATTTGGGTTGTTCAAAATATTGGCCTGAATGCATTTTTCTACAAAGCTATCCTCTCTTTGTGTCCCTTAAACTCCCTACCTGCCTGACTTTGTTCAACAGTTAAGAAAGAAAACCGACCAATTTCATCCAGACCCATTAGTTTTGATCAGAGAAACAATCAGAGCATCCAATGTCACAGCCACACCCAAAATTATCAACTCAAGAACAGGTCATAGGGAAAGCAGAGTGTTTAGATGATTTGAAACTTGGAAATGCATTGCAAGCAGTTTTTATTCTTTCAACAATGGTAAATGGAACCATCAAGGAGAGAGCCTTCAAAAGCTCTTTTCATGAAACGAGGAGCTACTTTTGTCTCTACTGATACAATTACTGCAGATGGCTATTGTAATCTTGTTAGTGATTATTAGCTAGTTTTTGCATCTATACAGGTTCATTACTACGGACAATTTGTGTGGTTAGTTGTACCAAAGACAAAGTCCACTACAGATGCAGCTGCAAAGATTGTGCATGTTATTTATGCAAACATAATGAAGCTGAAACTCACAGTTGAAGATGCTATAATCTGTGCCCATCTTTGCTGCAATACTTTTTGACTTCCAGAGAGAAAATGTAGATACTTCATTCATATGTGATGAAGTTACTTTTGAAGGAGAGGTTAGTATGAGCCATCAACTTTCACTTGGAAACATGATGCTCCTTTTGTATATCAGTAAGACAAGTTGTACGATTGTTTACTCATCATCTCAGAACCTATGTTACCCCAAGTTTCCAAGATGGAGGCAGCAGGGGATAGGGGTACACATGTCCAAAGCAGATTTTTCAGGAGACCATTTTCTAGGGAGCAACTATTAAAATAGGGAGAAATTTTAAAAATATAGTTTCATATAATAACCTCGATAAGGTATTCATCATATACATTAGACCTTAACACATAACATTAGAGCTGAATTGAGATTTCCAATGAGAATCAACACACAAATTAACAAAAAATCATGCTGTCATTGTTGATATAAATATATATTACATAAAAGATAAAACAAAATGCCCCAACGCTGCAAGTTTCAACTTTAAATAGAAATTAGAATAACGCCCAAAAGATATTAATAATGCTATGTTCCCCAAGGACACATCCTCTAGGTTTTTCCAGGCATACCCATACCAGAGATGCAGTTACAACTCGAGGACATCGAACTTGAGGACATCCCCTAGCCATCCTCAACTTTTATATTTTATCCCTACACATACTGGAACTGAGGAGATGGATCACGGACAGGGAGGGGACAGCCTGAGGTCCCTGAGACAGCCAGGGACGTCTCAAATGACCCTCATTGGTCCCATTGGCTTTGCATGCATTTTTAATTTAAAAAAAGGTTTGAATTAGAAAAAGATTGTTTTGTTTTTTTCTTTGGATCCCCACACCACTCTTAGCCCTAGAGCATCAAAAAAAGGCCTCCCTATCTTATTCTAACAGACAAGAAAACCATTTCGAGCAAGGTTCGAAAGTGTAGCTAGAAGAATCCACATTGGTGAACAATGAGTTAGGTAGCAAGAGAAGTGGAATAGGTAAGTGGTTCTTCCATTTGTCTTGTTTTTCTCTTTTTTCTTTTTTTCAAAGTTAAAAAGAAAAAATGTATGATTCTTTTTTACCTATTTTCAATTTGCACTTGCATTATTGTTTCACAAAACAACATTAGCACCAACAATGAGAGTAATGAACATGAGATGGAATAAAGAAATGAAAATGTCAGACTTTGAAACTCAATTAAGGGTTCATCAAGATCTGGAGTGCTGGAGGTGAAGGAGGGCAGCCATAATATCCATTTGAGTGCCCTTTTGTTGTTTCAAAATTTTATTCAAAGGGTGATTTTAATTCCAAAAAACCTCTTCACCAATTAGTAATAGCCCTAGAAAAAGTTAGAAAGAAAAATTCAAGGGATAGCAGAGGGTGGTTGTGTCACATTCACAAAATATATTTTAGAGGGAGCCACACAAATATATTCCCATCTATTTGGCCTTCCAAGACATAAAGTTAAGGAGTGTCCATGAATAAAAAGGGATGAGAAGGTAGAGGTTCATAGATTGCATAAGCAATGTCTAAGCATGTACCACATCTGCACAATCAACAATACATGGTTGGTAATGGTAGTGGTGATGGTTCTACAAGAGGTAAGAAAAAGACTATTACTAGTGAAAGGACGAGGACAATTGCAAGTACGTTCAATATGAAAGCAAAGGATGTGGTAGAGTACTCTATAGCCAAAATTTTCTAATCCCATGCCAGCCCATTACATGTAGCACATTCTCCTTCAAACAAATGTTCAAAGATGTGGCTTTTGTTGGTCCCTCGTTCACCTCCTAGAGATCTTAAACTATGCATGACCCTCCTTGACAAAGAATATTCTAAGGTGAGTTTGATGATGGAGGACATAAGAGAGATTTGGATTAGAACAGGCTGCTTGATTGTCATGGATGGGTGGATCAATATTGGACATCATACACTCATCAACAGTCACATGTTCAATTGGCTCCCATTTTCTCAGAGCTATTAATCATTCTAAGAAGTGCAAGGGTGCAGACTTCCACTTTCATACATTGAAAAATGTCATAGAGAAGGTCGCTGCCTCAAATGTTGTACAGGTGATCACCAATTTGGAACGTGTGTACAAATTAATTGGCATGATAGTGGACAGGTGATTACATGCACATCTTTTGGACCCCATGTTGTGTTCATGCGTTGAACAATGCATTGAAAGGGCATAGGGAAGATAGATTGGATGTAACAAGTAGTGGTAAAATCATTTAAGCAGAAATTGTACTTAAGCAGCAGCAGCCGCATGGGAACCAGAAAAAAGATATTAAAGTTTAGAACTGCCGTGTGCCACTGTAATTTCATTTTACCGTTTACAGATGAAATATTGTTAGTCACAAGAATTACCGCAAGAAGCTGGAACCTGAACCTATGTACCAAAACAGTACGAAGGAAAAGACATTAATATCTCTCAATTTACTCTTGGTTCACTGTTTTTACCAGCATAGTGCTAGGCAGATTTCTTCTGAGGCTCCTAATGGCAAGGAGTAATCTACTGAATGTAGGAAGGTTGCTTATGAACTTCCTGATTTCTTCTATGCTACAGAACACTCCAATACACTATCAATCTTCTGGTGCTATTGCAATCTGTGTAATCTTCGTATATTCAATGTGATGATGGAGGTTTCAATTCAGCACTTCTATTTTTATTTTTATTATGCCTGTACCCAGAAGGGAAATTAGTTTCCCTGCCATTTACAGGCATTCCCTGAAAACAAAGGCCGTCCCAGAGACATTTTCTCTGCAGATTGCGGACAGCTAAGGAACTTTTCCAACATTTCCCTGCATTCCAGAGACATTTCTTGTAGGTTACAGATCTGAAAATGAAGGGGACGTGTCACCCTGGTATATAGCTCAGAACCTTTCACAGGTACAATAATGTGTTGCAGTAGATGTGAGTAGACCAGAACACAGATAAACTTAAATGGTACCATATTAAATAGAACATAACCAGTTCAATGCCATGTGCAATAGCTGCTTATAAGCTCCAAAAACCTGTAGCCCATTGATGATTGAAGTCTGTATTTGAGCAAGTATAGAATTGCTGCTAAAAGGAATGGTCAATATACAGCAATTCAGAAGTAAGTGTTCAATAACTAGCAAGACCGCTTTAATTTAAAGTATCTCGCTTTGAATTCAACCCCACTATTTATTAATGGTGAAAATGGAAAAATTGAAAGAAAAATAACCAAGACTAACTCGGCTGCATGTATCTACATGAGAGGACGTATTTGTTCAGACAGACAGCATCAGCTTAGAACATGAAAGAATTACAGCTAGAAGTCTGGAAGCACTGCATCTCAGGAAATCTGTGAAGCAGTTCAACATGCTTGTAATATATTAGTTGAGAGACTTCACCCAATTGAGGCTTATTTAAAGAAAAGTAGTCCAAATAGTTTCAACTGGAGGGATGTGATTTTTCACGCTGAAGTCAAATCAAGGGATTCTTTTACGACAAATTTTCTGTATTCCTGCTTCAAAATATCTCGATTACGGTGCAACAGCAAGTGAGATCTACGCTAACCTCCTTTTAAAAGTTTATGATGTTAGGAGAAGCCTAAATCCTCCTGTGGACCTTGGATGGATTGAAGGTGTCTTTGTGCAAGGAGTAAGGTTCTCCATGACAGAGGAATGTATTGTTAACAAGAGTGGATAGTCTCGATTATGGTGCAACAGCGAGTGAGATCTAGGCTGACCTCCTTTTAAAAGTTTATGATGTTGGGAGAAGCCCAAATAATCCTGTGGACCTTGGATGGATTGAAGGTGCCTTTGTGCAAGGAGTAAGGTTCTCCATGACAGAAGAATGTATTGTTAACAAGAATGGATAGCTTGTATTTGTCGTAGATGCCATTATTGACACATAGGAGAAGCAGTTGAGGAACCGTGTGCTGAATGAGTATTTCGTATAGTGGATCCCATGCATACAATACATATTACCCATACATTACATGTTACATATATATATAACTGCATGCCGGCATGCTGGTGCATCATAGGGGCTGGGTAGACATTGCCTATAGTGAGGAGCTATTTGGGATTCCGCTGACATCTTAGATCTCCCAGCCTTGTCTTGCTTGAGGGCAGGCAAATTCGAGGGAAAGGACTTGTAATGTCCCCTTTTGACATTAATAGAATGTGGAGGTCCATTCCAATCTGTGTCATCGAGTGAGGGGCTGGTAGCATAGGATTAGCAAGTAATTACTTTGGTTGGGAGTAAGTTAACTAATGGAATAAGGCGACTAAGTTAGGGTGGTCATTCCTTAGTAGATCTGTCAGTTATCTGGGTCAGATTTTGTTATCTCAAACTTGTCAGCTAACTAGATTGCCCATGATTGAGGAATTTGACAAAAAAAAGTAACATCTAACCCCCTGTCCCCATGCGGCTGCTTAAATGCATTATCTGCTTGAACTTAAGTAGCTGATGTGTCCCTATGCAAATTTTTATTTAAGGGAATTGGATAAATTGGAATCTCTCCCTATTTTAGTGGAGCAGCTACTGCTTAGAAATTAAAAATAATCTAAGTTACCGGGTTCGGCCCCCTAGCCCCCTGGTACTGGTCCAGTACGGTCCGGGTTCGGGGTTCGGGTCCGGTTCGCCTGTGGTTCGGATAGGGTTCGTGGTTCACAGGCCTGGTTCGAACCAGGGCGAACCCAAGAGGACCCAGGGTCGAACCCAAGAGGACCTAAGTCGAACCCAGGGGTCTGACAGCCCAAAAAAGGATTTGTTTTTTGTAAATTTTTTTTTTTTTTGAATTCCACCACAAAAAAAATTAAAATGACCCTATGTCTCAAGCCACACACCTATGCATCGTACAACCAAGAGAGAAGCACAAGTCTGTACGAAAGAACAAGTCAGAAAACACAATTCCCGTACGGGAGAATGCACCTTGATCAGAATTTTGACTTCTTTGGCCTTGTTCCTGACATCTTAAAAAAGCAAAAAATTGATACACGCCATGGAGGTCCGTGTGGGTTTGAAGGTTGTAATTTGGTGTTGGCGGCGGGGGTGCTGCCCCTCGACCCCGCCCTGTACCGCGACAGGGAGCGCGCCCTGGGCGCTACCCCGGGACCCTGGGAGGGGCGCTACCCCTCGACCCCGCAAGAGGCTCTGCCCCTTGACCCCACTGGGGGCGCTGCCCCTTGACCCCGTTGGGGGCGTTGCCCCAAACCCCCATTAGAGAATGCATTTGATGATCAAACTTTAAATTGTGAAACAATGATACTTGAATATTTTATCATTTTGATATTAAACTTGATGTATATGATGCTGTTATGGTATGATCATGATGCTATGATTACAAGTTTATGTTGGTTTTGTTGTTTATATGATGCTATGTGACATGCTAATCTTAATTCATGCTTATAGGCTGCATATATATATAATTTACATGTTTTTGTACTAACGAACCCAAACGAACCCAAACCCCTTTTCAAAATTTTGCCGTACCGGCGTGTACCGGGTTCTTTGAACCCAAACCGGTGCCCGAACCCGAACCAGTAACTTAGAAAATAAGCTTTGAAAAAAAAAGGGGGCTGAAAATAAGCAACAACTGCTTATTGAGAAAAATGATATGTGGCTCCACAAATTTCTTTCCCTCCTTTTTATTTGCCTCCAATATTTTCTCCTAAATTTACTCCAGAATTATTACATACATTTTTTCATCTAAAACTAAAATTTAAGGTAATTGCTTCAAAGATAAGCAGTAAAATTAAATATCCATGGGGCCACCAGCTATATAAATTGCTCCTAAAAATATTGAGCAGTGGCTGCTAGCAAAAATAAGCTTAGCAGCCGCATGGGGACCTGCCCTAATATAAGAAGCGTTAGGGAAAAAGGGGAGGCGCTTCTGAAATAAAAACAATTTTATTCTCTGGAGCGTGACAGCTGTGTACAGCAGTTTGTGGCATTAGAGATGGAAACCTTCAAACGTGGCAAGCCCAAGCTAGTTCAATTTCCTGCCTGTTTATCAGCCATCTAAAGTCCAAAATAATATCATCGCTAGTTTTATGCACATGAAACTTTGCCCGTTAAAAAGCTTAAGATTGTACACAATAACCATCATTAGGCCAACAATTTCTTGGCATATCCCTTTGCGTTAAGCTGGAAAGGCCCAAGCTCAAACACTAACCTGCAGTTATTAGGATACTGAGTTCAGAGCTTGCCTGTGAGAACATTCTCCAGCGTAATATGTGCACTGGTTACCAAAGAGCAGGCGTACAAATATGCCACTTATCCCAAGTCCCGCCTCTGAACTAATACATCGCCACAGCGGAGACTACTCCAGTCTTTCTATTTCAAAATCCATAAGAATGAGCAACAATTGCATACCAAGAGGCCAAACCCAATCTATGCCAAATCCCACTCAACAAATATATCTCCATAACCAACAAAATTATCACTACGACAATAACCGCTTTACCTATCCCAAGTCCCGCCCCCTACACAAGGCACGACTAGACCAGTTCAATCTATCTATTACAAAACCAGTGTAAAAAAACCCCTAATTACGGGCATATGCACCAAACCCACTTCAATGTATACAAATCCGACTCATAGAAAACACGCTCGTAACTAGACCAACAACCAATTCAACAACTATGAGTCAAATTCACTTATCCATCAGCCAAATCAACTGTCCAGGTCAAGCCTCCTAAAAAGAACCAACGCCGTCCACCAGACTAGTCATAACGAATCAATGACAAATGCAGAACGTTCTATCCCAATCTAATATATTTAGTTTTAAAATTAATAATTTCCGAACAATTGAAATTTTTCGCATTTGAAAGATTTCTTTGCAGTAATGAATCGTGGACCAACCTTAATGCTGTCAAATCCAGCAAGATGCAACAGAGCATACTGCAACATGCACCCATGTCCAGCAGACAGCACAAACCGATCCCTGTTGAAAAAATAAGGATTCTTTGGATTATACTTCATAACCTCATCATACAAAATATGACCCATGGGAGCACACCCCATGGGCAATCCAGGGTGCCCAGAATTAGCCTTCTCAACCGCATCAATGGCCAGAAATCGAATAGTATTCACAGATTTCTCAACCAGAGCAGTACTAGTAGTCTCCAAGGTCTCCACAGCAGCAGCCCTGATAACACTTTTTCTTGATGAATCCAATCTCGTACGCCTCTTGGGGTCAAAAGCTACCTTTCCGTGTGACCTGAGGCTCAGCCCAGCGAATTTGCCAAAGCTAAATACCACGTGACCATGTGATTGAGTTGCAGGAGCAGCATTCTGCAAACGAGCATTTGCAGTAACAGCAGTGCTTGCTGCTGTAGCAGCCTGGGAAATCGTGAGAGAAGAAGCCATTGAACTAATTCTGAGAGAGACCCAAAACGTAACTGAGGCAACAAAGGCCCTCCCGTAAATGCTCAAAATACGATTTTTGCCACACTGATCTTCACGAGCGGCTCCTAAAAGAAAGCATTTCCTCTCGGGTCAATCGACTGGTTGGTGAAATAATATCAAACCTTGTCCGTTGGATATCTCAGCTTACCGAGATCTACGTCGTCTAGTTTGTTGTAAGGTCGATTATCATGGGTTTAGGAAAGAGAGATCTGAGCCGTTGGGAGTTGGTGATATGGAGGAGAATCAATCTGGACCGTCAGTTATTTTAGGGGGTTTACCGGTTGGTTTTATGAGGGTTTGAACTTGAATAGAGGGTGAGGTATGACCGAGAGTATGCAATGACAAATGGACACGCGGCGGTACGTGAAGGAATACATGGTATCTTATCCAGATGTAACCTCAGGTAGGAAGGGAATGGTTGTTAGGGATGCTTAGGTAAGGTTGGAGTGCGGGTTAGTTGCCATGACCTTACACATGAAGTCATCAGAGTCGTGACAAATTTTTCGCACAACCACAAATTTTTTATTTTTTATTTTAATTAATAATAAAAATAGTATTAAGGGTGTGAAGTTGGATATATGAAAATAATTGGTTGACAGAGTTCATATGGGCTTAGTTGATAGGAGATTTTTTTAAATTAGATAAAAATAAAAGAAAATAGATTTATTAGATTAAGTACATTTTATTTTTTAAAAAGCAATTGAGAATAGTAGGTTGTAAAAAAAAATTGAAAAGTGGATTTTATATTATTTTAAAGATATAATGTATAAATTGTTGAAGTGTGATTTTTTATATATTTATAGGTCTCATTTATTTGAAGAGTTTATGGTCATTATTAACCTGTAAAACATGATCAAAATTAAGAATAAATATAATTTATTTATACCAATCACTATGAATAATGTTGTGTTCATCATAAAACAAGATCGATATGAATCTACAAGAATCTCACCTTTATGTACTAGATTGTGGGTGTAGATATGTCCCTTGGACTAATTTGCATAGAATCTTGTCTTCCCATTTTAAATTTCAAATTTCTCATTCGTGAAGTTAACATTTTCAAAAATTAATTATTGCCTACTAAATTATATAACAAAGTATTTTGATTGGAGCATTTAGGATCTTATGTTTAAGGATAGTTGTACGTCATTAATTATCAACAAATTATTGGAGTTTTATTGTTATAGCATCATGAAGCTTATATCAACGAATATTAAACTATAATCATTTTAGGCACTTGAACATGATTCACATGTCTTCACTAGTTATACATCAACAAAGGGGCTAAAACAATATTTCTCAGGCTTCCTTCTATACACAACAATTCCCCCAAGGTACTTTTTTAAGACTGCTCGTTTTAGATACGAGATTGTTCACAAAAGAATAGATACAAAAGCACATAGCAATGAAGAATAAGTTTGCATGACAACAAAGTGTCTTGGGATTGATCCATAAGCGTAACCTTGAACTTAAGTAGGCTATAATCACTAAGTAGAATTGTTGCAATCAAAATAATGAATGTTTCATACTAGAACCTAGATCCTAACCATCAAGTGCATGACAAAATATTGAATTGATCACATCAAATTGACAAACAAAGCTAGGTTGTTCAAACTCTCTTATTTACATTTATTTTCATCAATGCCAGCTCATATTCATGTAATTTTGATTGTCATTTGTTGAATGATGCTTTAATTAGACCTAGGTAATTGCGAGGTTTATTTCCCTACATATTGGTGAATTTGATATTTCAAACTCAAGTAATGCTTTGCCTTGGGGTTTTCCTTCCATTCTATTTTTTTATTTTTAATTATTTTTTTCTAAATATGACTAATTTTGTCTTAAATTTATAATTATTTGTGCTTTTGTTATCTTGTCTCGTCATTCGATCATCATATTTTAGGGTTGAATACTAAAACATCTTTCAAGATCTCAGTTTCCTTTTAGATGTACCTCATAGACTCAACATATATATTGCTTTACATCATTTTGAGGCTCCTCTTATTGAGAATTAGAATACATCTAATCATCTTAATAATGATAAAATATTTTATCATAATGCTTATCTTGCAAATATTAAAAAAAATAACTTGAATGATTAAATTCAAAATATATCAATATGATATGGCTAACAAATACCACTTCATAAAGAAGATATTAACAAACTTGAAGATGACTTTAATCCTTGAAACTAGTGGATGCACTTCACAAATTGCCAATGATCAAACTATGTAATGGTTTTCCATAAATGTATTAGTCAAATAGCTAATGTAAATAATTCCCCATATGATTATTCCATTCCCTAATCATTCTCACATATCATACACCATTCTCCCACCCCCCACCCTTAATCACCAACTTTCTCGGTTATCATACCACTTCCTTCACTCTTATAAAAAATTCTACCCTTCATCAACACCATTCCTCTCATACCTCACTCATCACTCCATTTGTTAGTATTTATAATTATAATATCCATCATGCTCTTATAATTCCTTCATAATCTCTTTCCCATCCTCCTAATAGCATGCCTTCTTCCACCATTCCTCACAAAGAAACATATACTCAACTCATTACCATTTCCCAACCTTCACTTCATAGACAATGAAAGGGCTCAATGAAGTGGAGAATTGATGAAATAACCTTCATTCTAATGTTAGAAAGGACTTGACTCATGGAAACCAAGGAAATAATCTTATTTGTGTTGTTTTTGCCAAGGAAAATATCTCCCCCATCATATGCTTTGTAATATACAACCCACTCCTTGTGAGGAGTCATGTGGTAGGAGCAACTTGAATTGATAAGCCAATAATCATTACTAATAGTGTTAGCTAAAATAAACATGCCATCGTAATCATCATCAAAAGGACTTTTTAATGGAGGAATCAACATTCTCTTTCTTAAATTTGCATTCATTCTTTGCATGCCCTCTTTGTGCGATTTCAACACTTTGCTCTTTCTAAGGGTCTTTAGGACATCTTTTAGACTTATCCATCTTTTGATTCCCTTTAGGCCCTTTCTCTTTGAACCTACCCCATACATGCAACATATCTTGAGAGCCAACATGCATAGACTTTCTCCTTATTTCTTCTAAAAGAATCATTCCAACAATGTTGTCCATCTTTGGCTCTACATTACCACAAAAGACACAAGGGGACCTCCATGTCATCTCCCACGTGACAACACATGAACACAAACAACCTCAAATCCAATATAATTTGAAACCAAATATCCAGGAAGATAACCAAGACCAAAGAGATAAACATTGCAAATCAATACCTGTAGCATGTCCTTCTACATACACCTCTAAATGCCAACTACATCAAGTATGAGCTCCTCCATAAATCCCCAAATGAAAAGCCATAACAATACCCAAACCCATTCAGTCCCTTGGACCAAACAAGCATCTATATCATGTAGTCAACATGGATGTAAGCCTCTCATAACCAAGAAGATCAAACCAATACCATTCCCAGTCTTAGGGAATATGGCCAATAAACCATCTACCAAATTCAATATCAATAAATTCCATCATAATAATAACTCAATGCACAAGGAGATAACCAATGTCAAACATTTCTCGAACTGAATCCTCTAGAACTAGCCATCTATCCATAGCTCAAGATTGATATCTAGGAAAGATAAACATAAACATGATGCATCTAAAAGGAACAATGGGCAATACCTCTCAAGTAGTAAACCACCGAGTAGACCAAGAGTGGTAATGAGAATGTTCATCAAGCTATCCAAGTCATCATGCCTCACACTAAGAACAAACTCCTCTCAAGTCCATACTAGGTGAATGCTCCTCGGTCTTTCTATAACCGATCAATCCATGCCAAACTCCAAATGCAACATAGCACCATCATTAAGTAAGAAAATGATCATGTACTTGTAGACACCCAAATTTGTCCACTTAATTAAATGAATACTTAGCATTTATTTGATTATTTAAACATTGATCTACAATTAATATTTAATTAATTCATCTTAACCCTCTTCTCCTATTAATTAAATAAATTATTGAATTTATTTGATTTAAATCATTAAACCGTGTTCTAACTTTTAATTCAATAAATAAATCACATTTGTTTAATTAAATCCGCCTCTCGCATTTAAATAAATTAATATTTATTTCAATTCCTAAAAGCCTATCCCTCACATTTAAATAAATAAATACTTATTTAAAATCCTAAAACCCTCACCCAATTGCACTTTCTAGAAAATTTGCATGCTAACCCTTCTCCTAATCATGTCTAAACCCCTATTATTATCATAATCCCCCTCTAAGTGTTTGCACATTCCTAAACTAAGGGATAAGGGAAGAGTCACTTCTAAAAAATATCTAAGGCTCTTACAAAGCATTAAAGGCCTTCTCCCTTCAACAAGTTAACCCACATGGGTCTTTGACCAACCTAACTCACCTTTAACCCTTGCACAGTCCCCCAACCCTTGGTTAAAGGCTTATCCCTTAACCTAACCATCCATGGTAACCCTCAAGTCCCCTCAAGCCTTAAAGGCTTTGACCAATCTAACCCTTTAACCCTTGCACATTCCTTTACCCCTTGGATAATTTTTTTATCCATTAACCTAACCTTAACCCAACCATCCATGGTAACCCTCAAGTCCCCCAAAGCCTTAAAGGCTTTAACCAATGTAACCCTTTAACCCTTGCACATTCATTTACCCCTTGGATAAAAGCTTTATCCATTAACCTAATCTCAACCTAACCTAATTTATTATTTAGAGGATCCAGTTAATACTGAGAGAGGGGGTGAATCGGTATAAACAACAAACTGAAATCTTAAACCAAACTGATCAATACTTCACCAAAATAGATCATAACTAGTACCGATAGCCACTTAAATCAATCTACTAATCAAATTTACCAAACTGCTCATTTAAGTGTTCCATAGCATGCATGCAATAGAAAGATATCAACTTAACACAAACACAAATCAATCACCATATGAACACTAGGATTTTCACGTGGAAACCCAAATGGGAAAAACCACGGTAGGAATTAGCACCCACAAGATAATGCACTCTTTCAGAATGTGCCCTACTAGGAGCCTAGCCCGGTAAGGAGCAGACCCTGTTAGGGGTCACCTGGTCAAGGGATTTACAATATGAACTATGTCAGGAGCTTTACCCTGTTAGAAGCAACCTCACAGGAGGATTTAAACTCAAGTTTTTGAGCTACCCGATTAAGGGATTTACATGAACAAGTCGTGTTAGGACCTACCTGGTTAAGGGATTTTGAACCTACTGCAACTATTAGGGAACAACATATGAACGATCTACAAATAACACTTCTTTCTTGCTTGTTTAGATCCACTCCAGCTCCAATCTGCTTCACTCTTGCAGACACGCACCACTAGTTCGGCTACGCAGTCTTTTCTCATATTACTGACACAATAAACTTTATTAAAATTGACCTAAATACACTTTACATCTTTGTCAGTTACAAAACCCTATATACATCAAGATTCAAATGAATTTACATCATAGATCATCACATATCATTACAAATCATCATATAGATTATTACAACAAATATTAAGACAATTTCAACTGTTGAATAATCATAACACGACACCGCACATCAATCTAATAAGCAGTCAAACCCTTAAAACATCCTTCTATGTTCTTCATTATTTTCCAAGAAATTTCATCCTTAATCGCACCAAAACAGTATTTTAATTTCTCACATGGGTTGTGACATGTCACCATCAAGTTATGAACATAATGAAATTCATCACCAAACCATAAAGTATCATTGGTTAAGAGATCTTGTTACCGGTTCTAAAACCCTATTGAAAATACAATAGTAAATCACAAACATGAATTCCAGTTATCAAAGCATGATGTGGTTATGGTCATAGACTCATTACAATGATATAAATGCATGTTTTAAACCACAATGCTTAATTCCTCATCAATCTTCGAAACCAATTGCTTAAGTATAACTTTGTTTCATGTTTACCAGTTAAAGTCCTATTTGTCAGGTTTTTTGTCAGCTGCATAGTTCATCTCACCAACTTAATCCATTACCGATTAGGTTACACCAGTAAACCTAGATGATAAAGTAATCAAGAATAAACAATTACCATAGTTGTCATCAATGACAACACAAATAATTGATCACCAAGTCATCAACCAATATCTCAATCTATATCGGTCATATATCGCCATGTCATCACTCTCCTTATCATATCAACTATATCAT
Organism: Cryptomeria japonica; assembly: GCF_030272615.1. Taxonomy (NCBI): domain Eukaryota; kingdom Viridiplantae; phylum Streptophyta; class Pinopsida; order Cupressales; family Cupressaceae; genus Cryptomeria; species Cryptomeria japonica. The sequence continues at coordinate 235,712 of NC_081413.1, forward strand.
CACCAACAATCCTTCAATATATCATCACCAACAGTCCTTCAATATATCATCACCAATAGTCCTTCAACCAATATGTCAACATCATCATCAATTATGCCAATCATGCCAACATTCTCCCTCTTTGGCATTGATGGCAACACTAGAAGAAAACTCATCATGCTTCACTTTCTCTTCTCCTCCTTTGTATGACCTTCTGTCGGTTAAATTACTTCTCCCATGTCTGTTACATTTCTTCTCCTGGTCATATTACTTCTCCCCCTTTGACAGAAACGTCAAAGGTGCAAATGCATCTTATAACATCATTGATGTTGTTGTTGTCTCCATCATCTCTGCTAACCTCATCTTAGTTGCTCCCCCTGAGGATTAGCCCACATCTCATCAATCCATAGTGAAAAATATTCAATAAGTCTACTGGATTGATACATCATCTGCATCTTAGTTGATCTTGTGTAGGGGTCTAACCCCTAATTTACCTCTGAGATATTCAAAGGTCACCTTAGGCAAGGGTTTAGTGATTATATCTACTAACTACTCTTTGCTAGACACATGTTCCATTCTCACTTGCTTCTCCTGTACTCTCTCCTTCATAAAGTGATATTTCAACTCAATATATTTAGTCCTTTCATGTAACACCGGATTTTTAGAAATATTTATAGCACTAGTGTTGTCACAATAAATAATCACTGGTTCAGTCATATTCTGCTTAAAACCTTCCAAAACATGTCTCGTCCAAATAGCTTGTGTATAATTCATAAATGCAGCCACATATTCTGCTTTTGCAATTGACTGTGATACACAAGTTTATTTTTTGCTGGTCCAAGATACCAGTCTACCTCCAAGAAGAAAAGATCCATCGGTTGTGCTATTTTGGTCATCAACATTTCCATCCCAGTCTGCGTCTGTGAAAACTTTCAAAGAATAGTTACCTCTGTAAGGATACCATAAGCCATAATCAATTGTTCCTTTCAGATGCCTGGATATCCTTTTTACTGCTACCATGTGTGTCTCCTTGGGACTCTTTTGAAATCTAGCAACTAAACCAGCTGCATGTACAATATTCGGTCTACTGTGAACAACATAATGCAATTTTCCAATCATAGATTTGTATTCTCTCTCATCTGCAGAAGGTGAATCATCCTCTTTTGATAATTTGCAACCTATCGCCATTGGAGTACCAACCGGTTTGCAGTCTTCCATCCCAAAAGTCTTCAAAACTTCTTTCACATACTTAGTCTGACAGATAAAAATTTCGCCTTCTAGCTGTTGGACCTGCAACCCAATGAAAAACTTTATCTCACCGATTAGAGACATCTCAAACTCTTTCTTCATTTCATCAGCAAAAGCCATACACAAATCATCATCTCCACTAAATATTATGTTATCAACAAAAACTTCTGCAATTAACATTTTGTCTCCTTCAGTCTTTAAATAGATATTATTGTCCTCACTAGTTCGTTGGAATCCTATCTTAATCAGATGTGCATGTAGTCTCTTGTACCATTCTCTTGATGCTTGTTTCAATCCATATAATGCCTTGTGTAACCTACATACCACATCTTTATCCTCTGTCAAAGAAAACCCATCTAGTTGTTCTATATACACTTCTTCTCCAAGAATATCATTTAGGAAAGTTGATTTAACATCCATTTGATAGACCTTAAAACCTTTAAAAGTTGCAAAGGCAAGTAACATTCTAACACCTTCAAGTGTTGCCACTGATACAAATGTTTCACCATAGTCTTCACCTTCTTCTTGTGCATACCCTTTGCATACAAGTCTTGCCTTATTTCTCACAACCTCACCATCTTCATTTAACTTGTTTCTAAAGACCCACTTTGTAGCAATCACATTTTTGTCTTCCCATCTAGGAACAAGAGACCATGTGTTATTTTTCTCAATCTAATCCAGTTCTTCATTCATTGCATTAATCGAGTCATCATCTTTCAATGCTTCTCTAACTGTCTTTGGTTCAACAGTTGAAATCAGACAAGAATTTTCTTTGATTTTTCTTCTAGTTAGCATGCTAGCATTCTTGTCACCTATAATCTGGTCTGCTAAATGATTTAGCCTTACATATCTTGGGATTACCGGTTCCAGTGCAATGGCTTATTCTTCATGTTCATCATCTTCCTCATCATCTACCAGTTGAGAACTTATTTATGCATTGCTCTGTTAGTGAACAGATTTGTCTTTCTTTTAATTGAATTGACTCAAAGCTCTGTTACACTCTTTGTAAAATAAAAGTTCAACTAAATAGTTGGGTAAGTGTAACATACATCAATTCCCTCTGAATTTTAGATTGGTATAGCTCCCTCCATTAGTTATTCGTGGAATAATCTAACTAAATAAAATTGATATGCTTTTAACTTGAAAGCACATAAAGTTGCCTACTTCATTCTTAGATGAGAGGCCAATAATATGCAAATTTTTCAAATATTTTAGAAAGAACTTTCTTCAAGGTGCTTCACCACGAAAATGAGAAGTAATCAAAGCAAAGTTCAATAACACTGATTTCAACACTTCATAAAAATAAACAAGAGAAACAAAGTCTCTTTTCAACCAAATATTTTTCTAAACAACACTGAAAGAAGCTCTAGATTAATAAAAGCATTCAACATCATAAAGATAATCACAGACAATTTGACTGGATCAATATTTTGCAAAGAAACATTACTCCATGGATTCGAACTCAAAGATTCAAAAACCTCAAAAGCATATGATCTTTATATGTATATTCCATGCAACAAAGACATAAATATATGCACATAAGTTCCTTCCAATTTCAAATTCTGGAAAAACTGATCACTTCCTTTAGACAAACCAAAATTTTCTAAAAATCTAAGTCTACCGTTCTAACCCTTTCTAAATATTTCCTATTGAACTTATAGTAGTCTTTTGAAAAATAGAGGAGGTCTCCCTGAAAACTTGACCTCCTCTGAAGCAGTTATAAAACTAACAGAGTATTTAGGGGACAAATGTCCCGAAGTCATTGCAAGGCTTGAAAAGCATTTAAAAATAAAAACAAAGTATAAGCATCAAATTATGCTTCATCCCCAGTGTCATCTCCTCCTCCACTTTTCCAGGCCTCATGGGCGGTTGTAAGCTCCTGAATCATAGACTGACTCGGATTCTTCATGGCATTAATTTTCACCTTTGCAACTTCTTTTTCCCACCCATGTTTTACAATTTTTTCAGCATGCTTAGGCAACTGATCATTCCCAATGAACGTCATGGATTCAATTCAGGCAATCCGTGTTATATCTTCAGAAGTAAAGTTTCCTTTGGCCCTAACTTTCTCCATGTGCGACTTAAATGCCTTTACCGCATCTTGTGTATTCAGCCCACAAAGTCCTAGTTGCCAATCATGATCTAGGTTAACCACTTTATTATCATTGACCAAACTATATTGAAGTTCCTGGAGCTCGTAAACGAAGGCTTTGGCACTAGAGATTACAATCTTGAATGTAATTACCCGCCACGCTATAATTTTCTTCAACACAAAGAACTGGCACTTTACTGAATTTTCTGCTGAAAACTCAGTGGCTCCATATTTTTCTATCTTGGCGAACATGGGTAATGTGTTCTCCCACTTGTGCTCCTCCTTTTCCCAATACAATCTGATTTTGGATCTCTGCAGTGAGGTTTTGAATTTCATCGCATAGCTTCCTAGAATCTGTAATATATTTTTCGCCATCCTTGATCACCCCTTCAATCCATTTTTCTACAGCCCCTGTGATGCTCTTGGCTTGCTGAACTTGATTCATCAGTTTCTTGTTCTCCGGTGAAGTGGGATCGAAGTTTTCTGAAGCTTGCGATATAGGAAGTGCTCCAAAATAACCTAGGCTATCAATGAATTGGGCTAAAACCTTGATATGTCGTTTCAGTTCCCTTTTCTCTTGTCCATCTTTCTCTAACCTAGTGAGCATTTTCTTAGTCGTCACATTGAAAAGGTGGTTATCAGAGTCCCTGCTCATGTTTCCGAGATCTACTTTGGTGACCTCAAAATCTTTTGCATTTATTTCTTTACTTTCTTCCTTGGGTTTATAGGAAGCGATTTCAGCAACCCATCTCCCAGTCTTTTCATCAGCGTCCAACCTGGTGGTTGTTTTGAAATTCTTTTTTTTAGGGCCTTTTTCCATGTATTTAACTACCATGTCTTGAATTGGGATGGACACTGGGATCAGGCTCTGTTTCTTGCTTACTGAAGTAGTCATTTGGGAGTTGTGCTTGAACAAGTTGTTCTTCCAGTTACTTTAGGTGGTGGTGTCATGGCTACACTAATTGCATGGGAATCCGTGGTGTTGAAAATGTCACTATCAAGGTCCTCGACCTAAAAAATCTAAAGATCGAGGGCCTTGTCTTTCACCTCTATGTCTCTGACCTAGTCCATTTTCTTATGTGCAACACTCCGTGACCTTGTATATCGAGAAGCAGGAAAGTTCAAAGCAGGATTACGCTTGTGCTTGGTGTGAGATGACTTCTTATTTTTACCTGCATGAACAGGCATAGAAGTGGGGTTAGAAAATCATTTTGGAGAACCTAGAGAAACCACATTATCTCTTGCAGGACCAATCTTGATGCCTGATTTCATTGCTCTTTTCTTATTAACCTAATCTACGGTTCTCTCCAAGACTCTTTTCGTTCTGAGTTGTATATCATATTTTTCTTCCACATCCCAATTAATACAAGATGTTTCCAGCTCAGTTTGATCTAGATACCCCGCTTCAAATAGCTCTAGATAATCTTCTTCGATCTCACTTATATCAAGTTTCACCTGCAGTGAAACTACCTATTCCAAAACCATTCTCATATTTTCTCTCCTGAACACTTCAAGTTCATCACAACAATCTTCCCAAAAGTCTTCCAAGTGTGGGATAGGAAGGTGCGACATCAAACCAAGAATTTGTGAGAAACCTTTATTATCAAAGCCATTCCTTTCTTGATACAATTGAAAATTGAAATTCTTCAAGTCAACTCCTATGCTCAACGCATCTGACATTGAAATACAAGATAAAGTGCCCAATTGAACAAGGAAATGATCTTCCCATTTATCTTTGGGTTGAGCTTTCTTAATTACAGCAAACAACTATCTACAAATCTCAGCAAAGGACAAAGCAATCTGAACAAAAATGAGGAAGTCTGAAAGGTTCATCTTCGAAAGCACCTACCCTTATATAATAGAAATGAGGAAATTGAACAAAGAAGCTACCACATCTTTTCACCAAGGCCTGGGCGTCTTCAGACATCCTTTTTCACTTCATGTTCTTCAATTCATAACACAGGTCCCCCGAGAAAGCATTATGCACTTTCCTAAAGTCTTGCAATGCATTATCTCTTTGCAACATGGGGTAAAAGTCATATACAGAAACATCCCCTTCAACAAGTTGTCTAGGAATTCCCATTATTTCTTTAACACATGCCAAACAATATATCAAATAAGAAGACATGAAGAAGTTTTATTTGAACTTCTTTGCCATGCTTAGTTGTTCTCTCATAGAGTCAGCAATAAGCTTTGCCTAGTCAAGGAACTGATTTCCCTCTAACACCAGTTGTAGATAACAGTAAATCTAGTCATCAAAGCTCTAGCCTTCAGCTGAACCTCTAACTCGGTGTAACAACAACATAACATCATGAATGTGGGGAAGCATGTGATTTTTGTTGAGATACTTAGGGAGCCTAGAGCCACCTCTCCGAGGAACTCTCAACCAATGCTTCACTATATTATTCTAGTGTCCACTCTTGTCTGCATTGAACTCGAGGATTGATTGGGCAGGGGAAAAAATTGAGAACTTTTAGTATAGCAATTTAAAAATAGAAGAAATGACTTCCCTATTAATCATGAGGAGGGTTTCACCATTGTCCCTCTTGATAGTTTTAGAAATGGGGTCATAACGTGCAATGCACTTCCTAACTAATTCTGGGCAAGGAATAGCAGATGGGAAAGTTGTTGCCTCTATCAGGCCACTACTTAGAATTTCTAGACCAAAATAACCTTCAATACCTTTAAACATTCTTTCCTTCAAGGCTTCCAAATTCTCCCCTTTCAGGTTTGTGTCACTAACAATGGGCTTTGTGCAGGCAAGACTGAAAATATTTCCGAAAAGATGTAGAGTGGACTTCATAATTTATAATCAACAATTCTTCTCTCTCCAAGCAATTTTATTAAGAGAGGAAAAAACAGCTAAAAATCACTGAAGAAGATAGGAATCAAAACTCACCTTCACAGCTGAAACCAATCGGACGACTACCAGCAGAAAAACCTTCGACCAGACAATCAGCAGCAATGAAGAACATGTTTAAAAATAAATCACTTCATACCTTATAACAAATGAAGTGCCAAAGCTCATTTAGTGCATTACTTTCAGTCGTCAACTCAAACGAGTCAAAGCATTGGGATTTGACATCACGTGTGTGTATTGAATGCATAATAGCATTCGGCGGCGTAACTGCCAACTCACAAAAATGATTACTTGCCTTCAAAAATCGGCAGGTTGACGTCACCTGAGATATGGTCAGATCTTCATCACACTTAGCAATAAATGCACCATCATGTCATTTAGTCTTTTCTATATGACCCACCTGATTTGAACATCCATGAACCTTTTGAACTGACTTCATGACAGTTCAGTTAGTTCAAAGCATATGCTACGCCAAGGAGATTTCTTTTGGAAAATATTAACTTTGTTGATTGCCGCCGGTCTTTGAACTTCATCAAACATTTTGAACATCACTAAACTGTTTGAACTAGGTTCAAATGGTTCACAGTCTGGAGAAAGAGGATACGAAACATCATCCGCGATCGTGAAATAGAGTTGCTACAAAACATTTGAGTGAATGTTAGCCTTAAAATATCTTAGACACAACTTAGAACTTGCGGTACCTAAATGAACACTATGAACTCTTTTCAAGATGGTTCGAGGAGTTTCATGAGGTTCAAATAGACTATTGAAGCGTAATACTAAGGATTTAAAAATGATTTACAGGAGGATTAGGGATTGAACCAAAGAATTTGTAACAAGATAAGGACTCAACTAAAAAGTTTGCAAGGTGACTCACTCTTGTTATGAGGGACGAATGACAAGGTACCATTGGCTCTGACTAGGGATTGTATTTTGTGAAAAATGCAAAGAACTCTAAATCTCTAGTTCGCACAACAAAAATAGAAAGGGGACAAAAGGACACGCACCAAAAAGACACAAAACAAGCAACTAATCTAATATGTACAAGAACTCTTGATCATAGATTTCAAAGTTTATAGAGCTTCAAGTCTTGCCCATTATAGGTATAGGGCATAACCGTTCCATCGGGATAATTCAGTTTGAATGCATTCGGTCCCACCACTTCATGGATATTGAATGGACCTCTCCATAATGAATCGAATTTTCCATGGGCACCCTTTGGTTCCCTCCTCTTGTCCCATAATAGTACCTCATCCCCTTTGAGGAACCCTCTTGGTTGAGCCTTCATATCAAATATTTTCTTCACCCTATTTTGATGTTCAGTAATTCTGTACACTATCACCCCCCTTTCCTCTTCCAGCTTCGTCAAATACATGACTCTCTTTTCTAGAGAATTTCGGAAGGAGTCCTCAATTACAGTTGAAGCTTTGTTGCTACCAATTCCATAGGTAAAGAAACCTTTGCACCAACTCCATATACCAGTTCATAAGGTGCAATTCCAATTGCTCTTTTAGGAGTAATTCTATCTACCCATAAGGCTTCATATAACTTTTTGTGCCAATTCTGGGCATTATCATTAACTAACTTCTTCATGATTGCTATCAGGTTCTTGTTGCTAAATTCTGCCAACCCATTACCTTGCGAAAAGTAATCAGAGGAGTGTGAAAGAGTAATTTGATGTTCATAATAGAACATGGTCAATTCCTCAGAAGAGAAATATGATGCATTATCGACGATAATCTTTTGAGGAACCCCAAAACGAACTAAAATGCAATCTTTGAGAAAATTACAAACTACCTCTTAGTTCACCTTCCTAGTGGGAATAGCCTCCACCCACTTAGTAAAATAATTCATTGTTGTCAGAATATACATATGGCTAGCACTAGAATGAAGATTTTTTGGGCCTACGAAATCAATACCCCATTGTTTGAAAGGTTTATTCACTACCACAGGTTTTAAAGGTAGAGCCGCCAACTGTGCTTTTTCATAAAAGAGTTGGCATTTTTCACATCCGTTAACATAGATATATGCATCATGGAATATACCAGGCCAATAAAAACAATTTCTTAAAATCTTAAAGGTGGTCACTGAGGATGAGAAATGCTCACCACAGGCTTCATCATGATAAACTTCTAGAAGCTTCCGTTGTTGTGGCTTATCTACACATCTCAAATAGGTACCATCGAGGCCTTTTTTATACAAAACATCTTGCCAGATAACATACTTAGCTACTTTTAATTTGAGATTCCTTTGTTCTTTAGTTGACAAATAACTCGGGCAACTACCATAGGTCAAGTAATAAGCTACATCAGAAAACCATGTATCTTGCAACCCAACAAAGAGAGTCAATGGTAGCTCTTCATCTGTTTCCATCTTATTCTCTGCTATCAATTTGCATAAACCCTGTCCTTTAACCATCTTTGTAGGATGAATATTCTGATCATATTCCTGAATTTTGGTTACCCATGTTGCTCTTTTGTTAAGCCCAACTTCATGTTGAGTCAAAATACTTTTTACTGCAAGATCCATAACAAACACCACATAATGAGAATGCAAAATATAATACCTGAATTGTTTTACTACTTTAACCACGACAAAGGGTTTTTTTTTTTCTGAGAATGAATACTTAAGCTCATGTTTCTTAAGAGGGAAACTCATGAATGCTATGGGTGCTTCAGTCCCAGATTCATCTGCCTGTATAATAATATTCCTGACATTGTATGTTCTGAGGCATAGCAGTATATGATAAAATCCTTTTTAAAATCCGAGTTGATAAGGGTTGGTGCATTGGCAACTGAACTCTTAATTTTTTCGAAAGCTTCTTTGGCTTCATTAGTCCATTTAAAAGGGCACCTCTCACTCAACAAGCCGATGATATGTTTAGTAGTTTCTACAAATTCAGGTACAAACCTTCTTAGGAAATTTACCTGACCGAAAAATGACCTTACTCCAGTCCAATTTGAAGGCAGGTTGAGGTGTTGAATTGCATTGACTCTTTTAGGATCAATCTTGACACCTTCCTTCAAAACAATATGCCCCAATAATTTACCTTCAGTTACACATAACATTGACTTTTTTGGATTCAAGGAGATACCATGTTCTCGACAACGTCATAGAACTGCCCTCAGATCTTTGAGATGATTATTCCTTTCTTTAGAGAACATGCTCAAGTCATCTAGGTAAACTACAATAATCCTGTCATGGAAATCCCTAAAAGAAAAATCCATGGCTCTTTGAAAAGTTGCTCCAGCATTAATCAAACCAAAAGACATACGATTATATGCAAACGTTCCCCAAGGGGTGATAAATGTTGTCTTATGTTCATTTTCTGCAAAACCAATTTGATTATAGCCAGAAAAACCATCTAACATTGACATCATCTCTGATCTAGCTACTGTTTGCAAAATATGGTCCATATTGGGTAAAGCATAATTATCCTTAAGGCTTGCCTAGTTCAGATTGCGAAAATCCACACAAATCCGGATCTCTCTATTTTTCTTCCTTACAGGTACTATATTGGCTACCCATGTGGAGTGATGGATTGGGTATATAATTCTGGCTTTAAGCATTTTATCTACCTCTTTGAAAATTGCTTCTGCCATCATGGGATTGAAATTTCTTTGTTTTTGTCTAAAAGGAGAAACACCAGGCTTCAACGGAATTTGATGTTGAAACTGACCATTCCTAAATTCCTTCAAATCATCATAACACCAAGAGAACACATCAATGTGTTCTTTTAATAACTCAATGAGCATTCACTTCTCCTCAGAAGAACAACATTTGTCGATTGTTACCATTTTAGGATTAGATTCATCACCAAGATTGATCTTTTCACAACCCACCTTACTGTCATCATCAGGAATTTTCTTGCCGGTGAATGCATCATTACGGGTGAAAAAACTCTTTAGAGTCACCAAACCCTTTGGGATTTTGTTCCCCTTTAGCTGAATGAAATTTTTATCAGAATCAATACCAGGATCTAGATAAAATTCTTTACAACTATCCTCAGAAACCTCAAAATATGGTTGGACAAAGGAACGAGCACACTCCAAAAAATCTTTAATCTGAGCATCTGTATTAAATACTTGCCAATGATTCACGTTGTTAGGAATACTAGGCCTGCAAATCATTTTAATTCTATAAGAATCATTTTTAAAGTCTGGGTGGGGTAACAAGAGAGAAGCTCAAACAACTAATGAATCTACCCTAGTGTTCTGCTCTCTTGGTATAGCTTCAATTGAGAAAGCATAAAAAAAACTCTATCTCATCCCAAAGTCTGTTTCTATAATGTTTCAGTCTATCATTTTTAACAGAGTAAACATTTCTTACCTGTTTAACAATCAGTTCGGCATCACCTTTCACCTTAAGCAATTTTATGCCTTTACATTTGGCTTCATTCAACCCTAAAAGCAATGCTTCATACTCTGAAGTGTTATTTGTATTCTTGAAATCTAATTTGAAAGAAAAAGGAAAAACATTACCGTTAGGCGAAAGCAGAATTACCCCTACTCCTGAACCAAAGTTGGCACAACTTCCATCGAATTCCATTTGCCACAGTTCATCTGGTTCATCGACTACTTCTTCTAACTCTTTTTTATCAGGTGCAAGAATGAGATAATTTCCAAATTCACATTCTTGGAACAAAATTTGGGCTTTAGGATTATCAAAAGGAAAACCTGTATATTTATTTTTCAGTTCAGGTTCAAGTTTGATCTTTTGTCTTCCTAGTGGAATGATAGCCTCTAACCAGTCCATCTTGATCTCACCTCCAAGATCTCTACAAAAATTCCTACTTAAAAGCATCCCATAACTTGCAGGAATGTCAGCAACCAAAATGGTGAGCTTTACCCTCTTATTAGGACACGCTGCGAGTACTGCTTGAGCATCCTTTACTTGCTCAATGAGAGGGATTTGATTCCCATCCATCGAGTAACATCTCCCAAATGTTTTGGTAAGTGTTAAACCCAAAGCTCTAGCAACAGATGATGGAATTATGTTATCTGATGCCCCTAAATCTATAATACAATTACTAAGCTTCTGACCATTCAGGAGGAGAGATATAAAAAGGTTCGGGTTTTAAGACTTCAGCGTCAAGCTTATCTTCAACATTGTGAAAGGCACATGGATTAATCGAATCAGTAGGAGGGCTAGAAGCAGATGTAGGTTTTTCAGCAACAAACAAATCATTATCAACCACACACTTATGCACTGAGGACTCTGAGGTAGGATCTCCTTTTACATATTTGACCAACTTGTCTAATTCCCTTCGGGTTCGATTTCAAATATTCAGCAGTGGAAATTTGAACAGTTGAATCTTTATAAAATTCAATAATGTCAAAAGAGGGAGAAGGAGAAGAATTGTTTTTACTTTCAATATTTCTTTGCAAAATCTTAACTTCAGGAATTTTTGCATGAAAAGAAGAATCATTACTCGTGGGACCCTTACCCTTGAAATTAGTTCCAGTAGAGTTTGTAACAGGGGCAGGTTGGGAGGTTCGTTGATTCCATGTAAGGATTGCACATGCAAGGTCTTCAAGAGTTACCAAAATATTACCATCTCTTTCTGAATCTGATTCATATTCAAGGTAAAATGATCTAGAGTCATCGGGTACTTCTTGAATCTTCTCTGCTTCAGTGAACTCCTCGAGTTCATCCTTTGTGCTTCCCATTTGGACATGCCTTATCATGTCAAGACAAGAATTCCCATCATGATCTGAGGTAAGGTGAAAAGAGCACATAGCACCTTTATCAAGAGGACCCTCTATTTTCAATCTCTGTGGGGCAGCAGGAAGTTGCAAAGTTCGCCCATAATTATATTGGTTTGGTTGTTTCCTACTTATATCATGATATGGATGTGGGTAAGAACCTCCAGTTTTCAGAATTTGCCTCTTCAAGGCAATCATATCATTGACTAATCTTTGGACAACTAGATCAGTCAAAGAAGTGGAAGCTTGAGATTGACCTTGAGGAATTTGCACGTCTTTTCTCCACTTCCCTACTGTTATTAAATCATCTTCAAACTCTATAGCTTGGTTCTATGCAGTATCAAGATTAGCTGGCCTATTTCTTATGAGATGGAAACTAACATCAGGGGGCATAGAGTTGATAAAGAAACATTGTTGGTTATCAGCAGTTGGTCTTTTAGCCTAGGGAATTTTATGAATAATCTTATTATACCTAGCCACATAATCTCTCATTGGCTCATGAATCTCTTTCTTCATTTGTGTGAGCTAAGCCAAAAGTGAGTGCTCATCATCAGCACTCTTGAACCATTTCTCAAAAGCAATTTTCATTGTTTGCCAATCAGTTATAGATCCTACCTGCAAATGACTGAACTAATTTATTGCTCCCTCAGTAAGAGTTTGAGTGAAAAGCCTAACAGCCACATCTTCGTGCTGCACTGCTAGTGTCCCAGTTGCTACATTAAAGGAGTTCAAATGTTCTTCAACTGAGATTTTCCCATCTCCATTGAACTTAGGTAAAACATCCCTAGCCCCTTTTGGAAGAGAATTATGAGCATCGAGAGCAAGAGGGCCAACTGCGGTGCCCCATGGTTGAGCCATGATGAAAACAGGGTAAATAGTTACAAGAGGAGGAGCTTAAATTCCAGAAAGCATTAATGCTTTCCAATGGCTAGAAGAGAGAGGTACTTTGGGGGTAGTTTTAGTAGGGGAAGAAGGTCTACTTTTAGTGTTCCTCTTGGGAGTGAAATTTGTAGAGAGTGAGATCCCTTGCAGTTCTTCGAAAAAGTTATCAACAACTCCCTCTCTCCTGTGTGATATGGTATAAGGATGAGAATCCAGTGCTATTTCTTCTAGGGTTTCTAAAAATGTAAGTCAGATTGAAGTATGCGTTGTCCATGGATTTTATCAGTAGGTAAAACCTTGACTTACTCAGATTTAACAAATATATAATATACTGATCTATTGAATGTTGACGATTTGCCCAACAGAGTCGCCAAAAATCTGTTAGTGAACAGATTTTCTCTTTCTTTTAATTGAATTGACTCAAAGCTCTCTTACCCTCTTTCAAAAACAAAAGTTCAACTAAACAGTTGGTTAAGTGTGACATACATCACTTCCCTCTGAATCTTAGATAGGTACAACTCCCTCCATTAGTTATTCATGGAATAATCTAACTAAATATAATTGATATGCTTTTAACTTGAAAGCACATAAGATTGCCCACTTCATTCTTAGATGAGAGGCCAATAATATGCAAATTTTTTAGATATTTTAGAAAGAACTTTCTTCAAGGTGCTTCACCACGAAAATCAGAAGTAATCAAAGTAAAGTTCAATAACACTGATTTCAGCACTTCATAAAAATAAACAAGAGAAACAAAGTCTCTTTTCAACCAAATATTTTTCTAAACAACACTGAAAGAAGCTCCAATTAATAATAGCATTCAACATCGGAAAGATAATCACAGACAATTTGACTAGATCAATATTTTACAAAGAAACATTACTCCATGTATTCGAACTCAAAGATTCAAAAACCTCAAAAGCATATGATCTTTATATGTATATTTCATGCAACAAAGACATAAAGATATGCACATAAGTTCCTTCCAATTTCAGATTCTAGAAAAACTGATCACTTCCTTCAGACAAACCAAAATTTTCTAAAAATCTAAGTCTACCGTTCTAACCCTTTCTAAATCTTTCCTATCAAACTTATAGTAGTCTTTTGAAAAATAGAGGAGGTCTCCCTGAAAACTTGACCTCCTCTTAAGCAGTTATAAAACTAACAAAGTATTTAGGGGATAGATGTCCCGAAGTCATTGCAAGGCTTCAATAGGGTTTAAAAATAAAAACAAAGTATAAGCATCAAACTATGCTTCATCCCTAGTGTCATCTCCTCCTCCACTTTTCCAGGCCTAATGGGCGGTTTTAAGCTCTTGAATCATAGATTGACTCAGATTCTTCATGGCATTAATTTTCACCTTTGCAGCTTCCTTTTCCCACCTATGTTTTACCATTTTCTAGGTATGTTTAGGTAACTGATCATTGCTAATGAATTTCATGGATTCAATTCGGGCAATCTGTGTCATATCTTCAGAAGTAAAGTTTCCTTTGGCCCTAAATTTCTCCATGTGCGACTTAAATGCCTTTACCGCATCTTGTGTATTCAGCCCACAAAGTCCTAGTTGCTAATCATGATCTGGGTTAACCACTTTATTATCATTGACCAAATTATATTGAAGTTCTTGGAGCTCGTAAACAAAGGCTTTGGCATTAGAGATTACAGTCTTGAATGTAATTACCCACCATGCTATAGTTTTCTTCAACACAAAGAGTTGGCACTCATCAGTTACCAACTTTACTGAATTTTCTGCTAAAAACTCCCTAACTCCATATTCTTCTATCTTGGCGTACATGGGTAATACGTTCTCCCACTTGCGCTCCTCCTTTTCCCATGACACATTTGATTTTGGATCTCTGCAATGAGGTTTTGAATTTCATTGCATAGCTTCCTGGAATCTGTAATATATTTTTCTCCATCCTTGATCACCCCTTCAATCCATTTTTCTACAACCCCTGCAATGCTCTTGGCTCGCTGAACTTGATTCATCAGTTTCTTGTTCTTCAGTGAAGTGGGATCAAAGTTTTCTGAAGCTTGCGATATAGGAAGTGCTCCAAAACAGCCTAGGCTATCAATGAATTGGGCTAAAACCTTGATATGTTGTTTCAATTCCCTTTTCTCTTGTCTATCTTTCTCTAACCTGGTGAGCATTTTGTTAGCCGTCACATTGAAAAGGTGGTTCTCAAAGTCCCTGCTCATGTTTCCGAGATCTACTTTGGTGACCTCAAAATCTTTTGCATTTATTTCTTTACTTTCTTCCTTGAGTTTATAGGAAGCGATTTCAGCAACCCATCTCCCAATCTTTTCATTAGCATCCAACCTGGAGGTTGTTTTGAACTTCTTCTGTTTAGGGCCTTTTCCATTTATTTGACTACCATGTCTTGAATTGGGATGGACACTGGGATCGAGCTCCGTTTCTTGCTTACTGAAGTAGTTAACCATTTGGGACTTGTGCTTGAACTAGATGTTCTTCTAGTTACTTTAGGTGGTGGTGTCATGGCTACAGTGATTGCATGGGAATCTGTGGTGTTGACAATGTCATTATCAAGGTCCTCGACCTAAAAAATCTGAGGATCGAGGGTCTTGTCTTTCACCTCTGTCTCTGACCTGGTCCATTTTCTTCTGTGCAACACTCTGTGACCTTGTATATCAAGAAGGAGGAAAGTTCAAAGTAGGATTAGGCTCATGCTTGGTGTGAGATGACTTCTTATTTTTACCTACATGAACAGGCATAGAAGTGGGGTTAGAAAAGCATTTTGGAGAACGTAGAGAAACCACATTATCTCTTGCAGGACCAATTTTGATGCCTGATTTCATTGGTCTTTTCTTATTAACCCAATCTGCAATTCTCTCCAAGACTTTTTTCATTTTGAGTTGTATACCATCTTCTTCTTTCACGTCCCAATTAATATAGGATGTTTCCAGCTCAGTTTGATCTAGATACCCCTGTTTAAATAGCTCTAGATAATCTTCTTCGATCCCACTTATATCAAGTTTCACCTCTAGTGAAACTACCTGTTCCAGAACCATTCTCATATTTTCTCTCCTGAACACTTCAAGTTCATCACAAAAATCTTCCCAAAAGTCTTCCAAGTGTGGGATAGGAAGGTGCAACATCAAACCAAGACTCCGTGAGATACCTTTATTATCAAAGCTATTCCTTTCTTGATATAGTTTAAAATTGAAATTCTTCAAGTAAGCTCCTATGCTCAACGCATCTAACATTGAACTACAAGATAAAGTGCCCAATTGAACAAGGAAATGATCTTCCCATTTATCTTTGGGTTGAGCTTTCTTAATTACAGTGGACAATTGTCTACAAATCTCAACAAGGACAAAGCAATCTGAACAAAAATGAGGAAGTCTGAAAAGGTTCATCTTCGAAACCACCTACCCTTATATAATAGAAACAAGGAAATTGAACAAAGAAGCTACCATATCTTTTCACCAAGGCCTGGGCATCTTCAGACATCATTTTTGACTTCATGTTCTTCAATTCATAACACAGGTCCCCAAGAAAGCATTATGCACTTTCCTAAAGTCTTGCAATGCATTATCTCTTTGCAACATGGAGTAAAAGTCATATATAGAAACAACCCCTTCAACAAGTTGTCTAAGAATTCCCATTATTTCTTTGACACATACCAAACAATATGTCAAATAAGAAGACATGAAGAAGTTTTGTTTGAACTTCTTTGCCATGCTCAGTTATTCTCTCATAGAGTCAGCAATAAGCTCTGCCCAGTCAAGGAACTGCTTTCCCTCTAACACCATTTGTACATAACAGTAAATCTAGTCATCAAAGTTGTAGGCTTTAGCTGAACCTCTAACTCGATGTAACAACAACATAACATCATGAATGTGGGGAAGCATGCAATTTTTGTTGGGATACTTAGAGAGCCTAGAGCCACCTCTCTAAGGAACTCTTAACTAATGCTTCGCTATATTATTCCGGTGTCCACTCTTGTCTGCATTGAACTCGGTGATTGATTGGGTAGGGGAAAAATTTGAGAACTTGTAGTCTGGCAATTTAAAAATAGAAGAAATGCCTTCCCTATTAATCGCGAGGAGGGTTTCACCATTGTCCCTCTTGATAGTTTCAGAAATATGGTCATAACGTGCAATGCACTCCCTAACTAATTCTGGGCAAGGAATAACAGATGGGAAAGTGGCTACCTCTCTATTAGGCCACTACTTATAATTTCTAGACCAAAAGAACCTTCAATACCTTTAAACATTCTTTCCTTCAGGGCTTCCAAATACTCCCCTTTTAGGTCTGTGTCACTGACAATGGGTTCTGTGTAGGCAAGATTGAAAATATTTTCGAAAAGATGCAGAGTGGACTTCATAATTTATAACCAACAATCCTTCTCTCTCCAAGCAATTTTATTACGAGAGGAAAAAACAGCTAAAAATCACTGAAGAAGACAGGAATCAAAACTCGCCTTCACGGCTGAAACTAATCAGATGACTGGTAGTAGAAAAACCTTCGACCAGACAATCCATAGCAATGAAGAATAGGTTTAAAAAATAAATCACTTCATACCTTATAACAAATGAAGCACCAAAGCTCATTTGGTCCATTAATTTCGGTCGTTAACTCAAACGAGTCGAAGCATTGGGATTTGACATCACACGTGTGTATTGAATGCACGATAGCATTCAGTGACGTAACTGCCAACTCACAAAAATGATTACTTGCCTTCAAAAATCAGTAGGTTGATGTCACCCGAGATATGGTCAGATCTTCATCACACTTAGCAATGAATGCACCATCATGTCATTTAGTCTTTTCTATGGGACCCACCTGATTTGAACATCCATGAACCTTTTGAACCGACTTCACGACGATTCAGGTAGTTCAAAGCATATGCTATGCCAAGGAGATTTCCTTTGGAAAATATTAACTTTGTTGATTGCTATCGATCTTTCAACTTCATCGAACATTTTGAACATCATTGAATTGTTTGAACTAGGTTCAAAAGGTTCACAGTCTGGAGAAAGAGGATTTGAAACATCATCCATGATTGTAAAATAGAGCTGCTGCAAAACATTTGAGTGAACGTTAGCCTGAAAATAT
The DNA here is from genome assembly GCF_030272615.1 of Cryptomeria japonica. NCBI lineage: Eukaryota > Viridiplantae > Streptophyta > Pinopsida > Cupressales > Cupressaceae > Cryptomeria > Cryptomeria japonica. The sequence continues at coordinate 253,558 of NC_081413.1, forward strand.
CTTAGACACAACTTAGAACCTGCGGTACCTAAATGGACACTATGAACTCTTTTCAAGATGGTTCGAGGAGGTTCATGAGGTTCAAACAGACTATTGAAGCATAATTCTAAGGATTTAGAAATGATTTACAGGGGGATTAAGGATTGAACCAAAGAATTTTTAACAAGATAAGGACTCGACTAAAAAATTTGCAAGGTGACTCACTCTTGTTATGAGGGACGAATGACAAGGTAACAAGAATTCATCACCCTTAATATTCACACTCTCAACTACCTTCTTTGTCCTTCTATTGTAACACTTAAAAATCATTTCTCTTGGTGGAATAGCCAAGAAATGTTCCTTCATCACTCTTTACATCAAATTTACCAGTAAAATCATTTCTTTTAATAAAACATATGCTCCCAAAAACTTTAAAGTAACTAAAATTAGGAGTTTTTCCATACCAAAGCTCATAAGGTGTTTTATCATTACCTTTCTTCACAAGAACCCAGTTCAATGTGTAAACAACAATGCTAATTGATTCTCTCCAAAACATCTTCGACACATCTCCTTGTATCAGCATAGTCCTATCTGCTTCCACAATTGTCATGTTTCTTCTCTCAACAATTCCATTTTGTTGTGGAGTCCTAGGTGCAGACATTTGCCTCTTTATTTCGTGCTCATCACAATACTTCACAAACTCATCAAAAGTGAATTCACCACCCCGACTAGATCTCAAACATTTCAGACTCTTACTAGATTCCTTTTCTACTAAGGCTTTAAAGGCCTTAAATTTACTGAAAGCTTCATACTTTTCTTGAAGAAAAGTGACCCACATCATCCTTGAAAAATCATCAGTAAAAATCATAAAATACTTATCACCATAAAAGCTCCTAGTCCTCATAGGACCACATAAGTCAATATGCACTAAATTAAGAATATTCTCAGAAGAAAAGGATTTACTCTTAAAAGATGTAGAAATCATCTTACCCACCTAAAATTCTTTACATAACACATTATTTGGTTTCCCATGTTGTGGCATACCTCTCACCATACTAGATTTGTTGACTCTTATCAAGTTATCAAAGTTCACATGACAAATTTTTTTGTGCGATAACCAACTATCCTCAATTCTAGCCACCAAATAACTATTCACATTAGCGTTTAGATGAAATATATTACCTCTAATTTGTTTTCCAGTAGCAATCCAATCTCCTTTGCATCCCATGATCCTGCACACTCCATTCTGAAATTCAAGGTGATATCCTTTGTCATTCAAATGTCAAACACTCAATAAGTTATTTTTAAATCCTTCTACCCAATAAACATCATCTGCATTACTTTTACCATTCAGAGAGATAGATCCTTTACCTTTAACCATACAGGGTGGTTACCAAATCTTACTACATCACCATCAAATCCTTCAAGAGATATAAATTTGCTTTTATCATCAGTCATGTGGTGTGAACAACCACCATCAATTATCCATTCATCACTAGAGTCAAACTAAGATACCAAAGCCTTTTCATCAGACAAATATTCTTTTACAACAACAAAGACAATCTCCTCATTGTCATCATTTTCAAATTCCTCATTAGTCACTCCTCCATCAACTCAACATAGCATTTTTTCTTCCCTTTTCCTTTATATAGCTCTGATACCGATTGTTATTTAGAGGATGCGATTAATACTAAGAGGGGGGTGAATCAATATTAACAACAAACTGAAATCTTAAACCAAACCGATCAATACTTCACCAAAATAGATCATAACTAGTACCGGTAGCCACTGAAATCAATCTAATAATCAGATTTACCAAACTTCTCATTTAAGTGTTCCATATCATGCATGAAATAGAAAGATATCAACTTAACACAAACATAAATCAATCACCATATGAACCTACTGCAACTATTAGGGAACAATCAATGAACGATCTGCAAATAGCACTTCTTGCTTGCTTGTTTAGAACCACTTTAACTCCAATTTGTTTCATTCTTGCATACACACACCACTAGTTCGGCTACACACTCTTTTCTTAGATTACTGACATAATAAACTGTTGAAAGCAAATGTACTCTGAGAGGGGGAGGGGGTGAATCAGATTACTTTGAACTTTGAAATACACCAAATAAATATGCTTTTTAAGATTTGAATAAGCTTTATAAAATAGAGACAAAGAGCAAAATTGTACAAATGTAGCAATATGTTTGAGAGTGATTTGCCAAGATAAGAAAACTGAAATAGAAATAGGACTAAGAGAAATATCAAAGCATTAACACAAAAGTAATAAACTCGACACGATTTTGTGCTAAGTGGAAACCCTCAAGATCCAACCAGATCTTGTCACAGGGAGAAAACCACTCCGTTATTGTATTAACCAGTCCAAAAATCCAAGATTACATCCAATTTAGCAGCCCTGTTGCAAGGAGTCCAACTCCTAACCTTCCAATGAAAATCAACAAGATCTATGATAGTATATTTGCAATTTTGTAGGCTATACAATCACAGATTTTTATTACAGTCTATAAGATATTCAACTTTATTTTCACAAAAATCCCATCTCACAATGCCATTTCATATCCATTTATAAACACTATGCATCTATAGATGTATGTGCAGTCACAACCAAAAACTGTTTCCAATAACTTCCTGGTATACCCGTTAGGGTTTAAAATAAATTTAATTTTACAACTTTGTTTAACTTCAACAAACTGCCATGAAAAAATCTGTTTCTTCCCGTAGATAAACTTTCCTCCTTAATAGTCAAGGAGATATTCAAAACTGTCAACTGTCATAAATAAATCATAAACTGAAAGTACCCAGATGAGGTTTATTGTTAACTTCTGATTTTAACAAAGGTCTTAACCCAAAAAACTTTAAGCAAATTATAAAATTGCAAACACCTCTGAAGATTCAAAGATCATAAACTTGAATTTAGATCATCAAAGTGGCTATTTAAAAACATACCTTTTTGCAATAACAAATCACAAGGATTTACTAGTAGTTACCGAAAAATGTCATGGTTAAGCACCCTATCAAAGCTTAAATTGTCATAACAGAGTCCTCGCTGAGTTGTCCGTGAAAGGGTTTCACAAAAATGCGAAATAAACAAACAAATCAAACAACATCCTTTGTCATAATTTATTTTTCTCTTACGTCCATCACTAACTCTCGTGAGTTAGGTATTGAGTACATATTACCAAAGTTAAGTGTCAACCCGAAGTCAAATTTGTCACGACAACCTGATGAACTTAAACAAATGTGGCTTTACTGATTTGTCATCAAGGACAAAATGAATCAACATAAACTTCATCAAAATTGACCTAAATACACTTTACATCTTTGTCGGTTCCAAAACCCTAGATACATAAAGATTCAAATGAATTTATATCATAGATCATCACAGATTCGTTACAAATCATCATATAGATTATTACAACAAATATCAAGCCAATTTCAACCGTTGAATAATCATAACACGACATTGCACATCGATTTGATAAGCAGTCAAACCCTTAAAACATTCTTCTATGCTCCTCTTTGTTTCCCAAGAAATTCCATCCTTAATCACACCAAAACAGTATTTTAATTTCTCACACAGGTTGTGACACATCACCATCAAGTTATGAACATAATGAAATTCACCGCCAAACCATAAAGCATCACCGGTTAAGAGATCTTGTTACTGGTTCTAAAACCCTACTGAAAAATACAATAGTAAATCACAAACATGACTTCCGGTTATCAAAACATGATATGGTTATGGTCATATACTCATTACAATGATATAAACATATATTTCAAACCACGACACCTAATTCCTCATCAATCTTCAAAACCAATTGCTTAAGTATAACATTGTTTCATGTTTGCCGGTTAAAGTCCTATTTGCCAAGTTTTCTGTTAGCTGTAGAGTTCATCTCAACAACTTAATCCATTACTGATTAGGTTACACCAGTAAACCTAGATGACAAAGTAATCAAGAATAAACAATTGCCATAGTTTCCATCAATGACAACACAAATAACTAATCACCAAGTCACCAACTAATACCTCACTCTATACCACTCATACATCACCATGCCATCATTATCCTTATCATATCAACTATATCATCGCCAATAGTCCTTCAATATATCATCACCAAAAGTCCTTCAATTTATCATCACCAACAATACTTCAACCGATATGTCAACATCATCATCAGTTATGCCAATCATGCTAACATAATCATCATGTCTCTTCAAGCATTTAATGATTTGTCCCTCCTCTCAAGCCTTCCCTTATTGACAATTGTCAACATGGGATTAGCTTGAATATGATCACATGGATTAAGGATCACCAATTTCTCAAGTAATCCTAAACCTTCCTCAATCAACTCAATCTCAACCCTTCATTTGCCCATTTCCTCTATAAATAGTGCTCATTCCTTCACACACAAAAAAAGAGTTATCCATGCATTGTTATTTTGCAAAGATTTTGAATGAGTTGTTTGATGTTTTAGCTCTTCCATTAGTTGGAGTTGCTAGTTTACATTAACACTTCATTCACATCCACATCCACACTTGACATAATCAATCATCTCCCATCCTCCATTTGGAATCCCTTTTGTGATAAGTGCTCAAACTGAAGGCAAACTCCACTTAATAGCGGGATCTTGGAGAGGAGGAGGACAAGGAAGAGCTAACACAAGGGAGCATCATGGGGAAGTTTTGTATTCATTTCATTTTGTTTATTTCCTAGATTCTTGTTTAGCAATATTCTTTGATAATGATTTTAAATGGTTTAGTTTTATGCAAGTGACTAATCTTAACTAAATGTTTTATTGTGTTTCAGTACCCAATACAAAGAGAACCACCAACATCAATGTCAAAGCTCCAACTACAAAATTAGGATCATAAACATGGCAAAATGATCTAACCATCTCCTCCAAGGAGATACATGCTCCATATGAACATATAAAATAACCATATCATGCCAAAAAATCTAAGTTAGCCATCAAGACTATACCATGACATAATATCAATCAGCCTATCAAACAAGGATAACATGTCAAATGAAAGAATAAAACCACACCTTAACCAAGGACTTATCGAGCCCTCAAATATTTCCACATCCTCAAATATCATGAAGGTCACCATCTCTTACAAGTGTACCTTCAAATGTGAGAGAGCCTTATGCACCAATAGGATCAAAGGATTCATTTAACATATACACACTAAGAAGATCATCCACCATCCAATTGTGAATACACATCACCGTCACAAGATCCCACTAAATCATGATACCGAGCTCTCCATATCATCGTGATAACCATCTCCTAAATGAAGAGCATCCAAGCCTACATGCATACAATTGAAAGTGTCAATATCATCAAGTGTAACCATGAACTCCAAGCAAAGAAGATACAAATCTGCCAGCAAGCAATCAGGAACCAATCCTACACTGCCACATCATCATTGTCAAAATCTCTCATTGAACGTGTAACCAAGCTATCCTTAACATCATGATAAAACCATCCTCTACACGAGAATAAAACAAACCCATCTAACAATCAAAGACCTCAAAGTTGACATCATGAGCTTCCAAAAGCTGAAGTAACCATTATCCTCAAACAAGAATATACACTACCATAACCAATCAGGAATCCAATCAAATCATCATCAATAAAAGCACCTTAAAAATCTAATCATATCATGCCAAAGTTCATTAACAAAAGGAACATATATGGCACCATTATCACATCCACTGAAACAAGCATCTAACTCCCAATGTAACCAACCTGTAAGCATAACATAGTTAACAACATAGATCCTCCACCATGACTACACCTAGTAACATCATCTCTCCTCCTCAACATGACAACAAAATTATCAAATCAAGTGACTAAACCAAACCACCAATCTAAATATGCATCCAAAAGAAAAATAAAAATTGGCATCCAAGCTTGCTATTCCAAAGGCTTCTTAGTGAAAAGGGATTATTTTGAGGGATGCATGATGAATGGAGGAAGAGATATTTTCTCAAAGATATGTACCTCCAAAAGTATATATTTTAATAAAAATAATATCTTTGAGGAGGGAAAGGAGAAAAGAGAGATAAGGATGCACTTTCAACACCTAAGAGAGATCATTTAAATAGAAAAACTTTGAAGAAAGAAAATGGTCCTAAACTAAGGATAAACACCTCCAAAAAAGTGTAAAATCCATATAAAAGACAAATAATTCCATGCAAGAAAGGAGATTTGTATAAAAGATGCTACTCACTAAAGGAAAAGTGAATCCTTGGAAAGAGAGAATATTGAAACGTTATCCTTTCCCCACAAGAATAGAGACAAAAATAAGAAGGTTATTATGTTTCTAGCTATAACATCATAACTTCTAATTGATACAATTTACACCTCATGTGTGTGCTCCTAATTTAGTGTGTCTTATCCTCATCTCCTCTCTACGTTTGATTTGACCCCATTCTCTAGCTTTGAGGCCATGAACACCCTTTGGTGGGTCCCATTATAAGATAACCTCCATCTTTTCTCTTTGTTTGGGTCTCAATTATAGACGGATTGGGGTGTGGAGTTCCCTATTTTGGACCATTGTGCCCCAAAATGTCATGGTCCCTCTAAAAGGGGTCCAAATTTGAAATAGGGCAGGTGCTATATCTCCACGATTACATTTGATCCCCATGGCTACACATGACCATTGGAGGTCAGCCTAATTGATACTTTACCTAGGGAACCTAGTTGGAATCAATGAACACTGAGAGGGGGGGTGAATCAAACTTATATAATTTGCAAACTTATTTAGTTGATTTTTAATCCACCGGATGCATATGAAGGAAAACAAAATGCAAAAACATAAAACAATTAACCACACAACCATAACACCAAGATTTTTAAATGGAAACATTGAAAGGGAAAAACCACAATGGGATTGAGTACCCATAATATTATTATACTATGGCCAAAAGTATGATAATATTACATAAGGGGAATGCACTTGCATTTAAGCACAGTGCCTAGAGCTCACTACTTAATTACAAAAGGGCTACAGCTTGGAAGAAGGCTCACTTCCTTATAGGATATTACAAAATGATTACAATAATGAATGAACTGAATTATAGCATCTAACTATGCCAAAATGCAGTTTTGGTTATGCTCAGAGTGTCATCTACAATTATTATGTCTCTCTGCTTTGTTATCCTACTCTGTCACACACTAGACCACCAAAACCTTCAATTACATTCACCAAACTCATAAATTCGCTCACAAAAACTTCCTTCGCTCATAACATCTATCAAAATGATCAAAGAAATCAATCTTATATATCCACACCAACAAAAAGAATCATTTACCATGTCGGCTTCCAAAAACCGCATAACACGCAACATGAAACATGTATCACCAAGTCGAATCAATTTGACCACAAATCCAAATGCGGAACAAAACACGATGATAATATGCTTCTCATAAGTCAACCTAGTCACCTCAAACACAAAATTGATCACCAAAATTAACCCATCAAATCCGCAACACACATTACACAAAGATATTTCTTCTCTAACTAAATTATTGAGTACCCGACCTCTAAACTTGCACACAATTCAACATTGGATATTAGGATCATAAGATAATCTATCTCAAACCTTGAATTAATTGCTCTTATCACCGCAACCAAAATTACATCACCAAAATCAAGATGTGCACACTGACCTCATGCTCTACCACTTACCGATTTCCACCTTCTAGACTTATGCCTATGAGAAAAATGACTTCCGATAAGTCAAATCTATGTCCACTGGATGTGATTTGCAAACTGAGTTGCCATCAATGACAACCCCTAAACATCTATCATGCACCAATCTTCATTGGAACAATGTCTCTTGCCAACAAACCCTATATAAAGACATCTTATCAATTGATTTTAGATCTAGGACTCCATCTACAATCTATCTATAACATTCATGCATCCGTGAAGCATTCATCATCTAGCATTTTTCGATATTCAAGGATGCATTTCATGCTTCAAGCATTGTGGAGAAGATTTGCATCAATCTTTATGTAATCATGTGTGTGTGATTAGGGTTTTTCATGTTCATGTGTTTGTCATGCCATGACATTCAACATTGTGATTACATTTAAAGAGCATTGCATCATCATCAATAATTGAATATCCGAGGTGTATCTATTTAGAATTTATTTTAGTATTCACATTATTTCTTTCAAGGTTGATTCCACACCAGGGTTTAAAATAGGGAAAACCTTGTTCCCAAGATCTTACCCTTTCTTTCTATGTGCAGGAAATAGGTGCAGAGCTATACTTGGGAATTCTGGTAGAGTTAACAGTGATGAATAAGTTCACATTTCAATGGTGAAAATTTTGGAGGATCATGACGAATTGATACTACCTAGTCCCAAAAAATTAGGCCGAACTTTTGAGGACAGGCTCCAAACATCTTATTTTTCCCATATCCAAGTTGGTGGCTTCATGGAACATCTGCAGGTTATTGTTTTCATCATCATACTTCAATTATCACCTATTTTGCCCTAATTTTGCATTAGAAATTTTTAATTTAGAAAGAGGGAGCCAAACCCTAACCAATGATTCTAATAAGAAATCTCAGCCCTTTCCTTGGCTAATTTGAGGCTAGATCTATTAGGTTCACCCCTCTTTCACCTTGTTTTGGTTAATTTGGACCATTAGTGGTTTTATTATCTTAATTAACCTTAATTTCAAATTACACCATCACATTTTGGTGAATTCAACTTCTTACACCATTACCTTTCTGATTTGTGTTTTTAGATATGATTTGGACGTATTTTAATTTTCAAATTTGCACTCATAGGCTATATTTTCAATTAAAAACATAAATTTAGAGGTTAAATTCATAAAAATCTTAATTTATTTTGGTTAAATTGATTTGTGGGTTGCATAATTTTTAACTTGTGTTTTTAGATCTGATCTTAGGCATTCATAATGGCACTTAATAAATCTGATTTATTTTCAATTTCACATATTATTACATTGCTTTTTATTTACATTTATCAAAATCATGTGTTGGATAATGGTTTCTTTCACTTTACATTGCTTCTTTTTATTAGTATGACTTTGACATATTGCATTTTTAGAATTTCAAAAATATTTCTTATTAATCAATTAAATCTTAAAGCTTTTATCTATGATTCATATTTTTTATGATGACATTTTTAAGAAAATGCATTACATATGTAGATCACATAAAAGATTTTGTAGATTGATAATCCTATAGATGCTATTGAAAAACCTAATGCTTGGGCATCTACTAGGGTATCTCATCTGTATGAAGAAAGATACAATCCTCCTATCAATGATATCTCTAATGGAAAGAAGCATTTAATAGAAACATGAAATCCTCATCTTCTCATACACATACCCTAGTGCAAGGGGGGCAAGGTTAAAATATTGGTGTATCAATCTCTCCAAATCCCCCTTATTCTCTTAGAGATTATCTTAACCATCAAAATATATGTAAAGAAGATGATGTTATGTATTTTATTCATGATCTATCTCCTCACATAACTTTAATCAAAAGTGAAGCCTTAGATGATAAGGATCTTCCTTCCCAATCTATCAAAGAGGATATGAATGTTTATAGAAAGGAGCATCTCCCCACAAAGGATATTCTTTCTTCATCCACTTCTCCCTTTGATTATTCTAGGTGTCCTTACACTACAAAGTTTAAATAAATTCATGATAGTAGTGTAGACACTTAAAAATAATTATTTTTAATTATTTTTAATTCCTCACATAATTAATTAATTAATTAATTAATTATGTTAATTCAAATTCTCCTCAATATTAATTAAATATAATTAATATTGTCACTATAGTATGTGACTGATTTATTTAATAAATCAATCCCTTTCTTTATTCTTCTAAAAAATTAAATCCTCACAAATCTTCCTCTTGGCTAATTAATTTCAATTAATTAGTTAACCTGCATGATTCCTACAAATCATCTTCTTAATTCATCATTAACCTAATAAATTCTTCTAGAAACTCCCTAAACTCACTTAACCTTATTCTTCTAATTTTTAATTCCCTCCACTCATTCTCTCTCCTATTCAAATCCTCCTACAAATCCTAATCCTAACTAACATTTCCTCTAATCCCCCTCCTAATGAGTTGCTAGTGGCTAATCATCATGATTAACCACAAAGTCAACCCCTTGTCCCTTCCATCCAACCACCAGCTTTTAATGCTCTTTTCCTAGGTGAATGTGAAATTTTCAAAATCTCACAATCCTCTAGGCATCTCCTCTCCCAAGGAATTTTTAATTCCTTCTTATTCCTCTAATCCCCATGATCATCCCTTTTTGGAGAATTTTTAATTCCTCTTCTCCATTCTTCAAGGAATGTCACATCCCTTGCTCCTCTCAAGGCACATTGGGATGTCTTCCCAATGTACCTTTCTCTTCTCAAGGTACCTTGGGAAGTCTTCTCAATGCACCTTGAGAAGTGTGGAGACAAGAAATGCCTTTAAGACATATCTCTTGGTCTCCACACCCTCTCCTGGACCTTGTGTGAGCTCACAAGCAATCCTAGCTCTTCATCTTGGATCCATCCCAACCATCCATTCTTCCTCTCCTCTTCCTATAAATTAAGGACTCCATCCCTTCATTGATCATCTCCAAGTTCGGTAATCTTATGCTACCCTTTTGAGCCTAGTAAATCATCTTAGCAACCCTATCATGTCCAAATCATATCTCATCCACATTTAACCATTTTATCCATATCATCCTCCTAAAATCCATTCCATATTGTGCACAACATTGGAGAGCCATCCACATCAAGCAAGCAAGAGGAGCACATCAAGTGGAGCAACATCAAGGGGCGCCTTCACTTCATCAAGCTCCATCCGAAGGAGAAGGTATAAGGTTTGTGAGGTATATGCATCTTTATTCTTGTTTTAAGCATTTCAAATTATGTCTTTCAATTTCATATGATTATCTGTTTGATTTGCATGCTTATTAACTAATCCACCTCACCAAAGTCTTTTCCCCTCTTCATTTTGGTATGCCCGGTGGGACCCACGTCCCTAAAAACTAACATTTTTTGTGAGTTTTTGTGAGTTGTGAGACGCAAGCTCCAGAACAACACGAGAGACTGCAAACCAGCGCGAGCATCATGGGTTTAGCGCGACAGAAAATCTACTTCAGCGCGAGCGCATCAACGCGAGAGTAGGCGTATCATCATGACTGCTTAACATATTTTGAATTTTCTCGTCCATTATTTAAAAACTTATAAATTTTACTATCTATCTGTTTGTTCACCACATGCGCATGCATTGCAGCTCAAGCGCAGGCGTTTTAGCGTGTCTGATTTAAATCAACGCGAGCATTTTTAAGTCATTCTCGCCCAGTTTATTTGAATTTAAAATTTGAAAGTTTTACCTGCTAACTCCTGCCGATCTCTATTTTCAGTTTGTGCGAGTGCAGCCATTTCAACATGAGTGTAGGCATTTCCGATGTGAGCACATGCGTTTTAGCATGAGCATTTTCAACCAGCGCGACGGACAAGTACAAAATCCTTTCTTATTTTGTGGGTTCTTTCATTTTTTGCTTACTGCTTTATTTGGTTCAACGCGTATGCAAGCGTTTCGGTGCGGGTGACTGCACTTCAGGGCGTGCACTATATGTGCAGTATAGTTAGGACTAATTTATATCTTTTTAGTTTTGCAACTTAATCCGATCGTCCAAGACACAGAAAATAAAAATAAAAACTACTAATCTCACTATTTTGCAGGTTGCCTAAGCAAATTCAACCAAACATTGTGCATTTATTTAAATTAGGAACCTAGATATTAATTAAAATGGAATGAACCTTTGTCTTGCATGTCTTTTTAAGAAAAGCGTAAAGGTAGGAGAGTATGCTCTCGTCTAGCTAGACGATCAAAAATCCAGACCCTCCAACCTTTTCTTGTTTGATTGTGTGTTTTCCTCTAGCGGGCTTGCCCTCCCAACTTGCTCTTTGAGAAGGTAAGAGGGGAACGACCCAAGTGAGTACATCCGGACCTGGGGTTCCCAACTCACTATAATAAATAGGCCATTGACTATGAAAGGGTTAATGGTTGGGGCTATATGAGAGTTCACTCTCACATTGGGTGCTTGGTAGGATCTTAGAGATCTCAATCATGCTTGTGTGACTACTAAGTTCTTGGTGCTTCGTTGGGTTATAGGCCTTAATTGCGCTTGCACAAATTTGAAGGGTAGCTCCTCACAGGAAGACTTACTAAACACCTTGTTCATAGTGACCAAAAACCTTGTAGTCATTGGTGCAGGAGGTCGGACCTCCGAAGTCGCCCATATTTTTACGGCCCTTAGTAGAGACACAAAGTTCGCCATGAGGAGTTTTCATGGGAATTGATGCTTGGCTACCCCGAGAAGTGAGTGTCGCAGAGGGGAGCCAGTGGGGTCAAGCATCTAAGTGTCCGCTCTGGGTAAGCGTAGCTGGGAAACCGATTGAGATCTAATGACTATCGTCCTTGCTAGCCTTAAGAGTTGTATATGAGCATGAGTGTTTTTGAATCAAAATGCATTTAATCATTGTGTTTTCTTTGTTTGATACATACTTGCCAAGAGAAGACTAAAAACACATTATTATCCTCAAACACTTTGCAAAACATTTATCCAAACACAAACAACTATCCAAGTCACTAATCACACAAAGTCTAAAATTGCATCAAAACTCCATGCGTCCCATGTCTCATAAGCCTAAGTGAGAAACTAAGAGTCCGTGCTCTCCATCAAGGTTTAGACTCGTCCTTTAAAACACCAACTATCATCAAAATCAGGGTGGTTGTATCCCTTCATACAACTTGCCATTCAAATCGATCTTCCATTGAGTCATGTTCATGCCAAGAACAAACCAGTCATCAAGTTTCTTCTAAGTCATCACTATCACGCCTCCTTAATCAATCATCCCCGAATTTACCAAGGGCTTAGCACATCAAATCAATCTCCCACCGCTATCAAATCAATTATCAAAATCCAAATCCAATCATCCTCTAATCCAATTTAACCTCACGTTAAGGTTACATGCCTTGTGAAGTTTCATTTAGACCTCATCATTAATCAATTGGCTTTCATGCTTGAAGGAGAATCCTCTCCAAGAGAGGCTTTTTAATCATTAATCCAAGGTCTAAATTCTACCCAACTTGGTCATCACCTTGCTTGTGGTTGCATCCACCACCTAAAATCCTCATCCAAGGACTAAGGTATCAAATCCTAATCAAATCCAGGCTCTAATCTAAGAACACCAATCAACAAAATCTCTTGTCATAAAAGACAAAATCCAAAATTCCACAAATATCTTGCTAAGTCCTTCATCACAAATTTCCTCCTCCTAACTTTTCTAAGGTTATTCATGTATGGTCACAACTCGATCCCAAAAGAGAAAGATGGCTGAACAACAATATGGCATGCTAGACATTAGTGTCTTATATGAAGATCCCACGCAAGATCCTACACAAAGTGGGCAACCTAGAAATCAAGATCAAAGCCAAAATCCTAACATGGTTAGCCAAGATGAACTCTCTCTGGAAGTGCAAACTTTCATAGTGGATTCTTATAACCAAGAGATGATGGAAAAGTTTATTCAACACAACCCTACTGCACTTCTGAAAACTCTCCTTGAAAATGGAGCTCAACTTCTACCTGAATTTAATAGATCCACCCTCGCCCAACAACCACAAGGAGACCTCACTCCCACACAAAGTGTTGCACATATTATTCAAACTCAATCAATTGCACCCCCATCAATCATCCAAGCTCAATCAATGCCACCCGCGACACCTCCCACTATGGTCTCCATCCCACCTTCTTCCTCCTTACCATCTATACCACTATCACATCCGATCTCATCTATTCTCCAACACACTTCTATACCACCTCCTTCCATTCAACCACACATTTCTATCCCACAAAATTCCCTTCCTGTCAACAACGTCACAAGTTTTATTCAGGATGTACTCAATCCCATCACAACAGTTTGTGGACCACAACCAACTATCACAAAAATCCCTGCGATATTGGTTCGCACATCCAACATTCTCGCCTCCTCATCATATCAATATATTGGTGGTGGTGCACCTTCTTTGGCTTATCCAATACTTGGGGCAAATACAATTGATCATTATAAAAGTCCGCAACAAGACCTCATCAAGGAAATTCAAGACATGAAAAATATCATCAAGGACATGAAACAAAGGACTAATAAAAGGAAAACTTACTCGTTTGAAGAGTTTTGCCCTTGTCCTTATGACCCATCTATATCGGTTGCACCCTAACCCCCAGGATTTGAGATCCCAAAATTCACCAAGTATGAAGGCAAAGGAGACCCCCACGACCATGTCCGAGAATTCCACATTTTATGCCAAGAAGTCTCCTACAGTGACCTTTACCTTTGTAGACTCTTTCCCAAGAGTCTCACGGGAGACACTCTGGCATGGTTCTCATCTCTACCACGAGGTTCCATTGTCTCCTTTCTAGACTTGGCATAAACATTTGTGGCCCACTATGCTTACAACATGGTTAATGATTTTTCTATGATGGACCTATACAATACAAAACAAAGGCCTGAAGAAACCTTTGCCAATTTCCTACAAAGATGGCAACATCTTATCAAGAAATTCCAGTGGGACATGCCATAACAACATCAAATTGAGCTATTTCAAAAGAACTTGGTGCCTGAACTTTCGAGACCCTTAATATCCCAATGTATCAATCCTTCCAAAAATTGATCGATAAAGGCCTCGCCCTCGAACGTGTCTTGTTGGAGGAAGGAACCTTGAAACATTACCATAAGTCAGCACAAAGTTCTTCCTCTTATCATAATGACAAGCCAAAATTTTGGTCTAAAAACAAAAACGTGGTCAATGACGGTGTAACTGATGCAAAGCGGGTCCAAACTGTGGCCTCTCCCCCAAAATCCACCACCAATAATCATCAAATCAATAATCAAAACAATCAAAATCAATCCCAAAAAATTCACAATAATGTCTCAATCCGGGGATGACCACCCTGATCGAATAATAGGACTCCAAGAGAATTCACTCCTCTAGCTAAGCCTATTGAAATGGTGTTTCAAAAACTTGTCCAAGCAGGTGTAGTGGTTTTTCCAATCACTCACCCGTTTGACCCGAATCAACCTAAACCAAGATGGTATAATGAAAATGAGTATTGTGAATACCATCGTATTAAGGGGCATGATACACGAAAGTGTATGAAACTGAAGATCTACATACAAGATCTCATTGATAGAGGTGAGATTGAAGTAGCAAATGCAAAATCTGGTAATAACAATGACAAACTCAAAATGTACCAGGAACCCTTTCCGAAGCATTATAAAGGAAAAGGCTCATCATCTAATGCAATGGGTTATGACTACACTAATCACATAACTGGCTTTGAATTTTTAGTAAGTTGCATTGAACCTACAAACAATCATGTCAATGTTATAACCATCCAAGGAGCTAATCCTCCCTCTTCCCAAAGCAGACCAAATCCTGCTAGAATAGTCATTCAAGGCACCACGCCTTCCACCTCCCATTTCCAGAATCACTGCAATCTAACTACATGCCATCTAAGGAGTTTTCCCCCCACCAAACCCCCTGCCCATGTCTTCCACCCACCGATATGACC
The DNA here is from genome assembly GCF_030272615.1 of Cryptomeria japonica. Taxonomy (NCBI): domain Eukaryota; kingdom Viridiplantae; phylum Streptophyta; class Pinopsida; order Cupressales; family Cupressaceae; genus Cryptomeria; species Cryptomeria japonica. The sequence goes on from NC_081413.1 coordinate 269,215, forward strand.
TCCTTGACCAACTTGGGAAGACCCCCACACAGATCTCCATTTTGGAACTTCTTAAGACTTCCCCGGTCCATAAAGAAATTCTTGAACAAGCTCTTCTTGAATCACATGTTCCTGATAACATCAACGCCACCCAATTCCAAGCCCTCATTGGAAACCTTGCTGCCCAGCAGCACCTTGTATTTACCTCCAAAGATGCTCCCGCAGATGAAGACCATAACAAACCTTTGCACATCAAAGCTCTTATCCACAAGCATAAGGTCAAACACATCCTGATAGATGGTGGATCCCGGCTTAATCTATGTACATACAAATTAATAAAACAATTGGGACTTTTTGAGGATCTAGTAGACACATCAAGAAGGATCACAATAAAGGCATATGATGATGCGAAAATAATTTCAAAAGGCATGATCACCTTACCTGTTCAAGTGGGCCCCATTATAATTGAAACCCCTTGCCAAGTACTTTATCTTGATCTCCCCTACAACATTCTCCTCAGGCGGCCATGGATTCATTCCTTGCAGGCCGTATGCTCCACCTATCACCAATGCATCAAATTCCCCTATAATGGAAGAGAGATTACTATCAAAGGTGATCCCCAACCTTTTCAATATTGCAAACTATTAGAGGGGAAACATCCGTATCATTGTCCACTAAATAGACCCTCACCAATGCCTCCATCTGACACATCAAATGTTGCCCCCACTTCATCCCAACCAGATAATCAAATCAAGATCTTCGACAATGGCTTTGGAGAATACAAACTAGAGGACGTTTTATTAATAGGCAACCTCCCTCTCTCTCCTAAGTCATTTGGCAAAAGAAAAGAGCTCAAAAAGGACCCAAAACCAGTCATGCAATGCCAAAATACCACCTTCCAGTAATGGGGCCCACTTAATGAGGAGAGCCTTGAAACATATGTCTCTTCTTGGTTGTATCGAGAAGAGGATGATGATCCAACAAAAGTATCTAAAAAAATGTACTCAAAAGCATCTGCCATGGTTGAAAAAATGGGTTACAAAGGACATAGCCTCGGACCAGAGGAGAAAGGAAGAAAAGCACCCATAAATCCTATCTCCTACAAATACAATAGAGGCTTAGGGTACACCCTGGTGCCTAAAATTACTATCATCGGTGCCCCTTTTAGTCCTTCTTTGGATATCGAAAGCGTTGATGAAGAGGAATTCCACGAAATGCCTTATGAATATGAGAAAGATACTTTCTTTGATGCTTACATCAATACCATCACCCCCTTTACCCCTCCCACTTCACATGAGCTACATCTTGTCCATCATGAACTCATTGACTGGGGCCAATGAGCAAACCCACTTTATATATCTCCGCCTACGATTATGCTCTCATTGCTTTCCTAACGGCACAAAATCTAGAAGATTGTAACAGGATCGAGGGTATCCAACTACATGAAAAGGGATACTTTGGTAATCAAGACAATGCCCTTAGCCACAAAAAAGAATAAAAGGAAGACATGATTCCCTAGGTGAAAACCTCTCTGAGGCACCTTTGGATGAACAAAAAATAAAAACAAAAGGCGTATCCGAAAGTGAAAACCTGGAAGAGGCACTTGACGATAAGGGACTTGACCTCCCTACCATTAATTACCTTCCACAGGACATATCAAATTTGCTAATAGAAGAAACATACATCATCAACATGGGCACCAAAGTCATCCCACAAAATGTTCTCATTGCTAAGTCCCTCACGAAAAAAAAGAATCAAGATTTCATCAACTTCCTTACAGAAGTAAAAATCAAATTTGCATGGTCCTATGCCAATATGCCAGGGTTGGATCCTTCCTTGGTGGTTCACAATCTTGCTGTTCGCCTCGATGCAAAACCTGTAAAACAAAAATTGCGCAAAATGTACCCACATATTGCACTCCTAGTCAAGGCGGAACTCCAAAAGATGTTAGATGTAGAATTCATCAAACCTATAGACTACGCTGAATAGGTTTCCAACATTGTACCTGTTGGCAAACTATCTAGGGGCATCCGCATCTACACAGACTGCTGAGATCTAAATAGAGCTTGTCCTAAAGATAATTTCCCGCTCCCCAATATAGATATGATTGTGGACCTTACAACAAGACATGAGATGTTGTCACTCATGGATGGATTTTCCAGATACAAACAAATTATGATTGTAGATGAGGATCAACATAAAACCGCATTTACAACACCATGGGGTACTTTTTGTTACAGGGTCATGCCTTTTGGCCTTAAAAATGTTGGAGCTATGTATCAACGTGCAATGACAACAATTTTTCATGACCTCTTGCACAAAATTATGGAGGACTATGTGGATGATCTGCTAGGAAAATCCAAGACAAGACAAGAACATATCCCCATTCTAAAACAGATCTTCAAAAGATTGGAAAAATACAAACTGCGCCTAAATCCCAAAAAGTGTGTGTTTGGTGTCACATCGGGAAAACTACTAGGATTCATTGTTTCCCACAGAGATATTGAGGTCGATCTCACAAAGGTAAAAGCTATTATGGAAATGCCTCCACCAAAAACTCTCAGACAACTGCACAGTCTCCAGGGAAAACTCCAATCAGTCAGACATTTCATTTCACAGCTAGCAGACAAGTGCAATCCATTTGCACACCTATTGAGTAAAGACAAAAAAATCAAAGGGGACTCCTTATGCCAAAAGGACTTTGAGAAACTGAAAGAATATCTAGCATCACCTCTAGTGTTGATGCCTCCTACTCTTGGAAAACCCCTCACTTTGTATATATGTGCTACTATAGTGGCATTGGAGGCATTATTGGCACAAACAGATGACCAAGAGAAGGAACATGCCATTTACTACATCAGTCGAACACTGGTAGGATATGAACTCAATTATACCCCCATTGAAAGAGCATGCTTAGCATTGGTGTTCAACAAGCAGAAATTCTGACACTATATGCTAAACAACAAAACAAAGCTGATTGCTAAAATTGATCCACTTAAATATCTCCTGTCAAAAGTTGCTCTCACTGGTAGAACTGCCAAATGGGTCATGCTCCTAAGTGAGTTTGACATCGAATATGTGGATAGAAAGGCAATCAAGGGACTGTTAAAATGTGGTGACTGATCAACAAAGTACTGTACACTCAGCACGTATCCTCATCGAGGTCCGAGGCCAAGTTGGGCCTCGAGCAGGGGTTTGGGGGCGACAGCCCCCGAGAATTTTTTTTTTTGCCATTTTTCATTAATGAAAACTGACATTGTAATAAAACCCTAAAAAGGCTGACTTTGTTTGTTGCCCTAAAAATGCATGTTATAAGTGATTGGGATGCTTAAGGCATTGTAAGGTTGATGTACTATTTTTGCTAGATAATAAGAAAGATTGGACGACTGTGTATGGTGGACGTAACCCATTCTGGGTGAACCACGTTAAATCTCTGTGTTATCTACGTCCTGTTTTATTTCTTTATCTTTTGTATTTAAATCTGCATATAATTGTTAGTTCATATTTACTTTAGATCTGCTTGAAACCCTAACAATTGGTATCAAAGCAAAGTTTTTATTAAATTGGCAGGACTTTCAGATTTGAGTAGGAGCGATGGAATATTCCAAATTCAAGGTCGAAAAGTTTAATGGCCAGAATTATCAGTTATGGAAAATGCAGATGGAGGATTACCTGTATCAAAAGGATTTGTGGCAGCCATTGGAAGGAAAGGCAAAGAAAGCGACCACAATGTCAGATGAAGAGTGAGACATTTTAGATAGAAAGGCACTGGTATCCATTCGATTGTGCCTTGCGCCGTCTGTAGCAGTCAATATAACAGAAGCAAAAATGACTGTAGATTTGATGGCAACATTGGCTAAGTTGTATGAGAAACCCTCGGCTTCGAATAAGGTATTTCTTATGAAGCGTTTGTTTAATTTGAAAATGAGTGAGGGAGGATCTGTAGCAGAACACTTAAATGAATTTAATACAATTACTAGTCAATTGTCTTCAGTAAAAATTACGTTTGCAGAAGAGGTTAGGGCTCTCTTGATTTTATGTTCTTTGCTAGAAAGCTGGAATAGCTTGGTTATGGCTGTAAGTAACTCTGTCTCTGGTAAAAATAATTTGGTATTTGATGATATTGTTGGTGTTATCCTAAGCAAGGAAATGCTAAGGAAAAGCACAGGTGAGACTCCAACATCATCGGGTAGTGTTTTGAATGTGGAGAATAGAGGAAGATCAAAGGAAAGAGGAAAAGGCCCTGAGAATGAGAAGTCATAAGGGAAGTCAAAGAAAGGACGCTCTCAATCTAGAGGAAAGAAAGATTGCTGGTACTGCGGAAAGCCTGGTCATCTAAAGAAAGACTGTTGGTCTCGAAAAAACAAAGGAGACAAAAATGAAAATGACAGTAAGGAAGCTAATATTGCAAGTAATACTTTACAGGATGCTTTAATTTTATGTTTGGATAATGTTAATGATTCCTGGGTAATAGATTCTGGGGCTTCATTTCATGCTACACCTCATAGAAAATATTTTCTAGATTATGTTCAAGGTGATTTTGGACAGGTATATTTGGGTGATAATGAGCCCTGTCAAATTGTTGGAAAAGGAAAGATAAAGATCAAGTTGCAGAATGGTAATGACTGGTTTCTGCAGGAGGTAAGACATGTTCCTAATTTAAGAAGAAATTTAATTTCTGTAGGGCAACTAGGTAGTAAAGGTTGCATAGTTACCTTCTCAGATAGTATGTGGAAGGTCACTAAAGGATCATTAGTAGTAGCTAAAGGTGTGAAGGTAGACACATTATATCTGTGTACTGGTAACACTTACTCTACCTTAGCTGCTACAGATAAAGTTACTGCAAGGACAACAACAATAAATATTGCAAGAACAGATTCAATAATGTGGCACCATAGGTTTGGGCACATGAGTGAGAAAGGGATGAAAACCCTTCACTCCAAAAATCTATTGCCAGGACTAAAGAAGATTGATTTAGAGTTTTGTGAAAACTGTGTTTATGGTAAACAAAAAAGACTCAGATTTCTCAAGGTTGGGAAAGAGAAGAAGAGTGAGAAGTTAGAGCTTGTACATTTAGATGTATGGGGACTGGCTCAAGTATCATCTCTTGGTGGCTTTTGTTATTATGTTATTTTTATTGATGGCTCAACCAGAAAAACATGGGTATATTTCCTAAAACAAAAATCAGATATTTTTGAAACTTTTAAGAAATGGAAAGCTTTGGTTGAGAATGAGACAGAAAAAAAGTTGAAGTGTCTCAGATCGGATAATGGAGGTGTATTGCAGCAAAGCATTTGAAGATTACTGCTCCTTAAATGGGATTCAAAAGTAGAAGATAGTTCTAGGAACTCCACAGGAAAATGGTGTGTCAGAGAGAATGAATAGGACAATCATGGAACGCGCGAAGAGCATGAGATTGCATGTTGGATTGCCCTTACATTTTTGGGCAGATGCTATACATACTGCTGTCTATTTGATAAATAGAGGAACTTCAACCCCTTTGGATGGTGGTATTCTAGAGGAGGCATGGACTAGTAAAAAGGTAAATTATTCTTTTCTAAAAACTTTTGGTTGCGAAGCTTTTGTCCATGTTGATAAAGAAAACAAAACCAGGCTTGATGCTAAATCTCATAAATGTACCTTCATTGGATATGTGATAGATAAATATGGCTATCGGTTATGAGATTTTGAAAATAAGAAAATAATTAGAAGTAGAGATGTTATATTCAATGAGAAGGTTATGTATAAAGAACAGATGCAGGAAAAAAAACACGAATAAGACAAACAAGAATATGTGGTGTTGGATGAGATTTCTAAAAATGAAATCCCACAGGTACCTAATGCTCTGCAACAATAGATTGTCCCACAAACTCCTACAAGTGTTAGATGTTCTACGAGGATAAGTAGACCCCTTAAAAGATTTTCTCCTTCTTTGTATTCTATTTTATTAGCGGATTCTGGTGAACCAGAATAATATGAAGAAGCAATGCAGGTAGATGCCAAACAACAGTGGGAGCTAGGCATGAAAAAGGAGATGGACTCCTTGATGAAAAATGAGACTTGGGACTTAGTCCCTTTACCTACAGAAAAAAGAGCCTTGCCTAACAAATGGGTTTATCGGTTGAAGGAGGAGGAAGGAGGTCAGAAAAGATATAAGGCCAGACTTGTGGTAAAAGGTTTTGCATAGAAAAAAGGTATAGATTATGATGAAATATTTTCTCCAGTTGTAAAAATGACTTCAATTAGAACTGTACTTAGTCTTGTGGCTGCAGATGATTTACATCTTGAACAATTAGATGTTAAAACATCTTTTCTCCATGGAGATTTGGAGAAGGAAATTTACATGTTGCAACCACAGGGATATGAGGTCAAAGGTAAGGAGAACTTGGTGTACAGGTTGAAGAAAAGTCTGTATGGCCTAAAGCAAGCACCCCGACAATAGTATTTAAAATTTGATAGTTTCATGGCCGAACACAGTTATCATAGATGTCATTCTGATCATTGTGTATATTTTAAGAGATTTGATAATGGCAGTTATATTATCCTGTTGCTTTATGTTGATGACATGCTTGTTGCTGGGTCTAACATGCAACATATAAATGATCTTAAACAGAAATTAGCTAGGTCATTTGCTGTGAAGGATTTGGGTGCAGCTAAGCAAATTCTCTGTATGAGGATTACACGGGACAGGAAAAATAAAACCTTGAATTTGTCCCAAAGTGAGTATATAAAGAAGGTGTTGAAAAGATTTAACATGGAGGATGCAAAAATAGTTAGTACACCTTTGACTAGTTATTTCAAATTGACTAAGGAGATGTGCCCAAAGGCACAGGAAGAGGTTAATAAAATGTCTAACATCCCATATTCATTAGCTGTTGGTAGTCTGATGTATGCAATGGTATGCACAAGGCCAAATATCGCACATGTAGTGAGAGTTGTGAGCAAGTTTATGAGTAATCTAGGTATGGAACATTGGAATGCTATGAAATGGATTTTTTGGTATTTGAAAGGAACTACTACGAAGGCATTATGTTTCGAAGGATCTAATGCTGCTCTAAGTGGATTTGTTGACTCTGATCTGGCGGGTGATATTGATTCATGGAGGAGTACTACAGGGTATGTTTTTACTATAGGGGGAACTGCAGTCAGTTGGATTTCTAAGCTGCAAAAGGTTGTTGCACTTTCAACCACTGAAGCTGAGTATGTTGCTGCTACAGAAGCCAGCAAGAAGATGATTGGGTTGCAATATTTTTTGGAGGAATTGGGTCAGACACAAGAGGATAGCCCATTGTATACTGATAGCCAGAGTGCCATTCATCTTGCGAAGAACTCTGCTTTTCATTCAAGGACAAAGCACATTCAGCTCAGGTACCACTTCATCCGGACTGTTTTAGAGGAGGGTCAGTTATGGCTTGAGAAGATTCAGACAAGTGAGAATCCTGCCGATATGTTCATGAAGGCAGTTCCACAAGAGAAGCTGATTTCTTCATCAGTTTCTATTGGTCTTCTTGATTGATAATTGTGGAATTTATACCAGTTGAGTCCTAGTGTTTTATCCAACGGATGTTGCATGTACAGTGGTGTCGTGTAGTATCAGTCTCCAAGTGGGAGATTGTTAAAATATGGCAACTGATCAGCAAAGTACTATACACTCAACACGTATCCTTGCCGGGGTCCGGGGTTGGATCGGGCCTCGGGTAGGGGTTTGGGGGCGGGAGGCCCCGAGAAATTTTTTTTTGCCATTTTTCGTTGATGAAAACTGACATTGTAATAAAACCCTAAAAAGGCTGACTTTGTTTGTTGCCCTAAAAACACATGTTATAAGTGGTTGGGATGCTTAAGGCATTGTAAGGTTGATGTACTATTTTTGCTGGATAATAAGAAAGATTGGACGACTGTGTATGGTGGATGTAACCCATTCTGGGTGAACCACGTTAAATCTCTATGTTATTTGTGTCCTGTTTTATTTCTTTATCTTTTGTATTTAAATCTGCATATAATTGTTAGTTTATATTTGCTTTGGATCTGCTTGAAACCCTAATAGGGACAAGTCATTGCAGATTAGGTGGTTGAAGCTCCACTTCCAGGTGACCATCCTCTTCTCACAGAATTACCAGATGAGTTCATTATGGTTGTTACCACATCCTCCACATGGCAGGTGTACTTTGATGGCTCTTGCACCCAAAATGGATCGAGGGCAGGAGTATTACTGGTCACACCTCAAGGAGATGTCATCCTCAAATCATACAAGATAGCCTTTGCATGTACCGACAACATAGCATAATACAAGGCCCTTATCATAGGTTTATGCTTCGCTATCCACTGGAAAATAAAGGAGTTACACGTCTATGGTGATTTCTAGCTCATCATAAAACAAGTTAATGATGAGTACCAAACAAAAGATGATAAACTCCTTCCCTATCATACCATGGTTAAAGATCTTAAACAACATTTCACGATAATCAAGTTTGATCAAATCCCACGAACAAACAATAGGGCTGCAGATGCAATGGCCACCATTGGCTCCCTCCTTCAAATGCCAGCACACAGTCAGAAGTGTGAGTTCTTGGTCAAGCAATTATTTATACCAGCATATGACCTACCAGAGTTTGAAATGGTGTGTGTTCTTGTTGGTCCTGAGTCCCCTTGGTACCAAGAAACCTTCACTTTCCTCAAAGACAACATGATTCCCCCACATCTGACAAAAACCCAACAACAAACCTTCATCCACCGATGTGCTCATTACACCATCCTCGGAGACACCCTATTCAGAAGGCATTTCGATGGTTCCCTCTAAGGTGTTTAGATAAACAAGAGGTAGAATGGGCATTACACAAAGTACACAAGGGTGTCTATGGGGCACACTCAAGTGGACTCACATTGGCTAAAAAACTTTTGAGAACAAGATATTATTGGCCTAAAATGGAAGAAGATGCATATAACTATATGAAGAAATGCATCCCTTGCCAGCAACATGGCGACAAGATTCATGCATCATCACAAGAATTGCAACCATTTATCACACTATGGCCCTTCTCGCAGTGGGGGCTCAATCTCATTGGGAAAATCCACCCTCCATCTTCCAACGGACATAAATTCAATATCACCGCCACTGAGTATTTCACCAAGTGGGTAGAGGCTATCCCTCTCACTTTTACCACTCGTAAACAGATATCCAAATTCATCCTAAACTATTTGATCTCCCAATATGGCATTCCCAAAGTCATTATCATAGATAATGGGAGACAATTTAAAAATCAGGATGTCAAAGAACTCTGCCAAAAATTCAACATTCAACATTGCTTTTCCACCCCATATTACCCCCAAGGAAATGGCCAAGCTGAGACTTTTAATAAAATCCTAATCAAGATCCTAAAAAAGACAGTTAATGAAGTTGGTCATGATTGACACCTCAAACTCCATCCTGCTTTGTGGGCCTATCGCACCTCCACCCGCACCCCCACAGGGGCCACTCCTTATTCCCTAGTATTTGGTTTCGAAGCCATCCTTCCCCTTGAGATCTAGATCCCCTCTCTAAGGGTATCACTGCAAAATATCTTACCATATGAGGAATACAAAATTGCTCGCTTGCAAGAGCTAGAATTGTTAGATGAAAGGCACCTCAAGGCTTTGAATCATCTCTGGGTATATCAAAACCGTCTGTGCATAAGTTATCATAAAAAAGTCAGAACTCGAGAATTCCAGATTGGTGGTCTTGTCCTCATGGAGAATCAGAAAAATCTACAAGAAAGAGAAAAGAAAGGCAAGTTTGAGCCTAATTGGCTTGGACCATATGTAATCACAACAAAGTATGGATCAGAAGCTTATTAGTTGGCTACTCCTGAAGGCGATCCTTTGGATGAACCAATGAATATCATGCACCTCAAAATATTTTATGCCTAATCCTCAGAAAGTCTTAAAATTGTCAAAAAACCAAAAAAATTAAAAAATCAAGAAAAATACAAAAAAAAAGAGAAAGATCCTGAAAAAAGCATCACTTTGGTGAAAACTTGGCAAATAGGCGCCATGTGACACAAAAAAAAAGAAGAAAAATCTACAAGAAAAAGAAAGAAAAAAATTTCGTCCACCAGTGAAAACCACTTTGTAGCATTATGGACAAGTACCTTGGTGAAAACCTCCATGCAGGCGCCAAGGTAAATAACCAGATCCACTGTCTATCAGGTTGACACTACAAATCACCCACCATCCAGTCCACCCATTCACAACATTCCTTCTTTTCCGCCTCCCAATAAAACACGCGTGTGATGAGGAGTCTTTGCCTGAATCATGAACAAGGAATATCCCATTAAACTAAGCTTCTATGCCTATCTGTAAGCTTCAAGAACTCTTGAGAAACAATCCCAAGTCTGCAGGTCACTTTCCAAAACCATAAAAATCACTTGCCTAAATCAACAAGTTGACTTTACCTTAGGGATGATTCATTCCCTCGCCTGGCAACCTAATCCCCCATCTTAGTCCTACTCTTGGTAAGAGGTATCATTTGGTCATGGAAGAATTGACTGGTTAGATTTTGTGGGATCTTTTCATTTAGACTTGCATATTTTGCCCCAAGACTGCAACTATCTATGACTGCTTGGGTTTACCATATCCAGGTATGTTACAATAGGTGCATACTGGGGCATATTTTCATAACAGGGCATGTTTTGGATCTCTCTTGTATAAACCGACGATGTGGTACTAGTGTTTATCAACACTTACCTTCTCGTGTACACGAGGTATTGGTGTGTTTGAGGGTTTCCTTGCACGAACCCACAACCATGTATTAGTGTTTCTTAACACTTGCATTCTTGTGTGCAATAAATTACCGTTTGTCTAAAGAGTCAGTCCATGCCTTGGGTTTCTCATGGCACCTTGATTTCTATAATTAGTGGTGCAAGTCACTCAGGGCAATATTAAACTAGGTTGACTCTCCACATTTGTTGTGCACAAAATCTCACCATCATTCCATCAAATCCTAAACTCAATAATCCCATGGAGTTCTCAATTTCCCCCACTTCCCATCTATTCCATATTCTTCTATCTAAGATCATTGTGTGATTATTGGGATATTCCCCCTTTTTGTTAATTCATTCACATCATATAGAGTGCATTTCTTAGACAACCATATTTTCCACAAAACATTTACCATATAAGATTGTATCACATAAATAAAAGATACACTCATCCATATAGCATTACATTTAGACTGCATCATAAATCACTCACACATGTGTATTTATACATAAAGCATAAAAATCACTCATCCTACATCCAAAAAACTATGTCAGCAACACATCATAAACATACATATATAAGCATCCACTCTGCATCACAAAATAGGTCAGCATAGCACATCCATGATTATATCCATATAGGACATCATAAGAAAAACAAAAATAATCCATCACAATAAATGCTACACATCATTTGGCACCAACCAAATCATGTATATATATATATAAAGGAAAATGTGTCTGTTATGATACAATGATCGCCCCGAAGGGTCAAAATATAATACACAAGCAAAAATGGGGAGCTAGCTCTCCCCACCTATCTCTCCACCTCTCTCTGTTGTCCCTCCCTCTACTGTCCTCCCCTCTACTATACCTCCCCCTCCTGATCCTCTTGCACCTCCTACTAGTGGCCGAAAACCTACTGAGCCCCCTGTGTGCTGGCTCTGAGTCAACCACTTACTATGGGTCCTATGAGACCGCACACTCTCAGTAGATGAGGCTGCTCATTGTCCTGTACACACCACTCTATGATATATCCCTTTGTAGTACTGTGCCTCTCGGCCTGATCTATTTGCTCTCTCTCGCTACTGCAGACTGTCAAAAAATATCTACGCCAATCCAGCCGGAACTAATGTCTAGTGGGTTGCATCCCTCTCCCCCTGCAGCCATGTCACATTTGCCTCTGCCCTCTGCGCTCTAACCCATAACCCTTCTAACTTGGCATCCTATCGATGAAGAGCATCCTATAATCTTGCTATAGGTGTCCCTGTCTGGGCCTCCTCTAGTATCCTCTCTGCCTCCTCCCTCTCCACCCTCAAGGCATCCACCTCTGTCCTGGCAGTATGAAGACTCTCTATCAGATCAGATATCTCCTATGTCAATCGCTTGACCTTTGCCTCCAGGATCTCCCCCCGAGCCCTCTCTATTTGTAGCTCATCCTCCACCAAATGAAGCCTCGCCTGATAGCCATCCCACTCTTGCTGTAATCGGTCAAAATCAGCTTGTGACAGTCCTGCCCTCTCCCCTACCCGTGTCTCAGGAATATCCATGGGCATAGCCTCCCCCTATCCAACTGCAGCCTCCTCTCTCTTGCCAACTATGGCCTCTGCACCCTCTCCCACTGGGGCATCCTCTCCATCCCATCCCTCCTCCTCTGGAACCCTCCACCACACAACTCGGACTCTCCTCTGCCCCTCGCCCATACCGCGCCCTACCCGAACCGTAACTCTCTCTCCTGGGCCATCATCCTCCCCACCCACCACTTGATCAACCCCTAGCTCTAACTCCTCATCATCCAAAACTCTCGTAATAGTAAGCCGCACTGGCAAGTGCCCCTCCCATTAGCTCTGGTAACCACCTGTCATGCCTGGATCCTCCCCCGCTCCCATCCGCTCATCCCAGAATATGTGAAATCCTGTATAGAATCTCGTCCAACCATCCAAGGGACTCACTGTAGGCCCCCAATACCTCACCTTGTGTAATCTAGGGATACACTAAAATATCCCCCATAATATCCTGTACCTGCCCAAGTTGTCGGGCCACCCTAAATGAAGCATAATACTCCATGATATAGACCAACCTTCCAAAAATGCACATCTCAACCCTTGCCCAGTGAAGCTGCCAATCACCCCTAAACCGCTCACACCCCAAAAATGGCCTCTATGTGAACTGTGCCAGCTCATCTAGAATCCTCCTCCAAAACCACACGAACATTGTCTGTGTGTAGTGCAACAATCCCCTATACCTGTCCACAAATGACTGTCATGGTTGCCTGACCTGAACACTCAATGGCCGAGTCACTGCAATATGCTCCCACGCCCATATGTGTAAGAGTGTCACCTTAGTAGATAAACCAACATACTCTCTATAAGTCACCAGGTGCATGTCATGATAGAGCTTGGATAGCGTCGCTGAGCCCCACACATACTGAACATCATCATGAACCATGAAATACACACATCTACTCCACCCCAGAGGAAATTCATGTCCACCTAAATCCGGAAGGATCCGCCCACTTAGAAAGCTGTAAATCACCAAAACTAGCCGAGGAATCTGTCGAATGGCCATCGCTCGGCCCAAGTGCATCCTGCTTCTATCTAGCATCAGTGACATCTCATACTCACACACCTCCCTCAAATAAAAATTAGCTGCATCCAACTGATACTCGGGGATCACGCTATGAATGGGGATCTTCAAGATCCTCCAAACATCTAATAGAGTCACGGTCACCTCTCCAGTCGGTAAACGAAAGGTGTTATACCGACTATCCCATCTCTCCACCAATGCAGTCATCATAGCAGTATGCACCCGAATCCTGGGCCACCTGCCTACATAATGCAACCCCAGTGCATCTAGAACCTCCAACTCATCGTGGCCTAGCTCATGGTAGAGACTCATCGTGGGAGGCCAATGCTCCCTCGAAGACAGCAGTCCCCTCTCCACCTACATCAATTAAACCAAAACATTATTTTCATGCCCAAATTTTTTTTCCTCACCTCCCGAACCACCCATATCCTTTCTCTCATGCCAAAAATGCTAAGCGAAAATGCATCCCCCCTTCCCAGGTGCACACGCTGATTTACCTAGCGTTCGCGCCAAAACCGTGACACACGCGCCATTTTGCAAGCGCTCGTGCCAACAAAGCTCTCCTTTCCTCTATTTTCCCCTTCAACCCCATCAACGCAAGTGCCTGCACTTTAGCGTGAGCGCCCACGTAATCTCTTGGGCGCCCGCGCTGAATCGCAAATGCCCGCGTCAAAGGGCAAACGCCCGCGCTGAATCGCGAATGCCCGCGTCAAAGCGTGAACGCCCGTGCTGAAGTGCCAACACACACGCTGATCCCCCTGTAGCCCTCCCAAATTAACCTACCTTAACTAGCTCCTAGTGAGCGCCCGCACTAATCGTGAGTGCTCGCACTGTTCGAGGAGCGCCCGTGCTGAAATGACGATCAGTCCGAGTGTCTCACCTACGCTTGACTCCTATTTCTAGCCTTGAAAATTACCTAAAATGAAAAATTTCAAATGAGGAATAAACCTACTCACTGGTGGTCCATAGCTCCTCAGCCGGTCAAATCGTTGGATCCTCTCCATGCGATGATCATGAACTGGAATGCGATCCATCTCTCCTTCTCTCCTTCTTCACTCCGAGTGGCTCCAAGGCTTGTGTGTGACAATGACCCCTCATTGGGTCCATTGTGGCTTATATGGGCCCCTATGAGGGCCCATTTTCCTCCGCGGTCTCACATCTCCTATTCTTCTTTCCAAATCCTTCATGACTACTTCATATTTCTTCCTCATTTATCCCTTCCACCCTGATTCTTCTTCCTCTTTTTTTTGAAATTTTTTTTGTCATTTTCTGAAAAAAATTCTTGAGGGGGCATACACCTCCCATGCTTTATGTTGGGGTATCCTTTTCTCCTTCTATCTTCTACACACCAACAAAATGTAGACAATTAAAAATAATTATTTTAGTTATTTTTAATTAATTCTGATTCTGATAATGTCTTATACATGATGAATCCTTCTTGAAACCAGACGCTCTAATCACATCTTATATATGATGAATCCTTCCTGAAACCAGACACTCTGATCATATCTTATACAGGATGAATTCTTCTTGAAACCAGATGTTGTGATCAATCATGTCTTATACTAGATGAATCCTTCTTGAAACCAAACGCTTTGATCATGTCTTATACAGGATGAATCCTTCCTGAAACTAGACGTTGTGATCAATCATGTCTTATACAGGATGAATCCTTCCTGAAACGAGACGCTCCGATCATGTCTTATACAAGATGAATCCTTCATGAAACTAGACGTTGTGATCAATCATGTCTTATACATGATGTATCATTCCTGAAACTAGACACTTTGATCATCTTTGTCTTATATAGGATGAATCCTTCCTGAAACCTAACTGAATCTAGATCTTATCAATCGAATCAAACACTTAGATTATTCTTTAAAACAACGCATGATCACACCTTGCTTCAAAATGGGGCAAAATGTAGACACTTAAAAATAATTATTTTTAATTCCTCACATAATTAATTAATTAATTATGTTAATTCAAATTCTCCTCACTATTATTTAAATATAATTAATATTGTCACTATAGTATGTGACTGATTTATTTAATAAATCAATCCCTTTCTTTATTCTTCTAAAAAATTAAATCCTCACAAATCTTCCTCTTGGCTAATTAATTTCAATTAATTAGTTAACCTACATGATTCCTACAAATCATCTTCTTAATTCATCATTAACCTAATAAATTCTTCTAGAAACTCCCTAAACTCACTTAACCTTATTCTTCTAATTTTTAATTCCCTCCACTCATTCTCTCTCCTAGTCAAATCCTCCTACAAATCCTAATCCCACCTAACATTTCCTCTAATCCCCCTCCTAATGAGTTTCTAGTGGCTAATCATCATGATTAGCCACAAAGTCAACCCCTTGTCCCTTCCATCCAACCACTAGCTTTTAATGCTCATTTCCTAGGTGAATGTGAGATTTTCAAAATCTCACAATCCTCTAGGCATCTCCTCTCCCAAGTAATTTTTAATTCCTTCTTATTCCTCTAATCCCCATGATCATCCCTTTTTGGAGAATTTTTAATTCCTCTTCTCCATTCTTCAAGGAATTTCACATCCCTTGCTCCTCTCAAGGCACATTGGGATGTCTTCCCAATGCACCTTGCTCTTCTCAAGGTACCTTGGGAAGTCTTCCTAATGCACCTTGAGAAGTGTGAAGACAAGAAATGCCTTTAATACATATCTCTTGGTCTCCACACCCTCTCTTGGACCTTGTGTGAGCTCACAAGCAATCCTAGCCCTTCATCTTGGATCCATCCCAACCATCCATTCTTCCTCTCCTCTTCCTATAAATTGAGAATTCCATCCCTTCATTGATCATCTCCAAGTTCAGTAATCTTATGCTGCCCTTTTGAGCCTAGGAAATCATCTTAGCAACCCTATCATGTCCAAATCATATCTCATCCACACATAACCATTTTATCCATATCATCCTCCTAAAATCCATTCCATATTCTGCACAACATTGGAGAGCCATCCACATCAAGCAAGCAAGAGGAGCACATCAAGTGGAGCATCATCAAGGGGCGCCTTCACTTCATCAAGCTCCATCCGAAGGATAAGGTATAAGGTTTGTGAGGTATATGCATCTTTATTCTTGTTTTAAGCATTTCAAATTATGTCTTTCAATTTCATATGATTATATGTTTGATTTGCATGCTTATTAACTAATCCACCTCACCAAAGTCTTTTCCCCTCTTCAAGTAGTCCTTTGTCTTCCCAATTGAAAAGTTTTTATAGGAGTGGTTACAATATAATATCAAAACAAGATTATAGAGACAAGGACTTGGAAAATATGAACAAGGTATCAAAGTCCCTATAAACCCTCATTCACAAGCTAGTATAGAAGGACTAGGACATCCTTATCATTCACCTATGAATGATCTCCTTAGAATTCAAAATCTTAAGGAGTATTTTGCAAGATGTGAACTCTATTGTCCATTTAAAGGTGATTCTTCCTCAAATTTTCATTTTGCTCATATCATCAAACTAATGACCATGATGCCAATGATTGTACAGATTTTCAAAATGGAATGCAAGGACTCATTGATAATGGAATAGTTAAAATAATAGAAAAAAATTCATCTCCTTCTAATACCACGCGTTGTCCTACATCTCAAGAGGTGAAACCTACTCCTTTTAATAATCCATAAAAGCTAGCTACAACAATATTTTGGATATTGAAGTATGATAGGAATGTTGTTTTTGCCTTCACAAAACTTAACTATAATTATAAGAATAGGGAAATTGGTGAGCAAGGTCTTTTTCATCATAGTTATTCTCATTCTCTTGGAAATTGTAAAGCCTTTAAAATATTTGTTCAAGACCAATATGATCGATCTCAAATAGCTTTTACAATTTATCTTTCACTTTTTCTTGGTGAAGAGTCAATGCCTTAGCACTCTATTCACCCTATCATGTTTCTCCTCACCCTATGACAATAGTAGTTAACTTCCTTGGGGGCTCTTTGTCATGAGTGGTGGCGCATTTTCAATTGCAATCATATTTGGATAGTGACATAATTTATTCTTTGCCTTATTTTTTTTGGGGAAAGGATAGTATATTCAATTCTTCTCTCCTTTTTAAAGATTACCTCTTCAATTAAGCTGTATAATTTTGCATAACTTGGTGTCTTTTCTTACATAGAATGTTCTTTCATGAGAGTACATGTGTGTTCCTTATTGAGGACTTTTCTTTCTTGAAGAGCTACATTTATTTATGCATAATCTCTCTTTGGAATTTGTCTAACACTTCTCTTTGTCCCTTTTATTGAAACTTCTCTTTGTCCCTTTTATTGGGGGGAATTGGTTTCTCTTACCATTTCTAAGGATGCACTTTTCCTTTGTTGAGTGGTGTTTTCTTATGTTACGATGTTACTCCTTGTGTGAAGTTGCTTGTTCAAGGATTCTCTTTTATGTAAGAGGTGTGTCTCTTTGTTTACAACCTTTTCTTCATTTGGCAATGTATATCTATTATAAGCAAACCCTTCACTTTGGGTCAAAAGTCTACCATCCTTCATCAAGAATCCATTTACCTAGAAATAGGAGGAAGGTAGACATTCTTGTTCTCCTTTTGTTTTGGTAGATGATATTATTTTTGTTCAAAATATCCTCTTCAAGCTAGATGTCTTTGAAAAAAGATCCATGCTCCTCCAAGGATTCCATTTATACTTATAACACAATATCTCTTTACAACTATATTTTCCTCATTTATAGGAGTTAAACTTCTTTAGCCTAAAATCATGCACATTGTTGATGAAAGGATATCTCCTTGGTGTTGAAGGTGTGTATCCTTGTTTGTAGCTTCCTTAAAATGTCAACATAGGTGAAGAGGGAAAAAAAAAGACCTGTGAGGTGGATTAGTTAATAAGCATGCAAATCAAACATGGAAGTATATGAAATCAAAGACATAATTTGAAATGCATGAAAACATGAGTAATGAAAATGTATATACCTCACACAATCCTTTTACCTTCTCCTTTAGATGGAGCTTGATGAAGTGAAGGTGACATTGGATGATGCTCTACTTGATGTGCACCTCTTGCTTGCTTGATGTGGATGACTCTCCAATGTTGTGGAATGGATTTGGAAGATGATGGAAATGAGATGATTAAGTGTGGATGTAAGATGATTTTGACATTATAAGGATGCTAAAATGATTTTCCTAGGCTCTAAAAGGCACCATAAGATTACTAAACTTGGAGATGAAGAATGGAGGTATGGAGTCCTCAATTTATAGGAAGAGGAGAGGAAGAATGGATGGCTATGATGGATTCAAGATGAAGGGCTAGGATTGCTTGTGAGCTCACACAAGGCCCAAGAGAGGGTGTGGAGACCAAGAGATATGCCTTAAAGGAATTTCTTGTCTCCACACTCCTCAAGGTAAATTGGGGAGACTTCCCAAGGTACCTTGAGAAGAGAAAAGTGCATTGGGAAGACTTCCCAATGTGCCTTGAGAGGAGCAAGGGATGTGACATTCCTTGAAGAATGGGGAGGAGGATTTAAAATTCTCCAAAAAGGGATAATCATGGGGATTGGAGGAATAAGAAGGAATTAAAAATTCCTTGGGAGAGGAGATGCCTAGAGGATTGTGAGATTTTGAAGATCTCACATTCACCTAAGAAAAGAGCATTAAAAGCTAGTGGTTGGATGGAAGGGACAAGGAGTTGACTTCGTGGCTAATCATGATGATTAGTTATTAGCAACTCATTAGGAGGGGGATTAGAGGAAATGTTAGGTGGGATTAGGATTTATAGGAGGATTTGACTAGGAGAGAGAATGAGTGGAGGGAATTAAAAATTAGAAGAATAAGGTTAAGTGAGTTTAGGGAGTTTCTAGAAGACTTTATTAGGTTAATGATGAATTAAGAAAATGGTTTGTAGGAAGTATGTGGGTTAACTAATTAATTGAAATTAATTAGCCAAGAGGAAGATTTGTGAGGATTTAATCTTTTAGAAGAATAAAGAAAGGGATTAATTTATTAAATAAATCAGTCACATACTATAGTGACAATATTAATTATATTTAATTAATATTGAGGAGAATTTGAATTAACATAATTAATTAATTAATTATGTGAGGAATTAAAAGTAATTAAAAATAATTACTTTTAGGTGTCTACATTTTTCCCCTCTTTGAAGTGAGGTGTAATGATGCGTTGATTCAAAGAATAATCTTGTTTGATTCAATTGATAAGGTCTAGATTCAGTTTGATTTCAGGAAGGAGTCATCCTGTATAAGACATGATCAGAGCGTTTGGTTTCAGGAAGGATACATCCTGTATAAGACATGATCAGAGCATCTGGTTTCAGGAAGGATACATCCTATATAAGACATGATTGATCACAACATTTGGTTTCAGGAAGGATTCATCCTGTATAAGACATGATCAGATCACAACGTTTGGTTTTAGGAAGGATTCATCATGTATAAGACATGATCAGATCATGTTTGGTTTCAGGAAGGATTCATCTTGTATAAGACATGATCAGATCAGAACATCTAGTTTTAGGAAGGATTCATCTTGTATAAGATATGATCAGGTCACAACTTTTGGTTTCAGGAAGGATTCATCTTGTATAAGACCTTATCGGATCACAACGTCTCGTTTCAGGAAGGATTCATCCTATATAAGACATGATCAGATCACAACATCTGGTTTCAAGAAGGATTCATCCTGTATAAGACATGATCAGATCATCTGGTTTCAGGAAGGATACATCTCGTATAAGACATGATCAGAGCGTCTGGTTTCAGGAAGGATCTATCCCATATAAGACATGATCAGAATCATAATTAATTATGTGAGGATTTAAAAATAACTAAGATAATTATTTTTAAGTGTCTACATTTTGGCGATGTGTAGAAGATAGAAGAAGAAAAGGATGCCCCAATGTAAAGCATGGGAGGTGTATGCCCCCTTGAGAATTTTTTTCGAAAAAAGGATGAAAAATTCTTGAAAAAAAAGAGAAAGAAGAATCAAGGTGGAAGTGATAAATGAGGAAAAAAATATGAAGCACTCATGAAGAATTTGGAAAGAAGAATAGGAGAGGCAAGACCTTGGGGGAAGATGGGCCCTCATGGGGGCCCATATACACCACAACGGACCCAATAAGGGGTCATTGTATCATGACAGACATATTTTCCTCTATATATATATATGTATACATGATTCAATTGGTGATAGATGATGTGTAGCATTTATTGTGATGGATTATTTTTGTTTGTCTTATGATGTCATATATGGATGCAATCATGGATGTGCTATGCTGGCCTATCTTGTGATGCAGAGTGGATGCTTATGTATGTATGTTTATGATGTGTTGCTGACATAGGTTTTGGATGCAAGATGAGTGTTTTTTTTTTTTTGCTTTATGTATAAATACACACATGTGAATGATTTATGATGTAGTCTAAATGTAATGCTATATGGATGAGTGTATCTTTTATTGATGCAATCTTATATGGTAAATGTTTTGTGGAAAAAAAATGTTTGTCTAAGAAATGCACTCTACATGATGTGAATGAATTAATAAAAAGAGGGAATATGCCAATAATAACACAATGATCTTAGATAGAAGAATATGGAATAGATGGGAAGTGGGGGAAATTGAGAACTCCATGGGATTATTGAGTTTAGGATTTGATGGAATGATGGTGAGATTTTGTGCACAACAAATGTGGAGAGCCAACCTAGTTTGATATTGCCTTGGGTGACTTGCACCACTGATTATAGAAATCAGGATGCCATGAGAAACCCAAGGCATGGACTGACTTTGTAGACAAACAGGAATTTCTTGCACACAACAATGCAAGTGTTAAGAAACACTAATACAAAGTTGTGGGTTTGTGCAAGGAAACCCTCAAACACACCGATACCTCTTGTACACGAGAA
Source organism: Cryptomeria japonica (assembly GCF_030272615.1). NCBI lineage: Eukaryota > Viridiplantae > Streptophyta > Pinopsida > Cupressales > Cupressaceae > Cryptomeria > Cryptomeria japonica. The sequence goes on from NC_081413.1 coordinate 290,416, forward strand.
GGTAAGTGTTGATAAACACTAGTACTAGGTCATCGGTTTATACAAGAGGGATCCAAAACATGCCCTACTATGAAATATGCCCTAGTATGTGCCTATCATAATGTACTTGGATATGGAAGAACCTAGGCAGTCATAAATAGTGGTAGTCGTAGGGCCAAAGATGCAAGTCTATATGAAAAGATCTAACAAAATCTAACAAGTCACTTCCTTGCGACGAAATGATACCTCTTGCCAAGAGTAGAACTAGGATGAAGGATTAGGTTGCCAGGCGAGGGAAGGCATCATCCCTAGGGAAAAGTGGGCTTTTGGATTAGGCAAGTGATTCTATGGTTTTGGAGAGTGACTAGTGGATTTGGGATTGTTTCTGAAGACTTCTTGAAGCTTACACAGAGGCATAAAAGCTCAATTTTAATGGGACATTCCTTGTTCACGACTCAGGTAAAGACTCATCATCATACGCATGTTTTATTGGGAGGCGTAAAAGAAGGAATGTTGCGCATGGGTGGGCTAGATGGCGGATGATTTTTAGTATTGACATGCTAGACAGTGGATCCAGTTATTTACCTTGGTGCCTGCACAGAGGTTTTCACCAAGGTACTTGTCCATAGTGCCACAAAGTGGTTTTCACTGGTGGACGAATTGTTTTTCTTTCTTTTTCTGATTTTTTAATTTTTTTGTGTCATAAGGCACCTATTTGCCAGGTTTTTACCAAAGTGGCGATTTTTTCAGGATCTTTTTCTCATTTTTTTTTCTTGATTTTTTTTTTACAATTTAAGACTTTCTGAGGACTAAGCATAAAATATTTTGAGGTGCATGATATGAATTGGATCATCCAAAGGATCGCCTTTAGGAGTAGCCAACTGATAAGATCCTGATCCATATTTTGCTGTGATTACATATGGTCCAAGCCAATTAGGCTTGAACTTGCCTTTCTTTTCTCTTTCTTGTAGATTTTTTTGCTTCTCCATGAGGACAAGATCACTAAATTGGAATTCTTGAGTTTTGACTTTTTTGTGATAACTCATCCGCAAGCGGTTCTGATATACCTGGAGATGGTTCAAGGCCTTGAGGCGCCTTTCATCTAACAATTCTAGCTCTTGTAAGCGGGCAATTTTGTATTCTTCCTTTGGTAGGATGTCTTGCAGCGATACCCTTAGAGAGGGGACCTTGATCTCAAGGGGAAGGATGGCTTCAGAGCCAAAGACCAAGGAATAAGGGGTGGCACTTGTGGGGGTGCGGTAGGCCCACAAAGCGGTATGGAGTTGGAGGTGCCAATCACGACCCACTTCATTGACTGTCTTTTTGAGGATTTTGATTAAGGTTTTATTAGAAGCCTCAACTTGGCTGTTGCCTTGGGGATAATATGGGGTGGAGAAGCAATGTTGGATGTTGAATATTTGGCAGAGTTCTTTGACATCCTAGTTTTTAAATTGTTTGCCATTATTTGTGATAATAACCTTTGGGATGCCATACTGGTAGATTAGATAGTTTAGGATGAATTTGGATATTTGCTTGCCGGTGGTGAAAGTAAGAGGGATAGCCTCTACCCACTCGGTGAAGTATTTGGTGGCGATGATAATGAATTTATGTCCATTGGAAGATGAAGGGTGGATTTTCCCAATAAGATCGAGCCCCCACTATGAGAAGGGCCATGGTGTTATAAATGGCTGCAACTCTTGTGATGGTGCATGAATTTTGTCACCATGTTGCTGACAAGGGATGCATTTCTTCACATAATTATATGCATCTACCTCCATTTTAGGCCAATAGTGTCCTGCTCTCAAAAGATTTTTAGCCAATGTGAGCCCACTTGAGTGTGCCCCACAGATACCTTCATGTACTTTGCGTAATGCCCATTCTACCTCTTGTTTATCTAAACACCTTAGGAGGGAACCATCAAAATGCCTACTGAATAGGGTGTCTCCAAGGATGGTGTAACGAGTACATTGGCAGATGAAGGTTTGTTGTTGGGTTTTTGTAAGATGTGGGGGAATGGTGTTGTCTTTGAGGAAAGTGAAGGTTTCTTGGTACCAAGGGGACTCAGGACCAATGAGAACATACACCATTTCAGACTCTGGTAGGTCATATGCTAGTATAAATAATTGCTCGACCAAGAACTCGCACTTCCGACTGTATGCTGGCATTTGAAGGAGGGAGCCAATGGTGGCCATTGCATATGTAGCCCTATTGTTTGTTTGTAGGATTTGATTAAATGTGATTGTTGTGAAATTTTTCTTAAGATCTTCAACCATGGTACGGTAAGGAAGGAGTTTATCATCTTTTGTCTAGTATTCATCATTGACTTGTTTTATAACGAGTTGAGAATACCATAAACTTGTAACTCCTTTATTTTCCAGTGGATAGCCAAATGCAAACCTGTGATGAGTGCCTTGTATTCTGCTATGTTATTGGTACATGCAAAGGCTATCTTGTATGATTTGGGGATACCATCTCCTTGAGGTGTGACCAATAATATTCCTTCTCCTGATCCATTTTGGGTGTAGGAGCCATCAAAGTATAATTGCCATGTGGAGGATGTGGAAACAATCATAATGAACTCATCTGGTAATTCTGTGAGAATAGGATGGTCACCTGGAAGTGGAGCTTCAACCAACTGATCTGCAATGACTTGTCCCTTTATTTCCTTTTTGTCCACATATTCGATTTCAAACTCACTTAGGAGCATGACCCATTTGGCGGTTCTACCAGTGAGAGTAGCTTTTGATAGGAAATATTTAAGTGGATCAATTTTAGCAATTAATTTTGTCTTGCTGTTTAGCATATAGTGTCGTAGTTTCTGTGTGCTAAACACTAATGCCAAACATGCTCTTTCAATGGGAGTGTAATTAAGTTCATATCCTACCAATGTCTGACTGATGTAGTAAATGGCGTGTTCTTTCCCTTGATTATCTGTTTGTGCCAGTAATGCCCCCAATGCCACTGTAGTAGCACATATGTACAAAATGAGGGGTTTTCCAGGGGTAGGTGGCATCAAAACTAGAGGTGATGCTAGATATTCTTTTAATTTCTCAAAGGTCTTTTGACATAAGTAGTCCCATTTGAATTTTGTGTCCTTGCACAAGAGGTGTGCAAATGGATGGCACTTATCTGCTAGTTGTGAAATAAAACGTCTCATAGATTGGAGTTTTCCCTGGAGACTGCATAGTTGTCTGAGAGTTTTTGGTGAAGGCATTTCCATGATAGCTTTTACTTTTGTAGGATCGACCTCGATGCCTCTGCGGGAAACAATTAATCCTAATAATTTTCCCGATGTGACTCCAAACACACTTTTTGGGATTCAGGCATAGTTTGTATTTTTCTAATCTTTCAAAGATCTGCTTTAGAATGGGAATGTGTTCTTGTCTTGTCTTAGATTTGCCTAGCAGATCATCCACATAGTCCTCCATAATTTTGTGTAAGAGGTCATGAAAAAATATTTTCATGGCACGTTGGTATGTAGCTCCAGCATTTTTGAGACCAAAAGGCATGACCTAGTAACAGAAAGTACCCCTTGGTGTTGTGAATGTGGTTTTATGCTAATCCTCATCTGCTATCCTGATTTGGTTGTATCTAAAAAATCCATCCATTAGTGATAGCATTTCATTTCCTGCTGTAAGGTCCACAATCATGTCTATATTGGGGAGCGGGAAATCATCTTTAGGACAAGCTCTATTTAGATCTCAGAAATCTATGCAGATGTGGATGCCCCCGATAGGTTTGCCAACAGGTACAATGTTAGAGACCCATTCAGCGTAGTCTACTGGTTTGATAAATTCCACGTCTAACATCTTTTGGAGTTCCGCCTTGACCAGGAGTGCAATATGTGGGTGCATTTTGAGCAATTTTTGTTTTACATGTTTTGCGTCTGGGCGGACGGCGAGATTGTGAACCACCAAGGTAGGATCCAACCCTAGCATATCAAAATAGGACCATGCAAAATTGATTTTTACCTCTGTAAGGAAGTTGATGAAGTCTTGCTTCTCCATTTCTATGAAGGATTTAGCAATGAGCACATTTTTCGGAATGACTTCGGTGCCCATGTTGATGCTGTCTATTTCTTCTATCAGTAAATTTGATTTGTCTTGCGGAAGGTAACCAATGGTAGGGAGGTCAAGTCCCTCATTGTCAAGAGCCTTTTCCAAGTTTTCACTTTCAGATACACCCTTTGTTTTTATTTTTTGTTCATCCAAAGGTGCCTCACGGAGGTTTTCACCTAGCGAATCATATCTTTTCCTTTTATTATCTTTTTTGTGGCTAAGGGCATTGACCTGACTACCAAAGTATCCCTTTTCGTGTAGTTGAATACCCTCGATTCTGTTACAATCTTCCAGGTTTTGCACCGTCAGGAGAGCAATGAGAGTATTATTGTCTGCGCAGCTATCTAAAGTGGGTTTGTCTCATTGGCCCTAGTCAATGAGTTCAGGATGGACAAGATGTAGCTCGTGTGAAGTGGGAGGGATTACAGGGGTGATGGCATTGATGTAAGTGTCAAAGAAGATATCTTTCTTGTATTCATAAGGCATTTCATGGAATTCCTCTTCGTCATCGCTTTCGATATCCGAATAAGGACTAGAAGGGGCACCAACGATAGTAATCTTAGGCACCGGGTTGTACCCCAAGCCTCTGTTGTATCTGTAGGAGATCAGATTTATGGGTGTTTTTCTTCCTTTCTCCTCTGGTCCCAGGTCGTGTCCTTTGTAACCCATTCTTTCAACTATGGCAGATGCTTTTGGGTACATTTTTTTGGATATTTTTGCTGGATGATCATCCTCTTCCCGGTACAACCAGGAAGAGACATCTACTTCAAGGTTCTCCTCATTAAGTGGGCTCCATTGCTGGAAGGTGGTATTTTGGCATTGCATGACTGGTTTTGGTTTGAGCTCTTTTGGTTTTCCAAATGACTTAGGAGAGAGAGGGAGGTTGCCTATTAATAAGACGTCCTCCAATTTGTATTCTCCACAGCCATTGTCCAAGATCTTGATTTGATTATCTTGTTGGGATGATGTGGAGGCAATATTTGACGTGTCAGATGGAGGTGTTGGCGAGGGTCTATTTAATGGGAAATGATATGGATGGTTTTCCTCTAGGAGTTTACAATACTGGAAGGGTTGTGGATCACTTTTGATAGTTATCTCTTTTCCATTGAAGGGGAATTTGATGCATTGGTGACAGGTGGAGGGTACAGCCTTCAAGGAGTGAATCCATTGCCGAACAAGGAGAATGTTGTAGGGGAGATCGAGATCTAGTACTTGGCAAGGGGTTTTAATTGTAATGGGGCCCACTTGAAGAGGTAAGGTGATCATGCCCTTTGAAACTCTTTCCGCATCATCATATGCCTTATTGTGATCCTTCTTGATGTGTTTACCAGGTCTTTAGAAAGTCCCAATTGTTTTATTAATTTGTATGTATACAGATTAAGCACAGATCCACCGTCTATCAGGATACGTTTGACCTTGTGCTTGTGGATAAGAGCTTCGATGTGAAAATGTTTGTTATGGTCTTCATTTGCGGTCGCATATTTGGAGGTAAATACAAGGTGTTGTTGGACAGCAAGGTTTCCAATGAGGGTTTGGAATTGGGTGGCGTTGATGTTATCGGGAACATGTGATTCAAGAAGGGCTTGTTCCAAAATTTCTTTATGGACCGGGGAAGTTTTAAGAAGTTCCAAAATGGAGATCTGAGTGAAGGTCTTCCTAAGTTGGTCCAGGAGGTCATATCAATGGGTGGAAGACATGGGCAGGGGGTTTGGTGGGGGAGGGGCTCCATGGATGGTGACTTTACCTCGGCGTGTAGTTACGTTTCAATCATTATGGAAATGGGAGGTTAAAGGCGTGGCACCTTGAATGACTATCCTAGAAGGAGGATTAACTCCTTGGATGGTTATGACATTGACATGAGTGTCTGCAGGTTCAATGCGACCTACTAAAAAATCAAAGCCGGTTATGTGATTAGCGTAGTCATAACCCATTGCGTTAGATGATGAGCCTTTTCCTTTATCATTCTTCAGGAAGCATTCCTGGTACATTTTGAGTTTGTCATTGTTATTACCAGGTTTTGCATTTGCTACTTCAATCTCACCTCTATCAATGAGATCTTGTATGTAGATCTTTAGTTTCATACACTTTTGTGTATCATGTCCCTTGATACGATGGTATTCACAATACTCATTTTCATTATACCATCTTGGTTTAGGTTGATTGGGGTCAAATGGGTGAGTGATTGGAAAAACCACTACACGTGCTTGGACAAGTTTTTGAAACACCATTTCAATAGGCTCAGCAAGAGGAGTGAAGTCTCTTGGGGTCCTATTATTCGATCAGGGTGGTCGTCCCTAGATTGAGACATTGTTGTGAGGTTTTTGAGGTTGATTTTGATTGTTTTGATTATTGAATTGATGATTATTGGTGGTGGATTTTGGGGGAGTGGCCACGGTTTGGACCCGCTTTGCATTAGTTACACCATCATTGACCATGTTTTTGTTCCTAGACCAGAATTTTGGCTTATCATTATGATAAGAGGAAGAACTTTGTGTCAATTTTTGGTAATGTTTCAAGGTTCCTTCCTCCAACAAGACACATTCAAGGGCGAGGCCCTTATCGGTCAATTTTTGGAAGGATTTGATACATTGGGATATTAAGGGTCTCGAAAGTTCAGGCAGCAAGTTCTTTTGAAATAGCTCAATTTGATGTTGTTATGGCATGTCCCATTGGAATTTCTTGATAAGATGTCGCCATCTTTGTAGGAAATTGGTGAAGGTTTCTTCGAGCCTTTGTTTTGTATTGCATAGGTCCATCATAGAAAAATCATTAACCATGTTGTAAGCATAGTGGGCCACAAATCTTTATGCCAAGTCTGGAAAGGAGAAAATGGAACCTCATGGTAGAGATGAGAACCATGCCAGAGCATCTCCTGTGAGACTCTTGGGAAAGAGTCTGCGAAGGTAAAGGTCACTGTAGGAGACTTCTTGGCATAAAATGTGGAATTCTCGAACATGGTCGTGGGGGTCTCCTTTGCCTTCATACTTGGTGAATTTTGGGATCTCAAATCCTAGGGGGTAGGGTGAAACCGATATAGACGGGTCATAAGGACAAGGGCAAAACTCTTTGAACGAGTAAGTTTTCCTTTTATTAGTCCTTTGTTTCATGTCCTTGATGATATTTTTCATGTCTTGAATTTCCTTGATGAGGTCTTGTTGTGGACTTTTATAATGATCAATTGTATTTGCCCCAAGTATTGGATGAGCCAAAGAAGGTGCACCACCACCAATATATTGATATGATGAGGAGGCGAGAATGTGGGATGCGAGGACCAATGTCGTAGGGATTTGTGTGATAGTTGGTTGTGGTCCGCAAACTATTGTGATGGGATTGAGTATGGCCCAGATGAAATTTGTGACATTGTTGGCAGGAAGGGAAGTTTGTGGAATAGAAATATGTGGTTGAATGGAAGGAGGTGGTATAGAAGTGTGTTGGAGGATAGATGAGATCGGGTTTGATAGTCGTATAGATGGTAAGGAGGAAGAAGGTGGGAATAGGTGCAACACTTTGTGTAGGAGCGAGGTCTCCCTGTGGTTGTTGGGCGAGAGTGGATCTATTAAATTCATGTGGAAGTTGAGCTCCACTCTCAAGGAGAGTTTTTAGAAGTGCAATAGGATTGTGTTAAATAAAATTTTCCATCATCTATTGGTTATAAGAATCCACTAGGAAATTTTGCACTTCTGAAGAGAGTTCATCTTGGCTAACTATGTTAGGATTTTGGCTTTGATCTTGATTGCTAGGTTGCCCACTTTGTGTAGGATCTTGCTTGGGATCTTCATGTAGGGCACTAATGTCTGGCATGCCATATTGTTGTTCAACCATCTTTCTCTTTTGGGATCGAGTTGTAACCATACACGAATAACCTTGGAAAAATTTGGAGGGGGGAATTTGTGATGAAAGGACTTAGCAAGATATTTGTGGAATTTTGGATTTTGTCTTTTATGACAAGGGATTTTGTTGATTGGTATGGTTCTTGGATTAGAGCCCGGATTTGACACCTTAGTCCTTGGATGAGGATTTTAGGTGGTGGATGCAACCACAAGTAAGGTGATGGCCAAGTTGTGTAGAATTTAGACCTTGGATTGATGATTAAAAAGCCTCTCTTATACCAAGGGTTGGCTAATGACCCTAAGCAAAGTAAAGACGTGAGTCTAGAGTATTGATTGACTCAAAAGGATTAGGAAAAAGGTACTTGGAGAGGATTCCCCTTCAAGCATGAAAGACAATTGATTAATGATGAGGTCTAAATGGAATTTCACAAGGCATGTAACCTTAACGCGAGGTTAAATTGGATTAGAGGGTGATTGGATTTGAATTTTGATATTTGATTTGATAGTAGAGGGACATTGATTTGATGTGCTAAGTCCTTGGGAAATTTGAGGATGATTGATGGAGGAGGTATGGTAGTGATGACTTAGAGGAAACTTGATGACTAGGTTGTCTTTGGCATGAACATGACTTAATGGAGGATCGATTCAAATGGCAAGTTGTATGAAGGGATACGACCACCCTGATTTGGATGATAGTAGGCGTTTCAAAGGACAAATTTGAATCTTGATGGAGAGGATGAAATATTAGCTTCTCTCTTGGGCTTGTGAAACATGGAACGGACGAAGTTTTGACGCAATTTTGGACATTGTGTGGGTAATGACTTGGACAATTGTTTGTGTCTTGACAAGTGTTTTTGCAAAGTGTTTGTGGACAGTGATATGTTTTTAGTATTCTCTTGGCAAGTATGTATCAAACAAAGCAAACACAATGATCAAATGCATATTATCTCAAAGACACTCATGCTCATATACAAAATTCTTAAGGCTAGCAAGGACAATAGTCATTGGATCCCAATCGGTTTCCTAGCTACGCTTACCTAGAGCGGACACTTAGATGCTTGACCCCACTGGCTCCCCTCCATGACACTCACTTCTCGAGGCAGCCAAGCATCAATTCCAATGAAAAATCCTCATGGAAAACTTTGTGTCTCTACTAAGGGCCATAAAAATATGGGTGGCTTCAAAGGTCCGACCTCCTGCACCAATGACTAGAAGGTTTTTGGCCACTATGAACAAGGTGTTTAGTAAGTCTTCCCGTTAGGAGCTACCCTTTGAAGTTGTGCAAGCACAATTGAGGCCTATAACCCAATGAAGCACCAAGAAATTAGTATTCACGTAAGCGTGATTGAGATCTTTAGGATCCTACTAAGCACCCAATGTGAGAGTGAACTCTCATATACCCCAACCATTGACCCTTTCGTAGTCAATGGCCTATTTATTATATTGAGTTAGGAAACCTAGGTCTGAGTGTACTCACTTGGGTCATTCCCCTCTTACCTTCTCAAAGAGAAAGTTGGGAGGGCAGGCCCGCTAGAGGTAAACATGCAATCAAACAAAAAAAGGTTAGAGGGTCCAGATTTCTAATCGTCTAGCTAGATGAGAGCATACTCTCCTACCTTTACGCTTTTCTTAAAGACACATAAGACAATGGTTCATTCCATTTTAATTAATATCTAGGTGCCTAATTTAAATAAATTCACAATGTTTGGTCGGATTTCTTAGGCAACTTGCAAAACAACTTGATTAGTAGTTTGTAAAATGGAGTCTTGAACAAGCGTCCTGCAAAAGACAACAAAATGACAAAAAAATTTTTTTTTTTTGAATTTTTGGGAATAAGTAGAAAAACATGAATAAATTTTTTTTTACTAATGACAAATGTGGATTTGGAGGAAAATTTGATGGGTAAATGGTGTTTGACTAGGTTTTTGCTACTTTCCAAGGGATAAACAAGAAAAAATGGGGATTTTGGAGGAGAGATGAAGGAATGGAAAAATTTGTCCAAGAGGGACAAAGAAGCAAAAGTTGAAGATGGACAATATGGAAAAATTTGGAGCTGATTGGATAAAAGGGGAAGGAGTTATGGCAAACCCTTAAAATAGAGGTATGTGGGATTTTGGGCTTCAAAAAGTGGATTTTGGGATAAGGCCCCCAAGGAAGGAAATGTTCAAAATGGCACCGTGCCCTGCCCAAACCACAACTCTCTCTCTTCAGGCCATCATCCTCCCCACCCACCACATGATCAACCCCTGGCTCTAACTCATCCAAAACTCCCGAAATAGTAAGCCGCACTGGCAAGTGCCCCTCCCACCAGCTCTGGTAACCACCTGTCATGCTTGGATCCTCCCCCGCTCCCATCCACTCATCCCAAACTATGTGAAATTTTGTCTGGAAGCTTGTCCGACCATCCAAGGGACTTGCTGTAGGCCCCCAATACGTCACCTCCTGTAATCCAGGGATACACTGGAATATCCCCCACAATATCCTGTACCTGCCCAAGCTATCGAGCCACCCTGAATGGAGCATAATACTCCATGATATAGACCGACCTCCCAAAAATCCACATCTCAACCCTTGTCCAGTTAAGTTGCCAATCACCCCTCCACCGCTCACACCCCAAAAATGGCCTCCATGTGAACTGCGCCAGCTTATCTAGAATCCTCCTCCAAAACCACACGGATGTTGTTTGTGTAGTGCAACAATCCCTTGTACATGTCCACAAACAACTATCGTGGCTGCCTGACCTGAACACCCAGTGGCTGAGTCACTGCAATATGCTCCCACGCCCATATGTGTAAGAGCGTCACCCTAGTAGATAAACTGACATACTCTCTATAAGTCACCAGGTGCATGTCATGATAGAGCTGGGCTAGCACCACCATGCATATTGAACACCATCATGAACCATGAAATACACACATCTACTCCACCCTAGAGGAAATCCATGTGCACCCAAATCCGGAAGGATCTGCCCACTCAGAAAGCTGCAAATCACCAAAACTAGCTGAGGAATCTGCCGAATGGCCATCGCTCGGCCTAAGTGCATCCTGCTCCTATCCAGCATCAGTGGCATCTCATACTTACACACCCCCCTCAAATAAAAATCAGCTGCATCCAATTGATACTCAGGGATCATGCCACGAACGAGGATCTTCAAGATCCTCCAAACATCTAATAGAGTCACGGTCGCCTCTCTAGTCGGTAAACGAAAGGTGTTATACCGACTATCCCATCTCTCCACCAATGCAGTCATCATAGCAGTATGTGCTCGAATCCTAGGCCACCTCCCTACATAATGCAACCCCAACGCATCTAGAACCTCCAACTCATCTCGGCCTAGCTCATGGTAGAGACTCATCGTGGGAGGCCAATGCTCCCTCGAAGACAACGGTCCCCTCTCCACCTGCATCAATTAAACCAAAACATTATTTTCATGCCCAAAAATTCTTTCCTCACCTCCCGAACCACCCATACCCTTTCTCCCATGCCAAAAATGCTAAGCAAAAATGCATCCCCCCTTCCCAGGCGCACACACTGATTTACCTAGCGTTCGCGCCAAAACCGTGACACATGAGCCATTTTGCAGGTGCTCACGCCAACAAAGCTCCCCCTTTCCTCTATTTTCCCCTTCAACCCCGTCAAAGCGAGCGCTCGCATAATCCCTTGGGCGCCTGCGCTAAATCGCAAGTGCCCGTGTCAAAGCGCGAACACATGCGCCAGTCCCCCGTAGCCCTCCCAAATTAACCTACCTTGACCAGCTCCTAGCGAGAACCCACCCTAATTGTGTGTTCTTGTGCTGTTTGAGGAGTGCATGCACTGAAATGACAATCAACACAAGCATCTCTTCTACGCTTGACCCCTACTTCTAGCCCTGAAAAACTACCTAAAATCAAAAATTTCAAATGAGGGATAGACCTACTCACCGGTGGTCCATAGCTCCTCGGTCGGTCAAATTGTCAGATCCTCTCCATGCAATGATCATGAACTGGAATGCGATCCACCTCTCCTTCTCTCCTTCTTCGCTCCGAGTGGCTCCAAGGCTTGTGTGTGACAATGACCCCTCATTGGGTTCGTTGTGGCTTATATGGGCCCCCATGAAGGCCCATTCTCCTCCGCAGTCTCACATATCCTATTCTTGTTTCCAAATCCTTCACGACTACTTCATATTTCTTCCTCATTTATCCCTTCCACCTTGATTCTTCTTCCTCTTTTTTTCAAAATTTTTTTCATCCTTTTTCGAAAAATTCTCGAGGGGGCATACACCTCCCATGCTTTACACTGGGGCATCCTTTTCTCTTTCTATCTTCTACACATCGACAAAATTTAGACACTTAAAAATAATTATTTTAGTTATTTTTAATTAATTCTGATTTTGATCATGTCTTATATAGGATGAATCCTTTCTGAAACCAGATGCTCTGATCACATCTTATATAGGATGAATCCTTCCTGAAACCAGACGCTCTGATCATGTCTTATACAGGATGAATCCTTCCTGAAACCAAACATTGTGATCAATCATGTCTTATACAGGATGAATCCTTCCTGAAACCAGACACTTTGATCATGTGTGCAAAAGAAAATTTATCCTTCGGAGTGGTCTATGAGTAGAGATTGTTGCGGGGCAGACAAATGTGCTTAACTGGAACTGTCATTAAGAATAAAGAGATGCTATATTTGTAGTTCATATAATCTGGATTGTTATCCGATCATTATTGTAAGGTAGTGAACCTTCCCTGAGGGTTGGATCCTTTTGGGTCATCTTATTTTGAGCAGTGAGCTCTAGGCAGTGAGCTCTAGGCAGTGTTCCTGAATGCATGTAAATTCCCCATTGTAATATTTACACATACTACTACAAAATGTCATCTTATTGTGGGTAGGCTCCCACCATGGTTTTTCCTTTAACCGGGTTTTCCATGTTAAAATCTTGGTATTGTATGTGTTGGTGCAACTGTGTTTATCTTTATTCTTGTTGCAATTGTTTAGATGTGAGATTGTGCTTATTTTAGTTAATTCGGTGAAAACTGATTCACCCCCCCTCTTAGTTTTCCTTCTTTGTCGCTGCTAACAAATTGTTATATCTCCTCGATGGAATTTGATCTCTGTGACTACACATGACTATTGGAGGTCGGCTTGATCGATAATTTACCTAGGGAACCCTATATAAACACATTATATTAATTCATTTTAGATCTAAGAATCCATCTAAAATCTATCTATAACATTCATGGATCCATGAAGCATTCATCATCAAGCATTTTCAGAGATTCAAGGTTGCATTTCATTCTTCAAGCATTGTAAAGAAAAGTTGCATTAATCTTCATGCAAGCAAGTGTGCATGATTAGGGTTTTTCATGTCCATGTGTTTGTCATGCCATTACATTCAAAGAGCATTGCATCATCATCAACAATTGTAATTCTAAGGTATATTTATTTACCATTTATTTCAATATTTGCATTATTACATTCAAGTTTTATTCCAAACTAGGGTTTGACTTAAACAAACCCCTATTTCCAACACCTTCCCTTTTCTTTCTATGTGCAGGAAACTGGTGTAGAGCTATACACGGAAATTTTAGTAGAGTCAATAGTGATGAATAGGTTCTGTGTATGGTGAAAAGTGGATTATGGAAACAACAATATTAAAAGACTAAATGAATTCAACCACAAAACCCTAGCCTAACAACAACAAAGATCCACCATAACATATGAAGATTACCTATGACAATGCAAATCAACAAAATAAAAAAGATTACACCATCACATGTCTGCTAGGGTTTGAATCTTCATTCTTCCTATCTCCATTGATCTTGTTTGATATATTTTCTCTCAGATTTTATGTGTGCACAAGAGCTCAACAAAGAACAGAAATATGGTTGATAGATTGATCGCAAGAAGGCTTGATTGCATAAGATTGACTGGACAATTAGAATGCTTAGGAGTGCTTCGGAGGATTGATAATAAGAGAAGCATCCTCTTATATAGAAGACACTTTAGGAAATGGAGGGATAAGATTAAGAGGTGTAAAAGATAAATGGTCGGCTAGGATTAAAGGGCAGGTAGAGGAAATAAGAAAATAATGAGAGGGTAGGTAGTGTAGGAATTAAGAGATGAATGACATGTGTCATGAGTAGAAAAGGCTAATGAATTAATTAAATAAATAAAGGTTTATTTAATTAATAGAAGAAGTGGGATCAATTAAATAAATAAAAGTATTTGTTTAATTTTAGGGGCAGGACAATTTAAATAAATAAATACATTTATTTAAACGAGGAAAGGCTTAGAAGAGGATTAATGAATTAATTAAATAAATAAATATTTATTTAATTAATAGAAGAATTAGGCTTAAATAATTAAATAAATAAAAATATTTATTTAATTAGATAGGACAATTTTAGGTGTCTAAATTTTGCCCCTCTTTGAGACAATGCAGTTTGTCACGTTGTTTCAAAGAAGATAAGATAAACTAATACAAAGTTGCCCCATGATGAGAATGATATGCCCCCTCGGGAGATTGGATGCATTTTTTTTGAAAAGATCCTAGACAATCTCTCGATAAGAAAGAAAGGCTAGAAAGGACTGACCAGATAGGATAGAGTGACAGAGTCATGGGATAAAGAAGACTGACTCGGGAGACTAGGGCTAGGGTAATCTATAAGATATACTATGAGGGAAAACATCCCCATTGTCATCCACACACCTAAGAGATCAGAGTGTAGAGAGAGAAGAGAGAAGTCAACAATCAACAACGATGGCATTGGTGCATAGATTCGATCACGTTAGCCAATATCAAAGGCCAACAGATGTAGGAGAGCCAATGAGTACCACAAAACCCTCTTGTACCTTGTTGCATTAATTATCGTCATAAATTAATGTTATGTAGGTCAATAAAAAATTCCAAGTGGGGAGAAAAACGTTGAGATGCATTTGTGTTAGTGCCAGGCTTGTCTGGGTAGGTTAGACACATCTGTGTCTAGTTTAATCGTGTCAATGGTTTTAAAGGTGTCTATGAAAAATACGAGCATGTTTGTGAAATTTAGGCACCTATATGCATGACAGAGGCACGTCTGTGTAATCCAGGTGTGTTTGTGAAATGTAGGAATGTTTGTGTAGTATTTAAGCGTGTTTGTGTCATGAACACATGTTTATGTCTTCAAGATCGAATCGACAGTTTTGTGATAAACATACGCGGACGATTGGATAAGCTGCTGAGAGGATACACTCAAACAGGTCCTCTAAGAAAGACTAGGATAACATATAGGGCTAGGATTGACAATTCTGTGATAGAACATACGTTTCCAATCAGGAAACTACTCAAGAGGATACACTCAAGCATAGGCTCTAGGATAGGATAGAGCGAGGCACTTTGTGATGAACAAGGAGTACCATAGAAATTGACAATTCTGTGATAGAACATATGTTGTCAATTGGATTAGGCTAAAATTGACAATTTTGTGATAGAACATACATTGTCAATTGGATCATGCTGAAATTGACAATTTTGTGATAGAACATACATTGTCAATTGGATAAGCTACTCAAGAGGATACACTCAAGTAGGTACCCTAAAAGATAAGATAAAAGCAACACTTTATGATGAATAGTGAGTACTACTAGGATAGAGTGCTATATGATAGATATAAGCACTAGGATAGAAAAAAATACTTTTTGATGAACAAGGAGTACTACTAGGATAGAGTACCATATGATAGATATAAGCACTAGGATAAAAGAGCAGAACTTTATGATTAACAAGGAGTACTACTAGGATTGACACAGTTGATTTGCTTGACTATAGGAGGACCTACCTATGCTAGAGTCATGGGAGAGATTCCCTTCAAGTTAGGGATTACGACCAGAGATGACATTGGAGGATAGAGCAGCAGTTGAGGCCATGGGATTACTATATATTATGTATGCTTGATTTTCGGGTGAACATGGGGTTGCTGACTATATTAGCTAAGAGATGGCACTTAGAGACATGCATCTTTCATTTGTTGATGGGTGAGATGATACTCACCTTAGAGGATGTGTATAGGATACTACAGATACCGATTGATAGGGAGTTGGTTCCCTATGATCGAGAGGGAGATAGGGAGGCACTAAGATGAGTGTTCCAGGATCCAGGACTGGATATGAGGGCACGACATGTGGCCTGAGACACCATGAAAGCTATAGGATTGGCTCTGTCGGTGGTGTTGGCAGGAGTGATCAATGGGTTCCCTTGTCCAGATAGAGAAACATGAGGGTTGGCTATGGGATGGGGGAGGACTCTAGACACAGTGGTGACTAAGCACACCGGATTTGCATGGGGACCCTGTCTGCTGGGACACTTGTATTATGAGATGCATCAGTTTGTGTATCATGGATCAGCAAAATTGGGTTGTAGAGTGACATTACTGCAAGTATGGGCATATTAGCATCTTCCGGTTACATGACCAATACACTTTAGAGGCAAGGGACTTGGGCACAGTTATGTACATTTGTATGATATGATTACTTCCTAGCCATGGATTGGGAGGCTAGAGTATTGGCATTGAGTGATCGATGAGATAGACAGTGTGATATGGAGGACTTACTGAGATTATGAGGAGTGGGAGGATGATGCAGTGGAGCTATCGTATGTGTTCAGGAGTAGGTACCTAATTGGGCAGATACCATATGTTATTGAGTGGCAGTTGATTGACAGAGTATGTAGATAGTTTGGTAGGATACAATGGATGCCACATGGCTCAGGGATGTATGCACGGACGGTGAGAGATCAGGCACATTTAGGTCTGTTACTTTCTTATGATCAGGAAGTTGCATAAATGTTGGAGATGGTTCCCATGCCTTGGGATATTTGGGCATATGTGGAGGACACAAGGATGGATGCATAGTATAATGCATATTGGGCAGAGCATCTATTTCCACGACTGATGGATCCAAGGGAGCCGATAGAGGGGGATGGTGGAGGCAGAGGTAGATGACGGAGGCAGGGCGTAGTAGCAGAGAGGAGGATAGCTCAGAGGAGAGATGAAGGAGAGGAGAGACAAGCTTAGGTAGTTAGAGGTAGAGGTGGGTTGTCTTTACAGGTGCCAGCAGCACAGGGATAGGGACATGGACATGGACAGGGATAGGGACAGGGACAACCATGGAAGCAGCCATAGGGACAAGAGTAGGAGGGAGGAGAGGAGGAGGATGAGCTACTATCCTTGAGAGAGATCTGTTAGGGATAGGCATATGAGATTTAGGACCTAGAGAGGGATGAGGCTAGGCTTAGGAGACAACAGAGGGAAATTGAGCGAGAGAGGGATCATGCTATTTAGTGTTACACGAAGGCTGAGGAGGCATTGAGGGTAGATAGGTAGGAAATAGAGGAAATTGGGGCCAGATACGCCTACGAGTAGGGGAGGAGATAGCCTACTAGAGAGATCTATATTATGGAGTTGTGCGACCAGATCAGTGGGCTAGGAGCTTTCGGAGACCATCGCGGACTACGACAATCACTGGAGGGAGAGAAAAGAAACATGCGTCTAGTGGTGGGGTCATGGGTCCTCCACCACCACAAAATAGAGGGGGTAGGAGAGATGATCCTGGGGTGGGGACTTCTAGGTCTCAGACTCCATCTAGGCTCGCTAGCTCCAAGGGAGGGAGTTCATCATAGCCTTAGAGGGATCCCTATATATCAGTTTTTGTATCATTTTTGCATGATGACACCTTCGGGTGATTTTGTAGCCATATGTATTTTGACATTATTGTATCATGACACTTATGATTTTTGATATATATATATATATATATATATATATATATATATGAGATGATTCATCCTTGTGGTATCTATATGCATGTCTACCTATGTGATTCTTATGAGACACATGTATCTATGATAACTATGATTTAGATGCAGATATATACATGATGAAATGTAATATTTTTGGTCTTTTTTTGGGTTTATATGTTATGAAAATGTAAATGTATGACATGCAGATGAATATGATAATGTAAATAACTATTTACATGATGAGAATGAAAAATGTGCTAACATGAGTTGTGTGCATGATATGGTGCAATTATGATATCTATATGTATGAAATGCTAATATGTGGTAATGCAGGTGCAAACTACATGAAATGCAAATATTTTTGGTGTGTCATTATACTCAGTCATGTGATAGTGGGCTATGTGGACTCAAGAAGGACAATGGAGGTCAATCAAGAAATGAGGATGCAAGATAGAAGATATGGAAGTGAAAGAGCTTCTTGTGCTTTATCATCGTTGAGCTTTATTACGGCAAATAGTTTATGCCAATCCAGATATAGGTTTGACCCAAAAATTCATTATACCCGTTTGCATGGAGATCAAAGAATCACAAACAAGGAATGCCCCAATTCATACTAGGCTCACAGTGTCCTCATATCCTTGGACAAGTCATAGAATTACTAGGAGACAATCCACAAACAACAAAACAATAGGTGAACATATCGTATCCTCACCTTTCTAGTCAAAGACATCCTGCAGATATAATTTCTAGTCAGAGACATCTTGGAAAAACGTAAAAGACATGTCACTAAAGGATAAAATCAAAAGAAAACCAAGACTCGACACCAATATCCATTGTAGTCCTCAAGTTTAGTGTCTCTTGTCACTTGTATAAGTCTATTTGATTGTGGTCACAATGTTTTCATTCACAAAATGATAGATAGCATTGAACCATAATGTTTTCAGAGTCTGTTGAAAAATTTGATTTGTTGAAGCCCATTGTTGATGTGTCTCATTTAAACTGATTGAATCCATGAAACTGATACTTTATTGTGTAGAAGACAAAATTTTATTGTGGAGCTGTGATGCAAATGTTTCTTTATTCTGGATTGTGCGTGGATAGACTGAAGAAAACTGGAAGAAACTGTACTCCTTAGAACATGTGATACTCTTAGTTCCACACCCATCACTAGACTTAGGATTTTCCTTAACCATAGATAGGAGCTGATTTATTATGAATGGAAAGGGGTGAAAAGGAGGGATTATTATGAATGACTAACCAATCTTAGGTAGATCAATAACAAGCCCTGATGGGAATGGGTAAGTTTATTATGGATGGATAGGGTGTGAGTGTGTGCAAAGTGAAGGGATAAGATTGAATCCTAAAGGAGGGAGGAGCAATGTCTGTACACATGGTGTCGGTGACCCGGTTTTCACCATGGTACTTGCCTAGGGCACCACCGAAGTGGTTTTCACCGTTGGACGAATTTATTTCTCTTTACTTTTTTTTTTTTTTCTATTTTTTTGTGTCACAAGGCATCTGCTTGGCAAGTTTTCACCAAGTAACAATTTTTTTTTATTTTTATGATTTTTTTGTATTTTTGATATATATATATATATATATATATTTTGTATTTTTGAATTAGGATATTCTGAAGATCTATGTGTAAAACCTGCGAAGGTGCATGTTGTTGATTGGATCTTCCAAAGGTTCTCCATCCAGGGTCGAAAGCTGATATGCACCTAATTCGTAGACTGTTGTGATGACATAAGGACCAAGCCAATTTGGTTCGAATTTGCCCTTCTTCTCTGGATCTTGCTGATTTTTAGGATTCTCCTTGAGAACTAAGTCACCCACCTCAAATGTACAAGGCTTAACCTTATGATTGTAGTTGCATTGTTCCTTGACTGAGTGATGTGTAGCTCGAGTGACTATCTTCCTTGATGAAGGAACTGAGATAGAATTACTAGTGTGTGTGCTACATAGGCCTATATGCGTGTCATGTAAAGAAATTTGGGCATCCCTGATAACAAAGTCCTTAAAGGAAGTTCCATTAAAGGTTCATTGACACTATGTATCACTAAAAGGGAATGGATGTGTGGAACAAGTGGATGAGTTATGAAGGCTTACAATTGCAAAAAGAAGTGAAAGTAGGATGGCATGATGGAGACTTAGGATCAACAAGTATTCCTTTTTACTTGAAATTTTGGAACTTTTGCCCCTAGTTATTTTCTTATTAGGGGATATCAACTCTTGTTCTTTTTGATTCATATGATTTTTATCCTTGACCTTGATTTTTGCAGAGTCCAATAGCTTGTTATTTTGATTTGGACTAAAGGACTTTTCTTTATTTTTGACTTTTAGATTTTTCTTTTCAAAGCTTGATTTTTGATCCCCAATTAGTAAGGGCTTTTTTTATTCTTGTTGATCCAAGTCTAGGAGCGGAGTGGAAATGGAATGAGTGGATGAAATGGTAAGGCTACCTGATTTCTAGGATGGTTGGTGATACACTCAATAGATTCTTTGTTGGAACCACTCTTAGGACTATTGATATCAAGAGTTGCTTGCACCACTAGAGGAGATTTGCATTCAAATTTAGTAGCCACAACACTAGGTGGTTCATACCCAATTCCTTGGCATTGCAAATTGTTTGTAGGTTGTTCCTATCAACTAAATACCTTAGGAGTTAGTGGGAGTTGATCAACATGAAAGATATACTCACCACATCCCATGTCTTTAACCTTCAACTTTTCTTTGATCTCTGTTTGCTTTGATGTAGAAGCTTTCAAGGATTTTGGATGAACATGTGTTGATGAAGGAACAACCTGTCGATTGATTGGGATTGTTATTTATGATCTAGGTTGCATATTGTTGTAATATATGAATGGGTTTGGTTCACCATTAACTGTTACTTCAACTCCATTATGAGGAAACTTAATGCATTGATGGTACGTAGATGGGACTTCTCTCATATCATGAATCCACAAACGTCCTAGCAATATGTTGTATGTGAGATCGAGGTCTAGGACTTAACAAACCACATCCTTTTTAACTGGCCCTACTTTGAAAGGTAATGTGACTGTGCCCTTGGATGAACGTTCTTCATCATCATATGCATTGATGGTAATTTTTTTTGTAGCATTCACAACTTTATCTGAATATCCCAATTGTATTATTGTGTTCAAAGTACATATATTAAGACCACCTCCCCCATCTATCAAGATTCATTTGATGTGGTTTTTTTGTAGGAAGGCCTCAATGTGTAAAGGTGCATTATGCGGTTTGCTTACAGAGGTGTCGTCAACTTTGATGAATGTAAGGGAATGTGGAATGGAAAGGTATCCCACCATGGCTTGAAACTGGTCCACATTCATATCAGTGGGTACAAAGGTTTCTCTTAGGACTTTGTCAAGTATGGCCTTATGCAAAGGAGAGATACACAATAGTTCTAGGATTGAGATAAGCACGAGTGTCTTCCCTAATTGTTCTACTAAGTCGTACTTAGGTTTGGCTGATCAGGAAATGGTGGTTTTAGCAGGAGCACCCTGCAAGGTAACCTTACCTCAATGAGTTGTGACATTACATTTGGAGGTAGATTTAGAAGAAGGTCCAATGCCCTTTAGGACAATTTTGGCTCTTTGGGTAGAACTTTAAGGTGTTTTGTCCTTTATGATAATAGTAGAAACATAGTTGTCCATCGAAATGTGACTAACAGTTGAATCATAATCATAGAACACTTTAGTATAGTTATCTTTCTCATCTGTGGCTTTGGATTTTCCCTTGTCATGTTTAGGGAATGGTTCCTTAAACATCTCATGTTCTTGATTGGATGTATATCCCTCGATCTCAATGCCACCTCTATCAATAAGATCTTGTATAATTTTCTTCAAGCGATAGCAATTTCCTATTTTATGTCCCTTTCTCTTTGTGATATTCGCAATATTCATCATCATTCCACCAATTTGGTTTGATTTTTGGCTCATATGGAGGATTTTCTGGAATTATTATTATCTTGTTTGCCACTAGATTCCTAAAAGTTGACTCAAGTGTTTCTCCCAATGGGGTGTATTTCCTTTGTGGTTTTGAAGTTGCTTGAGTATTTACTTGGTTGCTTATAGAAGAATTTGATCCTAAAAGAATGATTTTTGGTCTCTCTGCATTAACATCAAGAACGCCATCATTTACTGTGTTCTTGTTCTTGTTCAAAAATTGTGGCTTGTTCTGTCCTTAAAAATCCTCTTTATTTTCTTTGAATATCTTGATGATTCCTTGTTCAATTAAGACCTTCTTTGTCATTAAGCCTTTCTCAATGACGTCCTTGAAAGTGGACAAACAAGCTTTGCTCAAGTCATAACCAATTTCTCTATTGACATTCTATGTAAACATCTCTAACATTTATTTTTGTGGAATTTCGCAAGAGCATCTACTGGCTAAATTCCTCCATCTTTGTAAGAATGATGAAAATGACTCCCCATCTTTTTGATTGGTATTGCACAAAGTGGCAACTAATATATTTGTCTCTATGTTATATGAGAAATTTTGTATGAAAGCTTTTGCTAGATCACCCCATGACTTAATTCCAGGTAGAAGTTGGGAGAACCATTCCATAGCTTGTTCACCTAAGCTTTGTGGGAACAATCTCATCAAGTATGTTTCTTTTGCTGCTACCTCAATGCAAGTTGTGAAAAACTGTCTTATATGTGCCTTAGGGTCTCCTTTGCCTCTGTATTTATCAAACTTTGGTGTTACGAAATGTGTAGGAAATGGATCCATTGGAATGATTTTATCAAATGGATAGGGACATATATCTCTCATTGTGTAAGCCGGTTTTGGTGTATTGATGTCCTCCATCTTCTTTTGTAAGTCTTTTATTTGTTGTTCCAAATTGTTTTTGGGTGGAGACTGACTTCTTGGACCATATCCCATGCCTAAGCCACCGGGTGGAGGAGGAGGATACTTCATATATGGATGGTATTGATCATAAACATGCTCATATGGAGGAGGTCTATAATGATAATGTGTGTAGGGACCACCTGATATAGGGTCATAAGGCATATCATGAGATTTCTCTTGTGTATTGCCCCCAAATTTGACACAGGGTTTTCTAGTGTCAAAATTTTGAGCATGCCTCTGAATATCCAATTGCTTTTGAGGTTGGTCCTTAACATTGGTATGCAATTGAGTATATTTATCCGCATAAGATTTCCATAAGTGTCTGCATAGATAGAATTCTTCATGAGATGTTCTTTCGTGAGTATCATAAGATTGACCATGTGTATTTGGGACCTCAGGTTTTTGAAACAAGGATGATGGTGACTCAGGCACGAAACATGGTCCCCTAGTACCTCCACTATTAGGTCTCATTTGATCCATATTGAGTTGACTTTCTTCAATAGGTTAGTTTTTCACTATTTGGGACATGTCAAAATCATGAGGTATCTTAGCTCTACTTTGTGCCATCACTTGTAGGAAATATTGTCTATATCTTCTCATGATCTCTTCAACCAATCTATTAAAATGGGGATCCACGATAGTTTCCTCCACCTCTGCCAAATGTAGTGAAATGTAGTCAACATTGTCATTGTGTGCATCATTGTTGTTTGTATCATCCATGTTCTCAACATTATGAATGTTTCTATAGATGTCCATGTCAGGTAATGTGGTATGATTATAATCAAAAAATATATCATTGTCGTACTCATAGCCACTCATGTTTGCAAGCTCTTGAGCCTCTTTAGATTCCCTCCTAGATTTTTGGGAACGAGTTTCAATCATGAACTAGGTCTTGACCAAGATGTGTGAGCCTAGATGAAAATGGAAAGAGTATGAAAGACCAAGAATTGGATGGAATGTAAATGAATTTGAGGTGTACTTGCAGTTTCCAAAGTATAAGACCAAGTATGTATGTAGTAGAGTAGGTGTGACTTCCAAAGAGATGATAAATCTCTTGATGAGGTAAGTTGACCTTGACTCCAAGTAAGACCAAATGAGACCCAAAGGTGATAGACCTTGATGAGGGACCACTTAGCAAAATGTTGCTATATGTATTGTGTTGACAAAGAAAAATGAGGATAAGAAAGTGACCTTTTGACTCAAGTTTAGACAAATGTGAATGTAATACAAGGCGTAAGGCAATGATGAACTTTGTGAGACCCAAAAATAGGCTGAATGTTGATGATATGATGAAAGAATAAGGATCTGGTCAACTACTAAGAGTTGGGGGGAGGGGGGGCGTGAATCAGTAGATAGAAAACTAATATAAACTTCTACCAATCTTAGAATCAACCTCTCAAAGAAAACTTTAAACTAAAAAGTTAAACCATTGAACTATAAATGCAATATGACTATCAAGATAAACCGGTTGTCTGTTATAACAGATTAACAATAAACAATTTGAAACTCACAAACATCCAAATACTTTACTGATATAAGTAAAACCTCATTTTAGATTGTTCTTGGTTATCATTACATATCAAAGCAGATTAAGTAGTTAAGCAATTCAACCATAGAAAACATAACCAAAAAAACATTCACCACTTGACACAATATTTTGGACGTAGAAACCCAAATGGGAAAAAATATGCTGAGATGAGACTCACAAGTTAACTATCTGAACTCTTTTGAAGTTCGCCCTGTTAGGAGCCAAGCCTGTTAAAGCTTCTACAAAAAGTCCTGTTAGGGACTACCTGGTTAAGGGATTGGCTATAATGCCATGTTAGAAGAAATACCCTATGAGGAGTAACCTCGGTAGAGGATTTGAAATCCAAGCTAATGGACCACCTGGTTAGAGGATTTGAATAACACTAAGCTTGTTAGAGCTTACATGGTTAGGGGATTTTACTACTGTAATTGTTAGAAAAGAACAAGAGTTTGCTGATCTGTTTGAATGGAACTACACTTGCTTGTTCATATCCTTTTCATGCTCCTATCTACCTTTACACAAACTACAAAAACATCATCCGGTTCGGCAACCACACACTCAACTAAAACTTTGCCAACTCTAAAACAAAACAACTCATCGACCTTATAAACAAATCAATTAGGTCAGTAACACAACAAAAACCTAATTCTCTCATAGAGATTACAAACAAGTCATTTCAAGTATGACCGTTGGATTACATAACAATGTCTATACATCATTCAAGAAATCCTTGACCGCTCCTTGATCACTGCTTCATCGAACTCAGTAACTCATCACGCGCTTTGCATTATATGCAATATACTTTCTCATTCCCAAGATAAAAACCGTTATCTCAACACACCAAAAACACTTTGAAACTCTCTTCATACAATATGCATATGTGTCATAATCATTACCTCTCATCATCAGATCATAAACCAATATAACCAACTCACCAAACTTAATCGGTTAGGGTTTTTCAAATCAACAGGTAGGGTTTACCATTCCAACTCTCCAATACTTAGCAATACTGGTTCAATCCACAAACTTACCTATCGGTTACAGTTCCCTTCACTAGCTCTTCCTACCAGTTATAAAACAACATTATAATAATATCATTACCAATTAATTGACATCAATGACAACATAACATTTCATTAATGCAATTTTCATGCAAATTCCAACAATATCCCCCTTTGGTATTGATGGCAATACAAATATCAATACCATTGATTGTTGTGATTGTGAATAGGAAACCTGGTTTACATTTTACCATGTACTCTCCTTGTCTTCAACTTGTAATCTTCTCTTTGTCAATTATACAATTCTTCTCCCCCAATAATCACATAGTTAATCTTCTCTATGTCAATCATACAATTCTTCTCCCCCTTTGACAACAATGCCAAAATGAAAGTAAAACATGCAATGTCAAACTTCACTATTCAACATCAACAACTTGAAACTTGATGCCCCCCCCATGGAATAACTCCACTCCTACACCAATCCTGCTGCAAAATTTTGGAAGTAGCTCTAGGACTGATGTACTCTATATCATGCTCAATTCACCTCATGAAGGGGTACAACCTCTAGATGACTTCTAAGATACTCAAAAGTAGTCTTAGGCAGAGGTTTAGTAAAGATATTTGCAAGCTGATCCTTGGTAGAAACATGCTCCAAGATCACTTCTTTACTCTGCACTTTTTCCCTCAAGAAATGATACTTCAATTCAATATTCTTGGTTCATGCATGCAAAACAAGGTTCTTGGAAATATTTATGGCACTGGAATTGTCACATAAGATCTTTACAGGTTCTGTAAACTTCATCTTGAAACCTTCCAAAAAGTGCCTCATCCAGATAGCCTCGGTACAATTCATATAAGCTGCAACATACTGAGCTTCAACAATAGACTGTGATATACAACTTTTCTTCTTGCTACTCCATGAAACAAGTCTTCCTCCAAGAAAGAATGCTGCACTAATTGTGCTTTTCCTATCATAAACATTACCTACCTAGTTTGCATTTGTGTAGACCTTCAAATCAAAGTTACCTTCATATGAATACCATAATCCATAGTCAATAGTGCCTTTCAAATATCTGAATATCCTCTTGTTTTCTATCAAATATGTTTCCTTTGGATTCTTCTGAAATCTAGAAACTAGACCAACTGGATGAGCTATATCCGGTCTATTGTGAACAACATAGTGTAATTTCCCAATCATTGACCTGTACTCCTTTTCATCAACATATGTAGCTTCATCTTCCTTAGATAAATTACAACCTGTAACCATTGGTGGCCCAACTGGTTTATAGTCACTCATACCAAATGTCTTTAATACCTCTTTCACATACTTAGACTATGTGATGAAAATACCACTCTTCATTTGCTAAATTTTCAAGCCTATGATTTTTTTATCTCTCCCACTAGAGACATTTCAAACTCACTTTTCATTTAATTTGCAAAGTCATTGCTCATGTCATCATTGCCTCCAAATATGACATCATCTACAAACACTTCACTAAACAGTATCTTATCTCCTTCAGATTTGAGATATATGTTGCTATCTTCACTGGTTCTCTGAAAAACTATCTTCATCAGGTGTGAATGAAGCCTTTCATACCATGATCTCGATGCTTGCTTTAATCCATATAATGCCTTGTGCAACTTACATACCATGTCTTTTTCATCAGTCGGAGCATAACCATCTGGCTACTCATTGTATACTTCTTCTTCCAGTACTCCGTTAAAAAATGACGACTTCACATCCATCTAATATACTTTGAATCCCTTATGTGCTGCAAATGCAAGTAAAGTTATGTGCTGCAAATGCAAGTAAAGTTTTGACACCTTCCAGTCTAGCAACTGGTGCAAAATTCTCAGCATAATCTTCTCCTTCTTCTCGTGCATAACCTTTGCAAACCAATCTAGCTTTGTTTCGAACTACTACACCATCTTCCTTCAGCTTGTTCCTGAATACCCACTTAGTACCTATCACATTTTTATTTACTGGTTTGGGTACTAGGGTCCATGTATTGTTCTTCTCAATTTGATCAAGCTCCTCCTCCATAGCTTTGACCCAATGATCATCTCCAAATGCTTCCTTAGCAGTTCTAGGCTCAATAGTGGAGATCATACAAGAATTCTCTCCAATTCTTCTTTTGGTTAACACTACAACATCCTTATCTCCAATAATTTGGTCAGGATTGTGATTGAGTCTCACATACCTCAGAATAACATGATCATTATCTTTAGGTTATTCTTCTTCATTATAATCATCTTCTTCTGAATCTACCTATTCTGGTTGAACTAGTACAACAATATTCTCTTTCCCAGTTTCAGGTTTCACAAGTTCTTATTCCAAAAAAAAAATGCAAGGGTCTTCATCTTTTTTCTCCACACTAGTTTCTCCCGAGACTTCAGGATACTCATCCACTCGAACATTATCACTCTCAATGATTCTCTGTGTTTGGTTTTTGTAACATCTATAGGTATTACTCTTGGTGGAATAACCAAGAAATATACCTTCATCACTTTTAGCCTCAAACTTACTAACATAGTCACCTCTCTTAATAAAACATTTGCTACTAAATATCTTAAAATAACTAACATTAGGTGATCTACCTGATGGGGAGGTAAACTCAAAGAGAGTTAATTCCTTGTCTAAGGGAAGTCAAGTGTTGTCCTAGTGAGATCCCTTCATTTTTCATCTGGTCTACTAATTAATTTAGACATCTTAACTCTCTAGGAGTGCTCCCAATCAAGATGTGCTCATCGGTTGCTCAGGCTTGGTTGAGATTCACAAGGGTAAATCTAACCTCACACTCTCAAACTCCCAAAAAATGCTTGCATAGGTTATAGTAGGTGTTTATGATGTTTTCCAAGGGTAATCAACTAGTTTTGAGCATGGGTTTGATTGATTTCTCCATCACTCCTTCCTTTCCCTATTTTCTAGGCCTAGTAGCTCTAGAGCCCCAATTAGCCCTACCTAACTAAATTTTGTGGATTTGCTCACAATTTCCCTAAAGACCCACACAAAATATTTGATGATCAGGATATCCCTTTGGAATTACTTTCCAATTTATGAAGTGAGGAATCTCAGTCGAACCGTACAGGTACAGAACCCAAGAAATGCTTGTTTTAGAGGGTTTTAGGCTTGTTTTGGTCTTTTTCCAAGGGTTAGGTGTCTTCCTTGACCTTCCACACCTCCAAACTCACACATATGCTCTACCATACCCCACTTGTTCATTCCAAACACTCTGCAACTCCAACCATGCTCATCCCTGTAAACACTTGCATAATCTCATTTATTTCCTAACCGGGCTATGACTGAGCTCACCTAGGAAATGATGATCATTGGCCTTTCAATGAACTCCAAAGGAAAATAAAAGATATTTACACTATAAAAAGGTTCCATTGGATCGATTCCCAAGGGTTATTGAGAAAAACTCAAAGGAATTCAAGCTGGAACCATGTTTGGGCCTCTCAAACCCTTACTCAGGCCAAAAGCTTGTAAAATTGAAAATTCAATTCAAACCTGCAATAAAACTAACCAAAATGATTCCTGAGCACTACAAGAACATGTAAAAAACAACAATCAAATAACAATAATTCAATCAATCCATTAAGTATTGATTGTTTCTCTAATTCTTGAAAAATGCAAGGTAAAAACTCAAAAATGGTCTCCAATTTGTATTCCAGTCTACTCCAGGTGTTAAACAACCTGATTACATTCATTCTCAAGGAATTTCTATGCCATTTTGGCCTAAATAACTCTCTATTAGTTTCCTAACCAACCCTTTGCTAAAAAAAAAACACAAAAAGTTGCTCAATGCTGCAAAAAGTTGTCAAGCAACTTTGACAACTTTTGCCAAAAAGTGCATTTTTGACTTACATGCTTTATTTTCTCCTCCAAACCATCTAGGATGACTAAAGACCATTAAATTAACATGTCTCAATTCCAAACAAGGCTATTCAATGAATTTTTCATCAAAATGAAAGATTATGCCATTTTAGGCTTACAAGGGCTTACAAGCCAAAATTGAGCAAATGCATTGTCCTAAGGACATTCAACCTACCAAAACATTTCAAAAACATATGACTTGACCTAAGAGAAGACTCTTATTCACTATCTCAAACCAAACTATGAACAAACACACCAAAAATGAAGAAGTTGAACTCAAAACTAGAACTCAAAACTAGGTGCTCTTGCACCATACTCCCCCAAAGAAAAGAAGTCAAGTGACTCCTTGAGGCAGAAAAGAAAATGACACTCCATGCTTAGAGAAGTATATCTTAGGTATCCAAGTAGCCTCGGATGATGGAAGGTGCTGCCACTTGACCAAGTGCTCCATGTAGGCAGTATGCCTTGTTTTCTTCAAAATTCTAAAATCTAACACCTTCTCGGCTTGGGGAATGGGTGCAACTGGTAAGGGAAGGTCTGAAAGTGCTTGTGAGACATCTAAAACTTCTCTATCTTCTACTAGAAGTGTTCCCTTATACTGTACCAAATCTGCCACATTGAAAATGGGTCACAAAGCCATATCATCGGGTAAGTCTATCTTGTATGCATCATTGCCATACTTGGCCAAAAATTTGCAAGGAGCTATCCTCCTCATCTGAAGCTTGTTGGGGAAACCTTTTGAAGTCTTTCCTTGTTCAAATGTACCATCACCATGTCACCAACAACATATTGGATGTCTTTTCTTTTCTCATCCACTTTGTCCTTGATCTTTTGAGTAGTGTCCAATAGGGTTGTCCTAATTTGCTCAGGAACCTCTTGCATTGATTGGGCCATGTCCAAGGCATGTCCACTCTACTGTCCCATCTTTCCCACATCTCTGAGCTCCAAAACTCCTCTAGGATGAATTCCACACACCACCTTAAAAGGACTTTTACTAGTTGACCTATTCACACTGTCATTGTAGGCAAACAACTTGATGGATGATCTGATCCCAAGCTTGACCATACTCTTTTTTTTGACATCTAAGTAGATCCCAAGTGTTCTATTGACCACCTCTATTTGGTCATCCATTTTGGGATGATAGGCTGAACTGAAAGACAAATTAGTACCTAATCTTTGCCACAAAGTTTTCCAAAAATGACCAATAAACTTTACATCCCTATTTGACACAATGTTGATAGGTAAACCATGAATCCTAATAACCTCTTTGAAAACAAGTGAGCAACATGACTAACATATGAGTGACCTTGGATGGAATAATATGAGCCATCTTACTAAACCTATCTACCACAACATAGATGTTATCAAAACCTGATTTGGTTTTAGGCAAACCAACCATAAAGTCTATACTTACACACTCCCATGGCCAGTTGGGAATAGGTAAAGGCTAATAAAGAAAAAAATTAGAAGATGTACGCTTAGCTCTTTGGAAAACCACACATTGCTCCACATATCTTCTGATATCTCTTTTCATTTTAGGCCAAAAGTAGAACCTTTGGACAAGTTCCAAAGTCTTGTTCAAACTAAAATGTCCACTCAAGAATCCATTATGCTTCCCTTGCATCAAGTTTTCTCTCATAGACCCTTTAGGCACACATAGTTGTCCTCCTTTGAACAAAAGGCCATCTTGCAAGGTGTAATCTGCATATTCACTATGAAAATGGTTTTTAAACTCTTGGCAAACATTATAGGCAGCAACAAAGTCTTCATCTTCTTCATACAAGTTCTTGAAACTATCCACACCAATTCTTTTGAGCTACACTTCTTGAACTGTTAGTAATCTCCTACTCAATGCATTAGATAACTTGTTACATTGTCCTTTTTGGTTTTTAATGGTAAAGGTATATGACTACAAATATTCTACCCATTTAATATGCCTATGGTTCAACTTTTCTTGAGAATTAAGAAAGCTAAGAGCTTGATTATTAGTGTAAACCACAAATTCCTTAGGTAGCAAATAATGCCTCCATTTCCTAAGAGATTGGACAAGTGCATACAATTCCAAATCATAGGAGGAATACCTTTTATTTGCATCATTAAGCTTCTCACTGAAGAAGGCAACTGGTTTATTGTCTTGGCTCAAAACTGCTCCAACCACTATATTGCTTGCATCACATTCAATTGTGAAGAGCTTATCAAAACTTGGTAGGATAAGTACTCGTTGAGTAACTACCTTTGTCATCAAGAGATCAAAACATCTTTGTGCTTCCTATTTCCATACAAACTTGGTTCTCATACCTCCCTTGATTGTCTCTGTATATGGTGAAAATGGATACAACAATATTGAAAGACTAAATGAATTCAACCACAAAACCCTAGCCTAACAACAACAAAGATCCACCATAACATATGAAGATTACCTAAGACAATGCAAATAAAATGAAATCACAAAGATTACACCATCACATGTGCAATAGGGTTTGGATCTCCATTCTTCCTATCTCCATTGATCTTGCTTGATATATTTGCTCTCAGATTTTATGTGTGCACAAGAGCTCAACAAAGAACGGAAATGTGGTTGCAAGTAGGATTGCATATGAAAGATCGAATGTTAGGTTGCTTCAATAGAATGTATAGGATGTGTGTATATTGATTGATTAGGATGCATAGATTGATTAGGGTTGATAATGAAGGAAGTATCCTCTTATATAGAAGACACTATAAGAAATGGAGGGATAAGATTGAGAGGTGTAAAAGAGGTCGGCTATGATTAGAGGGTAGGTAAAGAAAATAATAAAATAATGAAAGGGGTAGGTAGTGTAGGAATTAAGAGATGAATGACATGTGTCATGGGTATAACAGGCTAATGAATTAATTAAATAAATAAAGATTTATTTAATTAATAGAAGAAGTGGGATTAATTAATTAAATAAGATATTTATTTAATTTAGAAAAAGGATAATTTAAATAAATAAATGTATTTATTTAAATGAGAAATAAGGCTAGAAGAGGATACATGAATTAATTAAATAAATAAAGATTTATTTAATTAATAGAAGAATTAGGCTAAAATAATTAAATAAATAAAGTATTTATTTAATTAGACATGACAATTTTAGGTGTCTACAGTCTCAAGCATGGGTGCACATATTTCACTGAACCCTCTGATGAACTTCCTTTAAAACTGAGCCAAGCCATGAAAACTTCTCACTTCACTTGCTATCCTAGGTGTGGGCCAATTGATTATGGCTTCCACCTTAGAGGTATCCATCTTCAAATCACCTCTTGAGACTACAAACCCAAGATACACCAACTCCTATTTCATAAACTCACATTTCTCCAAATTGATGGTTAGTTGTTCATCACATAGTTTACTCAAGACAATTTCAATATGCTTAAGATGCTCATCTTTAAACTTGCTAAAAATTAAGATGTCATCTAAGTAAACAACAACAAATTTACCAATGTAGTCCTTGAGTACTTCATTCATGAGTCTCATGAATGTGCTAGGGGCATTTGTGAGTCCAAATGGCATAACAAGCCATTCATAGAGTCCTTCTGTAGTCTTGAAGGCTGCATTCCATTCATCACCCTCCTTTATTTTGATTTGGTGGTAACCACTCTTCAGATCTATATTGGTAAAGTATTCAACACCTCCCAAACCATCCATCAAGTCTTCAATTCTTGGGATGGGAAATCTATATCTGATACTAATCTGGTTTATGGCTCTAGAATCAGTGCAAAATCTCCAAGTACCTCCCTTCTTTGGAGCCAAAACGGTGGGTACTGCACATGGGTTGATGCTCTTCCTGATTAGTCCATTGTCTAGAAGTTCTTGTATTTTCTTGGCTATCTCCTTGTTCTAATCTGGTGTCATTTTATAAGCTTCCTTATTGGACAAAGAAACTCTGGGTATAAAGTCAATTTGATGACTTATGGCACATTGAGGAGGCAATGTAGTTGGTGTTCCATCACTAATGATGTCCTCAAACTGATTTAGGACTTGTTGCACTTCTTTAGGAATTCTCACCTTCTTCTCCTTGCTGTCCTCTTTTGGCTTGACAACAATGGCAAACCCCACTCCTTCTTCCTCCTTGAGTGTGTTAATGAACTCTTTCTCACCAACCAACAACACATTAGGACCTTTGGATCTTCCCTCTACTTGTTCTCCTATGGACTAGATTTTGCAGGTGGTTCCATCCTTTTGGAAGGCATAAGCATTCTTCTCTCCATGGTGTATTTTATTTTTGTCAAACTGCTATGGCCTACCTAGGAGTAGGTGGCAAGCATCCATGGGAAAGATATCACACATGATTTTTTCTTTACAGCCTCCAATGGTGAACTCAACCCAAGTTTGTTCATTTACAAGAACATGCTACTCTTTATTGAGCTATGTAACTCTATAGGGATCACTATGTGGTATTCTTTGCAAATTAAGTTCACGTACCACTTCTTCTGACACTATGTTGTCTATGGATCCTGAATCCACTACCACCCTACATACCTTACCCATGATCTTACATTTTATTCTGAAAAAAGATCTCCTTTGGCTAGGTTCCTCCTCAACCGGTTCTTTAATTATCATGAGGTTTTGTCCAACCTCTGAATCCAAACTTACTTCTGATTTTTTCATGTTTGCTGCATCCTCTTGAGCATAATTTACTCTCCTCTCACCTCCTTGGGATGAAGAATACTTCTCAAGGCATCTATAGGCCGGGTGTCCAAGTTGATGGCAATTATAGCACTTTATGGTGGCAAAATAGGACCCTCTTCCTGATCCACTAGACCTTCCTCTACCAGAGTTGCTAGATCCCCTTATTCTATAGTTGCTCTTGCTATTGGAATCCCTACTTTTCTCAACCAACTTGGATTCCCCTTGGGATATTTGGTCTACACTTCTTCCACCAAAACTACCTGTTTGAACTCTGCCATCTCTTCCCCTACCTCTGCCTCTGTTGCTTTGTTCTTGTTTCTTCTTGCTCTTTTCCTCCACATTTAGTGCCGACTGATAGCACGTGCGCATAGTGTTGGGCCATAACAAACTTAATTCCTATTGAATATTCCATCTCAAGCCATTTAAGTATCTGGCTACCTTGATGCTCTCATCCTCTACTACCTTGGATCTCAGACACAACTTCTAAAATTTCTTTGTGTAGCTACTCACATCCAAGTCTCTTTGTCTCAAATTTTATCTCTTCTTATGCAACTAGATCTCATAATATTTAGGGATGTATGCCTCTTTCACCTTGGCTAACATGCCCTTCCAAGTAGCTATTGGGTTCTTTCCCTCTTTTTGCCTCTCTTCTTGAATAAATTTGTACCAAGTCAATGTTGCCCCTCTCAATCTAGACTTGGCCACCTTCACCTTTTGTGCCTCACTAATTCCATCACATTCAAAGTGATTCTCCAATCCCTCTATCCATTCCAGGACTACCTCAGGCTCCATTTTCCCACAAAAAAGTGGCACTCCTTCAAGGGATTTTCCTCCCAAGGCTTTGATTTCTTTAAGGAAAGGTTCTTTAGGTAGAATAGGGTCTAGTTCAGGAGTCCCATACTCTTCTACAACTTCATTACCCTTCCCTTCATTGACCTTGATTATCACTTTCACAGTTTTATCTTCAACTACGTCTAGTTTTCTCTCCAGTTGTAGTAATCTTTCTCTGAGGAGCCTATTTTCTTCCTCTTGGTCTTTTAACTTCTTGGCTATCTCTACATTGGTAACCATCCTTAGACTCTATTCTCTCATACTGATTCAATGTCTGTCATGTACTGGCTTCTTCCCAAATCTTGGTTGCTTTGATACCACTATGATGGGGAGGTAAACTCAAAGAGAGTTAATTCCTTTTCTAAGGGTAGTCAAGTGTTGTCATAGTGGGCTCCCTTCATTGTTCATCCAGTCTACTAATCAATTTAGACATCTCAACTCTCTAGGAGTGCTCCCAATCAAGATGTGCTAATTGGTTGCTTAGGCTTGGTTGAGATTTACAAGGGTAAATCCAACCTCACACTATCAAACTCTCAACAAATGCTTGCATAGCTTATAGTAGGTGTTTATGATGTTTTCCAAGGGTAATCAACTAGTTTTGAGGATGGGTTTGATTCATTTCCTCATCGCTCCTTCCTTTCCCTATTTTCTAGGCCTAGTAGCCCTACCTAACCGGTTTTTGTAGATTTTCTCACAATTTCCCCAAAAAACCACACAAACTCTTTGATGATCAGGATGCCCTTTTGTAATTACTTTCCAATTTATTAAGTGAGGAATCTTAGTCTGACCATACATGTATGGAATCCAAGAAATGCTTATTTTAGAGGGTTTTAGGCTTGTTTTGGTCTTTTTCCAAGGGTCAGGTATCTTCCTTGATCTAACACACCTCCAAACTCACACATATGCTTTCCCACACCCCACTTGTTCATTCCAAACACTCTACAACTCCAACCCTACTCATCCTTGCAAACACTTGCATAATCTCATTCATTTCCTAACCAGGCTATGACTGAGCTCGCCTAGGAAATGATGCTTATTGGCCTTTCAATGACCTCTCAAGGAAAATAAAATATATTTAAACTATACAAAGGTTCCATGGCTCGAGTCCCAAGGTTTATTGAGAAAAACTCAAAGGACTTCAAGCTGGAACCATGTTTGGACCTCTCAAACCCTTGCTTAGGCTGAGAGTTTTCAAAATTGAAAACTCAATTCAAACCTGCAATAAAACTAACACAAATTATTCCTAAGCACTAAAAGAACATGTAAAAAACAACAAGAAAAGAACAACAATGCAATCAATCGATTAAGTTCAGATTGTTGCTCTAATTCTTGAAAACTGCAAGGTAAAAACTCAAAAATGATCTCCAATGTGTATTCCAATCTACTCCAGGAATTCAACAAACTCATTACATTCATTCTCAGGGAATTTATATACCATTTTTTTCCTAAATAACTCTGTTGTCTTCAAAATCTGATTCCCTTTAATGTCCTTAGAATAATATGATTTAAGCTTGGTGCAGAAGAGACATCAAAGATAAGGAAATTCTCAAGACAACATATGACAAGGTTTGATTAGACCTTCTACACTTCGGGATTCCTTGGAGCCCAGGTGGGTATACCTTTGTGAATTAACTTCACACTTTCAAACAATAAACCCACAACAAACCAGTCCAGAAAACCAGTGGATTTATTCACCTTGAAATCAACTGAAAACAAAGGATGGAAATTATACTTAACTTTAGCATTTTGATCAACAAAGCATGCAATAAACAACATTGATTAATATCAGTGCCTTATCCAAGGTTACAGAGTCATCTAAACTCAAATAAAACTCCTCAAACAATACATCTTTATGCTTCCCGTCGGCTTAGTTTCCATTAATCCTTACATATGCTTGACACACATAAGATTTCAAGCATCCTAAATTAAGCTATGGTCCTCAAAAATTCAAAATTCCTTCCAAAGAATTTACTGGTATGAGTGATCCCGTGTATTTAATTTCCCTCCTAAAGAGAAAAGCTAACAAACACTTATACTGAAATTGCTTTGCAATTCCATTCAAATAGAACAACCCTGGATTATTCAGAATGAAGACAGTAAATAAATTTGTGAACAAACTTGAAGACAACACAAAACTTTACTCAAAACCGATGGCCTGTATATTGATATTCATTTCAAGAAATATTGCAATAAATTCTGATTCTCCATTAGACTTGGAAAAGCTCAGATAAATTTCTGCAGCGTTTTCTTACAAAATTTTGTGATCCCTTTTCCTCTAGTCCTGGTATCCATTTATAACAACATGGATGCACAAAGCTTCGGACTTCTTGAGGAGAGTTTGTTACAATCATCTCTTTCATAATAAAGAGGTTACAATCTTTTCGCAAAAACAGTTACAAACTTTTTTCGGCTTCTGCGGTTTCTTCAACAGCCTGTTCAGTTGCAACCTCTTCTATCTTTTCAGGGGTGCTCTCCAACTGCTCCGGATCATGAGTGGCATATTTAGTTGTCCACTCACTATATACCTCTTCTGTCGGCCATGAGAAATTAATCACATTATCTTTAGTTTTAGTCAACCTTTTCCAAGAATTTCTCATCTTGTTGACTTCTGAATTGAGAAAACCATAATGTGACTTAATTTTCTCTATCTCTTGTATTGTTACAACAAAGAAAGAAGCATCATCAAGATCAATAATTCCTTTAACCCTTGCTGATAATTTAGCTTCTATTTCCTTTAGCCATACTTGTTTGTCTTTTAACTGATCCGAGTTAGCAAAAATTCCTAGGAGCAACTCAAAAACTTGATTAGTGTACTCCTTCTTGCACAAATTAACCTTCCTATTCACATTGTCCATCTCTGCGGCTAATTGCATTAACACGTTGGTGACATCAGAGGTGGATTTGATGATGGGATTAGCCCTTGCTTCATCACAGGATACACACATGAACTCTAAATCTTGCTCTCTAGGCCTCCATTTGTCAAAAATAGGTGTCAAAATGGCCTTGTCTCTCCTGAGCTCATTCCATATGTCCATAATTTTACCTACATTGTTGTGAAGCAATGAGGCATTTATTGTATTTGCAAAACTGGAAATTGTAGCCCCTACTCTCTCCTCATACTTCTTTGCATATAAGGCCTGAGCCTGTCTCAAGTTCTCTAACTCTTGAGGAGTAATTTCAATCATTTGAGAGATGGAGGGTGCTGGAGATGGTGGAAATTCAATGATGGGGCTAGTAGGTGGAGGTCTTGCAGGAGAAGAGGAAATCATACGTGTTGAAGACTCACCTTGTTGGTATTGTCCCATCAAATAGCTCTGCAACTTAGCAATGATGCTATCTTTACCTCTCACCTCCTCCTTGGCACTATTATAGGCCTTCAAAACTGCCTCCAACTTAATTTGGAGGGCCTCTTTTTCTTTGGCTTCCTTCTCTGCCACTGCAACACTGAATTTTGCAGTTTCTAACATAGTACTAGCAGCCTCCACTACCCCTGTACTCTATACTCTTTTTACCATCATTCCACCAAGGTAACTTGACCCTGGGGTGTCTTTGTTTTTCTTGCTCTCATTTCTCTTGAGAGACCACATGACTAGTGCAACATTATCCTTATTGAAGGTAACCCCTTCCATGGGTTTGGTCTCTTTTCTTACTGCATCTAACACCGGGGCATCTGCAATATCCCACTCTGGCAAGATAAGCACTCCAGCTTGTGCTACCATATCCCTTCCTTGCTCAGGTGTGATGGTCTTGAATTCTCCCATCATCTCTTATTTTATTTCTTCTTCCACTAAGGCTAGATCTTTATTGGGCTGCTCAGCTTTTCTTGCCTCACATCTAGCATTATATTTATCTATATGTTGTTTCCAAATGAATTGCATAAATGCTTCCGATGTGACAAAGTTGTCATCAGCTAGAAAGGCACTACTTGCCTTTTTTATCTCAGGCTCCCACTCCTGGCCTTTAAGTTTAGTGGAGGTGATATCCATTTCAGCATCAGTGGGTTCTTCTGGCATCCCTTCCTCCACTTCATCATAGGTGTATGCAATTTCCCCTAAACTACCCAACTGCAAGAGGTGTTCAGCTGCTGCTTGTTCATCTCCTATATGAATAGGGGATTGGGATTGGGAATACAAAGGTGTATCTGATTGCACTTCCTTCCCCACCCTTTGCTTCTTTAGGCTATCTTGGATGTCAATGACATCTTGTATCTTCCTCTTTCCTTTGGATGTAGAGGGCTCCCCTGTTGTAGGCACCAGCACACTGTAACCTGATTTCTTATGCAAGGTGTAATCACCAGGAGGAATTGCTTTGCTGGAAGCTGACCTGCTTAGGATCACTCTGGCCTTTTTAGGATTTCTCTTGATCACAGCTTCCCTCTTCTCCTTTAGTGTTTGCATCACATCCTCAAAGAAAACAATCAAAAACTTTATTTTTTCTTCTAGTGGGAAGAAGCTAGACAATGGGTCATAGCTAGCATCAAACTGATGCATGAAATCCAAGGCTTTCTTATAAGCCACCCACTTTTCTTTCCTTAGCTCCTGCTCATCTAGATCAAACTCATTTCTGATGAGGTCTTCAGGAAACTGGAACTGATGAGGCCTACCTCTGCATGCTACCTTCTTCCTAAACACACCATTGAAGAAGTCCTCTCGATCAACACACCTAGACACTCCAGTGGACAAATGATAAGGCTTGAGGAAATCCTCAAAGCAGTTCCAGCCTCCCTTTGTTATCACAAATTGGTGGGCTATAGTAGCTGCAGGGAAAATAGTCCCTTTACCTCTGCCTGTCAACTCTGCTTCTTGTAGGCCACCAAGTTGCTTAAGGACCTCCGCTATTCCCACTTTGAGAGGGACCTGGTAAGGTAATAAAAATGGAGTGCCCCTGAAACCAAAAACTCTGAAAACTGTGGAGACTGGATATAAATAAATGTCGCCCCAGTTATGAACAATTTTTATATCCTCTGCGAATTCTTTTGGTCTTATGAATTCCAGAAGAACCTTAGGGATTCTTGGGTTATCAGAGTAGAGGAGAGTCCTTATTTTGGATGCAAAATATTTATCAAACTTCAAAAAACTAGCATCTTCTCTGTCCCATGACAACACACTACTCCATAATTGCACTGACATTTTTTCTCCTCCTTTCTCCTTATTTAGGTCTAGCCCACTGGCAAAATAATCACCACCTTTGAAAAGAAAAAGGTGCATTAAGAGTGAATACCATCCGAAAGGTCTGTCCACCTTTCCATTCTTTATTCCTATCAACCCTCCATGGATAGCATCGACAATGAAAGAGACATAATCAAAAGTGATAGCAAGAGAAGGATTCAAAATCTGGGCAATCATTAGCAAGTAATGATTTGGCATACTTGCTGCAGCATCTTCTCCTAGAACTTGACAAAGTGCCCAATACATTCCTTTAGCCCTCAAGGTAAACATACTTAATGAAAAGGGCTCTTGTGTGTTGGGTCCTACAACTGCTAACCCTCCTATTTTCACAAAAAGTTCTTTAAGAGGCCCATTCCTGAGATGACTCCTCTGTGCACCGTAAACTTGGGCTAATGATGTGAAATTTATGGGTTCTAAGAAGTTTGTGAACTCATTAAACCCAAATGCTGTCCTAAACTCTTCAGCATTAATTTCTACAAGGGTTTTCCCATTTACATCCCGGATGCATCTTGTGATTGGATCATAATTTAACGCCATTTGGGTTAGCAAGTCTATATCCATGAATACCCCTGGGACTACTAATTTCTGAACATCTAATTCCCAGATGCTGTTTTGAGGGGCAGGAGAATTTCTTATTCCGAATCCGACTTTAAACAACTCCAACCCAGATAGTCCAACCTGTGGGTCTCTCAACCAAGTACCTTTATCATATAATCCTTCTCCTATCTTCAGACAGGGAGCCTTGGGCACTAATTCTTTAGCCTTGGATGCCTGATTGGTTGACAACGTCAACTGTTCTAGAAAATCATCACACACACTTCTTTCTAAATAGTTAACCTTGCCGGAAAATTCCCTTTTAGGAGCCATTTTGAAAATGCAAGAAAATGAATATCACTCTTAAACAATCCTGCACAAATGAATTATCTTATTTAGAACACTACACAAGAATTGCTACAAAATATGAGAGAGCCTGCTCTTTGCTTGAAGGAAATTGCTCTGCAACTGAACCAACTTGCTCTGTATCTGATGAAGATAACTCTATGTCTACTCTTCTGCAAAATCTTTTAAAAGATATCTTCACTTGGTTGTTAGGAAATCAAATACTTGTACTCAGGGCCTTAACTATAACATTGATTCCGCATGCTTCGACCGTCCCTTCAAAATTGAATTCATACGAGAATTCATATTTTTCACTCCAACGGGTCACAACATTCCTGCAAGTGTTTCACTTTTACTGTTTCGTTACTGATGGCTTTGGCTTTGCTCTGGGTCCCGCTTTTCTATTGGCTACATAATACCACGCGGCACCCAACCATTGGCCTTAAAAATCCCTTCGCATTCCACTTGATACTGGCCGCGTGTCTTTCTTTATACTGCGGTGGGCCCACACCTTCTTCTTAGACCGCGTGTCATCATGACACGTGGATGGTTCTCATTCACTCTCGCTATTTCACAGGCATAAAGAGTGAGCATTTTACCCTTGCGAAATAGCGCGGTCCATTGGATCATCTTTCAAGTTGATCAGCATTTAATCCTTTGGAAAAGCTCTCAGGATGGGTGGGCCCGCTGACTCGTCATGAACACCTAGCGCCTTGTCACTTTCAGAGCTAACTTGTCATTTTATCATTTGCCAAAAAGAAACCACAGGGGCCCCACTTTCATCTCAACAGCCATATCCTCCAGGTCATCATCATGACACGTGGACGGTTCTCATTCACTCTCGCTATTTCGCGGGCATAAAGAGTGAGCATTTTACCCTTGTGAAATAGCATGGTTCGTTGGATCATCTTTCAAGTTAATCGGCATTTAATCCTTTGGAAAGGCTCTCAGGATGGGTGGGCCCGCTGACTCATCATGAACACCTGGCGCCTTGTCACTTTCGGAGCTGACTTGTCACTCTATCATTTGTCAGAAGGAAACCACGGGGCTTCAATAAATTGTTAATAGCTGTACCTGCCAGGTCATCTCCACCTGTGACCTAACTCATCTCTGGGGCCCACTTTGAACCTTTAATCCTGACCCGCTGACTGTGGTGACTTGTGCCACGTGGTACCTTTTAATATGCCAGAAGAAAGCCACGGGGCTCTAACCACTCTTGACAGCTACACCCTTTACTTCCTCCATCATGACACATGGACGGCTCTCGTTCACTCTCGCTATTTTGCGAGCATAAAGAGTGAGTATTTTACCCTTGCGAAATAGCACGGGCCATTGGATCATTTGCGAGATGTGCACTAGTTACTGGGCCCGACAACTTTAGGAGAAAGACATATAAGGCACAAAATTTGCGATTAATTAACATAACCGCCTAGGCAAACAACAAGGGGGGACACTTCCTATGACCCCATGACCCATTACTTAAGTGAATAAAGTAATAGAAGATTAGAAAATAGAGGGCTTAGAACAGATACGATAGGATCTAAAATCAAAAACCCTTAAACCCTTAAAGTCTAGAACAGAGCTAAAGCATTTGGAATTACACCCTATTCGGAAAATCAACATACCATAACCAATTATGGGAAAAGAAAAACCCAATTTTAATAAGTGATAACAAACTCTCCATTGGTTTCCTAACCAACCCTTTGCTCAAAAAAATGCAAAAAGTTGCTCGACGTTGCAAAAAGTTGTCAAGCAACTTTGACAACTTTTGCCAAAAAGCACATTTTTGCCTTACATGCTTTGTTTTCTCCTCCAAACCATCTAGGATGACTAAATACCATTACATTAACATGTCTCAATTTCAAACAAGGCTATTCAAGGCATTTTTCATCAAAATGCAAGATTATGCCATTTTAGGCTTACAAGAGCTTACAAGCCAAAATTGAGCAAATGCATTGTCCTACGGACATTCAACCTACCAAAACATTTCAAAAACATATGAGGACCTAAGAGAAGACTCTTATTCACCATCTCAAACCAAAATATGAACAAACACACCAAAAATGAAGAAGTTGAACTCAAAACTAGAACTCAAAACTAGGTGCTCCTACACCACTACCATACCAATATTCAGAAGCAGTCTTATCCTTACCTCTTTTTACCAAAATCTGGTTCATACTGTAGACAATTGTGCTGACAACTTTTCTCTATAATTTTTTTGCTACAACTCCTTGTATCAACACCGTCCTAGCAACTTCAACAACTAATCGGTTGTTCCTCTCTGCAATACCATTCTGTTGTGGTGTCCTCGGTGCAGAAAGTTGTCGTTTGATACCATTTTCTTCACAATATCTAGTGAATTCCTCAGAAGTAAATTCATCACCTTGATCATTCCTCAGACACTTTATTTTCTTACCACTCTCCTTTTCAGCTAAGGATCTAAATGCCTTGAACTTACTAAATGCTTATGTTTTATCCTTTAAGAATGTGACCCACATCATTCTTGAGCAATCATCAGTGAAGATCATAAAATATCTATCACCTTGAATACTTTTAGTCCTTATTGGTCCATAGAGGTCTGTATGAACCAAATCTAATAGATGTTCCACCAAAAAAGATTTTCTCGTAAAAGTTGAGGATGTCATTTTTCCCAACTGACATTCCTTACATAGAGCATAACCGGTTTGTCCAACTGAGGCAAACCTCTCACTGTCTTGGATTTACTCACTTTAACAATGTTATCAAAATTTATATGAAAAAATCTCCTATGCCAAAGCCAACTATCATTTACTTTAGCAATTAAACAGTTGCTGACTTTAGGATTGAGGTGAAACACGTTACCTTTAGTCCACTTGCCGGTCGCAATCAGTTTACCTTTTCTCCCATATATTTTGCACATACCATTCTTAAACTTCAATGGGTATCCTCTGTCATTGAGGTGAGCAACACTCAAAATATTGTGCTTTAATCCTTCAACCTAGTAGAGATCGTCTGCACTACTCTTTCCATTAAGAGAAATAGTTCCCTTACCTTTAACCATGCAGGGTGAGTCTTTACCAAATCTCACAACATTGCCACCAAATTCCTTCAAAGAAAGAAATTTGCTCCGCTCATCGGTCATGTGATGTGAACAACCACTATCAATGATCCAATCATAATAATTATCCATGCGAGAAACTAAAGCCTTTTGATCAAATGTCTCCTCTTTAATGGCTACAAAAATAATGTCTTCATTAGCATCACCCTCAGATTCTTCATCAGTGATACCACC
The DNA here is from genome assembly GCF_030272615.1 of Cryptomeria japonica. NCBI lineage: Eukaryota > Viridiplantae > Streptophyta > Pinopsida > Cupressales > Cupressaceae > Cryptomeria > Cryptomeria japonica. The sequence goes on from NC_081413.1 coordinate 334,127, forward strand.
ATCAACTGTAATAAGACAATCTATTTTTCCTTTTCCCTTGTGCTTCTTGAAATTCTCTCACTTGTGCTCATTATCACCATTAGGACAGTTAGTTGCAATGTGTCTAATCTTGTTGCATGCAAAACATTTCAAAGGTAGTTTACCTCTATATTTATCGGTACCTCTGGGCAACCACTTGGCCAATAATTCTTCAAGCTCAACCAAACTGTCTTCATCATTAACTTCTCTACTGGATCTAGATTCATAACTGTGATTGACATCTCTACTTTTTCTCATAGAAGGGTGAAAAACTGAAGCTCTAAATGCAGATTTAGATTTATGAACACTACCATCATACCCATTGAATTCAAAAGAAGTAAGCTTACCAATGATGAAGTCAATGGTTACCTTAGTTTTGTCAATAGATTTTAGCTCCTGAATGGTTGCAACTCGAATAACGTAGACCAATATCAAGGTTCTCAACACCTTACTAACCACTGTGGCATCTTCCACTTTACCACCAACACTCTTGATCTCTCCAACTATCTCTTTTATCCTTTGACCATACTATTGGATATTCTCACCTTCAACCATCCACATGTCATCAAACTTTCCTCTTAGACTCTCTTCCTTGGTAATCTTCACATGTTCATGACTGCTATAAATCTCTTCAAGTTTCTTCCATACCTCATATGTAGTCTCCAGACCATGGACATCTACATACTCTACATCAGACAAATGAACCAGTAATCCCATCAACAACACCATTTGTAGCAACAACTGTATGGAAACCTACAGCAACATCTATGGCACCAACCATTCCAACGGAAGCCACTAAATCAACACTGTCGATACTTCCAGTAACAAATCCTTTAATCCCCATCATAGTTCCTGCAACACCGATCACTACAAAGATACATAAACCAATCACACCTGCTGTGTTTAACTCCAAAGACATCCCAGTATGGTATAGCAATCGGATGCTGGAGAGTGATTCAGAGACCGACTCATCTGAGTGGGAATTTGATTCTGTACAACTTAACACTTCAGATGAGGAAGACACATCACCACCTCCGCCACGCAAAGACATCCCTGTTTATGAAGAAGCACAGATAAAGACCACTTGGGTACCTGAGCTGGAAACATCTTCCATAGACCCTATGTCTCATCCTACGCCTGATTCTGACAAGGAGAGTACCATTAACGACCTTCACCATAACGTCTTAACCCTCACTGATACATCTCCCGCACTTAACTTAATCGATGAAGTAATGCCCATTATCCACCTTGAACTCATCGAATGGAACCAACCAAATCCCCCATGTCTTGACCTCTTCCAAAACGATGAGGCTATCATTGACTTTTTGGAATTAAGGGATAATCTACCAAGCGGGGATCACAAAGCTGGATTCGCCATTGAACTTAATAGTGCAGCATACTTCAGGGCGGATGCCAAACCCTTCAGCTGCAAAAATATAACATTAAAACATGGATCTTCCAGTGAAAACCACACTGTGGCACTGTTTGATCCAACAAAAGTAAAAAGAAAGAGCGTATCCAACGGTGAAAACCTCTCTGAGGCACTTGAGGATGAAGGGTTTGACATTCTCCCTGCTAGTACACAACAGGAACGATCGACGATTCTCATTGAGGAGACTAAAGAATACAATGTGGGGACTCCTGAAAACCCTCATATCATACATCTGGCATCTCTTCTCACTCCAGAGGAACAACCTCAATTTATAGAGTTCTTCCAACAGGTCAGATCAACTTTGCATGGTCATATGCAGACATGCCTGGGCTTGATCCTGATTTAGTCATGCATCATCTCACAGTAGCAAAAGGAGCCAAACCTGTCAAGCAGAAGCTTCGTAAGATGCATCCTCAGATTGCCGTGCTAGTCAAAACAGAACTCAAGAAACTCCTGGATGTTGGTTTCATTAGACCAATTGATTATGCAGAATGGATCTCCAACATTGTACTAGTTGGCAAACCAAAAGGGGGCATCCGCATTTGTACAGACTTCAGAGATCTGAATAAGGCATGTCTTAAGGATGACTTCCCTCTACCAAATATCGACATCATAGTAGATTTGACAGCAGGACATGCCATGCTTTCACTCATGGATGGCTTTTCAGGATACAATCAAATAAAGATTGCACCAGAGGACCAACATAAGACAGCCTTCACATGTCCATGGGGCACATACTGCTGGAATGTAATGCCTTTTGGTCTAAAGAATGCAGGAGCGACCTATCAAAGAGAAATGACCACCATCTTCCATGACATGATGCATACTATAATGGAAGATTATGTAGATGATTTACTAGCAAAATCACTTACTAGAGAAGGACATCTTCACATCTTAGATAAAATCTTTGATAGACTGGAACAATACCATGTTCGACTCAACCCAAAGAAATGTGTCTTCGGAGTGACCTCCGGGAAGCTTCTAGGATACATTGTCTCAAGCAAAGGCATTGAGGTCAATCCAGCAAAGGTTAAAGCAATCATGGACATGCCACCTCCAAAGAATATCAGTCAGCTAAGAACACTACAAGGACGGCTTCAATCTATCCGTAGATTCATTGCACAATTGGCTGATAAGTGTCACCCATTCACACACCTGCTACACAAGAACATCCGCTTTCAGTGGGATGACAGATGCCAGCAAGCATTTTAGGCGCTTAAAGACTATCTCATGAATCCACCATTGCTGATGCCACCAGATCCAAGTAGACCATTGTTGCTTTATATCTCAGCGACAAGTACAGCATTGGGTGTACTACTGGCACAACATAATGCAAAAGGAAAAGAGTGTGCTATTTACTACATCTCTCGCACACTGGTGGGCTATGAACTCAATTACACACCTATTGAGCGAGCTTGCCTAGCAGTAATCTTGGCAGCCACTAAATTGCGACACTATCTGTTGACACACAAGGTACAACTCATCGCAAAGATTGATCCACTCAAGTATTTACTCAGCAAAGCAGCATTGACAGGTCGCTTGGCCAAATGGGTGATGATTCTAAGTGAATTTGACATCGAGTATGTGGACCGTAAAGCTATCAAAGGTCAAGTTATTGCAGATCAGTTGGCCGATGCACCACTCATAGGTGATCATCCCCTCATTTCCAATTTTCCAGATGAAGAGATATTCATGATCACAGAAGTACAACCATGGAAATTATACTTTGATGGTTCATACACTAGGCACGGCTCGGGGGCAGGCATTCTGTTTATCACACCTCAAGGTGATAGCATCCCGAAGTCTTACAGGCTCACATTTCCATGCACAAACAACATAGCAGAGTATGAGGCCTTGATCACAGGAATCAGATTAGCCATACAATGGAAATTAAAAGAATTGCAAGTATATGGTGATTCCCAACTAGTCATTCGACAAGCAACAGATGAGTATCAGACCAAAGATGATAAACTCATGCCATACAAGCAAATGGTGGACAATATAAAGACATCATTTACTACTATCACTTTTGAGCAGATACCAAGAGATTAGAATTGAGCTGCTGACGCTATGGCTACCATCGCATCTCTACTAGATCTTCCACAGAATTCAACACGCTACGAGTTCTTGGTAGAACAACTTTGGATCCCCGCTTATGATATCCCCGAATCTGAAATGATATGTTGCCTTGTTGGTTCTGAATCCCCATGGTACGGTGAGTTCTACACCTATCTCCGCGATCACACCCTTCCTCCCAACCAATCAAATAACCAACGTAAAACCTTCATTCGCCAAACTGCTCGATATACCATTATTGCCGAAACCCTATACCGACGTAGTCTTGATGGTACTCTCCTTCAATGTCTAGAACAGGATGAGATAACAAAGGTTTTGGAAGAGGTACATGAAGGAATTTGTGGGACTCACTCAAGTGGTCCATCACTAGCCAAGAAGATCATGCGAGCTGGATACTATTGGTCATCTATGGAAAAGGATTCCTACTACTTTGTCAGGAAATGCAAGAAATGTCAAGTTCACGGTGACCTGATACATGCACCAGCACAGGAACTGCAACCAATCACAACACCATGGCCTTTTTGTCAATGGGGCCTTGACCTTGTGGGTAAGATTCATCCATCTTCATCCAATGGCTATAAATTCATTATTACCACTACCGAATATTTCACAAAGTGGATCGAAGCTGTTCCACTTACCCAAGTCACCGGCAAGCAGATCGCCTCATTCATCCTCAACTACATCATCTGCCGGTATGGTGTGCCCATGTCCATCATCACAGATAACAGTCTCCCTTTCAAAAATCAGGATGTCCGTGAACTTTGTGAGAAATTTCATATCCAACACCGCTTTTCCACCCCCTATTACCCACAAGGCAATGGTCAGGCCGAAGCATCCAATAAAAACATATTAAGAATCCTAAAGAAGACATTCAATGATGCCGGCCGTGATTGGCATGTTCAATTAAATCCAGCGCTATGGGCATATCGAACTAGCATTTGAACCCCTACAGGTGCAACTCCTTATTCATTGGTCTACGGTGCAGAAGCTATCTTACCTATTGAGGTCGAGATACCATCCTTACGGGTTTCATTGCACAATCTCATCGATGATGAAGCATACAGAGTATCCCGTCTTCAGGACTTAGAGTTATTAGATGAGAAGCGACAAGCTGCATACAATCACCTCAAAGCCTATCAGCAGCGCATGAGTAGAAGCTACAATCACCGAGTTAGATCTCGTACATTTGAGGTAGGTGATCTTGTTCTTCGAGAAAATCCTCGCAACCAACCAAATAGAGAACATCAAGGCAAGTTTGAATCAAACTGGCTGGGCCCATATGTTGTCACTGCTGTATTCGGGTCTGGGGCATATCAGTTGGCTACATCAGAAGGAGAACCGCTTGCAGATCCAATCACAGCATGCACCTCAAATGGTTTTATACCTAAGCTATACAGAGCATTAGGCTCCCCTACATACCAGAAAATACCAAAAACATTCAGAAAAAGGTCCTGAAGAAAATACAAAAACATTCAAAAAAAAAAAAAGTAAAGAAAAATCATACATTCAAACGGTGAACAAACACTCCGGTGGCACCTTGGGTAAGTGTGATGGTGAAAACCTGGCAAATAGGCGCCACTCGTAAGGGCTCTGGCTCCAGTATCTTTCAGACTTGTTGCGATCACATTCATGCACACACACATCCATCCATCCCAACCATGACTTGTTATTTGATCTGCAATTAAGAAAGTACTCCATGCGTCTAGCATCCCACCCTTTTCATAGTTAGGTCTAAAAACTGGGGGCAATACCCTTAACCCTAGTGATGGAAGTGGATTCTACATTGTCTTATGTGTCATTACGCTCTTCATTTAGGCAATAATCTCAAAATACCAAAAACATTCAAAAATGACTCTCAAAATACCAAAAACATTCAAAAATGATTCACAAAATCCAAAAACATCGGAAAAACCATCAAAAATCACCCAAGAACATGACAACACCTTGTACATATTCATCCGATCAGATACAAAACAAACATTGACAAAATACTCACACAAATGACCACTTATCACTTGACCAACATAATCAACATCTACAATCCAAACTGTCTTAAACAAGGATGCATCCTTCCTTACCAAAACAAAGACAAAAGTGACGTTTTCTTTGACAAGAAAATTATGTTAAGCTATCAAATGCTTGGTTGATTCGTGAGTAATTCATTTGTTTATCTGTATCGGGATCTTTCAGCATTGTTTTGTATCGTTTGCGCATTATTTCCGATGAAGTTCTGGGGCATGTACTAATGGTGTCTACGTGGGAAGTTCACTAGGCTACGTGATCTTATGCCAAATGCAATCATAGATCACTACGGCTTACTGACTACAGCGTATACCTCGACCATATGAGCATGAACCATTACCAAGGATCCTTATTCTTTATTCTTTATGTATATATTGTTTGTTTGCAGGTGCAATGCTCTTCCTTTGGTTCCTCCTACCTCATCCAAACTGGATAAAGGTTTTTTATCTCTTAGTACGGTATGAACTTGTCTCAGGATATGATCAGCCTAAGATCAAGGAGGACGATCCAAGTCATGCATGAATAGAGATAATCCTTGTCTGTTCCGCAAGCAATACTCTGGTCGACTTGATCCCTTATATCAAGTCATTTGTATTAACTTGCTATATAAAATCCATGTAAGGAATACTCAGGTCATCTTGAATCATTATGTCAAGATGCTTGTATTCTCTTCCAACATTTTAAAGCTCAATGATGAAAATAAAGCACCATGGATCATCATTCCATCTCGTTTGTATATATTGCATTTCGTTGCATTCCACCCATCCATACATTCATAATAGCTGCATATCATGCATACATAGTCATAATAATGCATACTCTATTTTCCTCTTCTTCCATAGGAATGAGTCATAGGTCCTCCATTTCTTCTAACATCGAACCCCCCCAACCCTCCCCATCTCAACAATCAGCATCACATACCCTACATCGTGTCCCAATCAACCTAATCAAGCCACGTTCATCACCATCCATCTCTAAATAGGAGGGATTGTGTTTCCTATCCTAAGTCATCCAATAAGTCAAGAAAGTTACTCTATCTGCATAGGTACATCAACTCACGCACACCTAGACTATCAACAGATACTCTGGTCAAGTATCTTCGGGTCTCAACAGGTAATCGATTATGGCAAACCTAGACTACAACAGGCATTTATCATAATGACCTAGTCTCAACGGGGCTGCTATGATTCACCACAATCATCCATCCCACGCACACACTATCAATTGATCAACCAATCAAACACAATCCAATGGACAATTACATCAATTGTCTAAGTCTCAACGAGTATTTTGCTTCATATACCTTGACTTCATTGGGCAATTACATCAATTGTCTAAGTCACATCAGGTCACTTTGATTCACTTACTCAGACTTTATCATGTCCAAGCGACCAACTGACATCAACTGTCACGCTTTGACTTGACCGGGGCAATTAAACCGATTGCACCAGATTGTCCAAACAATTTTGATCAATTGTATAGCATCAATCCAAACCCCACACTACATCTGCTATGTATCTCTTGCATGACCTCAGGGTACTCGTTGGCTTGTTGTTTCTTCATATTCACTCCATTTTCTCCCATTCTTTCATCATTAGTTCTAATTTCTTCTATTCTACCTCCCCTCCGTTTTCATTCTTTTTCGAGAGATTGCCCGATTTTTCAAAAAAATTCGGCCCATCCCTCGAGGGGGCATACCACCCATTAAATTTACATTTTATGGGGCATTTCTTCACACCTATTTTTCTTTCTTTGAAACGACGCGATAAACTGCACCGTCTCAAAGAGGGGCAAATGTAGTCACATAAATCTGTCCACTTAATTAAATGAATACTTAGTATTTATTTGATTATTTAACCATCAATTAATAATTAATTAAATTAATATTTAATTAATTCATCTTAACCCTCTTCTCCTATTAATTAAATAAATTATTCAATTTATTTGATTTAATTCACTTAACCAAATTCATACCATTAATTAAATAAATAAATCATATTTGTTTAATTAAATCTTCTCTCACATTTAAATAAATTAATATTTATTTAAATCCCCCAAAATCCCACCTCTCACATTTAAATAAATTAATATTTATTTAAATCCCCCAAAATCCCACCTCTCACATTTAAATAAATAAATCATTTATTTAAATCACCTTTATCCTCCACCCACTTGTATTTTCCTACAAAAGCAAGTTGCACAATTATTTTAAATAAATAATTTATTTAAATCACCTTTATCCTCCACCCACTTGTATTTTCCTACAAAAGCAAGTTGCACAACTATTTTAAATAAATTATTTATTTAAAATCCTATTTATCCTCACCCACTTGAAACCTTTAATGGTTTCCCTTAAAGTATTCAAACTTGATGGCTTTAAAGTCTTCAAACTTGATGGCTTCCTTCTATAGTCTTCTTAAGACTTTAATGGTTTTCCTTAAAGTCTTCAAGCCTTTAATGGTTCCCCTCAAAGTCTTCAAGCATTTTAATGCTTTATCTTCCTTTTTCTCATTTAAATAAATTAATATTTATTTGAATATTTATCCAAATACAACTTGCACACATTTATTGAAATAAATGAATTTTTATTTTAATAAAATCCTATTTTCCCTCACCCACCAAATCCACTTGCAAAATCTAATCCCCTTCTAGATTCTTCTAACCCCTTCCTAATTAGCTTAATCCATCCCCTAATTATTGTCACATTCCTAAGCAAAATGGAGTCACTTCTCAAAGCCTAAAAGTCTTGGATAACCTTTGAAAGCTTCCAACCTTCAACCACTAAATGGCTCAAAGTCTTTGATAACCATTGAAGGCTTTCAACCTTCAACCACTTAATCCCCAAAGTCTCCAATAACCATTAATGGTTACCTCAAACCCTCCCACATGGTTAAAACATTTGTTTTGACTCAACCTCTACCCAACCCAAGGGTCTCATCAAGCCTTTAATGCTTTGACCATGATTATCTCTTAATCATTTGCACAAAGGTTTATCCTTGCATTAACTCCTAATCCAGTGGGTAATCCTAATTTAGGCTTGACCCTTACCTTCTAGATAACCATGAGGTCTCCTCAGGCATTTAATGCCTCCAACCTCTTCTCTCAACCCAATCTTATGTTGACACTTGTCACCATTTCATTGGTGCAAATTGTGCACATGGATCCCCAACTTTCAAGCTTGACCCTTGATTAAACCTTTCAATCTTGGCCATCCATTGCTCCATTTTTCCTATAAATAGAGCCCATTCCTTCATAATCCAGATCCTGAAAACTTGTATGCATTTAGGCTATAGACATTTTTAGAGAGCATTTAGCATAGCATAACTAAAATCTTGTCTTTTTGGTAAAATCAATCATTTTAGCATCAATAGCATAGTATTTAGCTTTTCATTTCATATTTGAAGCTTAATATTAAATCTCAATCCTCCATAAGCATCCATAGTGCAAAAAGCTGCTGAGAGCTACACTCATTTGGGACTTGGAGAGGAGAGGAACAAGGGAGAAGGAACTAAGAGTATGTTAGGAGGTATTTGGAGATGCCTCATCATGTTTTCTTTGATAGTTAAATATGCTTGCATGCTTGTAGTCTCTCTTTTGGTATGCCTTTTTAGATTAGTTTTCGATTGACTAACACTAATGTTTTGTGTGTTTTTGTGTTATTTGATCATAGACTAATCTTGTGCCATTTAGGAGGGCATCACTATTCAAAGAGGATACTTAGATGCTTAACCCCATTGGCTCCACCATCAACACTCACTTCTCCATGGCAACCAAGCACTAGTCCCCACAAAAACTCCCTGTAGCAAACTTTGTATCTCTACTAAGAACTATATGTGTGTGGGCCGCTCCAGAGGTCCAACCTCCTGCCCTAACAACTAGAAGGATTTTGGCTTTCCAAACCAAAAAGGTGCTAGTATGGGAATCCGCTTGTGTGGCCATACATGTGACACTTTTAGCTCTGTAAATACATAAGGCTCCCAGTCGGTAGGGGTTACACCCTGCTATTGATCAAATAAATTTGATCAAACGGGTTTATGAGGAGACATAGTGTTAGTATGAACTAATGAAAACACACTACCCATGGCTTTCACCATGGATACAGTCATTTATAGTAGTTCAGAAGAGGGAGGGTTTGCCTCACTACCACTTGGGTCATTCCCTCCTCACTAGTAGTCCTAATGACCACACGGGGAGGCAAGCCCTCTAAAGATTAAACACAAAGAGCCTATTGCTCAACACACAAAAGACACTAGTTTAATTTTAGTACACTAATTGAAGTGTTTGCTAATCTATGGAAACAAGGCACACAATGCAAAATCAAAAGAAAACCCTTGCCAAGGTCCTGCAACAAAGATTTATTAGCAATTTGGGTTGTTTCAAATGATTACCCCTTCCTGCAAGCAAACAAGTTAGGTTTATTTTAATAAAATCCCAAAACACTTTATGAAAAATATGGGCCTTCAACACATGATTCGCTTCCAAAGACAAGCTACACCACTTTGTTAGCTAGATCACAAGATATTAGCTCAAATAAACCAGATCTGGAACCCTAGATGCAAGCCAAAATGATGAATTTTTTTTTTTGAAAAATGCAATTTGAATATAGATGTGATTTTGCCCTACACAAACGCATTTCAATACCCTACAAATGCATTTATGCAAAAAGCAAAACATAAAAATTCTATAGAATACAAACGCGGTTAAAATTATTACAGAGACAATTAGATTTTATTGACGCAATTATATTCCCTGTAGAAGCGCCTATAATGAAAGCCTGCAATTTGGAAAATAAAATACTGTCAAAAATAGAGTCATGATTAAGAGGTTCACAGACTCAACAAAAAATCACAAATGCGGTTCCAGAATGCGCAGACACGAAAACTCAAAATGTTGTCAGAAATGTCAGATCCGCAACTTCAAAAACACAAAATCTGCAACAAAAGATGTTAAATGCAAAAGGGACAAGAGTCCCACGAGGTATGCCAAAATGTATATGGTGAAAAGTGGATTATGGAAACAACAATATTGAAAGACTAAATGAATTCAGCCACAAAACCCTAGCCTAACAACAACAAAGATCCACCATAACATATGAAGATTACCTAAGACAATGCAAATCAACAAAATAAAAAATATTATACCATCAAATGTCCACTAGGGTTTGAATCTTCATGCTTCCTATATCCATTGATCTTGCTTGATATATTTGTTCTCAGATTTTATGTGTGCACAATAGCTCAACAAAGAACGAAAATATGGTTGATAGCTTGATCGCAAGAAGGCTTGATTGCATAAGATTGATTGGACAATTAGAATGCTTAGGAGTGCTTCAGAGGATTGATAATGAGAGAAACATCCTCTTATATAGAAGACACTTTAGGAAATGGAGGGATAAGATTAAGAGGTGTAAAAGATAAATGGTAGTCTAGGATTAAAGGGTAGGTAGAGGAAATAAGAAAAGAATGAGAGGGTAGGTAGTGTAGGAATTAAGAGATGAATGACATGTGTCATGGGTAGAAAAGGCTAATGAATTGATTAAATAAATAAAGATTTATTTAATTAATAGAGGAAGGATAAATTAAATAAAGAAAAGTATTTATTTAATTTTAGGGGAAGCACAGTTTAAATAAATAAATGTATTTATTTAAATGAGGAAAGGCTTAGAAGAGGATTAATGAATTAATTAAATAAATAAATATTTATTTAATTAATAAAAGAATTAGGCTTAAATAATTAAATAAATAAAAATATTTATTTAATTAGACATGACAATTTTAGGTGTCTACAGGTTCAACTTTCAATGATGGAAAATATAAAGGAGCATGACGAATCGATACTACTTGGTCTCGGAAAATCAGGTCAAACTTCTGAGAATAGGTTCTAGACATCTTCTTTTGCCCAGATATAGGTCGGTGGCTCTATGGGACATCTATAGCTTATTGTTTCTATCAACATACTTCAATTATCACCTATTTTGTGCTAATTTCACATTCAAACCTTTTCAACTTAGAAAGAGGGAGTCAAACCCTAACCAATGAATCTAATAAAAAATCTTAGCCCTTTCCTTAGTTGGATTGAGGCTAGATCCATTACGTTCACACCACTTTCACCTTGTTTTGTTTAATTTGGATCATTAGTGGTTTTATTATCTTTAAAATTAACCCTAATTTCAAATTACACCATTACACTAGCCAAGTATGATTGAAATGAAATTGTACCACTATAAATGACAAAGAGCCCCCAAAAGTCAAGCTACTAATGTCACATAGTGAAGAGCAACACAATAGGGCCACGAAGAGCTAAGGCACTTCTCAATTAGCAAGAAATAATTTAATAATATCATTTGATATAGGAATTGAAGCCTTATTAACAAGTTATACAACATGTTATCTAAATGCATAACAATCAGAGATAGAATGATTATGTACACAATGATAAAGACAATATTTGTATAATCTTTTGATTTTTCTATATGTTATCTTGAGGAAAGGTTATTTGACCATTATTTATAAGTTGCCAAAAGAGTTTTTTTGCTATATAAAGGGCTCTTTTTTCTTGTGGGATAAGAGGATTAGGCTTTGGTAAAAAAATAGATAAGGAAGGGGGAGGGAGTTTCGTTATAAACCTCATTGAAATTTGTTCTATAAGTACACCTTGACAATTCACTTGAATGAATATACAAAGGGGATGGATCTTTATAGGAAGATTCTTATTTTTATCATCATTATTCATTTCCACTTTGTTAGGTTTGGAAGAAGCATTCTCATCATCTAAAGCATCATCTTTACTCAATGTTACGTTAGGAGATATATCATGAATAAAGTGCATAACTGTAAAGGGGAAAATTAGGTGACTTGGCAATTTGCAAGATTGAAGGAGAAATCACCAAATCACCTATTTTTTCTTGAGATGGGGAGATGCCTTTACATTCAAAAGAGTGGGAAAATCAACTAGATTCAATCACTAATCAGATTAGGACTAAATACTAAGTAGATTGACCGAAATGGAATGTGTTTGGCCCTCTTTTGTAAATTGACTAGTTGAATTAAGACTAAGTGCAAGAAATGAAGACAAACATGAGAAAATAGTGAGTTGTAAAGTTGAGATTTCATCGTGCACTTGGATCTGAGAAGTATGAGATGATTTGGATTTTCTTTGTGAAAACTACCAAAAGTAGCAGGTACCGTGTGCAAGGACCAGCGTGCCCCCTCTTAGTCCTCTGAGATTTTCAATCACCGAAAAATGTTTTTTTGTCTCTGTATCTGAAGCTTATCCAGAGAGTTACAGTTGCACACCTATTTTTCTGTACATAGAAGGAAAGGGAAATGTGTTGGGAATAGGGGCTTGCCTTTAGGTCAAAACCCAATTTGGGAATTAACCAAGTGGTTTTAAATAACGTAATTGAAATGAATAAAAGTATAAATCCTCCTCTTTGAGGGGATGAAAATGAAATGCTTATACCTCCTTGTGAATTTTTTCTTGCCTCCACATGGAATTGGGAATTCATGAATTATAATGATGATCTCCTCTTCAATGCTTGAATATTGACTCTATTACTGCTCCAAAGCTTGAAGGAAGACTGAAAATGCTCAATTGCTCTCGAATGCTTGATCTCTTGTGTGTGCGTGCTTGTGGATTCTTGATAGACAGATCTCCAAATAAGAGGTGAAATCCTCTTAAATACTTAACCAAAGGGAATGAATTAATTTTCTGACATGAGACGACATGGAGGGGTTTTTCCCGCTCAAATTTGAGATAGGCTAGGGGGTCCAAAATATGTCCCCATTAGGGAGGACTAGGGAACCACATCCTGGTATTGCCCTATTTTGGGGTAGGATCAAGGTGGCAATGAGGTGCAAGTTTGAGCTAGGTGGTATTTATGACTTGTATGAGCATAATCATGTCTCTGATTAGGCCAAGGGGTGTAAACACTAAGGCAAATACCCAAATGCGATAAAAAATTGCAAGGGGTGCAATTTTAGGATGCTACATTTAGCCTCCACTTTAGTCGGATTATGAGCTTACACAAATACTCACGGTAAAGTACAAGGAGTTCAAATTGAAATACTTTCACCATGTAAAAGAGGCAAGATACACAAAGCTCCCAGTGGAATTCAGGATCTTACGAATTCAATGACAAGGTAAAAGGGAAGATCATGAGAGAGAAAGAGAGAAACATGATGACAACTAGTAAGGTTCTCTTACTATGAATCATGAAAAGAAAAATACCAAAAATTACTTGGCAAAGACAAAGTTCACTAAGTAACTTTAAGTATCAAGAGAGAGAATTATGAGCGGAGTGTATGCCCCCATGTTAAAGCGATTTCACATGCCTTGTCGAGAGAAATTTATTTAAGGTAGGATACACTCAAAAAGACAAGCATGTTATCATAATAATTTATCCCCCAAGAGAGGAAAAATAAAAAGATAATGAACACAAAACATAAAGCACACGGTGGCTTCACTTAACTCTGGAGTCAGTATTCTTTTTATGATAACTCATGTATATGAAATATAAATGTGTGCATAGAATTATCCTCATTCCCCAAAGATAGGAAACCACCATGAAGGAAGGGAAAACATGTGTCTTTTGAGTCAACATGGGGGAGACCAAAAGAGATCTCAATGCTTTGCATCATCCTCAAGTAGACAACACTAGGGACAACAAATAGAAGAAGGATCACAAACAAGCAAGAGAGGAGAAAGAAAGAGAATCCATAATGCTAATGAAGCTAATCAAGCACGTCATCCTCCCCCTGATCTTGCTAATCATCATTTCAAGAAGGTGGACAACACACAAGAGAAGCCATATCGAGCACAGTAAATGGAGCATATCACAAGTTCCAAACAAGGACCATGCTCTAAGGATGAGTCACTTTGTTTGTTACTAGGAGCTAGGATTAATGCTTTTGAAAATTTTGCAGATAAATCACTGCTAACATCAACATATTCATATTCATCATAAAAAATATTAGGATCAACATTTTCATCATGTGTAGGGAAAAAAAAGTGAGACTAGGCTAACATGCCCTAATCCTACCTTTTGACACACATTGTGGAATACGAAAGAGCCTAGAGGTATCACACATTTGGCTACTTCTTTTTGTGGAAGAGAGAGAGCCACAGGCTACCTATTAGGGTTTCTATTCCTTTGTTGTAATTGAAAGATAAAATGATGCAAGTTCAATTCCTAACCCCAAAGTGCAAGTATGAACTAATAACAAGATTGTAGAATTGAGATTAAATAATGGAAAGCTATAAACACAAGGACAAGAAAAGAATGCAAATGCATACCCAGAGTTAAAATCTGAGTGAAAATGTTCAGGATGAGGGCGCAGGCGCCACTGTCCTGATACTACTCCTGAAACTACTGTTTTGCAACCTAAAAAGCTGTCGGAAAATGCTGAAACTTGCTGTTTGACTGAGGGACCAGGGCACCCAGCGCCACTATCCCAGGGACTAGGGCACCCAGTGCCCCTATACTAGTAGGACCAGGGCACCCCATGCCCCTGTCCTAGTCTTTTGCCCTAAAATTTGGTGTGCAACTCAGTTTCTGTCTGCTTCTGCCGGATCTACAACTTGCAGCATCGTCTGAATCCCGAAATCTGCACTTATATCTAAAAAGGTATGGTGGGTGGCTATATAGGGTTTTACCTTAGTCAAACCCCCGCTTTGGTGATTTCCACCTCCATGAATAGACAAGTTGTATTGTAAAAGTAGTGTGTGTGCAGACCTTGTGTGTGTGCAAGATCCTAAAATGCAAGTAAGCAAACTAGAGCAACCTAGAAAGTAAACCCTAATTGCTTGTAAATGATAATGTAAATGCTCCAAACCAAGATGCAAAGTGATCTAAAGCATGAATACAAATGATATAATGAGGCTTATGCAAAGACATGAAAACAACATGAAATCATACCCAACCCCAAGGGAGGGGTACAAGCCAATATTCAGTCGGTGATCCCTTATTGCTCTTCAATTCTTTCAAGCCCTAAATGGATGAATGAAATTGATGAATACTTGATGGATGGATGTTGAATGTTATTGAAGTCTTCAAAGATCTTCTCTTTCACTACATAGAAGGTCCCTGAAACCAAAATTCCAATCCTTTCAAATGAAGAAAGAGAGCTCTTATATATGAAACCCTAGGTCTTAATTTCAAGTTTTGGCCGACCTAGAGATTGAATCTCCCACCAATTTCTTGGGGTTAAGCTTTACTTTATGATTGGATCGCGCTCCTAAAATTTTGGGAAAAATGTCCGGGACCGTGTGCACTCCGGGCGCCATGGTCCCGACAACTTCTCACCAAATTTTTAGGGCCATCGGATATGATGATTTTAGAGAGAATCCTGAAGTTACAGGTGATTTCGAGATGTTTTGACCCCCAAAATCAAGCCCCCAAATTCAAAATAGGACCTAATTAGGGTTTTTGATTAAATGATGTATTGGAGGAATAAAATGAAAAGGGCACACTTTAATGAAAGGGCCCAACTTTATGATGTGGAAGATGATGAAATAGAACCTTAGACCTAATGAATTTAATTAATTAAGTGCTAAAGGGAAAATGCGATGCAAAGTGCAAGATGCGCCCAGGCGGGAGCTAAACCAAGTGTGAAATTGTACCCCTTTAGCAAGTGCGTACAATTTTCGATGCTACATTTAGCCCCCACTTTAGCGGTCATATGAGTACTACGTGCATATGCAAACTAAAGTACAAGAAAGTAAACATTATTTGAAAAAGGATATATCCATAAGTCTGTCGAACGAAGCCCCTAGCGGTATCTGCAGTACACAGTTAGGAATCGCACCCTACAAAACATACGTTAGATCACAAAATCACCTAATGCTTACTAAGGAAAGTGATGAAATTTGCGAGTAGCTATATGCCCCCCCTATTTCGGCTTTCTTATTAGGGAGGTGAAACAGGATAGCATGTTTACTTATGACAAATTGTGTAAGAGATTATTGATGAGAGATGTTCACTGAAGAGGCTTCATCAGAGCATGTTTTGGAACATCCCAGGAGTAAGGGAATGAAAATATGATTCCTACACAACAAACGGTTCAAAAATCGCATCTCCCAAACTCAAGTTATGATGAAATGAGTGATAGAGGAAAATTAGGGTTTTGAAATTAAAGGTAAAGGAATGAAAATATATACCTTGAAAGTGACTATTGCATTTGTCACTTTGTTGATTTCTGAGTATTGTTCATTGCAATGGAGCCCACATAGCCATCATCATGCCTTCACGATGATCAGAGCGTTCCACAAGGATGGAGATCATGCAACAGGTCGTGATCGGTGATGAGCCACTGGACGAGGTGAGTTGACTAAACTTTGACTTTGACTTTTTGCATTTCTATTGACTCTGAGTTTCCATGATCGAATGTGGGCCCTAGAATCTGACCATGCCCCACCTAGGTTGCCATGGTCCTATCAGGGTGCCATGGTCCCTGTGGGGCACCATGGTCCTCTCAGGGCGCCATGGTCCCTGAAGGGCACCATGGTCCCTGAAGGGCGCCATGGTCCTCTCAGGGCGCCATGGTCCTCTCAGGGTGCCATGGTCCCAATCAGGAGTTTGGCAAGGGGCGACAATTTTCATTTTTCGCGTAGATGATTTTGATGATTGAGTACTGATTTCACTGATGTTTTTGCATTGCAGGGTCTCCCATACATGAGAGAGCACATTGTAGGGCAGATTCTTCATAGTCTATGAGATCAGATTCCCCGACTGACTCAGGCAGAGAGGGATACATTATCGATAGTGGGTTTATGGTATGCGATCCTCATGTCGGCCATTTGATTCCATCCTGCGATGTTGATGGCACTTATGGAGCGATGGGATCCTGACACATGTACATTCCATCTCCTAGTAGGAGAGATGATGGTTACACTTGAGGATGTGTACCGCATACTTCACCTACCTATCAGAGGAGCCACCATGACATACGCGACCAATCAGTCAGTGGAGGACTATCAGAGGGAGCAAATATACTGCATAGGGAGAGTCATGCCGAGTGATACTAGAGGTTGTATCATGATCAGTTGGCTCTTACATCCTACAGGAGAGGTGCCCCTTATGAGACGTCTTATGATTGCCATCATTGCACTAGCCGTCTGCCCTAATGGGCAAAGTACGCACATGCATGGGGGTCTCACATGGTGCATCAGGGCTATGGAGAGACATAGGAGAGTATATGCTTGGGGTCAGAGTATGCTTGCACATCTCTATCACGACCTCAAGGAGTATGTGTTTGGACAATGTTGTAGCTTGATGACATGCACACTTCTACAGGTGTGGATATTTGAGCACTTTACATGCACTAGGCCTGTCGGCTATCTAATGAGTGTAGCTAGCGAGCGACCTACCTAGGGTGTTTGCCTATCCACTTACCGACAAGTGGAGATTTGGGGATGTACTATATTGGAGAGTGACATTCGATAGATTGACAGCTGAGGTGACAGTATGGAGACCATATCCGCGGATGCACAGATGGGATGAAATGGAGAGGCAGCTAGCATGCTTACAGAGGAACCGCCTACTGAGAGGATGATACTCACATATCATAGTCCCATTCTACTTTGACCAAGTATGGAGGTAGTTTGGGCTAGAGCAGTGTGTTCCAGCCGATGTACCTATCTATACTCGACACTCGCGAGTCCTTCCCAAACCTAGAGCAGTAGCGAGACCTACGATAGATGATATTGAGATTACAGATATAGAGGGGTCCGATCAAGATGTGGTCACTGATTACTCCGTAGATCCCAGAGCACAACACAGGTATCTCTCATGGTTTGTGAGGACATACCTAGGGCCTGTCTTTCCTCCAGATTACCTGACAGGCCATCCAGGTCCATGGAGACATGGAGACCGAGATAAGGATCAGGGATCCAGATCGGAGGAGGCAGGAGATCCTGATCCACCCATAGGAGATCAACCTAGTGCCAAGGAGGAGGAGGACACATATAGAGATGATGATGAGGGGAACGAGGATGCAGGTGAGGATGTAGGTGAGGATGAGGATGATAGAGATGATGAGGATGAGTCATATGCAGCTCCCCACCATTCAAGAGATGATACCATAGCCTTGGATCCTCCTCTTATTCCCCAAAAGGGGAAACACGAGGTGATACAGAGACCTGTACCCATCGTGCACAAATCATTTGAGCATGGGGAGCCTAGTAGTTCCCATTCACAGATGCTACCATATCACGATCCCTACTGGCGCGAGGGAGATCCAAGTATAGTAGGTTTACATTGATTGATTAATGTTTTGATGATATAGAATGGTACTAATACAAAATCTGTTCTACTGCTATAGCTAATGTGCAGGAGTGGCGTTCCTTGATCCAACAAGCAGTGACAGATATTTCCATGATGGCATAGATCCCTAATTCCTCACAGGTTGCTTATAGGCCTCAGGGGAATGTAGGTCGGCATGAGGACTTATTTTCCCCATTTTGAGTACAAGTGGAAATATGGAGGGAGAGAGAGAGAGTTCTATCAGAGAACCTTCAGCGGGCACAACGTAACCTAGCAGCAGCTCAGGCCGAGGCTACCTCGTATCACGTGATCCTTATGGATAGGGATCGTAGGAGTTCCTCTTGGAGTCATTCACGGTCTATATCACGCTATACACCTATGGGTCCACCTTCATAGCCGGATCAGGAGGGAGCATCTAGTTGTCACTCTCCAGCCACTAGCCCTAGGGATGGGAGATGATCTCATGATGTAGGATAGGTCACGTTTTGGATGTATAGTGACCTACTTTTGTATATGAAAACATGATCCACATATATATATACACATGCTTCTCTTTGTCTCAAACCTGTTATCTTTAATGCCTAAAACAATGTATATTTTGATTAAAGTTAATACATTTGGTCGATGTACATGTATGTTCTAAATTTAATTTCCATGTGATTGATTTCTCAATGCTCCATGATTAAATTGATACATGTGTGACTTAATTAAAATAAAATATTTAATCAAGTACTACATTGATGATAGAGAAGAAATATGTGTTAAGCCTAAGAATCATATAACTAATGTGATTTAATTTTAAACTTAAACACAACATGATACGATTCTACTTAACACATAAAGACATTGTATAATATGCCAGCATAATGGAAATGTAAATCTTTTGCAATTTACATAAATGAATTCAAGACAAACTATAAAGTAAAGAAACACACTTGTCAAGAAAAAAGCAATATAGATTAAACACAATATCATTTAATTCTATTTGCTCTAACCAAGATATGCTAACATATTACCCAATTTTGAAGAACTGAAAAGAAGATAGATGAAATGAAAGATAAGGAATGAGGAATTAAGCATAGTATCTACGCAAGTGCATAGCATTTATAGGTTCTTCAAGAGGCGTACCATCTACATCCGCTATTTTGTAAGCACCTGATCCATAATCTTCAATAAAAATATACGGTCCAAGCCAATTAGGACTAAATTGGTAAGGTATTCACATTGCGCTGATTCTCATAGAGAACTAAGTCACCTACTGAGAAGGAACATTGAATAACCTTATCATTATAGCTTCGTTGTAGAGTTTTGTGATACGCTTGAATATGCTCAAGAGCATTTATACGTTGTTCATCAAGCATCTCAAGCTGTTGAAGTCTTTGTTCTCTATAAGAGTCATCATCTACTATACCTTTGAGAGAAACTCTAAGTGATGGAATCTCTAACTCTAAAGGCATAATAGCATCAGCGCCATAAATAAGATTATAAGGGGTAGTTCCTGTAGCAATTCATACACTCATTCGGTAGGCCCAAAGAGCATAGATTAGCTGAGTACTCCAACCCTTACCATGCTTATTCACGGTTTTGTGAAGAACTTGTTCAATTATCTTATTGGATGATTCAGCTTGACCATTTGATTGAGGATAGTATGGTGTAGAAAATCGATGTTTGATATGATATTTCTCGAGGAATTTCTTCACATCCTTGTTCTTAAATGATGTCCCATTATCTGAGATTATAGTGGAAGGTATCCCAAATCGAGAAATAATATTTTCTAGAAGAAATTGACAAATCACTTCAGTAGTAGTAGAGTGAAGGGGAACAACTTCTACCCACTTTGTAAAGTAATCTATTGCGGTTATAATTAAAGTGTGTCCTTGAGATGAAGGAGGAGAGATTTTACTGATGAGATCCAACCCCCATGCAGAGAAAGGCCAAGAAGCTACATGAGAATGAAGTTCTTGGCAGGAGCATGAATCAGATTATTGTGTTGTTGACATTGATGACATTTCTTAACAAATGAAAAAGAATCCTTTTGCATAGTTTGCCAATAGTATCCCATACGAAGCAATCTTTGAACCAAGGATTTGCCTCCAAAATTCCCCCCACAGGCACCTGAATGTGCCTCTTCAAGAGCAATAGGGATTTCTGATTTTTTAAGACAGCGAAGGAGAAGACCGTTATAACCCCTTCGGTAAAGAACATTAGAAAGAATGATATATCTAGCAGATAGCTTGTGGATTCTAGCCCTAGTGTTCCTATTGGCAGAATCAGGAAAGGTACCATCGGTCAAGTATCTTACGATATGCGAATACCATTCATCTGAGTCTATAAAGTCACAACATGTCACCAAGCTAGAATCATCTACAATAGCTGGAGACATAAGGTTGTGAATAAAAAATTTAAGATCAACCACAGGGTCCTCTAAAGATACAAGAGAAGCCACACATGCCATTACATCCGCATGTCGATTATCTTTTCGAGGAACAGGTTCCATGGTATAAGAATCAAATTTTTGTAACAAAGAGATAGCAAGGTCTTTATATTGTGATAATTTGTCTTGTTTTTCTTGATACAGTCTTGTTACTTGTCTTATAATCAATTGCGAATCTCCATAAATATGTATGTGCTTTACATTCAAAGCCAAGGCTGCCTTTATTCCTGCTATAAGAACCTCATACTCAGCAATGTTATTGGTACATAGGAAATTGAGACAATAAGATAAAGGAATGGATTTCTTTGTAGGAGAAATTAGAACAACACCTGCCCCTGATCCCGTATGACACTTAGAGCCATCAAAGTATAACTCCCAAGTTTCATCTTTCTCTATACAAAGAATGAAGTCATCGGGAAAAGACTCAGGGTTAGGGAAGGAGAAAGGTGAAGGGGCCTCAACTAAGTGATCGGTCAACGCTTGCCCTTTAATTGCTCTTTGTGAAACAAATTTAAGGTCAAATTCAGTTAACATCATAACCCACTTAGCTAGGCATCCTGATAAATCAATTTTAGAGAAAAGATGCTTCAAAGGATCAAACTTTTCCATGACGTGGACTTCTGAATTTAAAAGATAATGTCTCAATTTGTGAGTCGTAAACACCAAGGCCAAGCATTGTCTTTCTATCACAGAATATCGGGTCTCATAATCGAGTAAGGTATGACTTATATAATAAACTGGACATTCCTTACCATCTTTATCATGTTGTGCCAATAATGCTGCGAGAGCATGAGAGGAAGAAGCTGTATAAAGAAGAAAGGGTTTAGAAGGTTCGGCAGGTTGAAGGATAGGAGGATTAGCCAAATATACTTTTAAATCTTCAAATGCTTGCTGACAATCTTCGTTCCATTGAAAAGTGATATTTTTTTTGAGAAGTTGAGTAAAAGGAAAAGTACGATCTGCAAGTTGAGATACGAACCTACGAATAGCTTGAATCTTTCCTTGTAAGCTTTTGAGTTGAGACACATTTCTAGGAGGTGGCATGTTGACAATAGCATCTATTTTCTTAGTGTCCACCTCAATCCCATGATGCAAAACTATGAATCCTAATAGTTTTCCACTATCCACACCAAAAACACATTTTTGAGAATTCAAGCGCATGTGATATTTATGAATTCTTTCAAAGATTTGACGAAGGATCTTAATATGATCTATACGAAGAATGGATTTGGCTAAAATATCATCAACATAATCTTCTAAAATCTTATGCATATAATCATGAAAGGTAAGGGTCATCGCTCGTTGATAAGTTGCGCTGACGTTTTTAAGTCCAAAAGGCATCATCACCCAACAAAACATACCCCAAGGAGTGGTGAAAGTAGTTTTGAATTGATCTTGAGGATTAATGAAAATTTGATTGTATCCTGAAAAACCATCCATGAAGGATAACAAAGCATGTCCTGCTGTAGAATCAACTATCATGTCAATGTTTGGGAGAGGGAAATCATCTTTTAAAGAAGCCTTATTTAAATCTCGAAAGTTGGTACACATTCTTATTTTGTTATCTGATTTAGCCACAGCAACAATATTTGAAATCAACGGGGAATAATCAATAGGGCGGATAAATCCAGCCTCCAATAATTTTTCAATCTCAGCCTTAACAAGCAGAGCTACCTTAGGATTCATTTTTTGAATCTTTTGTTTCATAGGCTTAGCATCGGGAACTAAGACAATATTATGAGTAACAATTTAGGATCTATACCAGGCATGTTAGAGTATGTCCAAGCAAAGATCTCAGGGAATTCATGCAATAAATCTGCATATTGTTTTTGTTCTTCTTCATCCAAACACTTTCCAATTTTAATAACTTTTTCTTCATTGCAAGGATCCATCTTAACATCAATGTTGTCACTTATGAGAAGATTACTTTGTTGAGGAATATGCTTTAACTGAGGGAATTCTTCCACAATCTCATCATTATCAATCTCTCTTCCAAAATAAGCTTCAGTGTTCAAACAATAAGGAAATCCTCTATTGTGATGATAATGAGGAAGAGTGTCATATGCTCCCGAGAACTCAGCTAAAGCATCATCGGTAGGAAAGACATCCAAAGCATAGGCACACGAAGGATCCCCATCAATATACTCAGGGTGTCTCATTGGTAGAGATGTAGAAATAACATTTACACTAATACATGGTCTCTTAGAAGCTTTAGTGTGCTTGTAGGGATTATAACCAAGTCCAAAGGTCTCATCATAAAGATTATTCCCTAGAGGAACCTTTATCCCTTGTTCGTGAGTGCCACAACCATTTCCATTATACCCATACTTAGCTAAAATATGAAAACCACGACCATAATGATTAGTCATTTCAGAAAGAGAAGGTGGTTTTTCATAAGACAAAGAATCAAATTCTTCAGAATTAGAGGTGTAAGGAGAAGAAGTTTGAGAGGCGGCCACAAAATTATTGTTCATAGGTTCAGGTAAGGTTGATTGATCTGTAGTTTCTTCCTTCTTTTTAACTTTAAGCTCTCTAGGAGGAACCCTATACTCACCTACAAAGGTGGGATTAAAGTCAAGAGATCCCCAATCATCTTCTGCGAGAACCTTCTCAGGATCAAAAGCCTTTTCATGTGTAGATTCAAGTTGAGAAGAATCTTCTTCAAGAACTTCAGACTCATCCAAAGAATTTTGATTATTAGAGGGTGATGATTCATCCATAGGTATCTTGTTTAAAGAGTCATCACTAGTAGATGAAGGTTTAGAAGAACTCCCTTTGGAAGTAGATGTTTGCAAACAAGCTTGAAAATTAGTATCACCTATCAAGGTATATGTCTTATTGTTATAAATAAATTTAACTTGTCTATGCAATGTAGAGGGGACAACTTGCATACTGTGAATCCAAGGTCTCCCTAATAACAAGTTGTATGTTAGATTTCCCGACATAACATGGATAGGAGTAGGCAAAGTAACAGGTCCCACTGTGATGGGTAAGGTGATAATACCTAATGAAGACTTAGCCACATTATCAAAGCCTCGAATGGGACGAGAGTCAGGCTCAATAAGGGATGTATCCACATTCATCTTATGCAATAGCTTAATGCTACACACATTAAGGCCAGAGCCATTATCTACCAGTGTTCGTCTTATAGCAGTGTCATTTATGATAACCACAATCATCAAGGGATCATATTGATGTTGAATTTCACTAGTAGGCAATTCATCTTGAGTAAACACAATTTGAGCTTTAGGATTCATCACAGAGTTAACCAGAGACACTATATTACTAGATGTATTAGGTAGAGGAACATTCAAATCTTTTAAGGCATCTTGTAACATTCCATGATGAGCGGAAGAAGTTTGGATCAAATCCCAAAGGGATATCTTAGCAGGGGTAGCTTTAAGTTGTTCTATGAGATCATATTCCTTAACAATAACTTGTGAAATATGTGGAGCTTGTAGAAGAATTGGTTGAGGATTAGGAAGATAAACTGGAGTAACAGGAGGAGGATTAGGCTACCTATTATTTCTAGTATTATAAGTATGAGCAACCGCATGATAACTCTCTCTAGTTAATTGCTTGGCATAACTATAAGGACTTATAGGTTTTCTTCCTTGCACAGTGATGATAGGTTTATTCGGAGTAAGAAAGGAATCATGACCATACCCTCCTTGGAAAGTAAGGAGAGGTGATTTAGGAACTTGAAAGGTGGGAGAAGGATAAGCACCTTGGACTTCAAAGAGAGGCTTATTATGCTCATTCCAGTTTATCATGTTAACTAATTTAGAAGTTTTGTTCTTGTTTAAAGATTTCGATAAAGCCACAAAGCCATCAAGAGCATCATCCAACAAAGCATGATCATATCTATTAAAAGGTTTATCTTTTGATTCAAAAGGAGACATCTCTTCATAGAGGGGATCATTGAAAACAACCATGTTACTAGATTTAGTGGAATAGTTGATAGGAATGTACCCTTGAGAGGAATCATTCGACTTATCTTTCTCATCACACTGAAATGGCATAGTAACAATGTTTATGAGTTTTTGATAAAATGAAGGTTTGGTATCTTTAGGGTTCAAAAACTCATCTAAAACTTCATCTAATTCATCTTGGCTATACTCATAATCAACATAATTTCATACATCATCATAAATATGAACATCTTGCAAATAAAAATCTGACATTTTGAAATAAAAATTGCATAAAACTTAAACACACAATGCAAAGAAACAAAGAAACACACTCTTTCTTTTCCCTCTTTTTTTTTTTTTCTTTTTTTTTTTTAATGAAAAATGAAACTTAAATGAAACACACTAAATATAGATCTAGATCTAACAAATGCAATGCAAGAGAAAGCAATAATAGTTTCACGTCGGGTTCACCAAAATGTGTAGGGAAAAAAAAGCGAGACTAGGCTAACATGCCCTAATCCTACCTTTTGACACACATTGTGGAATACGAAAGAGCCTAGAGGTATCACACATTTGGCTACTTCTTTTTGTGGAAGAGAGAGAGCCATGGGCTACCTATTAGGGTTTCTATTCCTTTGTTGTAATTGAAAGATAAAATGATGCAAGTTCAATTCCTAACCCCAAAGTGTAAGTATGAACTAATAACAAGATTGCAGAATTGAGATTAAACAATGGAAAGCTATAAACACAAGGACAAGACAAGAATGCAGATGTGTACTCAAAGTTAAAATCTGAGTGAAAATGTTCAAGACGGGGGCGCAGGCGCCACTGTCCTGATACTGCTCCTGAAACTGCTGTTTTGCAACCTGAAAAGCTGTCAGAAAATGCTGAGACTTGCTGTCTGACTGAGGGACCAGGGTGCCCAACGCCACTGTCCCAGGGACCAGGGTGCCCAATGCCCCTATCCTGGTTGGACCAGGGCACCCCACGCCCCTATCCTAGTCTTTTGCCCTGAAATTTGGTGTGTAGCTCAGTTTTTGTCTGCTTCTGTCGGATCTGCAACTTGCGACGTCGTCCGAATCCTAAAATTTGCACTTATATCTAAAAAGGTATGGTGGGTGGCTATATAGGATTTTTCCTTAGTCAAACCCCCGCTTTGGTGATTTCCACCTCCACGAATAGCCAAGTTGTATTGTAAAAGTAGTGTGTGTGCAGACCTTGTGTGTGTGCAAGATCCTAAATGCAAGTAAGCAAACTAGAGCAACCTAGAAAGTAAACCCTAATTGCTTGTAAATGATAATGTAAATGCTCCAAACCAAGATGCAAAGTGATCTAAAGCATGAATACAAATGATATAATGAGGCTTATGCAAAGACATGAAAACAACATGAAATCATACCCAACCCCAAGGGAGGGGTACAAGCCAATTTTCAGTCGGTGATCCCTTATTGCTCTTCAATGCTATCAAAACCCTAAATGGATGAATGAAATTAATGAATACTTGATGGATGGATGTTGAATGTTATTGAAGTCTTCAAAGATCTGCTCTTTCGCTGCATAGAAGGTCCCTGAAACCAAAATTCTGATCCTTTCAAATGAAGAAAGAGAGCTCTTATATATGAAATCCTAGGTCTTAATTTCAACTTTTGGCCGACCTAGAGATTGAATCTCTCGCCAATTTCTTGGGGTTAAGCTTTATTTTATGATTGGATCGCGCTCCTAAAATTTTGGGAAAAATGTCTGGGACCGTGTGCACTCTGGGCGCCATGGTCCTGGCAACTTCTCACCAAATTTTTAGGGCCATCAGATATGATGATTTTAGAGAGAATCCCGAAGTTACAGGTGATTTTGAGATGTTTTGACCCCCGAAATCAAGCCCCCAAGTTCAAAATAGGACCTAATTAGGGTTTTTGATTAAATGATGTATTGGAGGAATAAAATGAAAAGGGCACACTTTAATGAAAGGGCCCAACTTTATGATGTGGAAGATGATGAAATAGAACCTTAGACCTAATTAATTTAATTAATTAAGTGCTAAAGGGAAAATGTGATGCAAAGTGCAAGATGCGCCAAGGCGGGAGCTAAACCGAGTGTGAAATTCTACCCCTTTAGCAAGTGCATACAATTTTTGACACTACACATCATTGACAATATTTTCACCTATTTCTTCATTAATATTAATTAATATAGGAGCTCTAATAGGAATAGAACTTGAACCATCATTTGTCTTAAGAATTTTGTTTCTTGGAAAATTAGGTTGAACATCTTGTTTAGGATAAAATGGAATCGTGTCAAGAGTTTTTGTTTTAGGAGAAGAAATAGTTTGGGAAGAAACTTCATGAGCTCTAGTGTAATGTCTCTGTTGACGTTCTCTCACATAATGGTTTCTTCTAGTTTTGGTTGAAAGTTGAGGAGATTTAGGTTCATCAGGTATAGGCTTTTTCTCTTCTTTTAGGGAAGGATGAATGGGTTGAGGTCTTTTAGGTTTGACAATAGGAGAGGTTGGTTGCTTCTCTTTGTAAGATGGAGGAGGAGGAACCACACCATATAAAGGAGGAATGGGAGGTGTAGGAAGGAGACTGGGTCCATCATGAGGAGGAGGGATATGTATACCCTTACGAGGATCAGATTGACACTTGGGAGGAAGAGCATCTTTATCCTTGGGAGGAAGAATGGACTCACCTTTAGGAGAAGGAATAGATTTTTCCTTTGGAAGAAGAATATCTATTTTCTTAGGAGAAAGGATACTCTTCTCTTTAGGAGAAGGAATAGTTGTCTCTTTGGGAAGAAGATTATTTATTTCCTTAGGAGGAAGAATAATCTTATCCTTAAGAAGAGGTATATGATCATCAAGATGAATACTAAGTGTTGGATTTTTAGGTTTACTCAATGACAAAATCATCTCATTTTTCCAATTTTGATATGATGTAAAGAGAGCATCACTTCTAGGAGGAAGAGGTTGGAATTGTTCGAACTAAAAATAATCAAGACAAACATCTCCATACCTCATTATAGGCTGATACATGCTATGATTAATAGTTTTGGTTTTATCATTATGAGGAAATTTCAAACACTTATGAATAGTAAAAAGTGATTGCTTTCATGGAAGAGAGCCAACAATGTCCCAACTTCACATGAAATTGATTATATGTAGGAATGATAGAAAATTTAACATCTAAAAATTTAGTTGCAACATCAATAGGAAATGTTATAGAACCAATAACAGGACAAGAGAATCCATCAAAAACTTTAACTACCACATCAGTATCATCATATATCACCTGATGCAATTCCACATTATAAAGAAATTATTCAGTTATCACATTAACCATGCAAGCATGATCAATAAGTACTCCTCTAGAATGTATCCTTTTTTTTAGATAGTTTAGATAACCGAAAGACAACCGAGAGGGGGGAGGGGGCTGAATCAATTGTCACAGAATATAGGAACATTCAACAATTAAAACTTTAATACCGGAACCCAAAATAATATTACTAAAATAGCAGTTAATCAATTAAGCATAAGTAATAATCACAGAATGAAAGCCTTCCACACAACACCAAGATTCGTATGTGGAAAACCCAATAAAGGGAAAAAACACGGTGGTAAGCCTACCCACAATCAGATAATACTTATGTAGTAAGTATGTGAATTACAATGAAGGGGTCTACACTTGCAAGGAGGCCAATAGCCTAGAGAACATTTATCATCACAAAAGGAGCCTCACTAACAACATAGAAATCTAGACAACAATCCAGAGAAGTGTTGAACTGCAAAAGATAACATCTCCTATGCCTAAGTATAGTTTCGATTAAGCTCAATACCGGAGGACTAAATTCTCTTACATAAAACCAATTCAATCTCCAATGATCGACCAATTCCTCTTCCTGAATGATATTACATTATTCACACATTACATTCCTTGATCATGACCTCTTACATAACCATGATGATATACAATGAGATCTTACATCTATTTATACAAACCCTCGACCATAAGAAATCGGGTCGACCACCAGACAATAAACAAATTACATAATTACAAACCATGTCGGCCTTAGACCAAATAAATAATATCAACATATAATACATCCCAAAAATACATCAATAGGTTCTATCCACAAGTTATATTAATGTCAGTCCATAACCTAGATCAACCGAGACCAAGTATAGGTCCACACGCTTCAGCAATGATCTCCAAATGCCAATTCTCAAACATGATCACCAACAACATCCTGAAACTCCATTAGGAGCTACACCAACACCACTCATGCAATTCATTAAAGATATCCATCAAAATCTCTATTGGTGAAATCCTCACCGAAACCAGAAACCAATCTTCTAAGCAAGCAGGATAGCATCCAATCGCCAAACCAAAACCAACTGACCAAATATGAGTATAAGAATTATGAACAAGCTAATTCTATCACCAGACTGTACCAGAGCCTACTAGATCAGACTAGATGCAAGTTAACCAGAAGGGTGCCGGTAAAGCATCCAAACAACTAGTATTAACATCAATGATAAAACTTCAATGCAACACATAATCAATTCCACCAAATGACCAACAATCTCCCCCTTTGGCATTGATGGCAACACTAGATGTGAAAAACATCTAAGTACTAAGAAAGGCCAAACAAGTCTCCCCCCCTATGGAAGATAACCAACAATCACCTGCATATAGCTCTAAATATCAATATCTCTTCCCCTATGAATAATATATCTATAAAGCTTTGAATTTCTCTTTCTTTTTCACATCAATATCACTCCCCCTTTGACATCAATGATAGAAATCTGACATAAATATCAAAGAAAAAACATAAGCCTCTGAATCACAAATCTGTCTACTCCTCCTGAGCAATAGCATCCCGCATGAATACCAGAATGAATAGTATCTTAGATAATGCATGTCAGACTGATGCCAAACCGTATCAATCAAGTCTCTACTAGAGGGGCAGAAACTCCCAATCTGTCTCTCAGGTACTCAAATGATTCTTTGGATAAAGGTTTAGTGAAAATATCTGCAATCTATTCTTTAGTGTTCACATAACCAGTCTAACTTCATTTGCTTCCACCTTCTCCTTCAAAAAGTTATACTTGATAGATATGTGCTTTGTCTTAGAATGAAATACCAGATTCTTTGATATATCAATAGCAATAGAGTTATCATAGTGAATAACAATCGGTGCATCACAATCCACCTTTATATCCTTCAACATTTGCTTCATCCATAAAACTTGTGTACAATTAGTAGCAGTAGCAACATACTCAGCTTCAACATTAGATAGTGATAGGACCTAAAAATTATGTCTTCCAAAATTTGGTCGTTCTAGTTTTGTTTTGCCCTTTGTCAAGTTTTTAGGGTTTAGGGCTTGTGTCTTTTCTTGATTAAGTCTTGATATAAAGGAAAATCTTTGATCCTTTTTATATTCCATCATTGCCTTTTTTCTCACTTAAGGCCGAGGTTTCCACTTTGTTGGCGGGGCCATTTTGTTTCCTAAACATTAAGTCATGTTAGATCGGTCTATGAAACGATTTCCCTTAGTTGCAAAAATTTCCCTATTACTAGTCTCCCTTTAAATATTTGTGCTCGCACTTATATTTCCCTAAGTTCGAAAGTCCTAAGTATTTTGGTCGGTTGCTAAAGATAGAATTAATCCAATGGTTCACGCTTCCCTATGATCAACAATGCAAGAATGATAAAGGCCATGACATTAAGAGATTGTGCCACGTGATTTCAGCAGAAACCGAAAAGGTTGGCCATATAACCAGTTGAAGCATTGTTATTGATTCTCAAGCGATAAAGGTTTGTTTACTAATAGTTTTATCAATTGGTACATGTTCAAAATGAATAGAGATATTTTGTCCTCGGGTAAAAGGTGCTCGATTTTTAATCCTGGAAGAGTTAACGGGCATTGTGCAAAGCAGTAAAGTTTGAATAGATATGACGACCCCTGTATCCCCGTGATGGAATTTTCAGGGAAGTTACGGATCGTGGCATCATGAGATGATGCCACATGTCTCGAGCTGACCAAGAAGACCTATGGTGGGGCCGCTAATAGAGTCTAGTCAAAAGATGATGTGGTGTTAATTAGTCATAATTTTGTGGGTCTATTGATACAGATGGAAAGTCAAGTGCTGAGTCAACAAGAGATGATCATTGGATTTGCCAACTTGGAAGATGATCGATGACCAGGTTTTAAAATTTTTTAAATGCAAGTTATGAGTCATTGTTTCACTCACACGAGTAGTAATGGCGGACGAGACATTTGCATTCTTTTCTAGGCAGTAATTAAAGACTCTTAAAAGGTTGTTCTTCATTCACAAAAGATTCCATAGCAATCTAGAAGGTTTTCCTGCTGCTGAAGAAGGTTGAAACAACTCTCTGCAACACAAAATTGTCATCTCTCTGGTGAAAATCGAAGCAGTAAGTTTATCTAAGCCCTTCATTTGTTCTTGAAACAAATTGATGTTATAAATTGTGCATGAAGTTGTAAGAAGAGAATTCAATTTTCTCTAGAGTTAGGTGCTAGATAGAGAGTAGTGAAATTTATTTGAATTGCTCTAGTAATTTAAAATCTCATACTAGCCCTAGTCTTTCCTTCCTTAAATTGGAGTTATAGTATAATTCCCTAGTTGCAAAAGATGGCTCCCTCACAAAAAAATTTAGGACAAATGGATTATATGAAAATAAATCTATATGATGATTTCTTGGACCAATTGAAGCCCTGACAAATGATAAACAATAGGGGTAAAGATTTGTGAATGGAAAAACCCTAGGGGAAGGGTTAACTGATAAAGCATTCCACTTGGTGGATGCTAATATACCGATGAATGGGTTAGAAATGTTCAAGTCATGGTATGGACAAAGGAATTTGCATTCCCCATTATCCAGTCCTTGGAAATATGACTTAGGTAAGTTGGTAGTGCTAGGTGTTTTCATGGATGTCAACCTACTCAAAGTTGTTGCAAACAGATAATTACCCTTTTTCAAGGGTTATTAGAGGGAATGATGGAGAAATTTTATTAACCATCAGAAGGGAAGAGTTTCAAGAGATTTTTGATCTGTATGAACCATCTTTGAGCCTGGTGTAGATAGATTTGAATGAGAAAAAGGTAGAGTATTACAAGATGAGGGAGTTAATTAGAAAGAATTTCCTTCCAATGCATTTGGCTAGAGCAGAGAATACAACATACCATATCAGTCCTAGGTTAGAGGAGCCATTCCCAATTGGTGCTTTTGCTCTCTATTTTCATGCTACTTTCTTCGCTCTGTGTCAAATATTGGGTTTTAATCCATTTACAATGATGCCACCTGATTTTATATACATGACTATCAAAATACAACATCTATACTAGATGGTGGTCTTCTACTTTGCCCCATACTTTGAGGAAAATATTCATGAGGGGTTATTGGACATTAAGAATCAAGTAGCTCGTACTAAATTCTCCTGGTATTCTTTACTCATGTATATGTTCCTTTTTAGGAATGCAGATTACTTTGAGGGTACCATGAACCATAAAAGGACAATTGATAACCTGGAGATTCCAGTATAGCTCTAGAGCACAGATATGTCTTGGGATAGACAGGAGGCCAATTTTGTAAGGTTTGATAATAGTTTGGCTTCTAGGTTGAGGCAAATCCATTTACAATGATGCCACTTGATTTTATATACATGACTATCAAAATACAACATCTAGACTAGATGGTGGTCATCTACTTTGCCCCATACCTTGAGGAAAAGATTCATGAGAGGTTATTGGACATTAAGAATCAAGTAGCTGGTACTAAATTCTCCTGGTTTTCTTTACTCATGTATATGTTCCTTTTTAGGAATGCAGATTACTTTGAGGGTACCATGAACCATAAAAGGACAATTGATAATTTGAAGATTCCAGTACAGCTCTAGAGCACAAATATGTCTTGGGATAGATAGGAGGCCAACTTTGTAAGGTTTGATAACAGTTTGGCTTCTAGGTTGAGGCAAATCCATTTACAATGATGCCACCTGATTTTATATACATGACTATCAAAATACAACATCTAGACTAGATGGTGGTCTTCTACTTTGCCCCATACCTTGAGGAAAAGATTCATGAGGAGTTATTGGACATTAAGAATCAAGTAGCTGGTACTAAATTCTCCTCGTATTCTTTACTCATGTATATGTTCCTTTTTAGGAATGCAGATTACTTTGAGGGTACCATGAACCATAAAAGGACAATTGATAACCTGGAGATTCCAGTACAACTCTAGAGCACAAATATGTCTTGGGATAGATAGGAGGCCAACTTTGTAAGGTTTGATAATAGTTTGGCTTCTAGGTTGAGGCAAAAGTTGATAGTAAATCCACCAAGGATTCCTATGGAACTAAATTATTTTGTGAGATCCAAGGAGAGGTTTCCTCTTTCCAAGATTGAACATTATTAGGGGGATTTTATCTTTTACTCTGTAAGTATTGTTATCAGGATCTACAATTTCTCCAAACAACCACATGTACCACCCTTCAACATTCCTTTGAGAATGGGTTTTGCTGAGGTGATGTGGTAAATATGATGTATTCTGGATAAGGATTTAAAAGGAAAGGGAAAAGGAATAATTTTACCGGATTACACTATTATCCTTTACTTTGTAATTTTGAAGAGAGGATATGAGCATTTTGAAAAATTCTTTGCTCCATATCATTTGGGGGTGAGTATAGCTAGACACAGTGATCCTGAGGGGTTTTATAGAACTTTTAGAACAAGAATAAAAGGAGCTTTATTGCCCCATTAGCATAATTGTCTCGAGGACTTAATCAAGAGTGAATTTGATTCCATGACTCAGGAATGGAGAAAAGAGAAGTGGATAATCTTCAGAAAATTATAGGCTGCTATCCAAAAGATGGATCCAAAATATGATCCATTAAAGGATTTTTCCCCATTCTGTGCCAAGATCGATTTTGTTATGAAATTTTTTTATAAGATGAAGAAGTTTTTAAAGGAGAAGATAGCCAAACTTGAAGAATTTCATGGCCGACAAAAATCAAGCTCACAACCTCCTTTATCTTAGAGAGCAGGTGGCATGGTAGCAAGGAGGCCTATTCAGGAATCTTCTCACAAAAGAGCGAGAGAAGAAATGAGTGATGAAGAGGACAATAACAATGATAGTGGAAGATTAATAAGGAGAAAGGTTAAGAAGATTATTAGTGTAGAGCCCTTCCCTAAGATACAAACTAAGCCTCTTCAAGGAATCAAGATTATTGATCTTGAAGATTCAGACAGAAGTCCTTCGCCATCAGTTGTATCTTTTCCGCCAGTAAGGCAGGGTGAAGAACAAATGGAGGAAAGTATATTCATTGCGAGAAGTGCAAAAATGCAATTCAATGTTCCTTCTTTGCCTCCTAATTTGGAGTCGAATCTTACTTCCTTGGATATCCAGGGTAAAGCTGGTGCAAGAGCACCTAAGGGTGAGAAAATACCCCTTGCAATTTTAGCAATTTTGGCACAAGGACTGATCCGAGTCCATTAGGTTGTATATTTGGAGCTTGGAGTGTTTTTGTCTTTATGTTTGATAATTTCATGTTTTGACTAAACTTTTTCCGATAACCTGATGAGGGTCCATCAGCCATCGGCGGGACTATTTCCTTCCTACCCCAATAGCCCGATGAAGTTGCCAATGGTTGGAGTGAGTCAAAGAGGACCATCGAACTATCGGAGGTAGTTTTTTCTACCTACCTCGATGAGCTGATGAAGTTGCCAATAAAATGGAGTGAGCGGAGTGAGTTCAGAAGGAGTCATCGGGTATCAACATAATTTGTTCTTGTGCCACCTGATAAACTGATGGGAAAGCATGCGGTTTGGAGTGCACCATCGGCTATCGGCATAACTTGTTTAGAGATACCTTGATAAGGAGGATTTTTGTTAGGTGTGCACCATCGACCATTAGCAAGAATGTCTTGTTGCTAACCTGATGACTTGATGGAAAAGCCAGTGAGTTGTAAACTGCTATCGGATGTCGGAATAGGGGTTGCGGTAATAACCCGATGACCCGATGGAAATCAAAAGACAGTTACAGATAGAAATAGATTGTGTCAATTTGGAATCTCTTCCATTAAGGATGATTCACAACATGTCTAGGAGGATATATAAGACCCAATGGGCATTCTGTAACAGGTTGGATAGGTTGGATAGGTTCGATTGGAATTGTCAGAAGTGTTGATTCCACAAGAACATACTTATTTTTGAATAACAATTGGAAGATCATTTTATAGTTTCTTTTTTGTTGCTAACATGGTTTAAATATTCAAGTGATAACGCAGATAATGTAGATGTTTCTTTTCTGTGTTTTGTGACTTCCAATTCTAAGTTTGTGCCAAGCTCAACTCTGTAAATAAAGTCATCTTTATGTTTCTTGCTTTCTGTTGGTGACAAGTATTGTAAATATGGCTCTGTCTTGAGACTCCATCATGGGATCCACATGACCATTGGAAGTTGTCAAGAAGAGATAGTCATGTATAATAGAGTTCCATTTGTAGAGGACCAAGGAATGGCATCAACCATTTTAGCAAACTGGCCCTAGGCAAGCTTGATGATAGCCTAACTAGGTATCAGTGACTAAGAGGAATCACTTGTAGGGTAGATTGGAATGTAGGCTATTAGCCTCAGATCAGGGGGATGATGAGATCAATAGGAAGAAAGACCCACACATGAGGAGGAGAACAACTTTGAAGAAGTTGTACGAATAATCCATGGTAGAGAAAACCCTGCAAGGTGTCTGGTTATATTCAGTGGATTAGTGAGTTGGTGGATTTACAAAAGTGAATTCACAAAATGCAGAGTCTCAACCCTTGGTAGTGAAGACCTAGAGCGGATTAGGGGAATAGAGTGAAGTATTCTCGGGTTAGGATAGGAAGAAATCCTTGGAGTGAGTCAAGCCGACTCAAGCAATCTAGGACCCTCCCTATCAAAAGCCTTCAAAGATGCAAGAAAAGAGGCATGTGAGAAGTTCCTTGAGGATGATGCTTTTGTGAGGAGCCTAGCCTTTTTGCTGTTAGTATGGAAGATGAAGGTTGATGAGTACTGTTGACTCTAAATTTTACCTTGGAAGCAAACAACCTTATGGGAAATTCAGTGATGGGGGACCAATTGCACAAGGTTCACTGAATGACCTCTGGGATTGAGAAGCCGACTCTTCCTTATGGTTTTGAGAAAAGGGAAAAGAAGGAAACACTCAAAACAATAAAACTAAACTACTGAGGCGATGCACCAGAGCATTTTTCTAAGAAGACATGAGTATACAAAAACCCAAATACATATGATTTTTGAGCCCATTCAACATTTATATGGCTGAATCAGAAACACAACTAAGATACAATCAAATTTCCTTACAACATAAAGAAATATCCATCATGCATCTACCAGATAACAAATGAAAAACATAGTTTAA
This sequence comes from Cryptomeria japonica, assembly GCF_030272615.1. Classification (NCBI taxonomy): domain Eukaryota; kingdom Viridiplantae; phylum Streptophyta; class Pinopsida; order Cupressales; family Cupressaceae; genus Cryptomeria; species Cryptomeria japonica. The sequence continues at coordinate 370,710 of NC_081413.1, forward strand.
TCGACAAAATCTTAGATATATATATTTCCAAAGTTATTGGAATTCTAATAGAAAGCACAGAAAAAACCATCAGAGCCTACTGAAAGAGGTATCACAAAGGCCATAGGCACAGTTTGATTAATCTTGTTCAGAAAACAGTAATATTTAAAAGGCCAAATTCCTACTAAGAAAACTTAATTGTTCTTCTTTAAAAGTTTTGAACCACTACTAAGAGGAAAAAACTAACATAAATAGAGTCTCAGGCTCGCTAACAAACTTGCAGATTCCACCGCGTTCCATTACACATGTCGTGGCATGCCTCTAGGCCATACTCGAAAAACTGCCTCTGAAGTTGTTAGTACCATGATTTTCTGCTAACCTCTACAACCGCACAATAAGAGAATCATGATAAAAAAATGGTGGGCGGACCGAGAGGAATGTCGTGTCATGAAAACCCATGCCACGTGGTAACTCGATGCTACTACAAAATTGAAATAGGAAAGGCGAGCGATTAGAACCCCCGCTGAGTCGACATCTGTCTTGCTTGATGTATGTGAGAGGGAAAGTTGGAAAAACAAAAGGGCGGGCCCACTAAAAAATAGAAAATGCTGCCCATGGACAACTCTGAAATAATGTTAACATTTCTTGGTGACTAAAATGGGGAATTCTACCTGCGGAAATCTAGAACCCAAAATCTCTGGTTTTAAGACCAAGCCTCATGTCAAAATAGGACGGAGCAGATTGAAGGCCTGCTGTAATGGCAACCATTCATACTCAGGGGGCAAAACTTGCACCTCTAAATTCTAGAAATGTTGATCCAGACAAATCACTTCATCAAAATGTAAGGGTGTAGGTTCATTCTGAACTAGTTTTAGGAGAGAAAAAATTTGGGCCAGAGAGTGTAAAAGATATTCGACCTCGTTTGCCAAAATAGGATTGCCTAGGCACTGCAGGAAAGTTCTATCTTGTTGTAAATGCTCAACTTGGCTTAATACTTGCTCAATTCCTAACACAGTACTATCTGTGGGAAAAGGAGAAGGCAGGCCCAATGAAATAAACCTCTCTATATGTTGTTTGATGTCCAGAACTGAAAACTATAGGGGTTCAAGCACTGCCAAAACCTACATGATTACCTTGTGCCGATTGATGAAAATATTCGTCTTTCTAATTAATTGCCAATGGTCCACAATCCCTTTTTTTCTTAATTCTTCATCTTGAGCAGAGTACAACAACTGGATGAGATCCTGGGCCACTGGGAGTTTAGAACTGATGACAAGCATAGAACTGTTAATGAGGGAATTAGCCTCGACACAGAGGGATTTTGCCTCTCTAAGGAATCTTAGCATAGGTTACAGCAAAAGGCAGTACTATTTTACCTTTTCCCAATGAGAAACATATAACTCCGTTAAAATAAGGGAAAGGTCTTGAGAAATCTCCATAGGGGGAGGAATATTTAGCAATCATGAGACCTCCTCGTCCTTTGTCACCACTTCACCTTGCAGCTCTCTACATTTATTTTGTTCGGCGATCACTTGGCTTTCTAGTGTGAGGACCCTTGCATTTCCATCTTGCACCATTTGTTAGAGTTGCGTGACAAAATCCTGTTCTTGACACAACGAAACCTCCATACCTTGCAATTTCCTCTTGGCTAGATTCAGGCTAATCTCTTTTTTGTGCAACTCTGCTTCAAACATTGATTTGTCTTTCGAGAGCGTGACCTGGGTATCACTCAATTGTCGAGCATATTTCTCCTTTAGGTGGATCTCCTCATGCAACTATGCCTGCATTTGTGTGGCATCTTTGGAAGCTGCTTTTAGCTACTAAATTTCTTGATCTCTCTCCTGCAATTGTTTCAAGGCCACATTTTTGGTTGCCTCGTGACCTTTCAACTGTGAACTCACATTATTGAGGGTAGACTGCAACTTCCCTTTTTCAGCGTTGGCCTATGTCAGCAATCCCTGCAAATGATTGATCTTGACACTTTGAGCTTTGTCTTCTCTTCTCTATTGGGTCAGAGATTCTCAAAGTTTAACATCTCCGCTTGCGTTTTCTCCAGGCAACGACTCTTTTTGATGAAATATGAAGAGATCTTTCAAAGTTTCCTCCATCATTTCAACCTTATCAGATGCCATAGCATTCAAGAGGTTAACACCGATAGCATGTAGAACATAATCATTTGGCCTCATTTGGGACTCTGGTTTGTTGACCTTGGGGAACATAGTTGCAAAGAAAAGAATATCCTTCTCCTCACTGAAATGGGTTTACAGGTGTGGATGGTCTAGCTTGGCACCTTCCTTTTCCTTTCTTTTACCAGTTTTGCCAGTACGGGCAGTCTTAGAATAAGTAACTTGTTGTTGGTAATCATCTGGGTTGGCAATAGCTTGACCTGCAAATGCTGCACCAGGGGGAATTGCAAAGGGAAACTGGGAAATGGGACCACCAAAAGAAGTCTATATAGGGCACAACAACATGGTAGGATAAAATAATGGGACAAAGGGAGAGGCTCCTGAGAAAAATGGATAAGCAGGCACTGCTCCAATATTTGGGGGAGGAGTGGACTCTCCAAAACCAAACCTGCATGAGATGGTGGCCGCTTCAGACATCTGGGTGGAAAAAGCTGTGGGCACAAAGTCTGGGGCTAGGAGTAGGATTGAAACCTGTGGAAATGCATCATGTCGGCCAACTGGTGTCCTGACCAGTGCTAGGGTAAGGGCGGTGGGAATCTGAGTATTCATTTCTGTGAAATGGGTAGCAGAAGAAAAATTAGCTTGAGAAGAGGAAAACAGTAAGGAAGAGTGTACCTAAACCATGCAAGTTATCAGCCATGGAGGATCTGAGGGATTGTCTGGGACTTGAGAGGATGAGCTCCTCACTTTAGAGCTTAGAAACTACTTTTTTCTAGGAGGGCCTTTCTGAACCTTCTCCTCAGCTTGTGTTTTAATCGCCTAGGAGCGGGGCTTGCGAGCAGAACCATCAAGAGGGAGAAAAGTATGAGGTTCACTATCCTTCTCTTCAATACTTATAATCTCAATATCCCATTGTTGGGCGACCTTAGGAGATGAATACCCACATGGCAAGCTATTGCCTATCTCCTCATCAAATTCGTTGTACTGGTGCCATTCAAGATGCTCATCTAAAGGAGCATTTCCAATGTTCGCTCTAGGCTGACTTTCTTCCTATCGGTAAATCCATAAATCCTCCCACTTTCTCTGCAGCCAAGAATTTGCTACCATGGTCTCGCACATGGCCCTAGGAATGGTCTTCATGGGGTTGTACCTTTGTAAAATAGAGTAAAAGCTTAACTAGGGTGGCGTTTGAGCACGGAAAAATCATTGAGACCTACATACAAGCTTGGGTCATCCGCCTGTGGATTAATGCACTCTTCCATCGTGCTCCATGACTCATGTTTAAATGCATTCTTCATGTGGGATAGGCATCCATCTGGGTCATAACTCTAGAAGTCATCGATCACCAACAACCCAAGCTACACCAACTTCGATGTCAGAACATTCTCTGTGATTTTTTGTCGAACTAGAGTGATGGGACTGATAGCCTTGTTGTCTTCGATGATTGAGGTGTCATGTTTTCCGAACCCTATATCTCTCTCCACCCTTACCTACTATTGAGCAATCTTAAGAGAAAGAGTACTCTTTTTTACATAAGTGGGCAAATGGAAAGGCTCCTCATAGAAACCATGCACTCAAACAAAAGAGAAATCACTACTTATGAACCAGTCACAGGGGGGGCATTCGTTATACATCCAGTTCATCTAGATTGTGAAAATCAAGAAAGTGGCTCGCTGGGAATGGTGCCAAATTCTTTCAAGGCGGGAGTTAGGAAGTAGTCAGAAAATTGGTAAGCATCATAGGAGGACAATAGAATGGGTGTCCAGGCTGAAACTGACGTTCTATTTCCCGATTCATCGCACCTGGCCAATCTCATATACTAGCTGAAGAAGACTTTGTTCTGATGCAGGAGCAAGTGAACCAAAACTAAGGAGAACTTAAAACATCAAAACTGGTAGAACTCAGACAACTGCTTTATCATTTCTCTGGCTATTAGGATAGAGAAGTCAAAATGGAAAGTCTCTTTCTATTTTTTGCATTTAAACAGAAAACCCATCATAGCAGCCATAATCTCCCGATCATTTTCATGACCACACAACCAGGTGAGAATAGACGAAATGTCCTTAAGGTCCTCATGCTTTAAGTCACTATAGGACAAGGGTAGCTTGGGGAGACCGACTGATTGAATTTGATTCAAGGCATCGTTACAAAAAGAGACTACATCTCTTCTCGAGTTCCAGTATTCCTCCATGTTAGCGTCGAAGAAGATCTCCATTGCTTCAAAAACAAGACAACACATCATGTCCCTTATGACATCTGATGATATGACCATTCTTAAGCAAGAGCCATTGATAGAATAGGAAATGGGGTCAAAACCATTAGCAATCACCTCCATAAGCTCTAGACAGTGCGGGACCGTTGGGACTATGAATTGGGGAGCACCACTATGCCAAAAGTGGGCTTCTGTAGAAGATGGCTCTGCTCTATGGTGAATCATTCTATTGCATGCGGCCTCCCTCAGGTTCTTAGGCTGCTTGCGGAGTTTTGGTTCCATGATATCTTCGAAAGGATCTATCACTGCTGTGGTATTTCAAATAACTATCTTAGGTTTGACCTTGGTTCTCGAATATTCTACCTTGGGCGGAAAAGAATGAGAGGCATATGAAAGTTCGGCAAAGACATCAACCCATAATCCTCCCTAAGCAGGGACCGAAGAGGTTGCTTCTGCTTCCATCTTTTACTAGGAAAATTTGTCTCTCAATTCTTTGGCTAGCTCTGGCTGGGAAAGGTAAATAAAATGAAAAACATCTGGTGGCCTTCCTGAAACTTCTTTAATGCATGGCATGCCTAGATCACCGTGAAGGAAGATACTTAAAGATGAACACCCGCTTCACACATATGCCAACTCATTTATTTTAGGGTGGAAATTAACTCTGAGGACGAACACCACCATTTACAATTCCCAAGAGAATGCTTGCGTTGCCCATCGTTAGTCGAAACCACTTGAGACAATTTGCTTGTACAAAGGATTTCTTCCTTAATGAAGAAAATCTCGTGCAAACTGGGCTGGCACGAGGTGAGGCAGTCTTGCAGGAATTTCTATTTAAAGGTGATGTACCTTTACAAAATGTATGGCATCTAGGGATATGACCACTTTAATCAAGGTACTAGTTGGGGAGCTCACCATCTTTAAAAACCTGCCAGTGGGTATCATTCCACTTATGCAAATTGATGCAGAATGGCAGGAGTGTTGGAGATGGGGAGCACTGGCATTATTATTAATCATCATCTGGAGCTGAGAATTTTTATAAATATGCCTTTTCGAACATTTTTTTTACAACATCATCTTAAATGTCAGGGCTTCACAAAGATGGATACCCGCGCTAGGCTTGTCAGCAGTAAGGTGCAGGTTGCTTTCCTTGGCAACATTTCCGACTAGAGGCTACAGAGGATGAGGAGGAGGAAGAATCCTTTGATCATTGTCACCATTAAATGGGTGCTTGGTGAGGACTTTATAGACAATGCAAACCACTACTGAGTAAATATAGACATTTGCTCACGTTTCATAGCTTACCTACTGGAGTCTGGAATTGGCGAGTATGAGGCCAAAGAGCTTACACGAGCTCTCTTCCTAGGAGATTATCTTGGGGGGTTGGAGGATGTCATAACATACTACATTCCTTTCAAGGGTTTACCTCTGGCATCAAAGTTGCAAAGGTTCATCACATCTGGAGAAGAGGTGACCTAGCATCCACTCATCGACGGACTGTGAACTATGTCACTATCTTCTCATCACTTTCGGATGGAGCTCACTGTAGAGTTCCTCCTTACTTGATCATACCTGTTCCAGATGGTATTGAATGGTACATCAACTTTAGGGACTACATATTCCCGTGGGTTTTGATGCCAAACATTCCTCCTAACATAGTCCTCATGCCCATGGCTAAAGAGTCTAGAAGCACTTCGGATCATGAGTGGTCAGAAGGGGAGGATGCAGCAGATGATACTGAAGACTCTAATTTTTCTCCTAGGGGAGTAAGAGGATGAAGATGATTCTTGTTAGTGATAGCATTGACTTCTCTTCTCTTGTTTAATTTTGACAAATGCAGCTAGAGGCGCTGTTACATTTTGTAAATCTCTATAAACCTATTCATAATATGATAATATATCTCTTTTCCTTAATAATGGCATATTTGATTTGCACTCTACCCCTAGGAGAAAACATTAAATAAATAAAATCACACAAGATCACTATTTACATTATGTACATTAGAGACACAAAGTTAGTGAAAAAGTTTTAGGTGGAACTCGTTGACTGGGATTATAAGAAGGTCTCCTTGCATATCCTTGAGATTGAAAGAATTGTAACCTTTGCAACTCACTATATGGAAATGACCCTCCCATAACCCGTCAAATTTATAATGCTAGCCAGGTTTGGCAGCCCTTTCATTGAACTTTAAAACCAGGTCGCCCTGTTGGAATTGCAGAGCATAACTTTTTTTATTGTCAAACCACTTTTTGATGGTTTGCTGATGGGTCTGGAGAGACACGAAGGCAACTTCTCTTGCTTCCTCCAGTTCCATGATTTTGGCTAACCTCACATTCATGGGGCCATTCTCTGCTACTTTGAAAGACTTAAGTAGTTGCAAGGTGGGGATTTCCAGAGATATGGGAAACAATGCGTCCTTCCCATAGACCAGTTTATATGAGGAGGTGTTTAAAACCTACTTTGGTGTTATCTATTCTGCCCATAGCATGCTCCTCAAATGGTGATGCCATTCCCTTTTGTGTTATGAGCCTATCCATTTGATGAGTCTGATGAGATTCTTGTTAGTGGACTTAGCAAGTTTGTTTCCTTGCAAATAATAGTTCGAGGAGATTTTTAGATAAATACCTTTGCCAAGGGCGAACTTGGGTGTGTTGTGAGCCTACGAATGCATGTGCATCATCTGAAATTATGGTCTTTGGGGGGACCATAATGACATACTAGATCCTCTAGGAAAGCTAAGATTTCAGACTCAAATGAATCTTTTAAAGGGACGACCTCGGACCATAGAGTGAAATAGTTCATGGTAGTTAAGATCATCTTGTGTGTAGCCGAGCTTGGGGGGTTGATCATCCCTATGAAGTTGAGTGCCCATTAAGAAAAGGGTTCCTCAACCACTATGGGTTGAAGTGGCATTGCCGCCTTTCTGTATCTACCAGTATAATACTGGCATTCCTTGCACGTTCTTACCATGGTGTACGCTTCCTTAAACATAGATGGCCAGAAATGTCTGGCGCATGTGATTTTGATGATGGTAGTCAACACTGAGAAGTGACCTCCTGATGAACCGTAATGAAATTCGTGTAAAATCTTGCCAGCTTGGCTTTGATTCACACAAAGGAGCAGGACTCTGTTGAAATTCCTCTTAAAAAGAACATTGGCTATCAATCGGAAGCCACTATTCTACAACCTATAGAACCTCTTTTTTCCCTAAGGGAGGCCCTCAGGAAAAATTCCTATCTTCATGAAATGTTTCTGCTCCTCCAACTAGCATGCTTCCGCTGGTTCTTAAGTGGCCTTAATAGATTTGTTTGTGGCTATCTCAGAGTCTCAGGGTCTAAAATCCTATGCTAAGTACTCACACAAACCTTTGTCATGGACTATCTTGGCAGGCCTAACATCCATGTCATACTCTAGGATTTTGGTGATCTAATTTTCCCTCTTCTCAGTGATGTTTCCCTCCATGATATATTCTCTGATTGAAGGATGAGCGACATACATCGTGGTCTTGTTGCAGGAGATGAAATGCCTAAACTTTTTAGGGCCCTTAACTACAACCAGAGCTTGTTTTTTGATGAAGTTATACCTAGCCTCATATTCTTTTAGAGTCTTGGAGTGGAAAGCTATAGGGTTCTTGCCCCTTGATTCCGCCTCTCTCTAGATTAGGACCACAACAATGCTAGAGAAAACATACATAATGAAGGCTTTAGTCATAACGGGATTGGACAACATAGGAGCTGAGAAAATAGCTTCTTTTATTTTCTTGAAAGTATCCTTCCCATCAGAAGTCCATTTGAAAAGTATTTCTTTTTTAACCATCAGGGTGATAGGCCTCACCATTCCTGCAAAATCAGAAATAATGCGGCTAACAAAGTTAACCTAGCTCATGAAAGACTAGAATCCCTTCTTATTGATAGGAAGGGGAAGCTGCTTTATCACCTTGACCCAATCAGGATCGATGGAGACTCCTTCCTTGGATACAACATGACCTAGCAATTTGCCTTGCGGGACACTAGGTTTATACTTCTTCAGGTTCAAAGAGATTCCAAACTCTAAACACTTTTGGAAAACCAGCTCTAGATGATCAAAATGGTCTTCTTTGTTTTTTGAAAACACAGTTAGGTCATCCAGATATATAAGGATGAATTTGTTAATAAGCTCCTTGAAGGCCAGGTCCATGGTCCTTTCAAAAGTTGTGCTGAAGTTCGACAACTTGAATGACATTTTTTGATAGGCGAACCTTCCCCATTTGGTCGTAAAGGTTGTCTTATGCTAGTCTTCCCCTTTTACCAGAACCTGATTGTAACCTAAAAAACCATCCAGCATCGAGAACATTTTTGATCTTGCCACTGTGCTTAACAAATGTTCCATTGATGGCAATGGGTAGTGATCTTTTAAGGATGCTTGGTTTAAGTCCCTGAAATCCATGCATAGCCGGATATCTCCATTCTTTTTCCTCACGGGCACCAGATTGGATACCCACGTACTATGTTTGATGGGATAGACGATTCTTGATTCTATCAACTTTCTTAACTCTTCGGCCATGAGTAACTCAATTTTCGGATTAACAGGTCTTTGCTTCTATCAGACCGATTTGGCTCCATCTGTGAGTTTGATAGTATGCTGAATGATATCAGGATTGTATCCTTTCAGATCCTCATAAGACCATTCTAGCACACCCATGTATTCATCATAGTATCGGGCCAACCTCTTTCAGTCTTGGGGGAGATCTCCTTTCTGACTTTGAGGATCCTACCATCACCTACCGACATTCCGGTATTGTCTCCTTTGTCAGTCGTAAGCTTTCGCTTATCATTTTTGGTGTCATCATGGTCAAAAAGATTTTCTAAAGTGATTAACCCATTAGGGAGCTTATTTGACTTCAACTATATGATTTGATCCCCGTAAGCTTCTTTAACCTTAGGTTGTAGTTGATCCACAAATTCTCCTGAGTTCTGAATGAACAGAGCGATTTGCTCATCACTCTCAAAAACCTACCAGTGGGTATCATTATCAGGGATAGCTAGTTGGATGATGATGCCAATCACTTGGGGGTTAACTAGCAAATCCATGGTGGGCTCAAAATGTGATCCAATAGTGGCCAACTGGTCAGTGGATGCATTTCCCTTGCGGGGAATCCTTTGGATGTTGAAAGAATTGAAGCTTTCGATTAAATCCCATGCTCTATGGTGGTAAGATCTCATATAGACATGCTTTGTGCTAAAGATTCCCTGAATCTAATTAATGACAAGTTCAGAGTCACCCAAAACCTTCAATTTCTTTATACCCATCTTTTCTGCCAACATCAGGCCCTGAATTAGTCCTTCGTATTCTACTTCATTGTTGGAACACACAAACTGTAGGCAAAAAGACTTTAGAATCTATTTACTCGAAGGTGAAGTAAAACAAATCCCAGTGCCTGAGCCTAATTTGCATCTTGCACCATCAAAATGCGAGGTCCAGAGTACAGAGGATAAATCTTTTTGGGTAAAGGGATCTTTAACTAGTTTTGGGATAACCCGACCTTCATAAAAAATATAGTAAGTACCAAGACCATTGGCATGATAATTTGAATATGGGTCAGAGTCCATGAATTCTTTGAGAAAAACATCCTATCCTAGAGAGGTACGTCCTGTTATTTCTTCATCCTCAATGAATTCTACTATCTTTCTTTCTTCACTAGAGATTGAAGTGTGAGTGAGCTCAAAATTAAGCATAGCTTGATCTGCCACATGTTGAACATGGAGGGGTTCTGAGAGGATTTTGAGCTTGGTGCCCTACTAAGTACGGAGGATAAGGTGAGACCAATTGAAAGACAGGTAATCTCCTATCTTAGCAGTGAAGTCTCTAGAGAGGCAGAGGCCAAAAACATGAGGAATATTGATAACCACTATTTCTTGAGACACTATGATGCTAGGACATGCAAACAATGTTAGCAAAAGATTTTTAATGAGGCCCACTGTCTGTACCTTCTTTCCATCTAACTGAATAACACCACCATTTAATAGGTCATACTTAATATTCAACACCTCAACGATTTGCTTAGGCATGACGATAGTGCTGGTGCCAGAGTCTATCATAGAGTTATGTAGCAGCTTATCTCCTACTATGAGGGTCAAATAAAAAGGCTTGGGCTTAGGCCTACCTTCTGATTGAGATTTCAATGGAATGGCCTCATTTGTCAATGCCGCTGGTGAGTATGATTTATCTACAGGAGGTTGAGAAGTTTGTTAGCTGATCACTGGAGAAGTAGCATCTTTCCCACTAGGGGGTTTAATCTCCTCAGACAAGGCTTCCTTCAAACGATTCCTTTTCTCTGAGATAGAAAGAAGATCCCATAAAGATATGTTAGTTGGGGCTTTCCTTAACTGCTCCACCATGTCCAACACTAACAACACCAACGCCTTTGTTTCTCTGGGCTTATAGCAAATAAAAACCTTCCTTGGATAAGTAACAATGACTACGGGCTGCTCGGGGACTTTGTCGGCAGAGAACCTCCCTTGCATGTTTACATTTTCTCCCATGAAGTGCCTCTTTGATCTAAGGTTATAATCTAATTGTACTTGAGGGGCCCCTGAGCTTGATGGGGCCACACCATTAGTCATCACAATGTTCTCTTCTTCCATCCAAGAGAACAGTGCATGATTTGGGGCTATTTTTGTTTCCTGTTCCATCAACATGCCTTGCATCTATGCAATGAAAGATGCATTATCCATGGTGGGGGCCATATAGGCCGAGTCATCAGTTGCCATGCCTTGGCAGTGCTACTCTACAAGCTTTTGTTGTAGATTACCTCTCGGACAATTTCTTGGGGTGTGTGCACTGTTACATGGAAAACACCAAGAATTGGTATCATCTACTAGATTATTTTGTCCCACTATCAACTCTTTACCAATGCTAGGGTAGACCACTTGCAATAGATTGGGCATAGGAACTATCTAACCAATTGATTGATTTGGAGCAACTCAATTGTTCGCATACTGGTTTTGTTGATAAGTGGGTCTATTAGTTTGGTAATTTTGTTGGAAAGGGGGTCTAGCTAGTGGAATTTGAGATCTTTTCAGGTTGACTATTTCATTTGAAAAGGATCTCAACAAATTTTTTATATCATCGACCTTTGTAGCTAAAGATGAGGGAGGAGGTGGATGTGCTTGCTGGGGTCCAAGGTAGGTGTACATAGATTGGGGAGTGGATGAACTGGCAACAACCGATTTTGGGACACTTAGGCCATTTGGCTAATTGGATAGATCTGGAAAGACATGCATAAGCGATCATGATGATAGCTTCCCTGCATCAATCAGGTTATTTTCTGCGGAGACAACTAAGTCGAAAGCTTGAGGGATATTATTACCTCCTAAATATTGAATCATCACTGATATGTCAAAGTTGAAAGCCTTTAGATAGAAAACAAACGCCATGTCAGCGGGAGGATGAGTGGATAGAGGTATCCGCTCCCAAATCCTCTGAAAAACATAAAGTGAACTCTGTTAATGCTTCTTGTGGGGCTCTCTTTATTGTAATCAACTGATACATCAAAGATGACCTACCACTTTGTCAGAGAATCTCTAGAAAAAATGGTCACCCAACTGATCCTAGTGCCTATAGAATTCAGAGCGAGGGATCTGTACCAGTCTAGAGCCCTTCCTTTAAAAGATGCCACAAGCATTCTTAAAGCTACATTTTGTTCGGTTATACTATGGACTGTCCAGACGTTAGCTATATCTTGCAAGTGCTCTCCGGGAGTTTTAGAAAATTCTCCAGTAAACTTAGGAACTGCTTTTAGTGTGGCAGAGGGGATTGGGGCCCATATGACTGATAAGACTGGAGGAATGAGAGGACTTCCATTATCCCATGTCACAAAATTTCTAGGTAGAATCTGAGCCATTACTACAATAGGAACGCCCACAGAAGAACTAGGAGGGTTCTGGGAAGAGGAGATAACATATTGATGAATGCTAAGCAGGGGTGGAATGAGCAACCTGGGATTCAAAGCTATCTATCTCCTAGTAATGGGTCTATGACTCATATACTGGCTTGAATTTATTGAGAAGAAGGTAGTCCCACTGGGCATGCCAGAAAAAGAACTGTTGACTCTAAATTTTAGCTTGGAAGCAAACAACCTTATGGGAAATTCAGTGATGGGGGACCAATTGCATAGGGTTTACTGAATGACCTCTGAGATCGAGAAGCCAACTCTTCCTTATGGTTTTGAGAAAAGGGAAAAGAAGGAAACACTCAAAACAATAAAACTAAACTACTGAGGTGATGCGCCAGAGCATTTTTCTAAGAAGACATGAGTATACAAAAACCCAAATACATATGGTTTTTGAGCCCATTCAACATTTATATGGCCGAATCAGAAACACAACTAAGATACAATCAAATTTCCTTGTAACATAAAGAAATATCCATCATGCATCTACTAGATAACAAGTGAAAAATATACTTTAATCGACAGAATCTTAGATATATATATATTTCCAAAGTTATTGGAATTCTGATATAAAGCACAAAAAAAACCATCACAACCTAATGAAAGATGTATCACAAAGGCCATAGGCATAGTTTGATTAATCTTGTTCAAAAAATAGTAATAGTTTAAAAGGCTGAAATTCCTACTAAGAAAACTTAATTGTTCTTCTTTAAAAGTTCTGAACCACTACTAAGAGGAAAAAACTAACATAAATAGAGTCTCAGGCTTGCTAACAAACTTGCAGATTCCACTGCCTTCCATTACACATGTCGTGGCATGCTTCTAGGCCATACTTGAAAAACTACCTCTGAAGTTGTTAGTCCCATGATTTTCTACTAACCTCTGCAACCACACAACAAGAAAATCACGATCAAAAAATGACAGGCGGACTGAGAGGAATGTCGTGTCAGGAAAACCCATACCATGTGGTAACTCAACACTACTGCAAAATTGAAATAGGAAAGGTGAGCGATCAGAACCCCCGCCAAGCTGACATCTGTCTCTCTCAATGTATGTGAGAGGGAAAGCTGGAAAAATAAAAGGGTGGGACCATTGAAAAATAGAAAATGCCACCCGCGGACAACTCTGAAATAATGTTAACAAGTACAAAAGAAGAATTACGGAGAAGACGGCCAAAAGGCCAAATAGATCAGATCAAGAAAACCAAGAAGAGGTAAAGAATGAGATGAGGGAAGAATTTAAGGAAATCACTGCCGATGAGGGCGGGAAAATTATAAGTCAGGCTAGAGTCTTGATTTTTCCAGAATGGGACATAGTAGATGCAGTGGAATTTGATACTGATGCCCTCCTAAATGGCACAAGGTTAGTCAATGATAAACAACACAAAAGACACAAAAACCATTAGTGTTAGTCAATCAAAAACTAATCTATGAAGGCATACCAAGAGAGACACTAAAAGCATGCTAATATATCTAATAAACAAAACAAAGATTATGAGGCATCTCCAACTGCCTCTTAGCATGGCCTTAGCTTCTTCTCCCTTGTTCCTCTCCTCTCCAAGTTCCAAAATAGTGTAGCTCTCAGCAGCTTTTTGCACTATGGATGCTTATGGAGGATTGAGATTTAATATTAAGCTTCAAATATGAAATGAAAAGCTAAATAATATGCTATTGATGCTAAGATGATTGATTTTACCAAAAAGACAAGATTTTAGTTATACTATGCTAAATGCTCTCTAAAAATGTCTATAGCCTAAATACATACAAGTTTTCAAGATCTGGATTATGAAGGAATGGGCTCTATTTATAGGAAAAATGGAGCAATGGATGGCCAGGATTGAAGGGTTTAATCAAGGGTCAAGCTTGAAAGTTGGGGATCCATGTGCACAATTTGCACCAATAAAATGGTGACAAGTGTTAACATAGGGTTGGGTTGAAAGAAGAGGTTGGAGGCATTAAAGGCCTGAGAAGACCTCATGGTTATCTAAAGGCTAAGGGTCAAGCCTAAATTAAGATTATCCACTGGATTAAGAGTTAATCCAAGGATAAACCTTTGTGCAAATGATTAAGAGATAATCAGGGTCAAAGCATTAAAGGCTTGATGAGACCCTTGGGTTGGGTAGAGGTTGAGTCAAAACAAATGTTTTAACCATGTAGGAGGGTTTGGGTAACCATTAATGGTTATTGGAGACTTTGTGGTTTAAGTGGTTGAAAGTTGGAAGCCTTTAATGGCTATCAAAGACTTTGAGACTTTTAGTGGTTGAAGTTTGAAAGCCTTTAATGGTTATCAAAGACTTTTGGGCTTTGAGAAGTGACTTCCCTTTGCTTAGGAATGTGACAATATTTAGGGGATGGATTAGGCTAATTAGAAAGGGGTTAGAAGAATCTAGAAGGGGATTAGATTTTGCAAGTGGATTTGGTGGGTGAGGGAAAAATAGGATTTTATTAAAATAAAAATTCATTTATTTCAATAAATGTGTGCAAGTTGCATTTGTAGGAAAATGCAAGTGGGGGGGGATAATGATTTAAATAAATGTTTTATTTAATTTATTTAAAAGAGGAAAAGGGGGATTTTAATTAAATAAATTGATTTTATTTATTTAATTGATTGGAATTGGATTTAATGAATGAATTAAAATAAATTGAATAATTTATTTAATTAATAGGAGAATGTTTGGAGATGAATTAATTAAATATTAATTTAATTAACTGATGGCTAGTGGATTTTTAATCAAATAAATACGAAATATTCATTTAATTAAAATGGACAGATTTATGTGACTACAGATATGATTAGGAAATAAAAGGGTCAACTTTCCAATCCAAAAGAAGAAGCAAGGTTAGCATTAAGAGGATCCGATTTTGCAGATGATCATGCAACCTTGGCAATATGGGCACTAGAGGAAGGACCTAGGAAGGATAACATGAGTGATTTAAACCCCAACTTGAGGGGAAACTTAATTATAAAAAGAGCATCTGACACATCAAGTGTAGATGCTACAAAGTTAAATGTTAATGTTGCTAAACTGGCACATGAGAGCGCAAAAAGAGAAGCTTGAGAGAAGGCTGAGCTGATAAGAAATTTTGATAAGTTTTTTAATGATTATAGTGAATCTCAGAAAATGTGTATGGAGTTGCAAATGAGAGTACAAATCCTTGAGCAAGGACAAATAAAGGTTTCCTATTCTGCACTTACAGGGCCATCGGAGCTATCGACATCCAGGTCACCACCTATTCCATGGAGGAGAAGCAGTTCAACTAGACACAAGTGCTGATGTCCCTGGTATGACATTAGTCCCCTATGATGATGATGATGATGAGCCTGATACTACAAGATCAACTAAACCAAATGAGTCTCAGCTATTAGAAAATATTGTTGAATTAGAAAATAAGTTGAAAGAATCATAAAATCAATGAGCTGAGCAACAAAATGATATAGTTAGCTCAGTGCTAACTCATTTGGATGTGAAAGTTGATAGCAGGTTAAATAATTTCCATGTCTTATATTCTTTTCTTTTCAACGCTATTCAAAAATTTAATGCTGATAAGGAAGTGGCAATTCCTCTATTTAAAAAATGGTTGCAAAGAGGAAATGAGGTCAAAATGATGTCCATGGCCTCTAAATTTCATGCCAAGAGACCACATGCACTCCAACCAACATATTTGTTGGTAAAATCAATGCAGGAAGCCCAAATTTTGCTAGAGAATATAGAAAGAAAGGTAGCAAACTCTTTTGCCAGATATTCAATATAAAGAAGGGGAAGTCAAGCCTTTATAATTTTGGAAGGAAGAGGCAGAGAGAGTCATCAATTGGAAAAAAAGGAATCCAAGAACACTGAGAGAGGGGGGTGAATCAGTGTTCTGCCAATGATAGAAGATTTTACCTTATTATAACATACACATATAAACCAGTAAATGAAGAAACATATAAAATGAAGTAAATAAACCAGCCACATGAATGAACACCATAACACACTGAATTTTATACGTAGAAAATATCAAAGAGGAAAAACCATAGTGGGATTTGTTACCCACAATATCAATTCACTGGCCATATGAAAGATATTACATAGCATGGGAGCTTGCACATGCAGGAAGGCACACTAACTAGAGCACACTGCTCAACACAAAAGAGTCTCACTGACTACAGGCTTCTACTGAGATAAAATAATAATGATGAACTCACAAAATCCATCTGCAATGCCAAAAAGAGTTTTGGTTATAGCTCTGTTCTGTACCGGTTCATAAACCCTAAACCCTTTTACCAGTATCTCTTTTACTCTAAGAAATATTTACAAATTGTCTACTGACCATTGCATGATATTACATTTGCATACAAATGATCTACATACATATCCTTCGCATCACTTTTCTTCTCCACATTCGTTATACACATTCTCCTATATCAAAATGACCTAATAAACTGACTTATATACCCTTTACAAACAATATGCCTTATGTCAGCTTACAACATATTACAAAAGATATTCAATGTTAGTTTTATACAATAATTACAAAATGATTTTATAAATAAAACATTTTCCCGGATCCTTGACTGATGTCGGCTTCATTGAAGTGTCGAATGCTGGTGCCGGTGCCAGTATCTGTCAGTATTTGTCAGTGTATTCTTTCTATAGAATCTTGTTGCCATCAATGACAAAATATGAATCCAATGAGTGTCAATTTCCAACAATCTCCCCCTTTGGCATTGATGGCAACACTCATGTGAAAAATGGATTCCCTGTCGGTTCAACTGAAACTGAAACATGCTCCCCCTAAGGTGATTGACCACTTTGATTCATATAATCTCTATCTGATATCCTCCCCCTAGGATTGTATACGCATTCCTTTTCATTTCTTTTTTTACATACATATACTCCCCCTTTGGCATCAATGCCAAAGACCGATGAAAGAATTGAAAGAATTGTTAGGAATCTATGCAAAAGAATGAATAATTACAAATTATTTACTGGAGCTTGACCAATTTCAATATTTTCAGATAAGCTTTCTCTAGTAACTGTATATAAGTATCCCAACCAATTTTGAATGTTTTGGATATGGATACAAGTCCACTGAGTAAATGTGCAAATGATTCTTTCTCAGTGACTTCTACTGGTGTGGGCTTCCCAAGCATATCCATGCATTCCCTTTTATGTACACCAAGTGAATCCAATCTTGGACTCACCAAAACTCTGAGACTTCTAGTTCTCCGAATGATTTTATCTCTTTCCTTTTCACAAGAAAAAATTTGGTTCTCCAAAGTCAAAATTTGTCCATCAATAGATGTTGTAAGTGAAGTTAGTCCATCAAAAGAATTAGCAATATTAGCAATCTTTTCTTGTAACTCCTTTATCCTCTTATCTACATTTGCTGTAAGAATCTCTATATTACAACAGACCCTGTAAATGTTAGTACATTGTTTCAAATAGTTTTGAATAAGTATAAGTTTCTCTTCAATCTTCCTCTTTTCTATCTCAATGATTTGATCAAAAGTGGATTTCTTAGCCAAAGTAAATCTTTCAAGTGCTTACCGGTCTGAAATTCACTGTAATGATTGAATTTTTTTAGAGATGTGCTTTGTTAATGCCTTAAGCTTGCAGGAAGGGCTCGCTTCATTTTCAATCATACATTCTAGAATCAATCTGTGCAAAACTGTTATTGACTGATCTATTATCCCCTTGTTTGCAGATCCCTCCATTAGTTTTTGAGCAGCCATCATCATTAGCTCTGTGGGACCCATCTCTGTGATGGATTTCTTCTCAACTTGAGATGTGTCAATTGCCAAAAGTTTCGATGAGGAATCATTTGCTGGTTTGGTACTAGATGTTTGTGCAGGTTTACTCTTATCAGTCTCCTTTTCTTTTTCTTTACCCTCTTCCGGTGTATCCCTTTTGTCATCCTCTTTTGCACTGGTGTCTTCGAGACTTGATGTAGTATCTATCACTACCGGTGGATTATTATCCACAATATTATCAGTATCTTGTACATTACCTTGCTCAGACTGTACATATGATGTCTCTGTCGATTTAGCCTATACATTTTCATTAGTTTTAGGTTGATCTTCCAGTGGAGTCTGTACACACTTATCTGATTGAGAATTATCTACCTCTTAATTCAAAATTTGATCTGAGTTCCCCAAAATTTCTTTTCCTTTGGATCTGTCCAAAATAGTGGGAGTAGTTGCCTTAGCAAATTCTTCTTGGGAAGTAAGGAAATCAAGATTCTTTTGGAAAAATTTAGCCCATCCTTCTCTGGTCTCATTTATTATTTAATTGACTCTACCCATCATTAAGCTTATTTCTCGGGGTTTGCTGCTAAAGATTGTTCTATTTGCAACTTCTATACATCTTTTCATTTCCTCATTATTTATAGTACCACAAAAGCCTAAAAGTTCAACTTCTTTAATCTCTCTGTCCCTATTGATTGCATCTAATCTCCTTGCATCCAACTTAGTATACAAAGATAAAGGATTTTCCTTCAAAATTTCTACCAAAGATTTCTTATATATGTCTAAATATAACAAAATTTCTTCTTCCATTTCATTTTGTTGGTTGTCATCTAAATGCTCATAAAAATTTGACACATTCTTCAAAATTTCATCTTTACTTACCTCATCAATTAATTATGCACAAGTCATATTACCGGATTCAATTGGTTCATCTATCTCACTCTTTTTCTTCTTCTTGCTGGGGGTTGCAGGGGCAGATGGAGCTAGCTTCATCTTTTGGATAGGTTCCCTTGATGAAGGTGTGGATGTTGTTGTCACCTTTCTTACTAGCTTCATCCTTGGTTCCATCTTCTTCTCTTCTACTGGAGGCTTGTCAACTTTCTTCCTCTGTACCCTTCTGAATGCAAGAGGTTGATTTTTCTCTGTATCAAAGTGAAAAGTGATAGGAGATATGAAGGTTTTTGGCCTCTTTACCTTTGGAGCACTTTTCACTTTAGTCATTGCTGGTTGATCTACCAGTTTAGATCTAGAACCTAGTTCTGTATCTATCCTATGAATTACAATTTGAATGGAAGTAGACATTTTGTCTATTTTCTTTTCCCTCCTTTTCTTATTGAAACTAATTTTAACTTCAAGTGCCTTCTCTTGTGTAGTACCAAAGTGTTCAGTCTTATCATCCAAAGGAACATCAAGCAACATTATTGCATATAGTTCTAGAATGTTGTCATCAACTTCATATCCCAATTTAGTGACCCATATTGTTCTAGGTTCCACCTCTTCCATGAGAGTCTCATCTATTTTCACCATGAAGCAGATTTTAGTGAAGTATTTCTCCACAATGTGTTTGGAGATTCTCTCCCTCAGTTTCATGTTCTTTTGGAAGGATTTAAAGAAACTCCATAACTTCTCATCCCTGTTTCTGCCAAGAATGATGATTGCATCTTTAATCTGCCTGCCTACCAGAATGTCATGAGCCCATCATTTCTTTCCCAATCCTGGTAGCTCATTCATGAAATATAGCATCAAATAGATAATAAGGTTACCATAGAGGAATATCCCTTTCTTAACACCTTTGATTTTTCCAAGATTTATCATCAATTCACTTCTTAACCATTCACACAAGTCATATTTTTTATCATTCTTTATCATTTGATATGCATCATGGATACAAGAACTAACAACATATTTTAATCGAACTTCAATCATGGATCATGGATACAAGAACTAACAACATATTTTAATCAAACTTCAATCATGGGTTGCACCACCTCTATGTTGGAGATCTTCTTTCCAGGTCCCTGCCTGACTTTGGGTAATCTGGTGACCACCTAAATTGCTTCTTTGGTGATCATATGAGGTCAGTCCAGCTAGATGAATTAATTATGGACCCTGCTTAGAACATATCTAACCATTTCGTCCTTAAATTACAGTATATACGGAATTGCAGTTAACCCTAGGTCTTCAATAATTTGGAATTTTGACTTGATTGTTTCTGAGCTACCCAATATCATAGATTGATACATTCCCTTAATTTCCTCAGTGCCTAAATCCTCCAAAGTGAAATTAATATAAGCTCTGACATCTTCCATATATACTACGCCATCAGGAACCCTCAAAAATGCGCCAATAGAATCTTCCTTCATTTCTATTTAAGGAACCTTTTTGAAAATAGGTCTAAGCCTATCCTTAACCTCAACTACAATGGGATTTGCAATGAAAGTAGGAGTAGAGGATGATCCAGATGCCATTCCAAAGAAATACTTGGATAACAATTGTCAATTGAAAGATCTTGATGACATCTCAAAAAACTGTTGGAAATCTCTTTAGAGTGCCTTTGCTCGCTTTTGATCACCTATGATTTGCCTTTGCTTCTATCTAGTTTCCTTGAGTGATGGGTGAGTGAAAATGAGTCGATTTTTCTTTTTTATCAGTGAGTAAACCCTAATTCTTTATTATCATAAATGCTTAGCGGTGTGCCCTACCAGATGCTGGTTTCACAGTTTTATGCCAGACAAACCTCCATCAATGATAAATACCACACTCTAGATCTCTTTTGGGGGATATGAAAGTTTTGCAATGAATTTTCCAACCCCTAAGGCATCTATCTCAGTTACTGATTGAATTTCCTGTCGGTGCAGGAATGCTTTGTTCTACCAGTGGAGTTACTAGTATAGTTACTGGTGTAGTTGCATCTCCACTTGGTTCTTCAAACTTTCTAACCCATCTCTTGGTGTGATCTTGTTGTAATTCATCTACCTTCTGCTTTTCTTTCTCATTTGCTTTGTCATTGCTAATCAGTTTAGTCTTTCTTATGTAGTACTTAGCAATATGACCCATTTTATTGCATGCATAACATGTAACTTTGTTATTTTGAATTGCTTTTCCATATCCGATGTCATTCCTTGATCTGTATTGGTTAGCCAAATGTCCAAACTTTCCACATGCATGATACTTAACATTCATTCTGCAATCTTCTGAGTTATGATCATATTTCTTGCAATTTGTGCATTGACCGGGAACTGAATTATAGTTTTGATTTTCTCTATTTCTACATTGTTTAGCCATATGCCCAAATTTATTACAAATAAAGTATCTACCATTGAATTTGTAAGCATTAGATTACCTTATCCGTTTCCTCTGGTCTGATGAGTTCTGCATTCTGGTTGTCTGGTCTTTATTTGTAGTACCAGAGCTTTCACCTTGCTCAAATCCAAGTCCTCTAGAATCTTCATTCTGCCTTTGTCTTTTTAATAAATCATCCAGCTATGCAACACTAATCTTGAATTTTTCTTTATACTCACTTGCAATAGCCAGATCATTTCTCAGAGTCGTTATTTGTCTTTCAAGCTCTTGTTCATTATTTTGGGATTGTACCAAATCAATTTTCAAAATATCATTCTCACGAGCCAATCTGTCACATTCTTCAAATTTGTTCTTCAGAGATACAACAAGATTTTCTTCCTTCTTCTTTCTATCCTCAATTTCTTTTGACATCCTCATAGCCAGGTCTTACATTTCATTCTCCATAAGCATATTTTGTAGACTCAGTTTCTGATATTATTCCTTAAGTGCATTTTTCTCTTCATCATCTTGGTTTTGCAAAAGTTCCTTCCTCCTAGCTTGAGTTTCTTGCAGAACATGAATGGATTCATTAGCATAATTCAATTAATCTTGCAGCTTTAAGTTCTTCAACCTTTTAGCATCATAATCCTCAAGTGCCATCTCAAGTTGCTTTTGCATAGCCATATTCAATGATTCCAGTTTCAGGATCTTCCTCAAGTTGTTAAACTTCCTCCGAGACACCAGGCTTTGATACCAATTATTGGAATAGAAGTAATCCAAGAACACTGAGAGGGGGGTGAATTAGTGTTTTGCTGGTGATATAAGATTTTACCTTATTATAACATACACATATAAACTGGTAAATGAAGAAACATATAACATGAAGTAAATAATCATGCCAGATGAATGAACAAAATAACACACTGAATTTTGTACTTGGAAAAAATCAACAAGGAAAAACCATGGTGGGATTTGTGATCCATAATATCAATTCACTAGCCATATGAAAGATATTACATAGAATGGAGGCCTGCACATGTAGTAAGGCACACTACCTAGAGCACACTGCTCAACACAAAAGAGTCTCACTAACTACAAGATTTTGCTAAGATAAAATAATAATGATGAACTCACAAAATGAATCTTCAATACCAAAAAGAGTTCCGGTTATAGCTCTGTTCTGTACTAGTTTATAAACCCTAAGCCCTTTTATCAGTATCTCCTTTACTCTAATAAATCTTTACAAACTGTCTACTGACCATTGCATGATATTACTTTCACATACAAATGATCTACATACATATCCTTCACATCAATTTTCTTCTCCACATTCATTATACACATTCCCCTATATAAAAATGACCTAATAAACTGACTTATATACCTTATACAAACAATATGCCTTATGTCGGCTTACAACACATTACAAAAGATATTCAATGCCGGCTTTACTGAAGTGTTGAATGCCGGTGCTAGTGCAAACCAAGTAGCCATTAAGTATATTCCATATAGGGAAAAAGCTGATGAAGTCATGAATTTCAATTGGCCATTCGATGAAGACTATAGTGCATGGAGTAGCATGTATTTGAATGATGAATAAAGGTTGTAAACAATTTGCATAACTATTTTTGTCTTCTAGTGGCAAATATTTTTGAACCTGTATAACAAAATTGATGGTAATTTTCATCATGAATTTTAAAGAAGGTGGCTGCATACTTTGGTCCTGCGTAAGCAAGTTCAAGGATGAATGTTTGTATAACAGAATGCAGTTATGTATAGTCATTCTAAGATGACAGGTGTCTTCTCTGGCATGAAGCTTGTTTACTCCCATGTTTTTTTATAAAAGGGAATTCAGGGCTATGAGACGAGTTTTGGATTTTTGGTCCCTTGAGTGTTCCGAATTTTTGTTTCCAAATAGCAAAGTCTAGGTGAAACAAAAAGTGGAAAAAGGTTATTTTACAGAGAAAAATAGAAAGAGTCTTGTGTCTGTAATTTTGTAGGTTCTTGAAGGAGTTATGTATGAATTGTATTATTATAGAGACAACCAAATTATTCAATAAATATATAATTCAAACCCACTTCTCTCTAGTGTATTATTCTATCATGTTTTGAATGCATATTATCAAGGATTTTATCATTCGCTGCATTGTTGTAGTGTATGCATTTTTGTTTATGCTTTGGTATAAGTGGCCAATTAAATGCTTAAATAAAATTGCAGAGTGATAGGGATATTTGCAGGGATTTTGATAAGTAGTTCTGGGTTGGGATTACAAATATGATGTATTTCAAGGCAATATTATCTTAGGTTACATGTTGTTAGATACATTTTGGTGAAAATACAATTTAATGCAGTATGAATAAATGTAACCAATGAAATAAGGAACTAATCATAGTTAAGTGAATGCCTTGGTATTGATTTACTATTAAGAATCACCATTGGTTTGCTATAACCTATTGATTATCATAATATTTTCATTTACATAAATGTTGTCATGTGTTTTAATCATCTCATGCTCAAAACTGGTTGAGGGTAACTGAGGAATTTGCCATCCCTGAGCATTCTCCCTTATTGTTGAGTCTTTATATGATATTATCTACTTTGTTTCATGCATAGTTTATGAGTGTGGCATAAAATCACAAATTGGCATGGGGATCACCCTCCCTGGTTCTATAGAGTCTAAAGTGCAGAAGGATCTCACATCCCTATTACTATTGGTCCAAGTCTGAAGAATATTAACAGTTGGAAGTGGCTTTCCATAGATATTTAAGAAGAAAACAACTTGGTCTCTGCCTTGAGTCAGTGTAAACCCATTTTAGGGCACCAACAAAAAATGGTGAGTCTACTGGGGACATGAATGGTAAAGAGTCTCTGGTTAAAGAGGTTTTGTTTAAAGTATAGTAGAGGTTTTCATAGTATCTCTATGATTTGACAGTTGAGCCTGTGGTTTTGTGTTTTTGGTTCATGTTTTCATGTGAAAAGGGCGTTCTACATTTTTGTGAGAAAGATATTCTGGTTTGTGAACTAAGTTCACAGATTTCTTTCAAGGATTATCAAGCAGTATATTATTTGATATCCCAAAGAAATTTGGGTGGCGACTTTGAGGTTTTTACGCCAGTGCATATATTTTTGAATAATTCTAACAAATATTTGAAGGACTCTACTACTATGAGTAAAATAAAGAGCACTAGAGGTTACATGAGGATGCATCTTGAAGAAAAGTTAGAAGAGCTTCATAGAGCTCTGCAAAGATAGGGAACAAGAAGAAATGCAAATACAAGCACCGCTCCCTCATCATGAAAGCCTAAGCACAAGAATGTAAGTAAGTCATAGTTGAATTTTGTTCCTAAGATTCATGCATCATCTTCTAAAAGTTTTTAATCAGATAGTTTAGGATTTTTCAATTCTTATTTGATACACCTGTACAAGAAGAAATGCAACAACAAAGAAAAGAATATAATCAAGGTAAATATTAAGAAAAGACAATAGGTCGGAGTAGAAGTAGAAGTCATCAAAGCGAAAATGCTATTGGTGTATCTCCTCCTCTAGGTCTCACAACAAATTTTTCTCATGGTTATGAGTCATTACGAGAACAAGCTAATGTGAACTTGATTGATCTAGATGACACTTCCAGATTTGTGATAACTTTACTAGATCTAAAAGAAGTTTTTGGAGATATAGATACATTGAAGAGAGAACTCCAAGAATATATAGATATTAGGAGTAAGAGAGAAAAAGAAAAGGAATCTAAAGTTATTAGAGCTATGATAGAGAGAGATGGTCTGATAAGACAATTACCAACACTCAAAGCCTTGGCTCAAGAAAATGATAAGCCTAGTATTGAGGGCCGTGTTTTAAGAGAAATTTTAGATAAGAAATTTAAAAATGTCATAAAGGAAAAGGCTAAGAGTAATATGGATTGTATACACCTAAAAATGGTCTGAAGATAATTAATTGAATAAGCAATTATTTAATTAATCAACCTTCCTAATTTTATTGAATTCATTAGCAGTTTGATTAAATTCTCCCATTCATCTACTTATTAATAAATCTAAGGATTTATTTAATAGGTTCATTTCAATAGTACCTTTTTATTAATTAATTCAAATTAATTAATTCTCCCCCCATTTAATTCATTTCTTCTACTCCCCTAATTAATTAAAATAAATCAATTTATGAGTTATTGAAAGTTAATTAGCCTTTTCCTATTATTTGAATTTTTAAATTCAAATTACCCACATGTCTCCTAACTTCTAACCACCTAACCTAACCATCCCTCTAGCCTAACCCATTCCACTTAACCCTGAGTTTAACTAACCCTATCCTATCTTTCACATCCTAACCTCCTTATCCTAACCTCCAATGGGTTGGATATTCTCCCCTTGAGACACATGGCACTTAGGCCACATGTCTCTTCCCTTGGAAACTTTCCCTCTTATGAGCAAGGCTCCTTAACACTTGTCACCATAGAGATGACAAGTGTCCCTCCCTCCAACCTCTTCTCCAACCTCCTCCAATTTCACCCTTGATATATTCAGATACAATCTTGACCATTGATTCCTGCCACCTCACCCCTGGCCTTGGAAATCCTATAAATATCCCCCATTTTGGAGCACAAAGGACCCCATCTCATTGTAGACACCTAAAAATGGTCAACGCTTGCGAGGTCATACTTTAACATTTGCGCATTGCCTCATTTTAGGTTTTTGCATCGCATTAACATTTCTCCTATGTCATGCACTTGGTTTTTATCATTTGCGAGCATCGAGCCATTCTTCTACATTCTTCATTCATCTCACCTTTGAATTTGGTCTTGTCGACAACAATCTTCAATCATGATTTTGGTCGATCTTTGTCCTTGTCAATCTTGTCATATTGCGATCGATTCATCATCGATCCTTGTCCTTTTCAATCATGTCAATTTGGTCAATTTGTCATTGATTTTTGTCAACCAATCTTAATCAAATCATTTATCAACACTGGTCATTTATCAATTCAAAATCATGATTGAATCGATATCAACTATCCTTTGTCAAGACCTAATTGTCATCTTTGCATTGCTAATTCACCTTCTAGGGTTTCATGATTTAATCATTTAACCTTGTGCGTCATTTCTTCCTCTAGGATTAATAAATTAATTATTTATCCTAAGTCTTCTCATTGCAATTAAATGTTCATTTAATTGGTTAATTATTCCTCTTTTTGTGAATTAATTAATAAATGACAAATTATTAATTAATTTACCTAATTTCTAATTCCTAATTTTCATCAATTTTAATTTTCTTAATTTCTAATTTCTTTTCCCTCCTATTTCATCTCCTAATTCCATGGGAATGACATTTCAATTTGTCATAATTTGTCATAATTGACAATCAATCAATTTTGACATAGAATGTGTCATATTTTGTCATAAATTATCAATCAACAAATTTTGCATAGAATTTGTCATAATTTGTCATAATTGACACAATTGATTTGCAATTTCCATTTGAATTGGATCATGCTAATTTTGTCATCTGTCCAATTCTTCTATAAATTGGATGATTTTCTTCAATCAAATCCCTAGCCGCTAATTGGTAATCAGACTATCGAATTTACGCTTCGAGTATTCTTGTGTCAATGTCAATCTTGCTTTCACAATTAGGTGTATGCACTTGAAGGTGAGATCCACAACAAATCTATTTGGAGAAGAAAGAAGAACAATGGAGCCGCATGAAGGAGCATTCAAATTACACCTTTGGTTTGCATAGACTTTCTCTTTGAATGTTTTTATTTCATGTCTCTATTGAGTGTTGTTTAGGATAGATCATTGCAATGTGTTTTCGTGATTGAGCTATTACTAGTATTTTGATATGTTTATCTTGTTTTGTGATGATTTCCTATTTCCTAACTTACAGTCATATCAATTTAGGCATTGCTACTATAGGCATATCCATTCTAGCATATCATTTGGTTATTATTATTATAGGTAATTGCATCTTAGATCTAGTTTAATTTGATCAGTTCCTAGCATAATTGTTGAATCATGTAGCTTAATCAATCTATTTTCTAGCTTAATTTTATCATCATCATAGTTTAATCATGCATATCATTAGCTTAATTAGCCTCTTGGATCAATCTAGCATAATCAATCTCATCTAGCTTGCATATCATTATCATTTAAAATCCTCCATCTAGGTGTAGTCAAGTCACTGGGATTGCTTATCCAGAGTTGAGAGAAAATCCACACTTGCATCTCTTAGGAGGCGATAGGTTGCTTTGTCATGGTTTATCCTTCATTTGATTTTAATTTTCTAACCATGCTTGTAATGATCTATTGAGTGGTTGTGTTGCAACTGCAAGTATCTTACTTCACACATATGACATTTTGGCACCTACCATGGGGCGGAAAATCTTATTTTTGTCCTCTTAGCATCATCAAATTTTCAATCTTGTAGGTTTCTAGTCGGCTCTGATTCAGAATCTTGTATGTGTACCTTTGCAGTATCATATGAGTTTCTTTGTGTACTCGTACGAGCATGCGAGAATACTCATATGAGCAAGTGAGAATACTCGTATGAAATTCTGCTATTGTGTTTTGAAAATAGATTACATTTTAGGGTTTTCATGCTTCAATTTAGCTATTACTAATGCTAACTCTGGTTTGTTTGTGAAATTTTCTAGCAGCCTAACTGGTTTTTGCAGGATGATTGTTGAATATTATGCTTGTCAAAGCTTCATTTCATTGAAAGAACATGACTACTAATGTATCTGTTTTGTAGGTTGCCTAAAGGAGAACTCAACCAAACTTTGTGTCTTCTTTAAGTTTTCTAGGTACACTTATTTTGCTAATGGTAAATGAACATCTTGATTTCTATGTTTGAGAAGCTATCTAAAAGGTAGGAGAGTATGCTCTTGTCCATTTGGACAAACAAAAATCTTGACCCTTGGAGCACTTCTATGCTTGAGATTTGATTACCTTTAGTGGGCCTGTCACAGTGGGAAAAAGTAATCACCTTATGAGAACGACCCAAGTGAGTACAACTAAACCCAAGCTTTTTGACTCACTCTAAAGAATAGGCTCTCAGGATTAAAGTCTCAGAGGATGGGATTATTTGAGTTTTCTCTTTTGAGATCTCTCATATCATACATTTAGTAGGGCCTCACGGTCTCAATCATGCTTGCGTGACTACTTGTTTTAGGGCCTTTTTGGGCTATAGGCTTCAATTGCGCTTGCGTGACTACAAGGGGTAATTTCAAACATAAACCCTTACTACAAACCCTAAGATAGAAGCTACCCAATTCACCTATGAAAGGGGGATAATCTTTGTGCAAGAGAGATAGTAACTCTCCCAAGACACTTGCCATATCATGCCCCCATTAGCATTTGGATTTGGATAATACGACGTTGAGAATCCATTGCATGAGACTCATTGACTGTATTCTAATTAGCTATTGGGTGTGTACCTAAGTTTGCAGGCAAAGGTTTTCTCTCCTAGCCAACTTCCTTAGGATTTAGCATGTTGTGCTTGAGGTCACTTATCATATCATGTGTTTGCTGTGTGTTCATCCCTGAAACAAAAAATCAGACATCTAAAACTGGAAAACAGAAGCAAAACATCAAACTTCATTGATCAAAATCTGTCCAAACAAATTTTTTGTCTCTATTCTGTCCTAAGTTGTACAAGCTTTCTAGTTTATTGTACAATAAATTTAGTTTATCATCTGGTCCAGTGAGAATTATCGTATGAGTTAGTTTAATAAAGGATTTTGTGTTATCTTTTGTCATCTGGTTTTATGAGAAATCTCATATGAGTTTATGCCTTTGTCATGCGAGATTTCTAGTTTATCATATGGGCATGTCTAAATTGTTGTTTGGGGCTGTCTAAACTATCATCCAAATTTATGTCTCTATCACTCTGAAGCTGTCTTCTTGCATGTCTTTTTCAGACCTATCATGTTTGCTTGGTCAATTTACAGTGAGTATAAACACTTGATATCTGTCATTTTGTGCTTATATTGTCTTATTGGTTCACTTGGTCAAGTTATCATCTGTCAAATCAGATTCTAGAAATAGACACCTCAAAATTTTCAAGTGGTCACCTTCAACAAGTTAAAGATCTAAACATCTCAAAGCGCATTATCGCCCTCTTTGATAAACTGATTACTCAAAACATAATTTCTCATCAAGATCTATCATCCTCTATCACGAAACTACAACGTTTGGTCAGGATAACCTTGTCCCACATCGTAGGATATATCATTCCTATTGGACTTGGTTTTATCAAAATCATCATCATTGCACTCCAAAACAGAAGATCGAAAAACTTTAAAATTTTAAAACACTTGAATCATCTTTCCGTGTTATATCACTCTATCATATCTACATTGATAATTTATCACTTATCGAAACAACTTTTAGACAATCAAATCCTTGCACAATATCCAACACATGTGTATGCCCATTTTAACTAGAGCACAAACACATAAGATCACTGAAACGGAAATTGAAACATTCAAAATACAAGAAGAAGACATAACAAGCCAACATATTAGAGAAATCAAACAAGTCCAAAATCAAAAGCCAACTATGTCAAAACCTCACAAGGATTCAAATACATCTCCAAAGAAAGATGGCTCTTTTATGCAACTCTTAAAGAGAACCCTAAGGGATTTTGTTGAGGAAGATTATAATCACGCACCAATGTATATCAATGGCTCATCCCCCCACAAGCAAATTGACTCTCCAAAGGCATCTATTCCTACACCTCTTGAAAACTTGCAAGAATCTTCCATAGCATCAACACCAAACAATACACCCAAAGATGAAGTTCTCCAAGGGATATCTATAATGGCCATCAAACCTATTTCAGAGGATCATATTCAAAGTCCATCTCCTTCATATCCAAGCATTGATTCCTTGCAACATCCCCATAATGATTCCTTGCAAATTGAAGTCCTCATTCATAGAATGCTTGTTAAACGTGTCCTAATAGATGTAGGAGTTGGCTTAAACATTTTCTCTTTGAGTCTTGTCCGTGCTCTAGGTTATTTTGAAGATGTAGTTGATCCCTAGAAAAAAGATAACAATCAAAGTATATGGTAAAGAAGACTGTTCCTTTATAGGAATTGTGGTATTACCCATCAGAGTGGGACCTTTGTAGAAAGACACAATATGCCAATTTCTAGACTTGGACTTACCATACAATATATTTTTGGGAAGACCATGGATACACAACATACAAGATATTCCATCAATATGTCATTAGTGCTTGAAAATTCCACACAATGGGCAGGAATTCATGATCTTAGTAGACTCAAATCCATTGCAGTGTTGTAGGAATCTAAAACTAGCTCAAGAGGCCATCGTTACACATAATAGAGAGTGTAGTCACATAAATCTGTCCACTTAATTAAATGAATATTTAACCATCAATTAATAATTAATTAAATTAATATATTTAATTAATTCATCTTAACCCTCTTCTCCTATCAGTTAAATAAATTATTCAATTTATTTGATTTAATTCACTTAACCAAATTCAGACCATTAATTAAATAAATAAATCATATTTATTTAATTAAATATTCTCTCACATTTAAATAAATTAATATTTATTTAAATCCCCCAAAATCCCACCTCTCACATTTAAATAAATTAACATTTATTTAAATCACCTTTATCCTCTACCCACTTGCATTTTCCTACAAATGCAAGTTGCACAATTATTTTAAATAAATTAACATTTATTTAAATCACCTTTATCCTCTACCCACTTGCATTTTCCTACAAATGCAAGTTGCACAATTATTTTAAATAAATAATTTATTTAAATCACCTTTATCCTCTACCCACTTGCATTTTCCTACAAAAGAAAGTTGCACAACTATTTTAAATAAATTATTTATTTAAAATCCTATTTATCCTCACCCACTTGAAACCTTTAATGGTTTCCCTTAAAGTCTTCAAACTTGATGGCTTCCTTCTATAGTCTTCTTAAGCCTTTAATGGTTTTCCTTAAAGTCTTCAAGCCTTTAATTGCTTCCCTTAAAGTCTTCAAGCCTTTAATGGTTTCCCTCAAAGTCTTCAAGCATTTTAATGCTTTATCTTCCTTTTTCTCATTTCAATAAATTAATATTTATTTGAATATTTATCCAAATGCAAATTACACCATTTAATTGAAATAAATGATTTTATTTTAATTGAAAATACCAAAATTTCTCCCACTTGCATTTTCCTACAAAATCCACTTGCATGCCTAAACCCCCTCTAGATTCTTCTAAACCATTCCTAATTAACCTAATCCATCCCCTAAATATTGTCACATTCCTAAGCAAATTGGAGTCACTTCTCAAAGACTCCAAAGTCTTTGAAAAGCAATTAATGCTTTGTGTGTTCAACAAATTAACCTCTAAAGTCTTCCAAACCACTTATGGCTCTTACATGACCATTAATGGTTAATTCCACTTGCACCCATGGTTAAGGACTTTGACCCCTAACTTAACCCTCATGTAACCCATGTGTCTCTTCAAAGCATTTATTTCTTTGACTAGGGTAACCATCATGTCCCCTCAAGCATTTAATGCTCCTTATCTCTCCTCTCAAGCCTCCTCATGGTGACACTTATCAACATGGGATTGGGTTGAAAGTCTCACATGGATTGAATACCTTTCAATCCTAACCCTTATTAAGATTACTCAATCTTAACCCTTCATTTCCCCATTTCTTCTATAAATAGAACCCTTCTCCTCAAGCAAAAAAGAAGCATTAGAGTATTGTTGTTATACTAGCATTAGCATAGAGCTTTCTCATAGCATCACTATCTACACTTGCATGACATTTGCTTATCATATTCAACCATCTTGAATCTCCATATGACATCCATGGCTAGTGCTAAAAGCTGAGAGCTACACTCATTTGGGACTTGGAGAGGAGAGGAACAAGGGAGGAGCAACTATGAGCATCTTGATTAGCTATTTTATTCTATGTTTATATGCTTTTTATTTCATGCTTAATATCTCTCTTGATATGCCTGTTTAGGATAATCTTTTGTTGCTAACACTAACGTTTGTTTCTTGTGCTCTTGTGTGTGTTGCCATCAAACAGATTTTCTAATCCTTTTTGCAGAGCATCATTTGGTGAACCCGACGTGAATCCAAACACCAAAAAGATCAACTTTTTTTTAACCCATAACATTTTTGAATGTTGAAAATGTCACACAGGTTATGTTTTTGACACTGTTTTGGCACGTTTGACATTGTTTTGGCGCTATTCACCCTGTTTCAGCACTTTTGCCTTCTCTGTCTTTCCCTTTCTTTTAGTGCATTTGTGTTAAATAGCGCCTCTGTTCAAATGCAGACTAGCGCTATTGTAACAAAACGTTGTACAAATCACCTTGTAACCAAAAAAAAAAAATTAGGCTTGTAGAAGCCCACCAAATAGGCGGATTTTACTAACTATTTTTCTCTTTTGTGCAGATTTAAATTAGATTAAAAAGTAGATTTATATTTTTTACTAACTTGTTTTCGAAGTTGGTTTTAAAAATGAATTCACTTTTTATTTTGGTTTAAAATTAACTTCACATTTCAAATTTGGGCTTTTAAAAAAAGAATCACACATTTGTTTGGGGCTCTTAAAAAGAATTTCATTGTTCCAAGGTAAAAAGAACCACAAACTTATACAAAACAACTTTATTTCTTGCAAGTTAGGAAACAAACTTCGTTTTGGTGCTTAAAATCAACAAAACAAAATTTATTTTCTTGCATCAACTTAAAAGAAATTTACAATCAACATTTTGTTTTGCGCAATCTAAAAAGAACAAGCTATTTTTCCTTCAAGCTCAAAAACAATTTTACTTCAAGCAAGACGTGTTTTCAATTTAGTTGACTAGGATTTCAAAGTTCCTAGTTTACAAAATATTTTGCCTTTGAAGTTAAAAAGAACACCATGACTGTTGGAGCAACATCTCCAAATAGTTAGATCACATTGCACTGACAGATTAAAAAGAACAAGTGTCTTTCATGCTTGGCACACTTGTGCAAAAAGTCAGTCGAGTGGTCCCACTTCTAACACACACTATCCCCTCCCTTGGCTTTCGTGGTCCTAGGTGCAAGAGAAAAGACTTAGTAACACTCAAATTTTATCTTTTTAAGAGAGGCCTACCAAGGGATCGATACTCTTGGGAACGACCTCGTGCGGTAAATCCTTCGAGCCGCTATAAAAATCAGGTGAGAGCGAAAGCTGTAGCCTTGGGTATAGCTCTTCCTACAGTGTAACTGGCCGAAAGGATAAATGGGCCCCACCACTAGTTACAAGGCTCTTAAGTGAGTCACTGCAGAATGAACTTATGTCCAAAAACATCGAACATGACTAAACACCTTTAAGTAGTAGCCCACCCATTCTATTGATTGAGGAGATTTGAGATATAATTTAGTGCAAGAGCATAGATGGTTTTTCTCCCAAGATACTCACCATACATATTTCCTTGAGTAGAAACATAGCTTTTTGAAAAGTCACTTGTGACTTGATAAAAGTGGTGACTTCCCCATCATAGGGATCATCTATTTGTTATGCTCGTGCAAGACTTAGTATATCACATCCTTACATGCCACGACGGGATTCATAAGGTATGTAGTACCAAAGTCGAAAAAATATCAAGATGTGGGCTAAATTTATCACAACTGGCCATTTGACCTTAGGGATAAAAAGTGTTTGAAGTGTGTTCGTTGTAAAGACCAAGTGCAAATTGAGCCGATTTCAAGCTTTGGAAATACACCTTAAAATACATCTAAAGGAAGGGTCATATACAAGTCCAAGGATTGGGTTGATCTAGACCCATACTCATTTGTGCCTTTTAGGAAACATTCTTGTGTTTGTGTGCTTGCTTTTTTTTCTTGTCAAGGAAAAAATCAGAAAATCAATCCCAAAAACAAAGTATTCATCCAAACATCTTTCAAAAACAACCAAAAACACATCAAAAACAAACTGCAAACAACAAAGAGTCAAAATTTTATGACCATTCTTCACATCTTGCGAAAGAAGAAGCATCATCAGAATATCAACTTGAAAAGAAGACCATTAAGCTCAAAGGCTTTGATCAAAAGGAGGAAATTCTTCTATATAAATAGACAAATCTTTGTCTCGCATAGAGTCTTTCTGCATCACATGCGTCTCTACCTTCAAGGTAAAACAAATGAATTTGATTTTGAATCATTGAACCGCAGAGCTTTTATGCAATATAGAGCTCTGAGTTATCACAAAAACCAAGGAGGTAAGATTAATCCCAACTTCTTCCCAAACGTCTGTATCACATACAACATAGCTCAAGAAATACCACCAACACTCGAAAGGGAAGAGGTAGAGTTTGTCCCATTTGTGACACAAAGTTTTTATTGAAGTTGAAAACATTTCATCCATCATCTTACTCATACATCATCCTTTCATCATCAATCCGTTCCAACTCTCAAAACATTAAGAGGTTCTTGTCCCAAAGATTCCTTTTTAGATATTGCTTGAATCAAACACATCACATCACTTTTTAGATTATTTCTACATCTAGGATAAGCTCATCCTAAGAAACACATCTATGCAGGTTAAAACTAGTTCATGAGTGAATCCTCTCATTACTAGGTAGTTAAATCTGTAACACATCTCAGATTTCTCTACACCTTATCACATCTAACCTTATCAAAACAAACAAGAAATTCAAAGAAGGAATTCTGGTTACATCTACCTTTAAAGTGCTAGAGATCTACAGGAAACACAAATCACCAACCATCAATCTTTCATTTCATCAACAACTCATCATCATCTTCAAATCAACTTCAACAAAAACTTGCAAGCAAAATGGCTCAAACCCGATCACAGTCACAGCAACGAGAAATAGAAATTGAGGAAGAAGAAGAGGAGAATCTCAATGAATTTCAAGAAGCACTTGGAGGAAATGCGAATGATGAAAACCCAAGTACTCCTACTCCTGCAACAATAGAAAGGGCCCAACATAACCCTCTCTTTAATAGACTTTTTGATGAAATACTCAGGAGCAATGCAGATGCTCACTTTTTAAAGCTCACTCAAGAAGGAGCAAAACTCCCCTCTGACTTTGATCTTACCCAATTAAGACAAGCATCAGAATGACAAAGTCGCCATGAAGAGGAAAGAGGTAGAGATCCCATCAGATATAACATTCCTTGAGGTAACCCACCACCTCCTCCTCCAAATGAAATGGAGATGTTGCGGCAACAAGTCGAGAATCTTGCCCAACAACTTCATAGTGGTGTTAAAACCAATCAATTCTCACTTAACGACATCTGTCCCTATCCTTTTGAT
Source organism: Cryptomeria japonica (assembly GCF_030272615.1). Taxonomy (NCBI): domain Eukaryota; kingdom Viridiplantae; phylum Streptophyta; class Pinopsida; order Cupressales; family Cupressaceae; genus Cryptomeria; species Cryptomeria japonica. The sequence goes on from NC_081413.1 coordinate 406,269, forward strand.
AGGAATCTTTATATGCCACCCTTTCCATGTGAGTTCAAAACACCAAAATTTGAAAAATATAGAGGAAAGGGAGATCCTCGTGATCATGTCAGAGAATTTCATTCCGCTTGTCTTGAAGTGGCATATGAAGACACATACCTAATGCACCTTTTTCCCCAAAGCTTGGGAGGAGCAACCACATCATGGTTTTCCCGCCTATCAGGTGGCATTAGAACATTTGAGGACCTCATCCAGAAATTCCTCGCTCATTACTCTCATAACATTGAACGCGACATTACCATGGTTGATCTGTGCAACACTAAACAAAAACCAGGTGAACTATTCTCAGTATTCCTATAACGATGGCACCAAATGTCTAGCAGACATTCTCTTCAGTTACCTGAACGAGAACTAGTGGAAATATTCATTTCCAACTTAAACAAAGAAATGGAATTTGACCTAGATGTCAAAGACATAGACTCTTTTAACGATATGATCACCAAGGGTTTAAAATGTGAATGGGCACTCATCAAGAAAGGACTCATCAAAATCTTTAATGAACCAAAAGATGGTCCTCACCCGCGCTTCAATAGTGATAAACCAAGCTTCTGGAACAAAAACAAAAATATTGTCAACGATGGGGTTGTGGATGCCCAGACTATCCAAAATGCACAACCTGTGGTTTGATTTGCAGACAAAATCCTCCACCATAGAATAACACAAATGTTCCTTCCAATCAAGGTCACATCACATCTCATGATGAACCAAGACCTCGTCAGCAAAAAAAAAAATGCACATACACTCCCTTAGGGGAACCCATCAAAACAGTATTGCGACAACTCATTTCTCAGAATTTGGTCACTCTACCTAAAATATCAAACTATGAGCCTCAGGTCAAACCGACATGGTGGGGAGATACTGAACACTATGAATTCCACCAAGGAAGAGGACACAAGACAAGTAATTGTCATCGATTAAAAGATCTTATTCAGGATCTTATTGATCGAGGAGAAATTGAAATTGAAGGACATGACCCAAAAACAACCAATAATGATCATCTGATGTTCAAGAATCCACTTCCATCACAAGATCAAAGGGGTCCTTCCACTTCCAGGTGAGGCACTAATACCACTGATTATACACAGGTTGCGTATAATTACATTGTAAATCATCTGTATGATGCCAGTGAACAAGTTGCAACTATAACGTTCAAAAATCCCAACTCCAATTGCAATGTTGTTACGTGTCGTGGCAAGGTCACCATCAAAGTAGCTCCACAAGGCACCACCTCCATCCCAAAGTAGTACAATCTTGTGGAACAATTAGACAAAACTCCTGCGCTTATATCCATTTTAGAGCTTTTGCGCCTATCGCCATATCATAAAACTATTTTGGATCAAGCACTCCAAGAGGTGTCGGTCCCTGCAAATTTGAATACAGACCAATTTCAAGCCATGGTTGGAAGTCTAAAGTCATCACCTTCTCTCAATTTTTCTGAAAGTGACAACTCTTCCTTCCAGCAACCTCACAACGCTTTGCTACACATTGAAGGCTTCATCAACCAACATAGGATCAAGCGAGTCTTGATAGATAATGGAGCAAGCCTGAACATTTGTACACTATAGTTGGTCACATCATTGGGATATGCAGTAGAATCAGTGGATCCTCACAAGAAGATCACAATCAAAGCCTATGATGATGCAGAACATTCATCCAAAGGAGCTGTGGTACTACCAATCTGCGTGGGCCCTGTGGTAAAGCACATCATCTGTCAGGTTCTGGACCTTCCTCTGCCATACAATCTATTGTTAGGAAGACCTTGGATACATGCCATGCAAGCCGTTCCATCTACCTACCATCAATGTATAAAGTTCCCACATAACTGTGTAGAGATCACAATCCTGGGTGATGCAAATCCCTTTGCGTATTGCCATAATATCAACCATCAACCAGAGATTACTGTTCCTAATAATAGAGAAGCCATTTCCTCCACATCATATATAAGTCCTGCCTCTCTTGCCAGTTCAAACACCACTATACCAAAGCAAGAAAAGCTTAAGATGAAAATAACAGAGGAAGGTCTTGGGGAATACAACTTGAGTCAACTCTTTTGTGTGGGACAAATGCCCACTTCTCCTAGAACACATGGTAAACCACAACAGTTACTCCAGCAACCACTAATCACACCAGCATGTGCTTTGATGCCTTTCATCCTTGGAAAGAGTCAAGAAGAAGAAGAAACCCAAGATGAGGACTTAGCAGAATGGATCTATAAAGATCCCATCAACACTGATATACCGCCAGTTAAACTTGCTACAGATCAGTATGGCAAAGGTTTCCTCATTATGCAAAGAATGGGGTATGATGGTTAGAGTGCTTTGAGATATTAGAAACAAGGACGACATGAACCTTTGCTGCCAGAATTAAAACCCAAAGGTAATACAGGCTTAGGCTTTGAAAAAGAGATCTTTCCTAAGCTCAAATTCAAAGGAAAACCCAGCAAACCATTGTATCAACCTAAGCCAAAACAGACACCTTTCATTATCAAAGTAGCATCGAGTATCATCTCAACTACCCCATTGAGGCTCAAAGTCCCAACACCACCGCCTACAATACCAGTCAAACCAATAAACCCATCCACAACAGCCATCACATCAATAGCACCATTAGCAGTAACAACTGTATCAGAACCTGCAGTAGCATCTATGGCACTAGTAGTTCCAGCAGAAGCCACTGAGTCAACACTATCAATCCTACCTATACTAGATTCTTTAATCCCCATCAACCTTCTTGCAGCACCGATCACTACAAAGGTACATCAACCAATCACACCTGCAGTATTTAACTCAAAAGACATCCCAGTATGGTATAGCAATCGGATGCTGGAAAGTGATTCAAAGACCGACTCACATGAATGGGAATTTGATTCTGTACAACTTAATACTTTAGATGAGGAAGACACATCACCACCTCTACCACACAAAGACATCCCTATTTATGGAGAAGCATAGATAAAGACCACTTGGGTTCCTAAACTAGAAACATCTTCTATAGACCCTACATCTCATCCTACACCCGATTCTGATAGGGAGAGTACCATCAATGACCTTCACCATAACGTCTTAACCCTCACTGATACATCTAACACACTTAACCTAATCGATGAAGTAATGCCCATTATTCACCTTGAACTCATCGAATGGAACCAACCCAATCCCCCATGTCTTGACTTCTTCCAAAACGATGAGGCTATCATTGACTTTTTGGAAATAAGGGATAACCTACCAAGCGGGGATCACAAAGATGGATTCGCCATAGAACTAAATAGCATAGCATACTTCAGGGCGGATGCCAAACCTTTCAGCTGCAAAAATATAACAATAAAACATGGATCTTCCAGTGAAAACCACACTGTGGCACTGTTTGATCCCACAAAAGTAAAAAGATAGAGCGTATCCAATGGTGAAAACCTCTATGAGGCGCTTGAGGATGAAGGGTTTGACATTCTCCTTGCTAATGCACAACAGGAATGATCAATGATTCTCATCGAGGAAACCAAAGGATACAATGTGGGGACTCCTGAAAATCCTCATATCATACATCTGGCATCTCTTCTCACTCCAGAGGAACAACCTAAATTTATAGAGTTCTTTCAAAAGCGTCAGATCAACTTTGCATGGTCATATGCAGACATGCCTGGGCTTGATCCTGATTTAGTCATGCATCACCTCACCGTCACAGAAGGAGCCAAACCTGTCAAGCAGAAGCTTCGTAAGATGCATCCTCAAATTGCAGTACTAGTCAAAACAGAACACAAGAAACTCCTAGATGTTGGTTTCATTAGACCAATTGATTATGCAGAATGGATCTCCAATATTGTGCCTATCGGCAAACCAAAAGGGGGCATCCGCATTTGTACTGACTTTAGAGATCTGAATAAGGCATGTCCTAAGGATGACTTCCCCCTACCAAATATCGACATCATAGTGGACCTAACAGTAGGACATACCATGCTTTCACTCATGGATGGCTTTTCAGGATATAATCAGATAAAGATCGCACCAGAGGATCAACATAAGACAACCTTCACCTGTCCATGGGGCACATATTGCTGGAATGTAATGCCTTTTGGTCTAAAGAATGCATGAGTGACCTATCAAAGAGAAATGACCACCATCTTCCATGACATGATGCATACTATGATGGAAGATTATGTGGATGACTTACTAGCAAAATCACTCACTAGAGAAGGGCATCTCAACATATTAGATAAAATATTTGATAGACTGGAACAATACCATGTTTGACTCAACCCAAAGAAATGTGTCTTTGGAGTGACCTCTGGGAAGCTTCTAGGATACATTGTCTCAAGCAAAGGTATTGAGGTCAACCCAGCAAAGGTAAAAGCAATCATGGACATGCCGCCACCAAAGAATATCAGTTAGCTAAGGACATTACAAGGGTGTCTACAATCCATCCGAAGATTCATTGCACAGTTGGCAGATAAATGTCACCCATTCACACACTTGCTACACAAGAACATCCGCTTTCAGTGGGATGCCCGATGCCAACAAGCATTTCAGACGCTTAAAGACTATCTCATAAATCCACCATTGCTGATGCCACCAGATCCAAGTAGACCATTGTTACTCTATATCTCAGCAACAAGTACAACATTGGGTGTATTACTAGCACAACATAATGCAGAAGGAAAAGAGTGTGCTGTTTACTACATCTCTCGCACACTGGTGGGCTATGAACTCAATTACACGCCTATTGAGCGAGCTTTCCTAGCAGTAATCTTAGTAGCCACTAAACTGCGACACTATCTGTTAACACATAAAGTGCAACTCATTGCAAAGATTGATCCACTCAAGTATTTACTTAGCAAAGCAGCATTGATAGGTCACTTGGCCAAGTGGGTAATGATTCTAAGTGAATTTGACATTGAGTATGTAGATCGTAAAGCTATCAAAGGTTAAGTTATTGCAGATCAGTTGGCCGATGCACCTCTCATAGGTGATCATCCTCTCGTTTCCAATTTTCCAGATGAAGAGATATTCATGATCACAACAACACAACCCTGGAAACTATACTTTGATGGTTCCTACACTAGGCATGGCTTGGGGGCAGGAATTCTGTTTATCACACCTCGAGGTGATAGCATCCCGAAGTCTTACAGGCTCACATTTCCATGCACCAACAACATAGCAGAGTATGAGGCCTTGATCATAGGACTTAGGCTAGCCGTACAATGGAAATTACAAGAACTACAAGTATATGGTGATTCCCAACTGGTCATTCGACAAGCAACAGATGAATATCAGACCAAGGATGATAAACTCATGCCATATAAGCAAATGGTGGACACTCTAAAGACATCATTTACTACTATCACTTTTGAGCAGATACCAAGAGATTAGAATCGAGCCGCTGATGCTATGGCTACCATCGCATCTCTCCTAGATCTTCCACAAAATTCAACACGCTACGAGTTCTTGATCGAACAGCTTTGGATTCCTGCTTATGATATCCCCAAATCCAAAATGATATGTCACCTTGTCAGTTCTGAATCCCCATGGTATGGTGAGTTCTACACCTATCTCCACGATCACACCCTTCCTCCCAACCAATCGAATAACCAACGTAAAACCTTCATTCGTCAAATTGCTCGATATACCATTATTGCCGAAACCCTATACCGACGCGGTCTTGATGGTACTCTCCTTTGATGTCTGGAACAAGGTGAGATAACAAAGGCTTTGGAAGAAGTCCATGAAGGAATTTGCGAGACTCACTCAAGTGGTCTGTCACTAGCCAAGAAACTCCTGCGCAATGGATACTATTGGCCATCTATGGAAAAGGATTCCTACTACTTTGTCAGAAAATGCATGAAATGTCAAGTTCATGGTGACCTAATACATGCACCAGCCCAGGAACTGCAACCAATCATGACACCATGGCCTTTCTGTCAATGGGGCCTTGACCTTGTGGGTAAGATTCATCCATCTTCATCCAATGGCCATAAATTCATTATTACAGCCACCGAATATTTCACAAAGTGGATCGAAGCTGTTCCACTTACCCAAGTCACTAGCAAGCAGATCGCCTCATTCATCCTCAACTATGTCATCTGCTGGTATGGTGTGCCCATATCCATCATCACAGATAACGGTCTTCCTTTCAAAAATCAGGATGTCCGTGAACTTTGTGAGAAATTTCATATCCAACACCGCTTTTCCACTCCCTATTACTCACAAGGCAATGGTTAGGCCAAAGCATCCAATAAAAACATATTGAGAATCCTCAAGAAGACAGTCAATGATGCCAGCCGTGATTGGCATGTTCAACTAAATCCAGCACTATGGGCATATTGAACTAGCATTCGAACCCCTACAGGTGCAACTCCTTATTCATTGGTCTATAGTGCAGAAGCTATCTTACCTATTGAGGTTGAGATACCATCAATACGGGTTTTCTTGCATAATCTCATCGATGATGAAGCCTACAAAGTATCCCATCTTTAGGACTTGGAGCTACTTGATGAGAAGCGACAAGCTGCATACAACCATCTCAAAGCCTATCAGTAGTGCATGAGTAGAAGCTACAATCACCGAGTTAGATCTCATACATTTGAGGTAGGTGATCTTGTTCTACAAGAGAATCCTCACAACCAACCAAACAAAGAACATCAGGGCAAGTTTGAATCAAACTAGTTGGGCCCATATGTTGTCACTGCTGTATTCGGGTCCGGGGCATATCAGTTGGCTACATCAGAAGGAGAACCACTTGTAGATCCAATCAATAGCATGCACCTCAAACGGTTTTATACTTAATTTGAATAGAGCATCAGGCTCCCCTGCATACCAGAAAATACCAAAAACATTCAGAAAAATGTCCTGAAGAAATACAAAAACCTTCAAAAAAGTAAAGAAAAATCATGCATCCAACGGTGAACAACCACTCCAGTGGCACCTTGGGTAAGTGCGATGGTGAAAACCTAGCAAACAGGCACCACTCGTAAAGACAATGGCTCCAGTATCTTTCAAACTCATTGCGATCACATTCATACATACACACATCCATCCATCCAAACCATGGCTTGTGATTTGATCTGTAATCAGAGATAGTACTTCATGCGTCTTGCATCCCACTTTTTTTCATAGTCATGTCTACACTTGGGGGCAATACCCTTAAAATCTAGATGATGGAAGTGGATTCTACATTACTTATGATTCATTGGCAAAAACATTCAAAAATGTCTCACAAAATCCAAAAACATTCAAAAGGGTCTCGCAAAATCCAAAAACGTTCAAAACTGTTCCACAAAATCCAAAACATCGAAAAACCATTGAAAATTACACAAAAAGATGGCAACACCTTGTACATACTCATCCGTGCAGATACCAAACAAACATTGTGATATACTCCACAAAATGACCACTTATCAATTGACCAAACAATCGACATCAACAATCAAAACTGTCTTCAACAAGGATGCATCCTTCCTTACCAAAGCAAAGACAAAAGTGACGTTTTCTTTGACAAGAAAATTATGTTAAGCTATCAAATACTTGGTTGATTTGTGAGTACAATCATTTATTTATCTGTATCAGGATCTTTCATTGTTTTGTATCATTTGCGCATTACTTCCGATGAAGTTTTGGGGCATGTACTAATGGTGTCTATGTGGGAAGTTCACTAAGCTATGTGATCATAGGCAAAAATACAGTCATAGATCACTACGGCTTGCTGACTACAGTGTATACCTCGACCATATGAGCATGAACCATTACCAAGGATCCATATTCTTTATTCTTTATGTATATACTGTTTGTTTGCAGGTACAATGCTCTTTCTTTGGTTCCTCCTACCTCATCCAAACTGGATAAAGGTTTTATCTCTTATTATGGTATGCACTTGTCTCAGGATATGATCAACCTAAGATCAAGGAGGACGTTCCAAGTCATGCAGGAAAGGAGATAATCCTTATCTATTCTGCAAGCAATACTCAGGTCAACTTGATCCATTATATCAAGTTGCTTGTATTAACTTGCTATATCAAATCCATGTAAAAAATACTCTGGTCATCTTGAATCTTTATGTCAAGTTGCTTGTATTTTTTTACAACATTTTAAAGCTCAATGATGAAAATAGAGCACTATGGATCGTCATTCCATCTCATCTGTATATATTTCATTTCATTGCATTCCAGCCATCCATTCATTCATAATAGCTGCATATCATGCATACATAGTCATAATAATGCATACTCTATTTTACTCATCTTCTTCCATAAGACTCGGTCCCAGTCCTCCATATCTTCTATCTAACATCGAATCCCCCCTCACCCTTCCTATCTTGATCATCAACATCATCCTAATCCCTTCATCGCTTCCCATCCTCACTCATGCACAAAATTAAGCCAGTTACTCTGTCTACACAGATACATCGACTCCCACACACCTAGACTATCAACAGATACTCTGATCAATTATCTTCAAGTCTCAACAGGTAATCGATCATGGTAATCCTAGACTACATCCGACATTTATCATAATGACCTAGTCTCAATGGGGTTGCCATGATTCCCCACAACCATCCATCACACACACACACTATCAATTGATCAACCAATCAAACACAATCCAATGGACAATTACATCAATTGTCTACATCTCAACGAGTATTTTGCTTCATATACCTTGACTTCATCGAGCAATTACGTCAATTGTCTAAGTCACATTAGGTCACTTTGATTCACTTACTCAAACTTTATCTTGTCCAAGCGACCAACTGACATCAACTGTCACGCTTTGACTTTACCAGGGCAATTAAACTGATTGCACCAGATTGTCCAACCAATTTTGATCAATTGTATAGCATCAATCCAAACCCCACACTACATCTGCTATGTATCTCTTGCATGACCTCAGGGTACTCGCTGGCTTGTTGTTTCTTCATATTCACTCCATTTTCTCCCATTCTTTCATGATTAGTTCTAATTTCTTCTATTCTACCTCCCCTCCACTTTTCATTCTTTTTCGAGAGATTGCCCGATTTTTTTCAAAAAAAATAAAAATTCGGCCCATCTCTCGAGGGGGCATACCAACCATTAAATTTACATTTTATGGGGCATTTCTTCACATCTATTTTTCTTTCTTTGAAACGACGCGATAAAACTGCACTGTCTCAAAGAGGGGCAAATGTAGTCACATAAATCTGTCCACTTAATTAAATGAATATTTAACCATCAATTAATAATTAATTAAATTAATATATTTAATTAATTCATCTTAACCCTCTTCTCCTATTAATTAAATAAATTATTCAATTTATTTGATTTAATTCACTTAACCAAATTCAGACCATTAATTAAATAAATAAATCATATTTATTTAATTAAATATTCTCTCACATTTAAATAAATTAATATTTATTTAAATCCCCCAAAATCCCACCTCTCACATTTAAATAAATTAACATTTATTTAAATCACCTTTATCCTCTACCCACTTGCATTTTCCTACAAATGCAAGTTGCACAATTATTTTAAATAAATTAACATTTATTTAAATCACCTTTATCCTCTACCCACTTGCATTTTCCTACAAATGCAAGTTGCACAATTATTTTAAATAAATAATTTATTTAAATCACCTTTATCCTCTACCCACTTGCATTTTCCTACAAAAGCAAGTTGCACAACTATTTTAAATAAATTATTTATTTAAAATCCTATTTATCCTCACCCACTTGAAACCTTTAATGGTTTCCCTTAAAGTCTTCAAAATTGATGGCTTCCTTCTATAGTCTTCTTAAGCCTTTAATGGTTTTCCTTAAAGTCTTCAAGCCTTTAATTGCTTCCCTTAAAGTCTTCAAGCCTTTAATGGTTTCCCTCAAAGTCTTCAAGCATTTTAATGCTTTATCTTCCTTTTTCTCATTTAAATAAATTAATATTTATTTGAATATTTATCCAAATGCAAATTACACCATTTAATTGAAATAAATGATTTTATTTTAATTGAAAATACCAAAATTTCTCCCACTTGCATTTTCCTACAAAATCCACTTGCATGCCTAAACCCCTTCTAGATTCTTCTAAACCCTTCCTAATTAACCTAATCCATCCCCTAAATATTGTCACATTCCTAAGCAAATTGGAGTCACTTCTCAAAGACTCCAAAGTCTTTGAAAAGCAATTAATGCTTTGTGTGTTCAACAAATTAACCTCTAAAGTCTTCCAAACCACTTATGGCTCTTACATGACCATTAATGGTTAATTCCACTTGCACCCATGGTTAAGGACTTTGACCCCTAACTTAACCCTCATGTAACCCATGTGTCTCTTCAAAGCATTTATTTCTTTGACTAGGGTAACCATCATGTCCCCTCAAGCATTTAATGCTCCTTATCTCTCCTCTCAAGCCTCCTCATGGTGACACTTGTCAACATGGGATTGGGTTGAAAGTCTCACATGGATTGAATATCTTTCAATCCTAACCCTTGTTAGGATTACTCAATCTTAACCCTTCATTTCCCCATTTCTTCTATAAATAGAACCCTTCTCCTCAAGCAAAAAAGAAGCATTAGAGTATTGTTGTTATACTAGCATTAGCATAGAGCTTTCTCATAGCATCACTATCTACACTTGCATGACATTTTCTTATCATATTCAACCATCTTGAATCTCCATATGGCATCCATGGCTAGTGCTAAAAGCTGAGAGCTACACTCATTTGGGACTTGGAGAGGAGAGGAACAAGGGAGGAGCAACTATGAGCATCTTGATTAGCTATTTTATTCTATGTTTATATGCTTTTTATTTCATGCTTAATATCTCTCTTGATATGTCTGTTTAGGATAATCTTTTGTTGCTAACACTAATGTTTGTTTCTTGTGCTCTTGTGTGTGTTTCCATCAAGGGAATGAAGAATATTTGCTATCATGGAAAAACAAACAAGAGCAACTTGAAATTGAAAGGGAAGAAGAAGCTATAGGTGTTGATGTAGTTCATGCGTATGCAGGGAAAACCTTAGGAAATAGAATACTTGAATCAAAATCACATTTGACTGCCTTGGACTTAATCGAGGACAATTAGGAGCTACTTGCGAAAGGTCATTCTCAGGAGAGTATCTTTCTAGACATTGAAATACATTTTGAAAGCTCTGGCATCTCTATCATGACCCCTAACATTTTTGAAGCAATTCATCTTGAATATCCTTTACCTCTAATCCATCATGAACCTATAGAGTGGGAAAATGAAAGACATACTACCATTGATATTTTTCCTCATGACCATACCATATCTTTATATCCTAATGCAATCGAACCTATAACAACTTTCACCAGGGATTTTGCTAACGTATCTTTGAGTCAAGTGGGTGCCAAATCTCCTAGTTGCAAAAATGAAAATAAAGAAAACAATATCAGGTCGAATGCTGAAAACCATTTATTGACAACACTAGACCGCAAAAAATTAAAAAGAAAGGATGCATCTAATTGTGAAAACCTCCTCGAGGTGCCAGAAGATGGGAGATTTGACACCTTACCTGAATATTATCAAGAGAGGCCATCTATCCTGATGGAACCGACAAAGGCAGTTACCATGGGCACAATTGATCTACATCCAACAATCTCTCTATTAGAACATGAAGTAGAAAAATATTTGGAAATCTTCAAAAGGAGGCAAATCAATTTTGCCTGGTCATATGCAGACATTCTGGGGTTAGATCCATATCTTATAATATATCACCCGAATATTAGTCTAGGAGTAAGAATTCTATTCATCACGCCACAAGGTCATATTATAGACACCTAAAAATGGTCAACTCTTGCGGAGTCATACTTTAACATTTGCGCATTGCCTCATTTTAGGTTTTTGCATCGCATTAACATTTCTCCTATGATTCACACTTGATCTTTATCATTTGTGAGCATCGAGTCATTCTTCTGCATTTTTCAATCGTCTCGCTTTCGAATTCGGTCTTGTCGACAACAATCTTCAGTCATGATTTTGGTCAAAATTATCCTGTCGCATCAATGTGCATGCTTATTTGTCATCATTTTGGACATCGTCAATCCTAATTAGGGTTTTGTCCTCTTATCAATCTTATCATCATGCGATCGATTTGTCATCGATCGTTGTCATTTTTTTTCAATCTTGTCGTTTTGTGATCAATTTTGTCATCGATCGTGGTCATTTTCATCTATTTTGTCATCGATCCTTGTCCTCTTGTCAATTTTGTCATTTTTCAATCAATTTATCATCAATCGTCATCATCTTCTCAATCATGTCAATTTGGATCAATGAGTCATTGTTCCTCGTCAATTGGTGCATTTATCAATCAAATCATTTATCACATTGATCATTTATTAATTCAAAATCATGATCAAATCGAATCGACATTAATTATCTTTTGGCAAGAACTAATTGTCATCCTTACACTTCTAATTCATCTATCCCCTGCTAGTAGACATGCTATCACCACTGCTATCACCACATATCGTCGATCGTACTCTGAAGCCATGCTCTCCTAGCCAATCTCCCTCTTGATGATGTCCAGATCATCTATTTCGCACTCAAATAGCCTGCATAACATGTATCTCCCTGTCACTGGGTCATACTCTATCATCTCCCCATGTATCAGAATGCAGAGGATGCGCCATACATCCTCTAGTGTCACAGTCGCCTCACCAATCGCCAAATGGAATGAGGAGGTCTCCGAATGCCATCGCTCTGCCAATGCAGTAAGCAATCCTGTGTTTGCCCTAATCTCGGGCATGAATGTGATATAATATATCCCAAGTCCTGCTAGGATATCTGTGTCCATGCTCCTTAGTCTATGTCGTAGCATGAAATAGTCTAGTCAGTTCTCCCGCGTGATCAATGGATACTATCGACTCTACATCACAATTGGGGCATATTTTGTCAGTATTAGGGTTTGTTCCTACGAGATGCATTTCTTTTTTCCATGGCCAAATCAGGGTGTTCTTTATCTATTTTTCCCTATCCTACCCTTATCCCCCCTTTTTGGATCATTTGCATGCTGTTTCGAAGCCAAATTGAGTCACCACTGCACAACTGCACCTATGTCAAGACTCCTACACCTGTGTCATGAAACCTGCACCTGTGTACCCCTACACAAGTGTAGAAGACCTAACACAAGTGCAGGATTAACCCTACACAAGCGCAGAACTCAATTTTTGCAGTTTCTGTGGGCCCCGCAATGTCCCGCAAGCGATCAAAATTCATGAACTTGAAAATATGAGTTTTCAAGATACATACCGCTGCTCCTGCATCGTTCGGTCATCTGTAAGTATGTACATGTTCTCCAAGGTGATCCGCCATTGGAATGTTTGCCATCTCTCTGCAAGTGTCCTTGTCCAGAGCAACAAATCCTCCTCTTTGGCTAGTGCAAATGAGCTCTTTTCACCCTCTTTGTGTCATTTGTAGATCTTTGTTAGTGCATAGATGGATGTGCACCCTCTCCATCTTATTTTGGTCATGGTTTTTTGCACCTTAAATTGCTTGTCTTTCATGCATCCGATCTTCGATTGTCAGTTCGTTCGATCCTATCATTTTTATCGATCAATTGGCCTCTTTTCTACATGTTTTCGGCCAATTCCTCGAGGGGGCATGCATATGTCATTGTCATTTGTCTGGGGCATTTTCATTATTGTTCTTTGAAACAATGCTTAAAATCACATTGTCTCAAAGAGGGGCAAAATGTAGACACCTAAAAATGGTCAACGCTTGCGGAGTCATACTTTAACATTTGTGCATTGCCTCATTTTAGATTTTTGCGTCGCATTAACATTTCTCCTATGATTCACACTTGATCTTTATCATTTGTGAGCATCAAGTCATTCTTCTACATTTTTCAATCGTCTCGCTTTCAAATTTGGTCTTGTTGACAACAATCTTCAGTCATGATTTTGGTCAAAATTATCCTGTCGCATCAATGTGGGTGCTTATTTGTCATCATTTTGGACATCATCAATCCTAATTAGGGTTTTGTCCTCTTATCAATCTTATCATCATGCGATCGATTTGTCATCGATCGTTGTCATTTTTTTTCAATCTTGTCATTTTGTGATTGATTTTGTCATCGATCGTGGTCATTTTCATCTATTTTGTCATCGATCCTTGTCCTCTTGTCAATTTTGTCATTTTGCGATCAATTTATCATCAATCATCGTCGTCTTCTCAATCATGTGAATTTGGATCAATTAGTCATTGTTCCTCATCAATTGGCACATTTGTCAATCAAATCGTTTATCACATTGATCATTTATTCATTCAAAATCATGATCAAATCGAATCAACATTAATTATCTTTTGTCAAGACCTAATTGTCATCCTTGCACTTCTAATTCATCTTCTAAGGTTTTATGATTTATTCATTTAACCTAATTTGTCATTTCTTCCTCTAGGTTAAATAATTTATTTATTTATTCTAAGTCTTCTCATCGCAATTAAGTGTTCATTTAATTGGCTAATTATTCCTCTTTTTGTGAATTAATTAATAAATGATAAATTATTAATTAATTTACCTAATTTTCTAATTTTCCATCAATTTCTAATTTTCTAATTTCATCATTTCTAATTTTCCTAATTCCTAATTTCCACCTATTTTCTAATTTGTCAAATTCAATTTCCACCTAATTAATTTCTCTCTAGTTCCTCCCTATTTTTGTGCTTCGGTGGAAGCATGAATTTCTCATGCGTCATACTCTTGGAATAGCAAGATGTCATAAGGTTCTAGTTCTCTAGTCTTTGCATTGGCAATATGTCATAATTCATGACATAGAAGGTGTCATAACCTTCTTCTTTCCACTCAATTGTGCCATTTTTGAAATCAATTGCTTCTAATATCCTTTTCATGCTAATTTGATCTTTTCTCCAATTTGTCTATAAATTGGATGATTTTTCTTCAATCAAGACTAATCACATTATCGAATGAATCACTTTTTGCTAATCAGATTATCGAATTTCTAATCACTTTGTCAAATCAATCACCCTTCGAGTACTCTTGTGCCACTATCTTGTGTACTTGCTTTCATCTCATGTGTATGCACTTGAAGGTGAGATCCACAAACAAAGGCTATTTGGAGAAGAAAGAAGGACAATGGAGCCGCATGAAGGAAGCATTCAGATCTACATTTGGTTTGCATAGTCTTTAGTTTTGAATGTTTTTGTTTTCATGTCTTTATTCAGTGTGTTTAGGATAGATCATTGCATTTGAGCTTTAGTGATTGAGCTAGATTAGTTTTGATATGCTTTGATGATTTCCGATTTCCTAACCTACACATACAATTCCAAAAGAATACAAATTAAGTTTTCCATGCATTAACAATACATCAGAATATGAAGCTTTGGTTACAGGTATCAGAATGGCTATAGAATGGAACATTACACAACTTCAAGTCTTTGGAGACTCTCAGCTTGTCATTAACCAAATCAATGACGAGTATGAAAGAATGGATGAAAATCTAATTCCTTATAAGAAGATGGTTGATGATGTCAAGAAATATTTTGTAGAAATAACTTTTCAGTAGATTTCAAGGAATGACAACAAAGCAACAGATGCCATGGAAACACTTGCTTCTCTCCTTTAGACACAGGAAAATCAA
This sequence comes from Cryptomeria japonica, assembly GCF_030272615.1. Taxonomy (NCBI): domain Eukaryota; kingdom Viridiplantae; phylum Streptophyta; class Pinopsida; order Cupressales; family Cupressaceae; genus Cryptomeria; species Cryptomeria japonica. The sequence continues at coordinate 421,884 of NC_081413.1, forward strand.
GAGCATTATGAATTCTAGGTGGAAGAGTTGTTTTACGTTGCACATAATTTTCCTGATTCCCAAACTATCTGTCACCTTGTTGGGCATGATTTCTCTCACTATGGCCAAATTTATATATACTTGAAAGATAATATCATCCCTCTTGACTTATCAAAGAACCAAAAGAGAAACTTTATTCGTCAATCCTCCCATTATACTCTCGTTGTAGATACCCTTTTTTAAACGAGGTCTGGACGATACTCTTTTAAGATGTCTCGAACAAGAATAATCTGAGAAGGTCTTAAATGAAGTCCATAATGACATTTGTGGCACTCATTCAAGTGGTCTTATCCTTTCAAAAAACTCATACGCTTGGGCTATTATTGGCCAACTATGGAACGAGATTCTTTTCAGATAGCTAAAACATGCAAACAATCTCGGATCCATGGGAATTTGTGATGCAGAGGGAACAAAGACTTCTTCCCTAACTACATATTCAAATATCAATATCCATTTAAACTCATTCTTTAGAGGCAAACTAACAACTTCTTTCAATCATCTCTTCATTAATATCAACTTAATGCAATAACCCATATTCATGTTTCACATTTCAATCTTTAAAGTTCCCAGTCATAGACCTATATTATGTCATTCATAACTTTTGACCTAGAGCTTATTTTGGAAATCCCTTTGGTGAAATTGTATATAACTAGCCTTATTATAACATATCCAAAAATTAGGAGAATCCAATGGTTAGATTAAACGTTATGGTCTCTGCACCGAGACCCATTTCTGCTGTCCCCAAATTAGACATGTGCATGCTCAGTCCGTCTAGGGCATCAAATATCTTTCACAAAAAATAACCAAAAGACACCAAACCAATTTAATATAAAATATATATGAATATAGATTCAGAATATGTAATCCATTAAATTTTCCAATGGTTAAATCATGAGATAATATCAAACCATTGCCTGCAACTCCATTGAAGATAGTTTAAAACCAGTTTTCACCACAATCTTCATAACTTCCATGAATCTAAATAAAAATGACTCAAACCAAATGTAAATGAGAGAGGATTCACATATCTATCCAATGAATCTATTTAGAGGTCATAATAACTCCATATGAATCCGTACCATATGCTGCAACATGACTGTTCTCAGAAAACCTCAAATCTGCAATCAACAACTTTCACCAAAAATTTCATAACTTCTTCATTTCTAAACATAATCACTCCAAATAAAAAGGAAAAGAAATGTAATTCACATATATAACTATCCATTATACATTTTACAAAGGTTCCTAGACCCTACATGGTCGTACAAGGCCTGGAACCAACATAAAAACTGGAAAGCCAATCAAAATAACAATAGTAGAATGCACCAAAATGTATCAAAATGTTCTCCTTTCTTTCCTTTCTTTTCTTTATGATTTGGAACGACCATAAAATGAATTTTTATAGACTTTTGGTCAGTTTTGACCTTACAACTACCTCTCATAACCAACTTTTAAACCCTTTTCAACTTTTGTTGCATTTTTGCAACTTTGCTTGACAACATTTTATTGTCAAGTTGACAACTTTTACACTTTTGAATAAATGACTTCATGGATTTACAAAGCACATCACATGACTCTTAAAATGACAACTAAATGACAATTTTACAATTTTGTTTGCCCTTAGGCATTACATTTGATTTTATTACATTGAATATCATACCCAAACATATGGATTAAAATATCTCTCAGGATCTCCTCCAATGTCTTGATGTCTAGGTGCTCTTGCACCAATTTGATTCATGCACCAACACAAGAACTTTATGCTTTGGCAACATCTTGGCCTTTCTACCAATGGGGTCTTGATCTAGTAGGAAAGATAAATCCTTCTTCATCTAATAGTCACAAATTCATCCTTGTAGCTACATAATATTTCACAAAATGGATTGAGGCAGCACCTCTCACCAATATCATAGGAAAACAAATTGTTTCATTTATCTTGAACCACATCATCTGTCGCTATGGAATACCCTTGACCATTATCACTAATAATGGGTGACCATTCAAGAATCAGGATGTACAAGAGCTATGTGAGAAATTCAAGATCCAACACAAATTTTCCACACCCTAATATCCACAAGGGAATAGGCAAGCAGAAGCATCAAACAAAACTATTTTGAAAATCCTCAAAAAGACAGTGAATAATGCTGGCAGAGATTGGCATATTCAATTAAACCCTACTCTATGGGCCTACTATACCAGTATTCACACACAAACATGTGCCACACCTTTCTCCCTTGTTTATGGATAAAAAAAATACTGCCAATAGAAGTAGAGATAAATTCTCTATGAGTATCATTAAAAGGTCTTATCCCAAATGAAGAACAAGGAGTATCTATATTGAAAGAGTTAGAATTGATCCATGAATGAAGACAAAATTCCAATGATCATTTAAATATATATCAACAAAGAATGTGCTGAAGTTAGAATCACAAGGTCAAACCACGAGGCCTTCAAGTTGGGGAACTAGTACTAAAGGAAAATCCATGAAACTAGTCTAATCAAGGAAAGAAAGGGAAGTTTGAACCAAACTGGTTAGATCCATTTGTGGTCACAACAATATTTGGGCCAAGAGCATATCAGCTATCAACACAGGATGGGGACTAGCTCGAAGAACCCATCAATAGCGTGCATTTGAAGAAGCTTTATGTCTGAAAAAGTAGAAAAATTCAAAAATAGTAAAAAAGTAGAAAAATCCAAAAACAGTGAAAAAGAAGAAAACCCAAAAATAGTGAAAAAGAAGAAAAATCCAAAAACAATGGAAAATCAGAAAATACAAAAACAACAAAAACAGTGAAAAATAAGCAAAAAAAATTCAAATATGAGAAAAAGTGCAATAAAAATAGATGGTGAAAACCTGGCAAATAGGCGCTATCTATCGGCTAGCTCTTCCATCTATTAGTTCATGCATCATTTCACTTGCATTCATTTCTCCATAAACATTGTTCATATCCATAATAAACCTTTGTACATATGCAAGCATCGCGGCTGATTTCTTGCCATGGTTTGGATCATTGGGTATATCATAATGACTTTGTTTCTAGGCTTGGGGTAGAATCCTACACCTAGCTGGGGGTAAAATTTATGATCATTTTGGGCTTAATCAAATAGGTAGAACGATAGTTAGGCAACTCTTGTCTAGCGAAAACTGAGACATATCCAACATTGAACACGAGATCAAATTATCAAACATCAAACTGTCACAGGTTAATCTAAGCACATCACACACTTTTCAATGGATGATATCTTTTGGATAATTCTTTTAACACTTTAGTTCAACCTTTCTATCTTGATTTTTGCTATCATGATTTCTGAGGGACTCCAGGATGTCTTTGACTAGAGGAACAAGGAAGGAACATGATATTTTTCTTGTCTATTATATGTAAATTAATCATCAATATGTGTAAATTTGTCTCAGGACATGATCATTGGAGTATCATCGAAGACATTTCCAATTTGCATATAGAAATGGTTAATACTGCCTGTTTTACACAAGCAACACTCAGGTCATTTTGGTTTAATTATACCTCGATGCTTGTGCTAGCTTACAATATTAAAATCCAAGAAAGAAGTGCTCAGGTCATCATGGTCCAATAATACCATCAAAGTTTGCACTCACTTCCCACATTTTAAAAAGCTCCATGATGATAAAACACAATAACCCAGTGATTGGTCCGATCATAGCTTTGCATTTGCATTTAGCTTGCATTTCACTCTTGCATGGGATCCTACAAGCTCATCTTATCCAAGGTTAAATCTATCACATGAATCATCAAAGCATCATCATAACTATATGCACAATCAGACTGATGAATCATCTCTCTCCAAATATTGTTGACCCAACGCAAATCTTATGTTACCCCCTCAATAGAACCAACATCAGCATATCTGAACCTTCTTGCAACCTGATATCAAAAAAATGTCGGTTCTTTATCCAATCAACCTTATCAATTCTATCAATAGATCACATCTAATCTATTCTATCATGTCTTATACAGGATGTATCTTTCCTGGAACCAGACGTTCTGATCATGTCTTATACAAGATATATCATTCCTGAAACCAGACACTTTGATCATCTTTATCTTATACAGGAGGTGTCATTCCTGAAACCAAAATATCGATCATCACACAAGAACCACATCATCACATCAAGAACCACATCATTGTGATCAAAGAAATCACACTTTCATCACTCAACGTTGCAGAAATCAACTCAATTCTAATTGGGAAATCAATTTCATAACAATCCAAACACTCCAAAGGTCAATTATCTCAATTGATCTCTCGAGGAGGGATCATTGTACCATAATTTATCAATCAATGTCTGGGGCATTCTATCGAACCAATATCATCATCACAATGAGATTATTCTTTGAATATATGTGTCATCACACCTCGCTTCAAAGAGGGGCAAAATGTATACACCTAAAAATGGTTTGAAGATAATTAATTGAATAAGCAATTATTTAATTAATCTCCCTTCCTAATTTAATTGAATTCATTAACAATTTGATTAAATTCTCCCATTCATCTACTTATTAATAAATCTAAGGATTTATTTATTAGGTTCATTTCAATAGTCCCCTTTGATTAATTAATTCAAATTAATTAATCATCCCTCCATTTAATTCATTTATTCTAATCCCCTAATTAATTAAAATAAATCAATTTATGAGTTGTTGAAAGGTAATTAGCATTTTCCTATTATTTGAATTTTTAAATTCAAATTACCCACATGTCTCTTAACTTCTAACCACCTAACCTAACCATCCCTCTAGCCTAACCCATTCCACTTAACCCTGGGTTTAACTAACCCTATCCTATCTTGCACATTCTAACCTCCTATGGGTTGGATATTCTCCCCTTGAGACACATGGCACTTAGGCCACATGTCTCTTCCCTTGGACACTTTCCCTCTTATGAGAAAGGCTCCTTAACACTTGTCACCACAGAGATGACAAGTGTCCCTCCCTCTAACCTCTTCTCCAACCTCCTCCAATTTCACCCTTGGTATCTTCAGACTCGATCTTCACCATTGATTCCTGCCATCTCACCCCTAGCCTTGGAAATCCTATAAATATCCTCCATTTTGGAGCACAAAGGATCCCATCTCATATCAATTTAGGCATTGTTACTATAGGCATATTCATTTTAGCATATCATTTGAGCATTGTTATTATAGGCAATTTCATCTTAGATCTAGTTTAATTTGATCATTTCCTAGCATAATTTTTGAATCATATAGCTTATTCAATCTCTTTTCTAGATTAATTGCATCATCATCATAGCTTAATCATGCATATCATTAGCTTAATTAGCTTCTTGGATCAATCTAGCATAATCAATCTCATCTAGCTTGCATATCATTATCATTTCAAATCCTCCATCTAGGTGTAGTCAAGTCACTGGGATTGCTTATCTAGGTTTGAGAGCAAATCCTCACTCGCATCTCTTAGGAGGCGATAGGTCTCTTTGTCATGGTTTATCCTTCATTTGATTTTAATTTGCTAACCATGCTTGTAATGATCTATTGAGTGTTTGTGTTGCAGTTGCAGGTATCTTACTTCACACACACAACATGGATAACTAGAGGTTAGTAGATCTTAGTCAGCCAAGTATTCAGGTTCCTAAATTAGACCCGGATAAAGGAAAACAAAAGATATCTAGTGTTAAGATAGATGATAGAAAATCTTTGACTATCCCAGATCTAAGTCTAAAGTTATCCCAAACTGACATTGAGCTAGAAACAACTAGAATAGAAAATGAGACTATTGCAAAAGAGTTGAAGAGAGTTGAAATGGAAGCCTCAAATGCAGAGATGAAAAAGAAACTTGATTTCCTTAAGTTGTCAACATTAAATAGTGCTCCATTCATTGCTGGCCCATCCAAAACTCTGGCTATTTCTGGTACAACACCAAATGTTATTACAAGTTTTCTATCTCAAAATGTCCAAGATACTCAGAACATTGGAATCCCAGTTATTAGATATAAAAGTCAAGTGACTACTCAGAATAGTAGTCAACCCCAATTTCCTAAAGATTTTAACACAACTGCAGGGGTTAGCTCCAAAACAAACGCTATTGTAGCCGATACCATAACAAGTGCTGTAGGACGAGCTACACCAGGGCAATTTCAAAGAAGACCTATTCACCTAGAGAGATATAGGTAATTACATTTTGATGGGATCCCAAGTTATCCCAATGTTATCCCAAATGACTTAAGGGATAAATTTAGTAAATTCACAGGCAATAATGCTATAAATGGTGAAGAACACCTAAGGGCATTCATTGATAAGCTAAATTATTATGATATGGAAAGTGAGGATGTGGTTATGAAATTATTTGTACAATCTCTGATAGAGGATGCCAAGGATTAGTACAGAGGATTGCCAACTGCAAGTATTAGTTCTTGGGAAGAATTCAAGATATTTTTTAAGGAGAAATATGGTGACAAAACAAATCCCAGCTTCATGTTAAAGGAGTTCAATAAAATTAAGAAGTCATTGAACAAGGATGTGTCTGATTTCCATATCAGATTTAAAAAATCTATGCATACGTTGTCTCTAATGAATACTAAGGTGGGGGGGGGGGGGGGGGTTGAATTAGTATACCAAAAAATGTTGTACTTAAACACTTAAACAGTCTAGCAGTAAACCGATAAAATAGTTTAACAAACAAACCAGTTAACACACATGCAAACCAAATAGAAAATAAGGCATTCACCCATAGAAGCAAAATCACCATAATACAAGAGATTTTGATGTGGAAACCCAAATGGGAAAAACCACGGTGAGATGAAACTCACAAGTAACTATCTGCAGAATAGTAACCGGACCGGTTAGGGTCAGACCGGTTAAGGTCATATAGTGTTCTTTACCAGAATAGATCCTGTTAGGAATCTCAATCTCTGTTAGGAGATAAGTCTGATTAAAGACTACCTTGTGAGAGGATTTAAGATCCACAGATGTGAACCACCTTGTTAGAGGATTTACAAAGGCTTTTCTGGGCCTACCCGGTTAAGGGTTTCTGACTTGTCAAAGATGTGAGTAATCAACAAGTGAATGATCTAGCAAATGGCACAATATGCTTGATTAGATCCATTATAGCTCATAGCTAATGCTCTTTAGCATTACTTCAATCTTCAATAAATCCACACTCTTTTACAATGCACAGACTTGATCTTCTCAGTTAAGATCACCAAAACTAACAATTACACTCATACATTCATTCAAAACCCTAGACATGATGTCCTTAAAAGGAATCTGACTTCATGTCGGTCCAATATGATTACATTGCAAGTTCCTAGGTTCATTGTATCTAGACACATTTGGTAACACAACACAAAATCACCATCAAAGTGTCGATGGATGGTAACTCATCACAAAAATATATTAGTTGGTAACTCATCACAGAGTATTACCGGTTTATACAACTTTTCTGGTTACCGATTGGTAACTTAGAGTAATATCGGTTCAAACATATTTCCGATTGACAAAAATTGAAGACTGGGAAAAAGATAACTATTGCTTTTGGCTCCTTTGCTCTGCTCCGCTTGAGATCCTTAAACCACTTGATCTCTCTATGTCGATTGGGTCTTTATACTGCTTGAGATTGGTAAACACTTTCTGCATAACATCAATAGTCTAAAGACTACAACATGATACCGGTTTGGAACAATTACCGGTTGAGCATAATTCATACATTGACAAAGTGATCTCATAGCAAGTGTGTGTCCATCAATGACAATCACAACATAATCATAAAAAATTCCAACAATCTCCCCTTTTGGCATTGATGACAACACTTAGGAAAAATTTTGACATCTAAGTGTTTTACAACAAAATCATGCCATAATCAAAATTACTCCCCCTAAGCATATACACTATTGCTTTTTCAGACAATACAATGTATACTACTTCCTTACAGAGATAGACATGAAAGTATACATAGAATGCATCAAAATTTAAATACAGAATACTAGTACCCATCAAAATTTTAAAAATAGAATACTACTCCCCCTTTGCCAACAATGACAAAGTAAAACTGAAAAACCCCTTTTCCATTAACAGTAAAAACTGATTTTAAGAGTTTATGACAATAAAGAGTGAAACTTGTCAAAAACTGATTTAAAGTCTTGCATAAATGTCTTCATGGATAAAAACCATGATTCAAGCAATGAGGTAGCAAGCTCATTCTCTGTTTGCATCTGATAAACTTGCTCTTCCATGGCATCCAAGGTACTCATCTCTTGAGTGACCATTAGGGCATCTATATTTAGATAGCATTTTTGGAGAATTTGTAGTCTTGGTAGTAGGATCAGTTGAAGTTCCTATAAATTATGTGTCTGGTTGCTTATCTCTGCCTCTATTCTTGCAGACTACAGTTGAAACCGGTGAGCGGTTTGTCCATATGTGGAGAAGGAATCATATGGCGGCTTGAAGGTGCTTATAAATAACTGCATATCAGATTGTAGTTTGGCTTTTTGAGAAAGCACATCATCACAAAATAGATGAGGTTGACATATCTTACTTAGCAATAATTTGCCCTCATCCATTGCATCTCTAATGTCCTTTTGTGCCTTTTGTAGATTAGATCCAAGTTCTATTAACTTTTTCACCAAGGAAGTGTCCAGGGCCTTTTGATGCTTCTTCTTGGCATTTGCTTCTGCAACCTCTTCCATGCTTTACACCTGGTCTTCTACAACTGTGCATAGGAGCTTTAATTGTGCAAGAGAGGAATCAGTACTGGGGAGGTTGGTACTGGGTATCAAACTAGTAAGAGTGTCCACCATAGCTTGGATCACATCTTGCTCCTTTTTCCTCCTTATTACTTCCAAGCGTTCTTGGGCAACCTTAATGCTCTACAACAACTCTGATTCATTTGCAGACTGGAGGTCAATGGGACTGGTAATGTCAGTTGGTTTGGCTTGACTACCAATTACCTTTGGGGTCTCCATCTGAGTTCTCTGTGCCACATCCTCTTTTTCTTTAGCTCCTTTCTGTTCCTCTTCTGCCTTCTTTTTCTCCTCTTCCTCTATCTTTCTTTTCTCTTCTTTTTTCTTCTCTTCTTCTTTCTGCTTCTCTTCGTCTGCATCCTTCTTCTTCTTCTCCTCTTCCTACTTCTTCTCTTCTTCCTTTCTCTTCTCCTCTTCCTTTTTCTTCTCCTCTTGCTTTTTCTTTTTCTCCTCTTCCTTTCTCTTATCCTCTTTCTTTCATTTCTCTTCTTCTTTCTTTTCCACTTCCTTCTTCTTCTCTTCTTCTTATTTCTTATTCTCCTCTTCTTTTTTCTTTTCTTCCTCTTTTGTCTTCTCTTCTTCCTTTTGCTTCTTTTCCTGTTCTGCCTGTTTTGTCTTTTCTTCCTCTTGTTTCTTCTTCTCTTCCTTTGCCCGTTTTCTCTTGTCTTCCTCCTGTTTCTCCTTTCCTTCTATTTTTGTTGGTGCATCCAGAGAAACATTTTCATTGTTCAAGGCATCAACATCAATTGGGTCTAATTGAGTAGTGACCGGTTCTCCTTCACTATCATATACTTTGTTTGGTTGATTGCTTTCCGGTTCTTGCTCAACGTTTTCGTTGGCTTCAGCCACTTGATGTAATCTTAAGGTTGATTGAGCAAGGGAGTGAGTATCTTTGACCACTTCTGAAACTTTTCCTTCCAACAACAAGAGTCTTCTTCTTCTCATGAAGAAGAGGCCCTTATATCTCTCCACCACTTCATACAGTTCTTATTTAGGTACTTCAGTGAAGTATTGTGCGAATACTTCCTCTCTTATTTCCTGTTCTTTCTCTATGGCAATGTGCCATTTGTTATCTAAAGAATTATATAAAGAATCAGGTGTCTCAGACTTAATTTTTGAAGGCCATCGGTCATTAATACATAAATAATTAATGACTTCCTGTTCAACTTCTTCCTTTTCATCATCATTAAAGTCATCAAAACACTCTTTCAAATCACCAAGCACTTTTCTTCTAATATTCTTAATTGTTCTTTGACAATGTGTCAAAGGTTTGTAAGAGGAAATATCAATATTTACCAGTGTCGATGTTGCTAGTTCATTCTTTGTCTTTTTCCTCATTTGCCTAGTCTTCTTAGGCTGTTCTTCAGAGATAGTGTCCTCTGAGTTTGGTGTATTTCTTTTTTTCTTCCACTTCCGCTCAAAGACTTTAGCGGGTGCCACTTTCGGTTTCTTCTTTGCTGGTGACCGCTTGGTCACTTTGGGACTTGCTATGGTAACTGGTGTTGATGATGAAGGCACTGCCTTTCCCTTCTTTACTGAGGGTTCTTCAACTGGTGTGATCCTTTCTAAATAGGTGTCATTTCTCTTTGCCTTTGGATCAAGAGGTGGGGCGAGTAGGGTAGAGGCATACCCATCCAGCATGTCATACATTACCTCATATCCCATCGGTTCCACTTCTTCCTGTCTAGGCTCAATCGCCTCCATTATGCACTCATCAACTTTGATGGTGAAGCAGATGTCCTCTTCATACTTTTTGACAATATCACCGGATATTCTTACCCTTTGGTTCATTTTTCATTTGAACTCATCAAAGTATTTGTTCAGCACTTTTGGATAATCGGCTCCTACCGCTTGTAGGCTTTCCTTGATTTGCTTTGTCACTGGTTGGTCAACAGACCACTGAATATCACCTACTACTGGAAAATAGCCTTGGAAGTAGAAGAACAACCCAACCAATAGTTGTTCGAACTTAAATCTCAAGGCATTGTCCTGTTTGATCAACTTGAGATTCAACAAAATTTGTCTTTGCATACATGTGCACAGATCAAATGATGCATCTTCCTTGATCATCCTGTAGGTGGCATTTACTGCTGCAACAAAGAGAGAGTTGATTCTGCTAGCATGGAACGTCTGGTATCTTATCACCATACATGCATATTTGACCAGATCATCCTTGATGGAATTGATAGTCATTCCCCATGAGGCACTCACTGAACCGGTGAGCTTAGTCATTTTTGTCTTGCTAATCTTCCTCAGGGCTGGTACTTCACTGACGTTGCAGAAACTAGTGATGGCATGAATTGCTTCCAGTGTAATATCATGCATCTGCTCCAAGTACATTTTATCACCATGTACTCTACTCAGAATAATGCGGATGTGATCATCTAAAAATTCTTCAAGAAAATAGACAACATTGTGAAGTTTCTTCTTTTCTAGAATGCTAAATTCTAGTTTAATCTTTCTATCCTTCCCACAGAACAAAATCATCTGAGAATGGATCATCAGAGATCCTAAATCTTCAATCTTATAGTCAATTTAATTGGAAATGCCTTCCTCCACTATAACACCAGCGGGTATTTGAGATAGGGCATTGTATTTTGCCTTCCATTGAATGAAGTCTATAGAATCAACAGGTGCACTAGAACTAGCATGTGATGCAGAAGCCATGATAAACAAAGAATTTTGAAAAATACCTTCATAAGTCAAAATTTAGGGCTCACAATTTAAACTTCACTACACACTCCTTTGGTTGCTGAAATACCGCTTTGTGTTCTACACTTCACCAACAGATGTTTGCTTTTGATTCTTCTTTAGGATTTTGATAAATTATTTGAATTGCAATCCAAATCACTTTTCTTTGCTCTGTTCTTGAAAACTTCTTCGCTCGTGAACTAATCAGTGAAAAATGACTTTGAAAAACTCTTTTAAACAAGTTATTCACCTACCATAATAAATGCTCCACTATTAGGGTGTAAACCCTAATTTGCCTTTTATCATTTCTGGTCTTCTGCCAACTGACAGGTATCACATACCGGTTGAGGTCTTTTATCGGTGTAAATCGAGGGTTCGAGATATTTCACCGTTTTCTCCCCCTAAGCTTTTCTGATGCTTAGTTTGCCGGTTCAACGACTTCCACACTAGGTGTAGAAACCAATTCTACTTGAATCACTTCTTCTGGCTTCTTCTTCCAGGTTTTCTTCATATCTGCTTGAACAATTTCAACATCAATCTTTCCTTCTGGAGTGACCGGTATATCATTCGATATACTCTTTCTTGTTCTGCAGAATCTTGTTATATGACCCGATTTGTTGCAATGATAGCAAACCATTCCAGGTGCTCTCCAAGGTCCATTATCCATGTTTCCATTCTTCCTTTTGCATGTTACAATAGTGTGACCATGACCATGACAAATCCAACAGTTTTCTCTCCATCTAGTTGCCGCTTGATAGCCACCGCTACCTGACTGATGATTATACGTATTAAACCGGTTTGGATTCTGGTTCCCAGAGGGTTTAGGAAAAACTCCTTGACTCCTTTTAGGATACCTTCTAGTATTGTGCATGACAGACCTACATTCAAATGCTCTATGCCTAAACTTGTTGCATGCATAACAATTACCATTGAATCTATTGGGTCTAGGCTTATCATTTAGAAAATAAGGAAAATTATTGTAAGCCTTACTTCTACATACATTAGCAGTGTGTCCTTCCTTGAGACAATTAAAGTAAACAAATTTGAACTTTTGCTTACCTTTATCCTTTGGTGCCAGTTGTTTCTTTGATGCTCCATCTTTTGTTCCAGAGGTCTCACCTTCCTCATAATCAAAGAAACCAAGTCCATTGGTATTCTTTACCGGTTTAGCCGATTCAAGCTTATGCTCTAGCTTGACAGTGCTCTTATTGGATTTGGCAAGTATTTCCTTTGACTCAGTGAGTTCTATGGAAATAGCAGCATTGGATTCCTTCAAGGTTGCATTCTTAGAGATAGCCATGTTTAGTTCACCTTGCACTTCTTCTTTTTCCATTTTGCTTTCATGAAGATGAGCGGTAAGTGCACTGATCTCTTGCTTCAACTTGGAGATCTCATGATCTTTGTCTTTTACTAGATCTTCAATTTTCCTCCATTTCTCAAGCTCTTGACACATTCAGATAGTCAATCCTTCTAATTCCTTTCTCAGGTTGGTATTGAATTCATTTATCTTTTCTACTTCTTGAATTAGGGCTTCCATGTCCACTTCATCAAAAGAACTATTTTTAGTTTGCTACATCAGTTTTTCAGCATGATCTTTTCTTTTTTCTTGAGAGGCCTTATATTTGACCTTAAGTTCATCATATGCTTGCTTAGTTTGAGTGAGCCGATGAGTAAGTTCTCTCATAGTGTATTCCCCCATATCTCTTTCCAAGTGGTTAGACTTATAGAAAGGTTGGCTCTAATACCAATATATGAATACTAAGAGGGGGGATGAATTAGTATACCAAAAAATGATGTACTTAAACACTTAAATAGTCTAGCAGTAAACCGGTAAAACAGTTTAACAAACAAACCGATTAACACACATGCAAACCAAATAGAAAATAAGGCATTCACCCATAGAAGCACAATCACCATAACACAAGAGATTTTGATGTGGAAACCCAAATGGGAAAAATAACGGTGAGATGAAACTCACAAGTAACTATCTATAGAATAGTAACCAGACCGGTTAGGGTCAGACCGGTTAAGGTCATACAATGTTCTTTACCAGAACAGATCCTGTTAGGAATCTCAATCTTTGTTAGGAGATAAGTCCGATTAAAGACAACCTTGTGAGAGGATTTAAGATCCATAGATGTGAACCACCTTGTTAGAGGATTTACAAAGGCTTTTCTGGGCCTACCCGGTTAAGGGTTTCTGACTTGTCAAAGATGTGACTAATCAACAAGTGAATGATCTAGAAAATGGCACAGTCTGCTTGATTAGAATCATTGTAGCTCATAGCTAATGCTCTTTAGCATTACTTCAGTCTTCAGTAAATCCATACTCTGTTGCAGTACACAGACTTGATCTTTTCAGTTAAGATCGCACATACAAGAGCTTTAACGACCACCAAAACCTAACAACTACACTCCTACATTCATTCAAAACCCTAGACATGATGTCCTTAAAAGGAATCTGATTTCACATCGGTCTAATATGATTACATTGCAAGTTCCTAGGTTCATTGTATCTAGACACATTTGGTAACATGACACAAAATCATCGTCAAAGTGTCGGTGGATGGTAACTCATCACAAAAATATACCGGTTGGTAACTCAGAGTAATATCGGGTTGAACAGTTTTCTGGTTGACAAAAATTGAAGACTGGGAAAAAGATAACTGCTACTTCTGGCTCCTTTTCTCTGCTCCGCTTGAGATCCTTAAACCACTTGATCTCTCTATGCCGCTTGGGTCTTTATATCACTTGAGATCGGTAAACACTTTCTACATAACATCAATAGTCTAAAGACTACGACATGATACTGGTTTGGAACAATTACCATTTGAGCATAATTCATACATTCACAAAGTGATCTCATAGCAAGTGTGTGTCCATCAATTACAATCACAACATAATCATAAAAAATGCCAATAGTTTCAAGTGTTAAGGTTGGATGATAATGTTTGTCTGACCACATATATGAATATATTTGATGCAAAAATGACATATATCCTTAGAGATAAGGATCCTCAAACTCTGAGAGATGCATTTAGGATAGCTATAAATATTGAAGGAAATAGAAGAGCTTCAGGTAAGCTCAAAATGAGAGAGGATCCTAGATTTTCTAAAAATGCCAAAGATAAAATTGAAAAGTCTTTAGGCACAAAACCTAAAGAAGAAGAAATATGGGACAAGGTGCTTAATACCTTGAAGGATTTGAAATTGACTATGACAAAAAATGATAAGAGTTCTATGCCAGAAAAGATACAGTTCAATAAATTTAATAGAACACTAAGATTGCAATATTATCCTTACAATACAAATTGGAAGGATGGAAAGCCTTTCCAACAACAAAAGGGTAAACATAAACAACAAAATTCTGACCCACTGCAAAAACATACACTGAACATGGTGGACGATACTCCTTGGTGTGTTGCTTGTCAATCACTCCACTCACCTGAATATTGTGCTATAGCACAATTTATTTCTGCTAAGGATGAGACACATGAAGAAGATGAAGAAACGTTTGAAGGTGACAATGTTGATTGTCTTATGATTTCTTCTTGTCTTGGAGAAGCAAAATATTCTTCTGACATTGAGACTCAAAAATTTGATATAGATAATCAAAGGCAAATAAATGAAACATATCATCAACGGGTTTTTTCTGATGAGGAATTATCTGTTGATGACCGAATGTGTAATTCTGAACAAGGTGAGTGTTCTATGTCCCTGAGAAGACCCTCAAAT
The DNA here is from genome assembly GCF_030272615.1 of Cryptomeria japonica. NCBI lineage: Eukaryota > Viridiplantae > Streptophyta > Pinopsida > Cupressales > Cupressaceae > Cryptomeria > Cryptomeria japonica. The sequence continues at coordinate 437,081 of NC_081413.1, forward strand.
GAAGAGATTTCCAAAATAATAGCTGCTATGATAGCTCAGGTAAAAGGAAACTATCAATTGAGAAATAGGATTGTGGGTGAAGACCAGGGCAAGCCTTCGAGTCTATTTTTCAAAGAATTAAACAAAAGGCAAAGAGGTCAAGGAGGATAAATCAAGGAAAGAGGAAATAAAAATTAAGGAGGTCAAGAGAAAGGAGTGGGATAAGAAAGAATAGATTGTGAAACCTATTGAAAAAACTTCCCCACTTAAGATGAAAGTAAAAATGGTTGAAAAGTCTGCATCGCCCATTGAAGGAGACTTACCAAAGACACAAAACATTGAAGGCAACATACCAAAGAAATATGAATAACAATCAAGTATGCCACTTGAATTACCAAATTACACACCTATGGATATGCTTTAGTTGCTTTCTCAGATTACAGTTAAGGTTCCTTTGCAAGAGATGTTAATAATTGAAGAGCATAGGGAGAAAGCCATTGCTTGGGTCAAGGGTATTTCTCATTTTGTTGAAATTGAAAATAAGAATGTATCTTATAATGTAAAGGAACAAATAATTAAAAATGAAATAAAGGATAAAGAGTTGGAGGGAATGGTTTCTCAGATTCCCCAAATTTATCTTGAAGATACAGTAAGTGAGAGCCTTGACAATGTAGACCCTTTCTTTCTAATTGTTATTATAAATGGAGGAGTCTTGAAGAAATGTATGATTGACTTTGGGGCCTCAAATAATGTCATGCTAGTAAGGATAATGCAGTCCATGGGTCTGAAGGTAGATACTCCTCATAGAAGATGTTGTGCTATGGATTCAAGAGAAGTGCTTGTGATAGGAACTATAAAGGCACTACCTTATAAACTTGTTTCTTTCCTTGAGAAAGAATTAATTATGATCGTCATAGTTATAGACATTCCACTTCATTAAAGGATGTTATTGTCAAGAAAATGGAGTGCCTTTATGGGTGGAAGTTTGCAATTTGACCTATCTTATGATACCTTTTGCATTGATGGTAAAAATGTAAAGGTTAAAAGAGAATCCAGGGTACCATATATGATGGTACATATAGTACAATATAATGAAGATATGACTTGTTTTGTAGACATAGGGATAAATGCATTTAGGGTCGAAGATTCTCCAAATAAGAAAAAGGAAAAACTTGCATTATTGGATGAAGAAGTAGAAAAACAATCAAATGATAATTCGTGGACCATGTATTTCAATGGAGCCAGTTATAAGGAGGGATCAGAAGCAGGTGTGTTAATCATATCACCCCATGGAGAAACTTTTAAGTTTTTTTTACTCTGGCCTTTGCATGTATAAATAATGTAGTAGAATATGAAGTGTTGTTGCTTGGTTTGAGACTATCTGAAAAACATGGGATAAAGAATCTGAAGGTTGTTGGAGACTCTGAGTTAGTCATATCCTAAATCAGATCTAAATATGCGTCAAAAAGCAAAAGGCTGAAGTAGTATAGAAATGTTGTATGGGACCAAATTGAGAATTTTGATGCATTTGGTATTGAATGGAAAGAGAGGAGTCATAACAAAATGATTGATCTCCTAGAAAATATAACTCTAAGGCTAGAGGACATCACTTTTGCTAGAATTTCAAAGATTGAGATTCAAGCAAGGCCTTTAGTCCTTGACAACATGGAAAATTGACAGGTTTTTAATGATGATGATGATATTTTAAGGTTTCTAAATTGTGTAGATGAATATGAAAATCAGGAGATTGATTTCAGTGCTTTGTACAGACAGAGGATGACAAGGAAACAATCTTTGAGAAGGAAGTAATTCAACTGAAGACAAATAAAATTCCCAGAGGTTTGGTTGTTTTGGAGAGGGTGTTTCATAGTCAAGATAAGGCTAAGGTTGTTACTACTACCCTGCACCCAGAAGATTTAGAAGAAGTTAACCTTGGGATAGAAGGAGCTCCAAGGAAGGTATATATTGGAAAGAAAATGTCACCCAAGGTTAGGAAAATGCTAATTGATTTATTGAGAAAATACAAACATATTTTTTCTTGGTCGTATGATGACTTGAAGGCTTATAGGGAAGATTTATTTCAACATGAGATTCCTTTGAAAGAGAATACCAGGCGTTTTAGACAAAAACAAAGGTCTATTAATCCAACATTAGCACCTAAAATGCAAGAGGAGCTAGTCAAGCTAAGAGATGCTTGGATTATAAGACCTATTAAAAATTCATCATGGGTGTCTAACTTGGTACCTGCAAGAAAAAAAAATGGAGATATCAGACTATGTGTTGATTTCATAAATCTGAATATATATTCATTAAAAAACAATTATCCATTGCCAAATATAGAAGCAATGTTACAAATGGTAATAGCCTATGAGTTCTTGTCTATGATGAATGGATTTTTAGGTTACAATCAAGTAATGGTTAAAGAGTCCGAACAATACACAACAACATTTGCTACACCTTGGGGAACCTATGTTTATATAAGAATACCTTTTGGTTTAACAAATGCAAGAGCGAAATTTCAAAGAGTTATGGATGTTGCATTTTATGATATTATAAATGTATTCTTAGTAGTATATCAAGATGATATAACAAATTATTCCAAGAAGGAAGGTGATCACTGTGGTCACCTTGAAATTGTTTTCGATAGAGTTGTTGAATATGTGATATCCCTAAACCCAAAAAAGTGTGCTTTTGGGGTAACTAAAGGTAAGTTATAGGGTCACATCATTTTGAAAGATGGTGCGAGAATTGACCTAGAGAGGGTAGTAGAGATTGACAAAGTCCCTTAGCCCAGAACAATGAAAGGTATACAATCTTTCTTTGGGCAGATTGAATTTTTAAGAAGGTTTGTCACTAATTTTACTGAAATTAGTAGACCTATATCCAAAATGTTAAAGAAAGGTGTGAAATAGAATGGAATGAGGAGCTAGTCAAGGCATTCTAGGAGATCAAACATGCTATTAAAAATGCACCTATTCTTAAAACACCTAATTATGGCAAACCTATGCAAATATTTTCATTTGCATCTTTTCATACTATTGCTATTGTATTGTTGCAAAAGAATTTAGAAGGTTTTGAACAACTTATAGCATTTTTTAGTAAATCTTTGCAAGCTGCAGAGCTGAAATATGATTTGAATGAAAACCAAGCTTATGCACTAGTGAGGGCTGTTAAAGCTTTTAGGAGTTACCTGATGGGAGAAATAGTAGTTGCATATGTGCCTAGTGCTGCAATTAAAGATATTTTTGCACAACAGGAAGTATCTGGAAGAAGATGTCGATGGATAAATAGGATCCAAGAATTCAACATTGATAACAAAATCACTAAGTTAGTGAGAGGACAAGGATTGACAAAGTTGATGGCCCAGAGTAACTTGGATGCAAATCAAATAAATATTGTGGAAGAAGAGCACAGATCTTGTATCTGTGATATCATATATTATTTGTAGAGGATGATATGTCTGAAAGACATGACTGATAATAAAAGGACATTAAAATTACATGCTATTAAATATGCCATTGTTAATGGGAAGCTCTAGTGGACAAACAATGATGGTGTCATGTTAAAGTGTGTGGACCAAGATCAAGCTCAGAAGTTGTTGTCTGAATTGCATAGTGGAGTTTGCAGAGGGCATTATATGGCCAAAACAACTGCACACAAAGTATTAAGAATTGGGTTATGATGGCCAACAATTTTCAAAGATGCACACCAACTAGTCAAGAAATGTGACCCATGAAAGAGATTTTTATGAAATCTACCATTAAGACCGATGAATGTGCAAGCTCCATTCCTGCAGTTGGGTATAGATTTTGTTGGAGAAATAGCATGCAAATATAGTAGTGACCATTCTTGGATTTTAGTGGCCACTGACTATTTCACTAAGTGGGTTGAAGCTATACCCACCAAAAAAGCAACAATTAAGGTGGTAATTGATTTCCTTACAGACCATTTATTGACTAGATTTGGATGTCCAGAGAGGATAGTCTCTGATAATGAAATGAGTTTTAGGTCAGAAGAATATGAATTTTTTTGCAACAAATATGGTATCTAGATCTCCTATTCATCACCTTACCACCCACAAGGAAATGGGCAAGTGATGGGATGGGGTTTGGGATAGACTAGCCTAGTCTATGCTCTTGGATCCTTTTCTTGGATCACCTAGTGTTCTCTACACACCATAGGGTCTCTAGGACTTCCCTTTGCTTGAGGAATCCCCTGACCCTGCCCAATCCACCCACCAATGAGTTGCAATACTGCTCCTAAGGTCTCACCTACTCATGAGACTCAAAACCCCTTACTATGGCTAATAAGGGCTAATCTTGTTCCACACCTTTCAAGGTCTTAGCAAGGTTGTTTCAGGTTTATTTCATGGTCTATCCACCCATTCATGAGCCCCCAAGAGGTTTCAAGCCTTTTGTATATGGTGAAAATAGATACAACAATGATAATATTGAAAGACTAAATGAATTCAACCATAAAACCCTAGCCTAACAACAACAAAGATCCACCATAACATATGAAGATTACCTAAGACAATGAAAATCAAATGAAATCACAAAGATTATACCATCACAAGTCCAATAGGGTTTGGATCTCCATTCTTCCTATCTCCATTGATCTTGCTTGATATATTTGCTCTCAGATTTTATGTGCACAAGAGCTCAACAAAGAATGGAATGTGGTTGCAAGTAGGATCACCTATGTTCAAAAGCGTAGTGTAGTCAAGTAGTCAACAATGGGGGGCCTTGATAATGAAGGAAACATCTCCTTATATAGAAGACACTATATGAAATGGAAGGATAAGATTGAGAGGTGTAAAAGGAGGTCGGCTATGATTAGAGGGTAGGTAAAATAAATAATAAAATAATGAAAGGGGTAGGTAGTGTATGAATTAAGAGATGAATGGCATGTGTCATAGGTAGAAAAGGCTAATGAATTAATTAAATAAATAAAGATTTATTTAATTAATAGAGGAAGTGGGATAATTAAATAAATAAGATATTTATTTAATTTAGGAAAAGGATAATTTAAATAAATAAATGTATTTATTTAAATGAGAAATAAGGCTAGAAGAGGATAAATGAATTAATTAAATAAATAAAGATTTATTTAATAAATAGAAGAATTAAGCTTAGATAATTAAATAAATAAAATATTTATTTAATTAGACATGACAATTTTAGGTGTCTACATTTTGCCCCTCTTTGAGACAATGCGGCTTGTCGCGTTGTTTCAAAGAAGATAATATGAACTGATACAAAGTTGCCCCAAGATGGGAATGATATGCCCCCTCAAGAGATTGAATGAAAAAATGTCTGAAAGATTGCAGACAATCTCTCAATAAGAAAGAAAGGCTAGAATGGACTGACCGGATAGAGTGACAAAGTCACGGGATAATGAAGACTGACTCGAGAAATGAGGGCTAGGGCAATATATAAGATAGACCACGAGGGAAATACATCCTCATTGTCATCCACACATCCAAGAGATCAGAGTGCAGAGTGAGATAGAGTAGCAACAGTCAGCAGTGATGACAGTGGTTCACAGATTCGATCGTGTTCGCCGATTTCAGAGGCCAGCAGACGCAGGAGAGCTGGTAAGTACCACAAAATCTCCTTGTACTTTGTTGCATTTATTGTTGTCATTAATGCATGCTAGATAGGGTAATAAATGTGCTCTAGGATAGGGTCCAAAAGATGTCAAAAATGTCCAGCATATTTGCGTTGGTGCCAGGCGCGTCTATGCTCACTAGGCGCGTCTGCGTCGGTGCTAGGCACGTCTGTGCAGAATGCGGTTGCCTCTGTGTCATGCAGGCGCGTCTATGAAATGCAGGCATGTCTATGTCTTTGAGGCACATCTATGCAGAGCATAGGCACGTCTCTGTGTGTCAGGCGTGTCTGTGAAATGCAGGTGCGTTTATGCGGTCTCTAAGCGCATTTGTGTCATGAAAGCGTGTTTGTGTCCAAAAATGTGAATTTGTGTCTTCTAGGTCAAATCGACAGTTCTGTGATGAACATACGTTGTCGATTGAATAAGCTGCTGAGAGGATAAACTCAAGCAGGTCCTCTAGGGAAGACTAGGATAGCAAATAGGGCTAGGATTGACAATTCTGTGATAGAACATACGTTGCCAATTAGGAAACTACTCAAGAAGATTCACTCAAGCAGAAGCCCTAAGATAGGATAGATCAAGGCACTTTGTGATGAACAGTGAGTAACAAGACATAGTACTTTGTGATGAACAGGGAGTACCAATAGGAGTAGCACTTTGTGATGAATAGTGAGGGCAAATATGAGCAACACTTTGTGATGAACAGTGAGTGCAAATGTGAGCAACACTTTGTGATGAACAGGGAGTGCAAAACACGTAGTACTTTGTGATGAACAGGGAGTACCACTGGGATAGAAGCAACACTTTGTGATGAATAGTGAGTGTCATTAGGATAGAGCATCATACGTATGTAGATAAAAAGTAGCATTTTGTGATGAACAGTGAATGCCACTAGGACTGATATGATTGATTTGTTTGACTGTAGGAGTATTTGCCTATGTTGGAGTCATGGGAGAGATTCCCATCGACTCAGAGGTTGTGACCTGAGTTGACATTTGAGGACCAAGCTAAGATTGAGGCTATGGGATTGAGACATATTCTATATGTGCCTGAGTTTCGGGCGAACATGGATTGCTGACTGCACTGGCGGAGAGGTGGCACTCTGAGACTTGCGCTTTTCACTTGCCGATGGGGGAGATGACAGTCACCCTGGAGGATGTCTACAGGATTCTATGGATATCAATCGATGGGGAGCTGATTCCGTATGATCGAGATGGAGACAGCGATGCCTTGAGACGAGTGTTCCAGGATCCAGCATTGGAGATGAGGGCTAGACATGTTGCTTGGGATACCATGGCAGTGATAGGGTTAGCGCTACCAGCGGTACTGGGAGGAGTAATCAGTGGGTTTTTATGTCTAGATAGAGCGACACGAGGGTTGGCTATTGGCTGGGGAGGTGCACTGGAGACATTAGTTACTCAGCACACCAGATATGCCTAGGGATCGTGCGTGTTGGCACATTTATATTATGAGCTGCATCAGTTTGTGTACCACAGATCAGTGGGATTAGGCTATGGAGTGACATTGCTACAGGTGTGGGCATATGAGCATCTGCCAGTGACACGATCGATACACTTCAGGGGCAGGGGCCATGGACACAATTTTGTGCATTTGTACGATATGATCACCTCGTAGCCACGGATTGGTGGGTTGGAGTATTGGCGACGAGCTATAGATGAGATTGATATGGTTATATGGAGGCCATACTTGGGATGTGAGTAGTGGGAGGATGATGTAGTAGAGCTACCATACACCTTCTGGAGTAGGTATTTGATTGGGTGGATGCCCTATGTATTGGAGAGGCAGCTGGTGGACAGAGTGGGTAGACAGCTTGGCAGGATCCAGCAGATGCCACAGGGTTCAGGCATGTACGCGCGAACGGTCAGGGATCAGGTACACTTTGGGCCTTTGCTATCATATGATCAGGCTATTACACAGCTAGTGGAGATGATGCCCTTACCCTAGGATATATGGCCAGAGATCGAGGATGCAGACATGGATGCAGAGTACATAGCATATTGGGCCAAGCATCCATTCCCATGCTTGACAGATCTAGGAGAGCCGCTAGACGGAGATGGTGGTGGGGATGGTGATGATGATGGAGATGATGGGGGTAGAGGCCGATGGAGGAGGAAGGGTGCAGTTGGAGAGAGGAGGGTGGCACCATGGAGGGAGGGTGGAGAGGACAAACAGGCTCAGATTGTGAGGGGTCACGATGGATTGCCGCTACAGGTGCCAGCAGTATAGGGTCCCAGACAGGTGCAGGGAAAGGGACAGAGGTAGGTACTGGTAAAGCCACTGGTACAGGCACAGGCATAGGGACAGGCATAGGGGGAGGCACAGGGGGCCGAGGTAGAGGAGGATGAGCTGGTTGAGCTGAGGGAGATCTGCCAGGGACAAGCAGATGAGATCTAGGAGCTAGAGAGGGAGAGGGATAGACTCAAGAGGTGACTCAGAGATACTGAGCGGGAGTGGGACCAGGCCATTCAGCGCTACACTAAGGCTGAGATAGCACTGAGGGTCGAGAGGCAGGTGATAAAGGACACTAGGGCTGGATATGCCTATGTTCTACAGGTAGGGGAGGAGATAGGTTATTGGCGTGACCTATACTATGGGGCAGTGCCACCAGATCATCGGGCAAGGAGCTTCCGTAGACCATCGCAGACAGTGACAGCTACAATAGGGAGCCAGAGGAGATAGGCATCTAGCAGTGGGGTTATGGGTCCTCCACCACCACCAGATAGAGGGGACATGAGGGATCATCCTGAGGCGGGTCCTTCCAGGGCTCAGATTCCATCGAGGCCAGGTGGCTCTGAGGGAGGGAGTTCATCATAGCTATAGAGGGCTCCCTATGTATTAGTATTGTACCATTTTGTATGATGATGTAGACACCTGCGGGTGATTGTAGCCATATGATTTTGACATCATTGTATCATGACACTTTATATATATATATATATGAGATGATTCATCTGTGCAGTAACTATATGCATGTGTACCTATGTGATGAGATGCTCTTATGTTGTATGTTTCTATATGATGCTTATGTTATGGATGGAAATATGTATATGATGCCATGCAATATTTTTGTCTTTTATGTTTTATATATTATGCTAATGCAAATGTGAATGAATATGATAATGAAAATGATTATTTACATGATGAGAATGTAAAATGTGCTAATACGTGGTGCGTGCAGGATGTGATGCAATTGTGATATCTATATGTGTGTATGAAATGCTAATATGTGGTAATGCAGGTGCAACTACATGAAATGCAGATATTTTTTTTGGCATGTCATTATACTTAGTCATGTGATAGCGAGCTACACGGACTCAAGAAGGATGATGGAAGTCAATCAAGAAAGGGGGATGAAAGATAGAAGATATGAAAGTGAAAGGGCTTCTTGTGCATTATCATCATTGAGCTTTATTATGGCAAAATATGTTATGATAATCGAGGCATATGTTCAACCCATAAAGTCATTGTACGTATTTGCATGGAGATAAGACAGTCACAAACAAGGAATGCCCCAGTTCACACTAGACTCACAATGTCCTCATATCCTTGGACAAGTCATAGCATTACTAAAAGACAATCCACAGACAAAAAATACAAATAGGTGATGATACCCCATCCTCGCCTTTCTCGTCAAAGACATCCTGGAGATAGAATCTCTAGTCAGAGACATCTTGGAAAAGCTAAAAGACATGTCACCAGAAAGAAAAAAACCAAAGAAAATCAAGACTCGACACCAACATCCATTGTAGTCCTCAAGTTTAGTGTCTCTTGTCACTTGTATAAGTCTTATTTGATTGTGGTCACAATGTTTACTTTCAAGAAAGGATAGATAGCACTGAACCATATGTTGTCTAAGTTTGTTGAAAGATTTGATTTATTGAAGCCCATTGTTGCTACTGTGTCTCATCTGAAATTGACTGAATCCATGAAACTGATACTTTATTGCAGAGAAGACTAAACTTTATTGCGGCTTGGCGATGCAAAATGTTTCTTTATTACAGATTGTGCGCGGATAGACTAAAGAAAATTGGAATAAACTATACTCCTTGAAATATTTGACGTTCTTAGTTCCACACCCATCACTAGACGTAGGATTTGCCTTAGCCACAGATAGGAGCTGATTTATTATGGAGGGAAAGGGGTGATAAGGAAGGTTATTATGAATGGCTATCCAATCTTAGGTAGATCAACAACAAGCCATGATGGGAATGGGTAAGTTTATTATGGATGGATAGGTTGTGAGTATGTGCAAAGTGAGAGGATGAAATTGAATCCTGAAGGAGGGAGGAGCAATGTCTCTATGCATGGCACTGGTGACCTATTTTTCACCATGGTACTTGCCCAGGGCACCACCGAAGTGGTTTTCACCATTGGACAAAATTATTTCTCTTTACTTTTTTGATTTTTTCAATGTTTTTTGTGTCACAAGGCGCCTGTTTGCTAGGTTTTCACCAAGTAATGATTTTTTGTTTTATGATTTTTTTGTATTTTTGAATTAGGATATTCCAAAGAGCTATGTGTAAAATCTACGAAGGTGCATGCTATTGATAGGATCCTCTAAAGGTTCACCCTCTGTGGTTGAGAGTTGATATGCACTAGATCCATATGCTGCTGTAATGATGTAAGGACCAAGCCAATTTGGTTTGAACTTGCCCTTCTTCTCTCTGTCTTGCTGATTTTTGGGGTTTTCTCTAAGAACCAAATCACCTACCTCAAATGTGCGAGGCTTGAATTTGTGGTTGTAGCTGTGACTTATTCATTGTTGATAAGCCTTGAGATGATTAAAAGCAGTTTGTCTTCATTCATCCAATAGTTCAAGTTCTTGTAAGCGAGAGACGCTATAGTCTTCATCACTGATAATGTTTTGCAAAGAGACTCATAAAGAGGGTAGCTTGACCTCAATAGGAAAGATAGCTTTAGTGCCAAAGACAAGTGAATAGGGTGTCGCTCTTGTAGGTGTGCGAACACTTGTGTGGTAAGCCCAAAGTGCAGGATTAAGTTGTATATGCCAATTACGGCCAGTGTCGTCAACTGTCTTTTTTAAGATTTTGAGGATTGTTTTATTAGATGCCTCAGCTTGACCATTACCTTGGGGGTAATATGGTGTGGAGAAATGATGGGAAATATGGAAGCGATCACAAAGATCATGAACATCCTGATTTTTGAAGGGACGCCTATTATCGGTGATAATAGAAACAGGAATACCGTATCAACAAATGATATAGTTGAGAATGAACATAGCAATCTATCTTCCAGTGACTTGCATGAGAGGCACAACTTCGATCCATTTTTTGAAATACTTTGTGGCAGTGATAATGAATTTATGACCATTGGAAGAAGGAGGGTGAATCTTGCCTATGAGATCGAGTCCCCACTGACAAAAAGGCCAAGGAGTCGCAATTGGTTGAAGTTCTTGCACTGGCGCATGAATGAGGTCTCCATGAAGTTGACATTGCTTACATTTCTTGACAAACTGATATGAGTCTTTTTCCATATTGGGCCAATAATATCTAGTCTTGATGAGTTTCTTGGCTAAGGTAGGACCACTAGAATGTGGACCACATATCCCTTCATCTACTTCATGTAATGCAAGTTGAGTTTTGTCACTTTCCAAACATCTAAGAAGAGTGCCATCTAGACCTTGACGGTATAGGACATCAGCTAAAATGACGTATCGAGAAGATTGGCAAATGAAAGTGCAACGTTGGTTATTGGATAGATCAGGAGGTAGGGTATTGTCATGAAGGTATGTGAAAATGAAACCATATAACTGGGACTCGGGACCGATGACACATATCATCTCAGTAGGAGTGATTTCATATGAAGGAACCAAAAGGTTATCCACCAAGAACTCATAGCGGGTCTCATTCAGAGGTAGATCGATCAATGAAGCAATTGTAGCCATGGAATCTGTGGCTCAATTCTGCTCTCTTGGTATCTGCTCAAAGTCTATTTTTGTGAAATGTTGTTTCAGGTCATCCACCATTCTTTTGTAAGGCATTAATTTCTCATCCTTTGTTTGGTAATCATCAGTTTCTTGATGGATTACAAGTTGAGAGTCCCCAAAAACATGAAGTTCCTGGATCTTCCACTGAACAACAATCCATAATCCTGTTGTTAATGCCTCATATTCCGCTATGTTATTAGTGCAAGGAAATGATAAGTGGTATGATTTTGGTATAGAATCCCCTTGAGGAGTTATAAAGAGGATGCCAGGTCCTACTCCATGCTCTGTGTGTGAGCCATCAAAGTATAATTGCCATGGTTTTGCATGTGACACTGTTAAAATGGATTCATCTAGAAATTCTGAAATTAGAGGAACATCATCTATCATGGGAGCATCTGCTAATTGATCTGCAATGGCTTGTCCTTTTATTGCTTTTCTGTCCACATACTCGATGTTGAATTCACTCAGGATCATTACCCATTTGGCTAGTCGCCCAGTAAGCATTGCTTTATTGAGAAGGTATTTCAATGGATCGATCCTTGCAACCAACTTAGTCTTATGAGTTAGCATGTAATGTCATAATTTCTATGAAGCAAAGACCACAATGAGACATGCATGCTCAATTGGTGTGTAGTTTAGCTCATACCCTACCAATGTGCGACTGATATAGTACACTGTCTTTTCTTTGCCTTCAGCATCTTGTTGTGCTAAGAGTGCCCCCATTGCTGTTGAAGTAGCTGATATGTATAGTAAGAGGGGTTGATTTGGAATTGGTGGCATCAAAACTAGTGGATTCAAAAGATAATCTTTGAGTATCTAGAAAGCCTGTTGATAGTTATCATACCATTTGAATTTGATGTTTTTATGTAGCAAGTACTGAAAGGGATTACATTTATCTGCAAGTTGTGCTATGAATCTTCATATGGACTAGAGTCTCCCTTGTAAAGACCGAAGTTGACTGATGTTTCATGGTGGTTGCATCTCTAGGATGGCTTTGACTTTTGCTGGATCAGCTTCAATTCCTCTTTTTGATACAATGAATCCTAGGAGCTTCTCGGAGGTTACTCCAAAGACACATTTCTTGGGGTTTAATCTTACTTTGTATTTTTCCAACCGATCAAAGATGACTGAAAGTATGTCCAAATGTGTATTTCTGTCTATTGATTTTCCCAAGAGGTCATCCACATAATCTTCCATAGTAACATGCATGAGATCATGAAAGATAGTAGTCATGGCTCTTTGATATGTAGCGCCTGCATTTTTTAGCCCGAAGGGCATGACATTCCAGTAGAAGGTTCCCCAAGGACAAGTAAATATTGTTTTGTGTTGATCCTCAGACACAATCTTTATTTGATTATAACCAGAGAATCCATCCATCAAAGATAACATCGCATGACTTGCTGTGAGATCAACAATCAAGTCAGTATTTGGTAATGGAAAATCATCCTTAGGACAAGCTTTGTTGATGTCTCTTAAATCTGTACATATTTTGATACTATGATCTAGTTTACTGATAGGCACTAAGTTGGAGATCCATTTAGGATAATCAATTGGGCGTATGAATTCGACATCCAATAATTTCTCAAGTTCTGCTTTGACTAGTAATGCCACTTGTGGATGCATCTTTCTTAATTTCTATTTCACTGGTTTTGCCCCCAGTTTAACTATCAAATGATTCATTACCAAATCCGGATCCAATCCAGGCATATCAGCATATGACCATGCAGAGTTGATTTGTCTTTCTTTGAAGAAACTTATGAATTTTTACCTTTCTGACTCCGTCAAAGATTGGGCCAGGAATATGTTGTGTGGAACCTCTTTCGTACCAATATTTGTTTTGATAGTCTCCTCTACCAACATGGATGACTTTTCCTCATATGATGCTAGGAGAATGTCGAGCCTTCCATCTTCGGGTACCTCAGAGAGGTTTTCACCCTTAGATACGTCCTTTCTTTTTACTTTTGTGGGGTCAAATAGCGCCACAGTGTGGTTTTCGCCATGAGACCCTTGGTTTGTTTTTATTTTTATATTTTTGTAACTAGAAGGCTCGACACCCTCACCAAAATATGCCACGATATTGATTTCTAGTCAATAAAAGCTTCATCATTTTGGAATGTGTCAAACTGTGCAAGTCCTTCATGATCCCAGTCAATAAGTTGGTGGTGAATGAGGGGAAGGCCTTTAATGTCTTTGAAGTTAGCGGGGCTAAGAGTGAAGATGCAATTATATTCAAGTATGTCGAGGTAGTTATCAAGGTCATCTTTGGCACTCTCCTCATCAGTCTTGATCATGAATGAATCCAAATTATCATCACTAGTAGCACATTCCGGGGCAGGTGTTCTCATTCTATGTGATTTTGACCTAGAACCTAGAGACAAGGACTGTGTGGAATCCTCAGGGGTTGTTTCTTGACCAACTTTGAATTTTTCATATAATTCCTCTTCTTTTGTGGGTTCATCTAGCTCTCTGAATGTCCCAGTGAGCTTGTAGTCACTAGAGGATTTATCTGAACCCCATTCCCATTCATTAGAGTCTGTGGAATAGCGAGTTTCTTGTTGAATTTTGGCATCTTTGATTTGTAATACTTCTTCTGTCCTTTGAGTGTGGATCTTGGAAGTCACAAAACCAAGTCCCTTTGAGCATTCCTTTTTGAATGTCAATTTAGGTTGTAAAGGTTCAATGATGCCTTCCTTTCTTAACCCAAGAGGACTTTTGCCATCATACCCAGATTTTTGTAGAATTTTGAACCCTTTGCCATACTTCTCACATGGTATACTGATGTGATCTTGTGTATCATTTTCAAGGTCTTTGTAAAGCATTTTGTATAAGTCTTCCTCTTGCAATTCACCCCATCTTTGAAAGATAGTAGGGTCCCATTTGAGTATAATGATAGATACCTGCTTATTAGGATGTGGTCTTCCATATTCTTTTGGTGAACTCATGACTTGTTGTAAGTACATGGTCTGATTCAAAGTGTATTCACCCATGCCCTTGTCCTGGAATTTTCCCTTAAGTTCACCTTGTTTTGATGTTGAAGGTTTTAATGACTTGGGATCAATGTATGCAGAAGAAGGAACAACTTCATGATTACTGGGAATGATGATCTCAGTTTTTGGTCTCAAGTTATTGCAATATATGAATGGATTAGGATCACCATTAACCGTTATTTCAACTCCATTGTAAGGAAACTTAATGCATTGGTGATATGTAGATGGCACTGCCCTCATTTCATGAATCCAAGGACGTCCTAGCAATATGTTGTATGTGAGATCAAGATCAAGTACTTGACAAACCACATCCTTTGTAACTGGCCAACTCTGAGAGGTAAGGTGACTATGCCCTTGGATGAATGCTCTTCATCATCATATGCTTTGATAGTAATTTTTTTTGTAGAATTCACAGCTTTGTCGGAGTATCCCAATTGTTTAATAGTGTTGAATGTACAAATGTTTAGACCTACTCCTCCATCTATCAGGACTCGTTTGATTCTATGTTTGTGTATGAAGGCTTCAATGTGTAATGGTGCATTATGTGGTTGACTTACGGAGGCATCATCAGCTTCTATGAATGTAAGGGAGTGTGGAATGGAAAGGTATCCCACCATGGCTTGAAACTAGTCCACATTCAGATTAGTAGGAATAGTAGTTTCTCTCAATATTTTGTCAAGAATGGATTTATGTGCGGGGGATATGCGTAGGAGCTCAAGAATGGAGATGAGCGTGGGTGTCTTCCCTAACTATTCTACAAGGTCATACTCAGGTTTGGTTGATAAAGAAGTGGTATTCTTAGCTGGAGCACCTTGCAAAGTAAATTTAACTCGACGAGTTGTAACATTACATTCAGAGGTAGGTTTGGAAGAAGATCCAATGCCTTTTAGGACAATCTTTGGTCTTTGGGTAGAATTCTCTGGGTTTTTGTCCTTGATGATAATGGTAGAGACATAATTGTGCATTGAGATGTGATTGATAGTTGAATCATAGTTGTAGGATGCTCTGGTATAGTTGGTCTGGTCATCTGTGGCTGCAGCTTTTCCCTTGTCATGCTTTGGGAATGGTTCCTTAAACATCTCATGTTCTTGATTGGATGAGTGTCCTTCAATCTAAATGTCACCTCTATTAATGAGATCTTGTATGATGTTCTTTAGTCGATGGAAATTTCTTGTTTTATGTCCCTTGCTTTTATGGAATTCACAATATTCATCATCATTCCACCAATTTGGTTTCACCTTTGGCTCATACGGCAGAAAATCTGGAATTGTGATTACTTTGTTTGCCACTAGCTTCTTGAAAACTGACTCTAGTGGTTCTCCCAATGGAGTGTACTTCCTTCATGATCTAGAAGTTGTTTGAGTATTCACTTGATTGTTTGTAGAGATTGATCCCGAAAAAATGAATTTGGGTCACACTGTATTGGCATCCACAACACCATCATTGATTGTGTTCTTGTTTTTGTTCCAAAATCTTGGCTTATCTTTTCGTTTAAAGTCATTTTTGTTTTCCTTGAATATCTTACTGACTCCTTGTTCGATTAGGACCTTTTCTATCGCTAATCCTTTTTCAATGACATCCTTTAAGGTGGACAAACAAGCTTTCCTTAGATCATAGCCCATGTCTTTGTTAACATTCTTAGTGAACATCTCTACCATTTGTTTTTGTAGAATTTCACAAGAGCATCTGTTGGCTAGATTTCTCCATCTTTGTAAAAATGATGCAAAAGACTCTCCCTCTTTTTGCTTGGTGTTGCACAAAGTAGTGACTAATATGTCTGTCTCTATGTTGTATGAGAAATGTTGAATAAATGCCTCTGCTAAGTCACCCCATGACTTAATACCAGGTGGAAGTTGGGAGAACCATTCCATATCTTGATCACCTAAGCTTTGTGGGAATAATCTCATCAAATATGTCTCTTCTACTGCTACCTCAATGTAGGCTATGAAAAACTGTCTTATATGTGCCTTAGGATCCCCTTTTCATCTATACTTATCAAATTTAGGCATCACAAAGTGTGTAGGAAAAGGAGGCATTGGAATGCTGTTGTCAAATGGATAAGGACATATGTCTCTCATTGTGTATGTTGGCATTGGTTTATTTATGTCCTCCATTTTCTTTTTTAAGTCCCCGATTTGTTGTTCCAAATTGCTCTTAGGTGGAGATCGACTTCTTGGACCATACCCCATGCTTGAGGCACCAATTGGAGGAGGAGCATGCTGCATATATGGATGATATTGATAATACACATGTTCATATGGAGGTTGTCTATAATGGTGCTGCGTATATGGACCACTTGGTATAGGTTCATTTTGAGGAATGAAATATCTACTTTGTCCATGTATACCATACTCTATAGGCATGTCATGTTCTAATGTGTTGCCCCCAAATTTGACACGGGGTTTCCCTGTGTCCAAATTTTGAGCATGCCTTTGAATATCCAATTGCTTTGGTGGTTGATCCTTAGCATTGATATGTGATTGAGCATATTTCTCTGCATAAGACTTCCATAATGGTCTGCGAAGGTGAGTATCATATGTTTGACCATGTGTATATGAGACCTTTGTTTTTTGAAACAAAGATGATGGTGATTCAGGCACTAGATGTGGTCTTGTATTGCCTCCACTAATAGGCCTCCTTTGATCCATGTTGGAGTGAGATTGTTGCAAAGGTCTATGTTCCATTATTTGAGACATGTCAAAATCATGAGGTATCTTGGCTCCACTTTGTGCCATCATTTGTAAGAAGTATTGTCTATCCCTCCTCATTATTTCCTCAACCAATCGATTGAAATGGGGATCCATAATGGATTCTTCCACATCTGTTGAATGTACTGAAGAGTTGTCCATATCATCATTGTGTATATCATTGTTGTTTGTAGTGTCCATGTTCTCAACATTTGGAATGTTTCTATAGGCATCCATGTCAGGTAATGTAGTATGATCAGAATTGAAAAAGATATCATTGTCATACTCATAAGAACTCATGCTTGCGGACTCTTGAGCCTCTTTAGTTTCTCTCCTAGATTTTTGAAGACGGGTTTCAGCCATGAACTGGGTATTGACTGAGATGTTTGAGACTAGATGAAAATGGAAAGAGTATGGAAGACTAAGAGTTGGATGGAATGTAAATGAATCTTAAGGTTTACTTGCAATGACCAAAGTGTAAGACCAAGTATGCATGTAGTAGAGTAGGTGTGGCTTCCGAAGAGATGATAGTTTCTCTTGATGAGGTAAGTTGACCTTGACTCTAAGTAAGACCAAATGAGACCCAAAGGTGATAGACCTTGATGAGGGACCACTTAGCAAAATGTTGTTGTATGTAGTGTGTTGACAAAGTATGACGAGGACAAACAAGTGACCTTTTGACTCAAGTTTAGACAAATGTAAATGTAATGTAAGGTGTAAAGCAATGATGGACTTTGCAAGACCCAAAGACAGGATGAATGCTAGATGAAAACCCAAAGAGAAATAACCTAGGAAGCTCAAAAATTCTGAAACTGACTGTATTTGTTTGATAGACTGTAAAAGTTTTTTCAATTCTAAACACAGATGTGCTTGTATACTACACAGACGTGATTTCCTGACACAGACATGGTTCTGTTTAACATAGACGCGTTTCTAAGATTTTGGTAAATGCAATGTTGATTTTGGAAACATAGACACATTTCTGCCCTTCACAGATGTATTTGTACGACACAGACACTATTATGTCAGACACAGATGCGTTTCTGCAAATTTTGTGCAATTTTTTCCAATTTGTGAAGTTGTTTTTGTTGTGACCAAATCTGACTATTTGACTATTTTTTCGTGACAAGAGGACACAGTGTTGATGAGGACTCAATGTTTGCAAGTGTCTAGACTCAAAAATATGACTCAAAGGAAGTGTGATGTTTGATGTAAAATTGTTTTGCATACACTTGAAGACACAAAAGACACAATGTTTTGTTGTTTGGTCTTGAATGTTTGATTGTTCAAAATAAGTCAAGCACAATTCTTATGGCTGGCCAAGACAATAGTTGTTGATCCCACATGAGGTTTTACCCCTCGAGGCTACGCTATTCAGAGTAGATACTTAGATGCTTGACCTCACTAGCTCCACCCTCAACACTCACTTCTTGGGTCAGCCAAGCATCAGTCCCCATGAAAACTCCCCATGGAAAACTTTGTATCTCTACTAAGAACTATATGTGTGTGGGCCGCTACCAGAGGTCTGACCTCCTGCCCCAACAACTAGAAGGGTTTGGGCTTCTAAAACAAAAAGGTGCTAGTAAGGGCATCCACTCGTGTGGCCATACATCTGACACTTTCAGCTCTGTAAATACAGAAGGCTCCCAGCCGGTAGGGGTTACGCCCTACAAATGATCAAATAAATTTGAACAAACCGGTTTATGGGGAGACATAGTGTCGGTATGAACTAATCATCACATGTTATCCATAGTTTTCACCATGAATACAGTTGTTTATAGTGGTTCAGAAGAGGTGGGTTTTCCTCACTACCACTTGGGTCGTTCTCTTCTCACTAGTAGTCCTAATGACCACATGGGAAGACAGGCCCTCTAAAGATTAAACAAAAAAGAGCCTATTGCTCAAGACACAAAAGACAATGATTCAATTTTAGTGCACCAATTGAAGTGTTTGCTAGTCTATGAAAATAAGGCACACAATAAAAATCCAAAAACCCTTGCCAAGGACCTGCAACAAAGATTTATTAGTAGTTTGGATTGTTTCAAATGATCACCCCTTCCTGCACACAAGTTAGGTAAATTTTAGATCCAAAAGACTTTGTGAAAATAGCGGCCTTCAATAAAACTATTTTGCTTTCAAGACAAGCTGCACCAATTTCGTTAGCTAGATTTGCAAATGTTTGCTCAAAATAATCCAGATCTAAAAAAAAACCGAATGACTAAAAAAAACCGAATCAATAAAACTCCAAAAAAATGAAATCAATGGACATAGACGCGGTTACCCTAAACACAAACGTGGCTCTCTGACATAGACACACTTCTGTGAAACACAGACGCGGTTTTAGAACACAGACGTGGCTTCTGGACACAGACGCGTCTAAAAACACCACAGATGCGACTAAGGAACACAGACGCGGTTTTCAGAATCTGCAAAAAATAAAATACTGTCGAGGATGTAGATGTGATCCAAGATGTCACAAACGTGGAAAAAAACCAAAAACGCGATCCAAAAGTATGCAGACGCGAAAATATCAAAATGTCGTCGAAAATGTCAGATCTGCAACTTCAAAATACAATATCTGCAACAAGGATGTTAATTACAAAAGGGACAAGGGTCCCACCGGGCGTGCCAAAATGTATATGGTGAAAATAGATACAACAATGATAATATTGAAAGACTAAATGAATTCAACCACAAAACCATAGCCTAACAACAACAAAGATCCACCATAACATATGAAGATTACCTAAGACAATGCAAATCAAATGAAATCACAAAGATTATACCATCACATGTCCAATAGGGTTTGTATCTCCATTCTTCCTATCTCCATTGATCTTGCTTGATATATTTTCTCTCATATTTTATGTGCACAAGGGCTCAACAAAGAACAGAATGTGGTTGCAAGTAGGATCGCCTATGTTCAAAAGCATAGTGTAGTCAAGTAGTCAACAACGGGGGGCCTTGATAATGAAAGAAGAATCTCCTTATATAGAAGACACTATATGAAATGGAGGGATAAGATTGAGAGGTGTAAAAGGAGGTCGTCTATGATTAGAGGGTAGGTAAAAGAAATAATAAAATAATGAAATAAGTAGGTAGTGTATGAATTAAGAGATGAATGACATGTGTCATAGGTAGAAAAGGCTAATGAATTAATTAAATAAATAAAGATTTATTTAATTAATAGAGGAAGTGGGATAATTAAATAAATAAGATATTTATTTAATTTAGGAAAAGGATAATTTAAATAAATAAATGTATTTATTTAAATGAGAAATAAGGCTAGAAGAGGATAAATGAATTAATTAAATAAATAAAGATTTATTTAATAAATAGAAGAATTAAGCTTAGATAATTAAATAAATAAAATATTTATTTAATTAGACATGACAATTTTAGGTGTCTACACCTTCAACCCCTTATTGATTTCACTATTTTGTGTTTTTGCCTTCAAATAGGGCTACAAGGATTAGGACCAATTAGGGTCCCTAACTGATCTTCTAGGGCTCCCTCTCACAAACGATGCACAACCAACCCAATCTCCCAAAAAGGACTGCCATTCATTTGGCAAGGAATCAAGGATTTTCTAGGTTTTAGGCCTCCAAGTGTACGTACATTGTCCTTGGTGGATTTTAAGGTTTTCAAGGGTTTTGTGAGGGTTTCTAGGGTCTGCCTGGGTCATAGTGAGTGTTTTGAGTTTTAGCCACCTTGTTTGGATTGGTGGAGGCTCCTCCTTCACACCAATGATGTTTCACTCACTCCTCTACACTTCCTCCAAAGGATGCACTCTCCACTAATCAACCTTTCTCTCCAAGACCTCTGCACCAACAACCATTCCTAACCGGGCACTGTCCAGTCTCGCCTAGGAATGGATCTTTGCTTGGCCTCCTTGAATTTCCAAGGGCCCTGATTGCTTAGGACTATAGTAAAGGGTCTTCACATCCATTACCCATTGTTTCATGGTGGTTCCACAATGGGGAGTGGAGTTAAGACTTCATTTACTCAAACCGGTCCAAAACTGGACAGTAAGAAGACAATTTACAAATTATTTACAAACACACTCAACCGGTAGAAAAAAAGATAATCTAATCACTCAAAATGAAGATATATACACTAAAGAAGACATTTCACATAGGTTTTCTTGCAAATCAATCCATTATTTTGCTCGGTAACTTCATTCAAATTGACTGGTAACCTAGAAATAGTCACAGTCAGGCTTTTCTTCCTTGGGCCGTTCAATCTCTGACATCCAACCCATTAATTTAGGGTTTGAAAATACTTATACTACCCATACCTTGGTTGGTGTGCCAAATTTAGGGTTTTCCATGCCAACCTAAGGATTTTGACATCATGGTGGAAAAGTTGCTTGACAACTTTTAAAAGTTATCATGCAACTTTTGCAACTTTTGAGCAACTTTCCCAATGTTGCTCTTCATGACTCCTAGACCCACAATGGGCCAAACTAAGGACACCACCATGATATGAAGGACCCCTAAACACCTCCAGGACACACATACCCTCCATTTTCAAGAAAATCACAATCTTGACTTATGACCCCTAAGATCTCCTCTAGGACCCTACCTAGGACCTATGAGCACATGGCTCATTATTTTATGTACAATGGCTTCTAAAGAAGCATAACACCAACAAGACAAATAAAGAGAAAGAGTCTAGAAGGGTGCTCCTACACCAGAAAGCTAAATCCAACAACAAAATTTTGATGAAGATCATTAAACGAATCTTAGAAAAGAATAAAAAGCTTGGGATTCAAAGCTGAGATTAGCAGTTTGGGCAGACAGGGTAACAATCAAGAAAGAAATTGAATGTGCACCTTTTTCTTTTGTGTATGGTATGCATGCAAGGTTACCCCAAAATAATTTGATGGAGATGTATAAGTTTGTCCAAACTTATAACAATTTTATAGATGATGATATGCAGTTGAGAATTGAGGCTTTAATGGAATTAGACAAAGCTAGAATAGAAGCTAGTATCAGAAATATAAAGTTATAGATGTAGGTTAAAAACCTGTATGATAAAAGAGAAACTACAAGGATTTTTCAAGTTGATGATTCGGTTTTGATGTAGAATGCCAGAATAGAGGACAAGGGAAAACATGGCAAGTTTGATGCCATTTGGCTGGGCCCGTATTTGATTCGAAGCAAATGGGGAGAAGATTCTTATATTCTCTAGGATATACATGGTGCTACTCTTGAATTGCTTGTTCATGGACAATTCTTGAAGCTCTACTTTTCTTGAAAGTAGTTATTGTCCATGAGCATTAGTGTAGTTTCCCTTCAGTTGAAGTTACCCTATCTAGGTAATTTAATTTTGGTCTACTCTGTAATTGGTCTGCTTCACCCAAAGATTCTAGTTTATCATCTCATTCCTATGAAATGAACGTCTCCAACTAGAGCCACTGATAAGACCTAAAAATTATTTCTTGCAAAATTTGGTCATTTTGGTTTTATTTTGCCCTCTATCAAGTTTTCAGGGTTTAGGGCTTTAGTGGTTGTGTCTTTTCTTGATTAAGTCTTGGTATAAAGGAAAATCTTCGGTCCTTTTTATATTCTATCATTTCATTTTTCTCACTTAAGGCCGAGGGTTCCACATCATTGGCGGGGCCATTTTGTTCCCTAAACATGAAGTCGTGTTAGACTGGTCTATGAAATGATTTCCCTCAGTTGCAAAAATTTCCCTATGACCAGTCTCCCTTTAAATATTTGTGCCCGCGCTTATATTTCCCTAAGTCTGAAAGTCCTAAGTATTTTAGCCGATTGCTAAAGACAAAATGAATCCAATGGTTCATGCTTTCCCATGATCAAAGATTCAAGGATGATAAAGATCGCGACATTGCGAGATTGTGCCACATGTTTTCAGCAAAAAATGAAAAGGTTGGCAGTATAATCGATTGAAACATTGTTATTGGTTCTCAGGCAGTAAAGATCAGTTTACTAATAGTTTTATCAATTGTCATATGTTCAAAATGAATGGAGATGTTTTGTCCTCAGGTAAAAGGTGCTTGATTTTTAATCCTGGAGGAGTTAATGAGCATTGTGAAAAGCAATAAAGTTTGAATAGATTTGACGGGCCCCGTATCCCCGCGATGGAAGTTGCAAGGAAGTTACTGACTGCGGCATCACAAGATGATTTCACATGTCTTGGGCTGACCAAGAAGACCTACAATGGGGACGCTGACAGAGTCTGGTCGAAAGATGATGTGGTGTTGATTAGTCATGATTTTGTGGGTCCGTTGATACAGATAGAAAGTCAAGTGCTGAGTTGATAAGAGATGATTGTTGGATTTGCTAACTTGGAAGATGATCGACGACCAGGATTTAAACTTTTTTAAATGCAAGTTATGCGCCATTGTTTCACTTGAGCAAGTAGTAATGGCGGATGAGACATTTGCATTCTTTTCTAGGCAGAAATTTAAGACTCTTAAAAGGTTGTTCTTCATTCGTAAAAGATTTCATAGAAATCCAGAAGGTTTTCCTGCTACTGAAGAAGGTTGAAATGTCTCTCTGCAACACAAAATTGTCATCTCTCTGGTGAAAATCAAAGCAGTAAGTTTATCTAAGCCCTTCATCTATTCTTGAAACAAATTGATGTTATAAATTGTGCATGAAGTTGTAAGAAGAGAATTCAATTTGTTCTAGGGTTAGGTGCTAGATGAAGAGCAGTGAAATTTGTTTGAATTACTATGGTAATTTAAAATCTCGTACTAGCCCTAGTCTTTCCTTCCTAAATTTGGAGTTATAGTATAAAGCCCTAGTTGCAAAAGATGGTCCCCTCATGGAAACATTTAGGAAAAATAGAGTATATGAAAATAAAGATTTATTGGACCAATTGAAGCCCTCAACAAATGATAAACAATAGGGGTAGAGATTTGTGAATGAAAAAACCCTAGGGGAAGGGTTAATTGATAAAGCATTCCACTTGGTGGATGCTAATATACCGATGACTGGGTTAGAAATGTTCAAGTCATGGTATGGACAAAGGAATTTGCATTCCCCATTATCCAGTCCTTGGCAATATGATTTAGGTAAGTTGGTAGTGCCAGGTGTTTTCATGGATGTCAACCTACTCAAAGTTGTTGCTCCATATCATTTAGGGGTGAGTATAGCTAGACATAGTGATTCTGAGGGGTTTTACAGAACTTTTAGAACAAGAATAAACAGAGCCGTGTTGCCTGAGGACTTAATCATGAATGAATTTGATTCCATGAATCAGGAATAGAGAAAGGAGAAGTGGATAATCTTCAAAAAGTTATGGGCTGCTATGCAAAAGATGGATCCAAAATATGACCCTAGATACAAGTGCTGACGTCCCTGGTATGACATTAATCCCCTATGATGATGATGATGATCTTGATACTACAAGATCAATTGAACCAAATGAGTCTCAACTTTTAGAAAAGATTGTTGAATTAGAAAATAAGCTGAAAGAATTAGAAAATCAATTAGCTGGGTAGCAAAAGGATATAGTTAGCTCAGTTCTAACTCATTTGAATGAGAAAGTTGATAGCAGGTTCAATATTTTCCATGCTTTCTATTCTTTTCTTTTCAATGCTATTCAAAAATTTAATGATGATAAAGAAGTGGAAATTCCCTTGTTTACAAAATGGTTGCAAAGAGGAAATGAGCTGAGAATGATGTCCATGGCCTCTAAATTTCATGCGAAGAGACCACATGCACTCCAACCAACATATTTGTTGGTAAAATCAATGCAGGAAGCACAAATTTTGCTAGAGAATATAGAAATAAAGGTAAGAGAATTGATGAAGAGTTTTAGTGAATTAGAACAAACTCTTTTGCCATATATTGAAGATAGAGAAGGGGCAGTCAAGCCTTTACAATTTTGGAAGGAAGAGGTAGAGAGAGTCATCAATACCCAGGTAGAAATGATATGTGAAGGGTTAAATATGGATATGCTAGAGGATAGCATGGATAAAATAATTTCTACAAGATTATTTTTTTAAACTTTTGAAAGAGAGGCAAACCTAGTAGTCGTTAAGTATATTCCATATAGGGCAAAAGATGATGAAGTCATGAATTTCAATTGGCCATCCGATGAAGACTATAGTGAGTGGAGTAGCAAGCATTTGAATGATGAATAAAGGTTGTAAACAATTTGCATAACTATTTTTGTCTTCTAGTGGCATATATTTTTGAACATGTATAATAAAATTGATGATAATTTTCATCATGAATTTTAAAGAAGGCACTTGCATACTTTGATCCTACGTAAGCAAGTTTGAGGATGAATGTTTGTATAATAGAATGCAGTTATGTGTAGTCATTTTGAGATGACAGGTGTCTCCTTTGGCTTGGAGCTTGTTTTCTCCCTTGTTTTTTTTATAAAAGAGAATTTAGGGCTATGAGATGGGGTTCAGATTTTTGGTCCCTTGAGTGTTCCAAATTTCTGTTTCCAAATAGAAAATTCTAGGTGAAACAAAAAGTTGAAAAAGGTTATTTTATAGAGTAAAATAGAAAGAGTCTTGTGTCTATAATTTTGTAGGTTTTTGAAGGAGTTATGTATGAATTGTATTGTTACAAAGACAACCGAATTATTCAATAAATATATAATTCAAACCCACTTCTCTCCAGTGTATTGTTCTATCATGTTTTGAATGCATGTTATCAAGGATTTTATCATTCATTGCACTGTTGTGGTGTATGCATTTTTGTTCATGCTTTTGTCTAAGGGGCCAATTAAGTGCTTAAATAAAATTGCAGAGTGATAGGGATATTTGCAAGGATTTTGATAAGTAGTTATGGGTTAGGATTACAAATATGATGTATTACAAGATAATATTATCATAGGTTACATGATCTTAGATAATTTCTATTGGAAATACAATTTAATGCCATATGAATTCATGTACCCAATGAAATAAGGCACAAATCATAGTTAAATGAATGCCTTGGTATTGATTTACGGTTTGGAATCACCAATGGTTTGCTATAACCTGTTGAATATCATAATATTTTTATTTACATGAATTTTGTCATGTGTTTTAATCATCTCATGCTCCAAATTTTTTGAGAATCACTGAGGAATTTGCCATTCTTGAGAATTCTCCCTTATTGTTGAGTCTTTATATGAGATTATCTGCTTTGTTTCATGCATAATTTGTGAGTGTGGCATAAAATCACAAATTGGCATGGGGATCACCCTCCCTGGTTCTACAGAGCCTAAAGTGCAAAAGGATCTCATATCCTTGTTATTGTTGGTCCAAGTCCAAAGTATATTAACATTTGGAAGTGGCTTTCCATAGATATTTTAGAAGAAAACAACTTTGGTCTCTCCCTTGAGTTAGTGTAAACCTATTTTTGGGAACCAACAGATAGAGAAGTACATGACTATTTCTTGCTGATCCATGAAACCAACTTATTTCCAAGAAAGAAATCTCCACCGGAAGTAATTTTCTAATCATCAATATCTCCAACCCAATCAACATCTATGTATGCACATAAAGTAAAGTTATCATCCTTAGGGTACCACAAGCCATATTCTGATGTAGCTTGCAAATATCTAAAAATCCTTTTCACCGTCATCTCATGATTTTCTCTAAGATCACTCAAAAATCTTGAAACAATACAAATAAAATTCATAATGTTAGGCCTATTCTGAGTCAAATAAAGTAGACCTCCAGTCATAGATTTGTATCTTGTAGGATTTACTGGTACATAAACATCTTTTCTTGTCAATTTCTCACTTGTAACCATAGGTGTACTTACCGGTTTAGAATCTCCCATACCAAATTTCTTCAATAGTTCCTTAGCATATTTAGTTTGACAGATAAAAATACCTTTTTCAATCTGAGTAATTTGCAAACCTAATAAAAATTTCATCTCACCAATCATAGACATCTCAAATTATTTCTCCATGTTCTTAAAAAATTCTATGCATAATTTGTCTTCACCTCCAAAAATAATGTCATCAACAAATACTTCAATAATCAATATATCATCATCAATGATTTTATAATATAAATTACTATCAACACTACCCTTATTAAAACCAAGCTTCAAAAGATATTTATCCAACTTTGCATACCAAGCTCTAGGTGCATGTTTCAATCCATATAAAGCTTTCCTTAACCTGCAAACCATATTTGTATCATCTGATAGTGAAAAACCACTGGGTTGCTCAATATAACCTCCCACAAAGAGATCCCCATTCAAAAATGTGCATTTAACATCCATTTGATAAATCTTGTAGTTTTTAATAGTAGCATAGGCAAGAAATAATCTTACAACTTCAATCCTAGCTACGGGTGCAAAAGTCTCTCCATAATCAATTCCTTCCTTCTGAGAATATCCTTTATAAACTAATCTAGTCTTATTTCTTATAAATTGATCATCCTCATTTAATTTATTCCTAAAGACCCATTTAGTTCCAATAACATTTTTATTTTTAGGCCAAGGAACCAAAGTCCATGTGTTATTTTTCTCAATCTGATCTAAGTCTTCTTTCATAGCTTGCAACCAATGTTCATCTTTACATGCTTCAATTACTGATACCGGTTCAACTTGTGAAATTAAACATACCTCATTAGTTGCTAGTCTTCTTCTTGTCATCACTCCATTGCTCTTATCCCCAATGATTTGATCTTTAGAATGATTCAATCTCACATACCTACGAGTCATTTGACTCTCTGTTCCTCTTCCCTGTTCTTCAATTACTGTAGAATTCTATGATGTTGCCAGAGTAACTGGTTCAACTCTCTATTCCGGTAAAGGTGCTACCAGTTCATATATAATCATTTCTACTACCGGTTCCTTCTCATAATATTTGATTTGAATTCTGTTTAGCTCATCTACTTTGACATTAGCACTCTCCACAATTCTTTGCAATATCTTGTTATAACATCTATATTCTTTGCTTTCATTAAAATAACCAAGAAATATGCCTTCATCACATCTAGGATCAAATTTCCCAATAGTATCATCTCTCCTGATATAATATTTACTACCAAAAATTTTGAAATACTTAACTATAGGTGTATTGCCAAACCATAATTCATAAGGTGTCTTACCAGTTTCTCCTTTGATATGTATTCTATTGAATGTATAAACCATTGTACTCACTGCTTATCTCCAATAGATATGACATAGATTAGCTTCCATCATAATTGTTCTAGTAGCATCCAGAATAGTTTTGTTTTTCCTTTCCACAACTCCATTTTGCTGAGGTGTCCAGGGAGTAGAAAATTGTCTTCTTATACCATTCTTCTCACAAAAGTTATTAAACTCACCGGATGTGAATTCTCCAACATGATTTGATCTCAAACATTTAATCTTCAATCTATCTCAGTTTCCACTTTACCCTTAAATATTTTAAACTTTTCAAATGCTTCAGATTTTTCTCTCAAAAAAGTAACCCACATCATTCTAGAATAATCATAAATCATTAGCATGAAATATTTGTCACCATGAAATTTTTTAACTCTAGTAGGGCCACACAAATCAGTATGAATAAGATTAAGAACATCATTTGATTTATCTTGTATACTCCTAAAAGAGGTTCTGACCTGTTTACCCATTTGACATCCTTTACATATTGGATTATAGGGTTTCATAATCTTAGGTATATCCCTAACTACTTTAGTTGAACTGATCTTCACAATACAATCAAAATTCACATGACACAACCTTTTATGCCATAGCCAACTTTCATCAATCTGTGTAATCAAACATGTCTTCTCACTAGAGTTCAAATGAAATAAATTAACTTTTGTCTATGTAGCAGTTGCAATCTCCAAGCTAGATCTGTTAATGATTTTGCATTTTCCATCCTTGAGCTGTAATTCAAATCCCTAATCTACCAATTGTCCTACACTCAAAAGATTATGCTTCAAACCTTCAAAATAATAAACATTGTCAGTACTGTTCTTACCATCCAATGATATAGTTCCTTTTCCTTTAATCATACATGCCTTGTCATCTCCAAATCTAACTAGTCCACCATCAAATTCTTGCAAAGATAGACACTTCCCTTTATCTCTAGTCATATGATGTGAACAACCACTGTCAATTACCCATTCATCCTTGTCCTCAATTTTAGTAGTAAGTTCCTTCTCCTTAGGTATATTCTCTTCCAGTGCCGGATCATCTTCCTTCATAGCTAGGAACATCCATTCCTTCCCATTGCTAGATCCACTAGCAGAGTCTTCTACCAGTTCATCATCTGAATCAGTAATGCCTTCATCCGCTATGTAGCATGATTTGTCTATGTTTTTCTTGTACTTATATTTGTTCTAATATCCAGGGTTAGGCTTAAATGATCTTTTAACTCTTTCTTGAAATCTTGAATTCCTTTCAGGACATCTAGATGCAAAATGACCAATGTTATTACATGCAAAATATTTAAAAGGTGCTTTTCCTTCATACTTACTTCCTACCAGTCCTTTTAGTACTCTTCTAGCAAATAGTGCTTAAAGTTGCTCAAACTCATCATCTTCTCTCTTCATATCTTCTAACTCCTTTGCATATAAATCTTTCCAGTCTTGCTTACCGGTTGCAGATATAGATGCATGAAAAGAAGGTTCAGTCTTCACAGCTCCAAAAGATCCAAATTCCTTAAGCTCAAAAGCAAATAGTTTCCCAACCAAAGTATCTCTGTTGACAGATATATTAGCCATTGTTCTCAACTCATTAATAATAGTAGCCTTCATTTTGTAAGTCAGTGGTAGGGCTCTCAGGACTTTAGAAACAATTTCATCTACACTCAGAGTTCCACTACAACATTGAATTCCCATAACAATCTCATTTACCCTTTCCATGAATGCAGTAATCCTTTCAGCGTCTTCCATCTTTAGGTTTTCATATCTCACCTAGTAACCATCAAGTTTAGCAATCTTCACTGTAGGGTCACCTTCATTAAGAGTCTCCAACTTATCTCATATAGCCTTTCCAAATGATTTGTCTTTTAATCCCATTATTTGCTGACTAGAAAGTGCACACAAGAGGGCTTCTCTTGCTCTAAATTAATTTTCAAGCTTCTTGTACAGGTTTTCCAGAGCAAGATTGTTAGATCTCAGATTAAAGGGTGTGATACCATTCTATGTGATCTCCCAATCTCCTTGCCAAGACATCTCAGATGAGTCTCCATCTGAATCTTCCATACTATGTAATTCATTCCATCAAGCCTCAGAATATCCCTTCAAAAGATAGCTCCAGAAGAACTGGATAAACTTGAACTATTAGTTGCCATAGGATCTTCCTCAAGCGGTTAAGCTTTCTGCAGAGAGGACTAAAGCTATGATACCAATTGTATACACATAAAAATGTCTATGAGCGATTAAATAAATATTTTATATTTATTTAATAATTCTTCTTTTGTTAAATAGTTAATTTGAAAAGATTTATTTTATTTAATTCATTTTTGTGTCTTTCTATTAATTAGTTTAATTGAAATATTTTATTATTTAATTCATCTATTATATTCCTCTAAATTAATTAAATATCTAATATTTAATTATCTCCTTCAATCATTTAAATATTTAATATTCAATGGTTATTCTCCTATCCTATAGTATGAAATATTAAATAATTTCTTAAATTATTTAATCCCTGTTCCAACTCACCTTCCATCTCCACTTCATCTTCCCTTTGCCAACTCATCCATCATGTGGCTAAGGAAATTAATATTTCTTAAATATTAATTCATCATTTATCTCCAACATCCAAACTTAATGAAATATTCTGTACGTACACATATTTCAGAACCTCCTTCTATACTCTCTCCAACATCCCTACATCTTAGGAAGGACTTAAGTCCACTTGTCCTCTCATGCCTAAATTTTCTCCGACCATCCCTAGATTCCCTCAGTCAGCAGCCCAGTCAAGGTGAGATGAGTGACACTTGTCTTCTCCTTCCCCCTTTCTCTCAACCTTCACCTTTGCTCACAACCATCTAAATTTGTAGATTTGATCATGACCGTTGATCTGGGCCACATCATCTTGTCCTCTCAAGGTCTATAAAATTGGGAGTTTGAGTTGAGAGAGAGTTATTCTTCAAGTTAGTCTTCAAGTGAGTTTTCAAAGCTAATCATTTGTGAAAACTTATGCATCCATGAGTTTTAATCTTGAAGCAAATAGCATAGTCATTTAGCATTGCATATCATAGTATTAGTTAACTATTAGTTATCAGTCCATTCTTCATATGCCATCTTGGAAGATATCAGTGCTTGTGTGAGAACACACCATCTACAACCAAGAATAGTGGACTTAGGACACAATGAGATTTAAACCATGAAGGTAAAAATAATTTTTTTATTTATATGTATTTCATGTAGTTTCATTGGTTGAGTTTGGATTTCCTTTAGTATTTCCTTTGTATTTTGTGAAACTAATATGTTGCAGGTAGTCTTCTAATGATTAAATTCAAGTTGACACATTTTGGCGCCCATTGTGGGGCTCAAGCCTCGAACTTACCTTTTCTAATATCTTGTGTTATTCTTACAAAATCAATTTAATACTTTTGTAAGTCAGTTTCACGCATCTGTGAAATTTGACAACGTATATGTTAAGTAAGTTAGCACTTTTTTTGCTTAGGTTAGCCCCTATTTTCAATAGAATAGCACTTTTAATCATGAATCCACGTATTCAAGCAGTAGGTTAGCGCTTTCGTAACATTGGTTAGCACTTCTATAATGCAGGTTAGCACTTTTGTGACACAAGTTAGCGCTTCTAAACATAGGTTAGTACTTTTGTAATGTAGGTTAGCACATTTGACAGATGGTTTAGCGCATTTGACAATTGTTTTAGCGCATATGTTCTCTAAGATAGCGCATTTGAAATAGAGTGCAAAATTTGTAATCAAATCTTGAAATTAGGCTTGTGGGATCCCACCTAAGGTTTGAAATTTCCTCTTCTCTTTTCTCTTTCTTATACTTTAAGTTATATTCCATATATATTTTCAGGATGTTTGAGAGGGGTTTCAGACCTCTAGGAGTTATAATGCAAAATCTAATTTTTGGAAGATCCTCCAAATTTTAGACTAAGTCAAATTTTAGGTCATTTTAGGATGAGTGAAAAATTTGTAACCACGATTTGAAATTAGGCTTGTGGAAGCCCACCTAAGGTTTTGGATTTTCACTTACTTCTTTTTTATTGCAGGTTTCTAACAGTTTCTTGCATATTTGGAGGAGTTAAGGTAGGATTTTGTGATTTCTTTTCTAGCTTTTCAAAGTTGGTTAAAAAGAACTCATATTTCCTTTTGGGTAAAAAGAACTTCATTTTTCAATTTAGTGTTCTAAAAAGTACCTCACTTGATTTTGGGCTCTAAAAATAATCACATTTGCAAGGTAAAAAGAACAACAAATCAAACATTTACTTTCTTGCAAAGTTGGGATTCACACCTCAAATTTTCAGCTCTAAAAAGAACAACAATCTTTCATTTTCTTGCAAAGGTAAAAAACACAATCAATCTTATTTTTTTTTGCAAGTTAAAAAGAAAAATCAACTTGTCCATTCTTACAAAGCAAGTCACTTTTTGCAACGATTTTTATTTTGTTGACCAAGATTTCCAATTCCTAGTTTAGAAAATTATTTTCTATGTGGGGCTAAAATAAACACCATGCTTGTTGGAGCAAAATATCCAAATAGAGGATAGATCACATTGCTATGGAAGGTTAAAAAGAACACTTATACCCCATGTCTCAAAAGTGGTATGCATATGCTCTCCCCTTAATTGGGTGATCAGAAATCCAAACCCACTCTTTTATGCTTTTTTTACTTTCAAGCAATTAAATCCTTTAGAGGTCCTGCCTTCTCAAAGCCTTGAGGGGGATAGTGAGAAGGGTACGACCCAAGTGAGAAATGAATTTATCGCCAAGTTTACCAACCCACTACAATTAAATGTGAAGGTTGATGAAAATACCCTCCAATGGAAGTGTGTATTTGATAGCCTTCCCCTAGTATCCTTGTGATACAAAAAGCCTTTGTTCTAAAGGTTGGGAAGCCTCTTAATTGAGTTTATCATTTCCCACGCCGAATGGAATCCTTAATACAAACAATAGAAGTAGAAGCTTTGAGCTGAGTTAGTTGCCATACATTGGAAATATCATAGTGCAAAGGTGGGGAAGAATCCACCCCCCAGATTACTCACCATATATCACCCAAGGTAACTACCCAACCGTGAAGCAATTCACTTTGGGTTAATTTCTAGAAAAAGGAAAAAAAAAAAGGCACCCTCTAGGGGGTGACAAGGCTATTTGAGCTAACAGAGTATCGAGACTAGTGGGCTATGATATTGTTAATGACCTTTGAATAAAGTGTCTATCTGATGTGTCCTTTACTATAAATCAAACCAGTGAAAACAATGGGGATTTGAAAATATCCTCACAAAAACATACACTCAATGTTTAGCATAGGGATGATCATTGTTTTCATGTGTGCTATGTCTTCTTGTTATGAACATTGTAATATCTAGAAAATCAACCAATACAACAATCAATTCAAAACAAAGAGCAAAGAGAAACCTTAGAGAAAAAATAATTTCCAAATCCAACAAACCACTTTTTTGAGGTGGTTATCAACTTTTCAACTATCTTTAGGCAAGATTTCCATACAACAAAATTAGGGGAGTATCAAACCAAGTGATCAAGAGTTTATCATCCAACTATCTCAACGACAACAATACCTAGCTAGGTATTCAAGTTAGTCAAATCAATTTTCCATATCGAGAGACTTTATCCATATCATTTGACGTACTTTGTCATAGGGGCCTATCAAACAAACCCTCTGTTCGACTTAGTGAGCTTGAGTATCCGAAATGAAGTATCTATCAAGTCAAAAACATCAACCTATGTAAACTGAAACTTTGATCACTCATGTGACCATCCCTTGTCACTTGAAAAAGAAGAAGGTTATTCAAAGGAAATGAGTCCTAACCTAAATCAAGATCAAGATATCATGGTTCTCCAATCTAATCCCCTTTTTTTTATCAAAATCCTACCTATCAAGAATCTTATGATGATCCCCTAAAATTATGGTATTCCATCCACGATGATCTCCTTTTATCTCAAGAGCAGAGTCCCATTCAACATCTACCTCCTAATCAAGAGCATGGTATCCCTTCCATCTCCTTCACCAATCTAATTCAAAATCAAGTGAAAAACACAAAATCAAATGAGCCTACTCCAAGTCAAGATCAAGATCAAGAAAACTCTTCATCATCCAAATCCATGTTAGGTCCTTTTGTTCCAAAGTCAAACTCTTCATCCTCCAAATCCATTTTAGGTCCTTTCATTCCAAATTCAAACTCTCCATCCTCCAAATCCATTTTAGGTCCTTTCATTCGAAAGTAAATCTCTCCATCCTCCAAATCCATTTTAGGTCCTTTCATTCCAAAGTTAATCTCTTTATCCTCCAAATCCATTTTAGGTCCCTTTCGTTCTAAAGTCAAACTCTTCATCCTCCAAATCCATTTTAGGTCCTTTCATTCCAAATTAAAACTCTCCATCCTCCAAATCCATTTTAGGTCCTTTCATTCCAAATTCAATCACTTTATCCTCCAAATCCATTTTAGGTCCTTTCGTTCCAAATTCAAACTCTCCATCCTCCAAATCCATTTTAGGTCCTTTCCTTCCAAATTCAAACTCTCCATGCCTTCCATCCATTTTGGGTCCTTACTTCCCTCCATCCACCATTCCATCACCTCAAATGATCCATAAGATAGATCAAAAAAGGAACACATCTTTGAACTTCTTTCAAACATCTATCTAAACATATTTTCAAATCTATTCTTCCATCATTTTCTTTATCAATTTTGTGTTCTTATGTCCCAAAATTTAATTTTCCTCCATCTCTTCATCACTTCTCAAGTTGTGTACCAACACTCATCTTGAATACATTTCCATTTATCCTCGCACAAATCTTCAAACATTCTATCTATTATCCAATGCCTCTTTTCTATCCTTCCATCCCTTTCATTCAATCCTTTACATAAATTCATCATCTGTGAAATAGACATTTGTGTCATTTTGTCACATGCTTGCCCATACTCGAATCTCCTGTTCAGTCTATTTCCTAGATATCTATTCATGATACACTTTAGAATCTGAGGTTGTTCCTCTTTAACATTATCTTTTGGTTGGGATACACACTCAATCCAGAAAAGAACCACTTATCGTATCTTGGTACCGACATCTTTTGATTACTATATCTCATACACTTAATCAATTTCTCTAAATCATTGTGATCTCTTAGTCAAAGACATGGCTAGTGGAAAATCTAAAATCTTTCTTCAATGCCACTATAATTTTCATTACTTACAAGCCAATGCAATCAAAATAAGAAAAGAAAAAGACAATATCAAAAGATCCAAAGCATGATCAGGAAAAGAAATATCCAGAAAAGAAAAGAAAAATATCAAAATCTTGGCTATGGGAATATGTAAGTAACCCCATCGGGGATATGGATGCCTGGCTAGCAATGGAGAAATATTTGTGATATTACAATGATATCCTCGTTGGAGCTATGTAATCTTTCTGGCAGCGAGGCTCTATCCAAGATACTTTTGAAGTCAAGGTAACTCATGTAGCCATCCATGTTGGATTCTGAAGATTACAATGATCATATGAGACAAAATGAACCCAATTGCACACACATGGGTAATCAAAGACTAAGTACCTTGATCCAATTTGGGATTATTCTTCCCTTTTGAGTCTATTTCCTAGCTGCTAGATATGTTTGGTTGAATTTTTCGAAGGTTCCAAGTGTGGGTTGGGTCTCTATCTTTGAAAAGATTAGGAACACTTATTCAAGTGGTGCTAAATATTGTGACAATATTACATATCACCTCTTTACAAATGGAGACATCTATACTTGGGTTCAAAGTTTCATCCACTCTATTCTTCATACCACATCTCCCATTATCCTTCCTCCAGTATCCATTACCCTATCTAAATTCATCCAGTTCTATCTACGATCTTGATTCATGCTAATCTATACCATATATCCTAACTATTCATTTCTTTTACCATCTGTCACTATCTATGATCTCTTTTCACCTATCCATATCCTATCTCCATCCATATCCCCTTTTCCATCCTTGATTTTGATCAAAACTAAGGACAAAAACATGATTTTAAGAAGCTCTTGATGTGTGTCCTCATAAGCTACCTCCATCTTTCACCCATTCATCTCCAGCTCAAAAATTCAGCCATTCCTTGTCTTGCTATACATTAGGGCAACCAAATACATCTTTCTTCTAATCCAAAAAACTCCAAAAATTAAAAAAAAATGTCGAAAAACTAAAAATTAAAAATCAAAAAAATCAAAAGAGCAAAATTGAAAATCAAAGCATGAGCGCATGGCCCATCCATCAAATTAACAACATGAAAAATATCGAAGTCTGTAATCAAACTGATCATATGTATTGTTAATTAATTCATCACTTGAAATATATCAACATCAACATGTCTTATACAGGGATAGGTACACTCGAAACTGGACGGATTGGTCTTTTATGGGGTATTCACTCTTTGAAACCAGACATTCTTATCAATCATCAAAAAAATCAAAACAATGACATAGATCAGTATGACTATAGGATTTTGTTCTAGGTAGTCTTATCTTTATCAATTGATGGCAAGACATGTTTCATCTCTCAAAAATTAGGAAAGACAAAAAATTAAAAAACACATCAAAATATGCAATAAATTTAGAGGGTGAAAACTTGGTAAACAGGGGCTATCTAAAAAAGTGAGTTCTTCCCTCTATGATATTGCTTTGTGCACCTATCCACTCTATCCTATCACATCTACCGCTTCCATCTATTTTTGCTTATCCATTCCATCTTTTGCATCTATTGCTCTGAACCATTAAGCAGAAAATGTGCAACTTACCAATAGTTATCAATCTTTAACATACTTGTCATAGTCACTATCTTAGATTTTATCAGAATCAATCAATCTACATTCATATCCGACCATGGTTTAGATCTTGATCAATTCATAGATCCATAATAAAGTTTTGTTTCTGCTGGGGGAAAAATCCTAATTCCTTTTGCTAAGGTGATCTTTTAAATCTTTGAAAATCCAAAACATTTGGAAAACTTAGAAAAACCAAAAACACCTAGGGTTTTGAAATAGATAACGAGCAACAAAACAATAAAGATTAAGGCATCTTATGACAACTGAATCGTGAAAACAAAGGATCAACCAACAAGTAATAAATGATTATCAAAGATCATTCATCAATATGATTATATCAGTTAATGACCATAAGAACATGTGAATGACATGCAAGATTCAATATTTATTTCTTGATTTTATTGCTAATCATGTACTCTATGCGACTCAAGGATGTCCATGACTAGAGAAGCTATGATGGGGCATGATTATTTTCTTTGATTGTTGTCTATGGTTTATCTCTTATTCACGTATGTACTTGTCTAAGGATGTGATCGACAAAAGATCAAGGGGGATGTTCCAAGTCATGCATGAAAGGAGACAATCCTTGTCTGTTCTGCAAGAAATACTCAGGTCAGCTTGATTCAATATATAAAGTTGCTTGTATTAACTTGCTATATCGAAATCCATGTAATAAATACTCGGGTTAGCTTGGATCATTATTTCAAGTTGCTTGTATTTTCTTACAACATTTTAAAGCTCAATGATGAAATCAAGCATTGTTACAAGACAAGTATACGAAGAATGGTAGTATCATTTTTAGTTAGATCATTTTTAGATTAGCTTATTAGTCATTTGCATTATAAGCATTCAATGCTAGTTGCATTATAAGCATTTCATTTCATTCATAGATCAACGGTCATGAATAAAGATTGAGTATACTTGGACAAACAAAAAAAAACAATCCACATTTTCATCATTGTAGGTGCATTTATTTTTAGAATTATTTTAATCATCATCCATTTCATTTAGTTGCATTTTAATCATTGCATTAGTTTGCATTCAATTAAGTGCATTTCATTGATCATGTAGTGTATCATCATCATCATTATTTGCATTTGCATTAGGATAATTGAATTTCATTAAGATCATTTAGTTGCATCTTTGCACTTAGATTCATAATCATTATATGCATAAACATTAAAGAAATCAATCTTTCATTTGCATTCCCATATAGATCACTACATTTGCATCATTTCATCAACATATCATTTAAGTTAGTAATCATTTTCATTTGCATCCAAGGTCATCAAAATCAAAAATCAAAAAACATTTATCATTGCATCATCATATAGAGTAACATGCATAAAGATCATCACATAATCCATATAATCAATGCATATAGATCATCATCATATAGGGTCCATGTCTACATATCATCATAAAACAATAAAAGTCCAAGTATACAGTCACAAAAATAATCAATAATTTACAAAGTCCCATCGATACAAATCAAGTCAAGAATCATGTCTGCCTCTCAAACCTGTGGGTCTAACACCTGGATCACCTACGACACCTGCACCAACATCAACATCCAATGGAATCACTCTTCATTTTAATATCTTCATCATTCATTCAACTATCATCTATCATGTCTTATACAGGATGCATCTTTCTTGAAACCAGACATTTTGATCATCTTTTGTCTTATACAAGATGTATCTTTCCTGAAACTAGACTTTTTGATCATCTTTTGTCTTATACAAGATATATCTTTCCTAAAACCAGACATTTTGATCATCTATCATGTCTTATACAGGATGTATATTTCCTGAAACCAGACATTTTGATCATCTTTTGTCTTATACAGGATGTGTCCTTCCTGAAACTAGACTTGATCTCAATCCAATCAATCTTATCAATCTAATTTATTTGATCAATCTACAATCTATTCACTCATCTATCTTTCATATAACATTCTTCTTCTATCGAGAGATCATCCATGTCTTTTAATGCACAAACGATCTCTCGAGGGGGCATCATCATCAAATCAATATCCAAAAATCAGTATCTGGGGCACACAATTAGGATTTTGAATCTCCATCAGGCACACTATCAAGACTTGATTTAATCTTTGAAACAATGTTGTCTCGACATCATTTCAAAGAGGGGCAAAATGTATACATAAAAATGGCTATGAGAGATTAAATAAATATTTTATATTTATTTAATAATTATTCTTCTATTAAATAGTCAATTTGAAAAGATTAATTTATTTAAATCATTTTTCATGTTTTTCTATCAATTAATTTAATTGAAATATTTTATTAATTAATTCATCTATTCTATTCCTCTAAATTAATTAAATATCTAATATTTAATTATATCCTTCAATCATTTAAATAATTAATATTTAATGGTTATTCTCCTATCCTATACTCTCAAATATTAGATAATTTCTTAAATTATTTAATCCCTTTTCCAACTCACCTTCCATCTCCACTTCATCTTCCCTTTGCCAACTCATCCATCACGTGGCTAAGGAAATTAATATTTCTTAAATATTAATTCATCATTTATCTTCAACCTCCAAACTTAATGAATATTATGTACGTACACATATTTGATAACCTCCTATATTCTCTCCAACATCCCTACATCTTAGGAAGGACTTTAGTACACTTGTCCTCTCATGCCTAAATTTTCTCCAACCATCCCTAGACTCCCTTAGTCAGCAACCCAATCAAGGTGAGATGAGTGACACTTATCTTCTCCTCCCCCCTTTCTCTCAACCCTTCACCTTTGCTCACAACCATCCAAATTTGTAGATCTGATCATGACCGTTGATCTGGGCCACATCATCTTGTCCTCTCAAGGTCTATAAAATCAGGAGTTTGAGTTGAGAGAGAGTTATTCTTCAAGTTAGTCTTCAAGTGAGTTTTCAAAGCTAATCATTTGTGAAAACTTATGCATCCGTGAGTTTTAATATTGAAGCAAATAGCATAATGAAATAGCACAATCAGATAGCATAATCAAATAGTATAATTATTTAGCATAATCATTTAGCATTGCATATCATAGTATTAGTTAGCTATCAGTTATCACTTCATTCTTCATATGCCATCTTGGAAGCTATCGGTGCTTGTTTGAGAGCACGCCATCTGCAACCAAGAACAATGGAGTTAGGACACAATGAGACTTAAACCATGAATGTAAAAATAATGTTTTTATTTATATGTATTTTATGTAGTTTCATTGGTTGAGTTTGGATTTCCTGTAGTATTTCTTTTGTATTTTGTGAAACTAATATGTTGCAGGTAGTATTCTGATGATGAAATTCAAGTCAACACACCAATTGTTAGATAGTTTAGATAATCAAAAGACAACTAGGAGGGGGGGGAGGGGTGAATCAATTGTCACATATTACAGGAACATTCAACAATTAAAACTTTAATACCAGAAACCAAAATAATAATACCAAAATAGCAGTTAATCAATTAAGTATAAGCAATAATCATAAAATAAAAGCCATCATAGAGGACACTGCTCATCACAAAAGGAGCCTCACTGACTACATAGAAATCTAGACAATAATCTGGAGAAGTGTTGAACTGTAAAAGATAGCATCTCCTATGCCTGAGTATAGTTCCGATTAAGCTCAATACCAGAGGACTAAATCCTCTTACATAAAACCAATTTGATCTCTAATGATTGACCAACTCCTCCACTTGAATGATATTACATTATTCGCACATTACATTCCTTGACCATGATGATCTACAATGAGATCTTACATCTATTTATACAAACCCTCAACCATAAGCAATAAGGTCAGCCACTAGACAATAAACGAATTGCATAATTACAAACCATGTCATCCTTGGACCAAACAAATAATATCTGTGTGAGCCTAAATTTCATCCTTAGAATATTACCTGTAATAAGTTAGTTTCAGAAAATACAATGGAAATGCATACAGGAAATTCAAAATACACCAATGAAACTACATGAAATAAATATTAAAATAAAACATTATTTTACCTTCATGATTTATGTCTCATCGTGTCCTAACTCCACTGTTCCTGGTTGCAGATGGTGTGCTCTCAGACAATGCACTGTTGGCTTCCAAGATGGCATATGAAGAATGGACTGATAACTTGTAGTTAACTGATACTATGATATGCAATACTACATGATTATGCTAAAATGCTATATGATATTTGCTATTGCTATTTGCTATTTGCTTCAAAAAACTCATGGATGCATATGATTGATTGAAAACTTTTTTGAAGACTCTCTCAACTGAAGCTCTTGATTTTATAGACCTTGAGAGGGTTAGATGATGTGGCTCAAATCAACGGTCCTGATTAGATCTACAGATTTGGATGGCTATGAGCAAAGGTGAAGGTTGAGAGAAAGGGGGAACGAGAAGACAAGTGTCACTCATCTCACCTTGACTGGGTTGCTGACTGAGAGAATTTAGGGATGGTTGGAGGAAATTTAGACATGAGAGGACAAGTGGACTCAAGTCCTTACTAAGATGTAGGGGATGTTGGAGAGAATATAAGAAATGGTTATAAAATATGTGTACGTACACAATTTTCATTAAGTTTGGAAGTTGGAGATAAACGATAAATTAATATTTAAGAAATATTAATTTCCTTAGCCACATGATGGATGAGTTGGCAAAGGGAAGATTGAGTGGAGATGGAGGGTGAGTTGGAAAAGGGATTAAATAATTTTGAGAATTATTTAATATTTGAGACTATAGGATAGGAGAATAACTATTAAATAAAAAGATATTTAATTGATTGAAGGAGATAATTAAATATTGGATATTTAATTAACTTGGTTAGAGGAATAATTAAATATTAGATATTTAATTAATTAGAGGAATAAGATAGATAAATTAATTAATAAAATATTAATTAATAGAAAGACATGAAAATGAATTAAATAAATTAATCTTTTCAAATTAACTATTTAATAGAAGAGTAAATATTAGATAAATATTAAATAAATATAGAATATTTATTTAATTGCTCATACCCAATTTTAGATGTATACATTTTGCCCCTCTTTGAAATGATGTCGAGACAACATTGTTTCAAAGATTAAATCAAGTCTCGATAATGCCTGATCGAGATTGAAAATCCAGATTGTGTGCCCCCTAAAGAGATTGATCGTGAAATTGTTGAAAATTTAAGTTTGAATGATTAATTTCATGATAATGAGATAAAAAATTCAGTCAATTAAATTCATTTGTAAAAAACAAATTAAATTGCCCCATTGTTGAGATTAATTACTCTTCAAATAGTAAATATAAAATTTACCAAAGCTAATTTTAACTTCATTGTTATCCTTGTTAACTTTTTGAGAGAATATTCTTGCTGAGGTGGCCAAATGGTGATTCCAGTGGATATCATTTTGAGCGAGTTTGGCGATATCAGCGGCCTGCCGAGTATGGTTATCCGGTATGTAACTTATCCTGAGTTGTGTTTTCAAGTTTTCATTCAAAATTTCATGTTTTAGGCATTTTTTTGAATTTTTAAATTTTTTTGATTTTTTTGATTTTAGATTAGCGCTTTTGCAATTTGTGTTAGCGCATATGCAATTTTGCTTAGCACAAATGAATGTTTTGGCACATATGCTCTGTATGTTAGCGCATTTGCATAGAATGTTAGTGCAAACACTTAGGATAGCGCTTATGTTTCATTTGTTAGCGTGTATGCTCAATAGGATAGCGCAAATGCATAAAGTAACGCATATGCATGGTTGATTAGCACATATACTAAAAAAGATAGCGCTTTTGTTTAAAGTAGCACATATGCATCGTTGATTAGCACATATGCTAAAAAAGATAGTGCTTTTGTTTAAAGTAGCTTATATGCATCGTTGATTAGCGGATATGCTAAAAAAGATAGCGCTTTTGTTTAAATTTGAGATTGTTGATAGGTACAAAAGCTAAAAATCACTTTGATGATTAGGACTAGAGATGAGGGCTAGACATGTGGCATGGGACACGATGACACAGACAGGATTAGCACTACTAGCAGTGCTAGGAGGAGTGATTAGTGGGTTCTTATGTATCAGTTTTGTACCATTTTGTATGATGATGTAGACACCTTCGGGTGATTTTGTAGCCATATGTATTTTGATATCATTGTATCATGACACTTATGATTATATATATGAGATGATTCAGTTTTGCAGCAACTATATGCATGCGTACCAATGTGATGTATGTTTCTATGTGATGCTTATGATATGGATGCAAATATGTATATGATGCAATGCAATATTTTTTTTTGTTCTTTTATGTTTTATATGTGTATGGATGATGCAAATGTGAATGTATGGAATGCAGATGAATATGATAATGCAAATGGCTAATTACATGATGAGAATGTAAAATGTGCTAACATGTGTTGTGTGCAGGATGTGATGCAATTGTGATATCTATATGTATTTATGAACTGTTTAATATGTGGTAATGCAAGTGCAACTACATGAAATGCAAATGTTTTTGGCATGTCATTATACTCAATCATGTGATAGCAGGCTACGCAGACTCGAGAAGGATGATGGAAGTCAATCAAGAAAGGGGGATGGAAGATAGAAGATATGAAAGTGAAAGAGCTTCTTGTGCATTATCATCATTGAGCTTTATTATGGCAAGTAGGTTATGACAATCGAGGTATATGTTCAACCTAGAAAGTCATTGTACCTGTTTGCATGGAGATAAGATAGTCGCAAACAAGGAATGCCCTAGTTCATACTAGACTCTCAGTGTCCTCATATGCTTGGACAAGTCATAGCATTACTAAGAGACAATCCACAGACAACAAAAGAAAAATAGGTGACGATACCCCATCCTCGCCTTTCTAGTCA
This sequence comes from Cryptomeria japonica, assembly GCF_030272615.1. Lineage (NCBI taxonomy): Eukaryota > Viridiplantae > Streptophyta > Pinopsida > Cupressales > Cupressaceae > Cryptomeria > Cryptomeria japonica. The sequence goes on from NC_081413.1 coordinate 481,070, forward strand.
AAGACATCCTGGAGATAGAATCTCTAGTCAGAGACATCCTAGAAAAGATAAAATCAAAAGAAAACCAAGACTCGACACTAACATCCACTATAGTCCTCAAGTTTAGTGTCTCTTGTCACTTGTATAAGTCTTATTTGATTGTGGTCACAATGTTTACTTTCACAAAAAGGATAGATAGCACTGAACCATATGTTGTCTGAGTCTGTTGAAAGATTTGATTTGTTGAAGCCCATTGTTGCTATTGTGTCTCATCTGAAACTAACTGAATCTATGAAACTGATACTTTATTGTGGAGAAGATGAAACTTTATTGCGAATTGTGTGTGGATAGACTGAAGGAAGCTGGAAGAAACTGTACTCCTCGAAACATGTGATGTTCTTAGTTCCACACCCATCACTAGACATAGGATTTGCCTTAGCCACAGATAGGATCTGATTTATTATGGATGGAAAGGGAGGTGAAAAGGGAGGTTTATTATGATTGGCTAACCAATCTTGGGTAGATCAATAACAAGCCATGATGGGAATGGGTAAGTTTGTTATGAACGAATAGGTTGTGAGTGTGTGCAAAGTGAAAGGATGAAAGTGAATCCTGAAGGAGGGAGGAGCAATGTCTCTACACATGGCACTGGTGACCCAGTTTTCACCATGGTACTTGCCCAGGGCACCACCAAAGTGGTTTTCACCATTGGATGAAATATGTTGGCAACCACTAAGAAATATCAGTCAACTTCGGTCTTTACAAGGGAGACTCCAGTCCATACAAAGATTCATAGCGCAACTTGCAAATAAGTGTAATCCTTTTCAGCACTTGCTACATAAAAACATCAAATTCAAATGGGATGATAACTGTCAACAGGCTTTCCAGACACTCAAAGATTATCTTCTAAATCCGCCAGTTCTGATGCCACCAGTTCTAGATCAACCTCTGTTACTATACATATCAGCTACTCCAATAGCACTGGGGGCACTCTTAGCACAACAAATTACTGAGGGCAAAGAAAAAGCAGTATACTATATCAGTCGCACATTGGTGGGATATGAGCTAAACTACACACCAATTGAGCGTGCATGTCTCGCCATGGTCTTTGCTTTGCAGAAATTATGACATTACATGCTCACTCATAAGACTAAGTTAGTTGCAAGAATCGATCCATTGAAATACCTTCTTAATAAAGCAACGCTTACTGGGCAACTAGCCAAATGGGTAATGATCTTGAGTGAATTCGACATCGAGTATGTGGATAGAAAAGCAATAAAAGGACAAGCCATCGCAGATCAATTAGCAGATGCTCCCATGATAGATGATGTTCCTCTAAGTTCAGAATTTCCAGATAAATCCATTTTAACAATGTCACACGCAAAGCCATGGCAACTGTACTTTGACGGCTCATACACACAGCATGGGGTAGGAGCTAACATCCTCTATATAACTCCTCAAGGGGATTCTATACCAAAATCATACCGCTTATCATTTCCTTGCACTAATAATATAGTGGAATATGAGGCATTAACAACTGGATTATGGATTGTAGTTCAGTGGAAGATCTAGGAACTTCGTGTTTTTGGGGACTCTCAACTTGTAATCCATCAAGCAACTGATCATTACCAAACAAAATATGAAAAATTAATGCCTTACAAAAAAATGGTGGATGACTTGAAACAACATTTCACAAAGATAGACTTTGAGTAGATACCAAGAGAGCAGAATAGAGCTGCAGATGCCATGGCTACAATTGCTTCACTGATTTATCTACCTCCAAATGAGACTCGCTCTGAGTTCTTGGTGGATAACCTATTGGTTCCTTCATATGAAATCATTCCTATTGAGATGATATGTGTCATCGGTTATGAGTCCCAATTATATGGTTCCATCTTCACATACCTTCGTGACAATACCCTACCTCCTGATTTATCCAATAACCAACATCGCACTTTCATTTGCCAATCTTCTTGATACGTCATTTTAGCTGATATCCTATACTGGCGAGGTCTAGATGGCACTCTTCTTGGATGTTTAGAAAGCGACAAAGCTCAGATTGCGTTACGTGAAGTACATGAAGGGATATGTGGTCCACATGCTAGTGGTCCTACCTTAGCCAAGAAACTCATCAGGACTGGATATTACTAGCCCAATATGGAAAAAGACTCATATTAGTTTGTCAAGAAATGTAAGCAATGTCAAATTCATGGAGACCTCATACATGCACCAGTGCAAGAACTTCAACCAATTGTGTCTCCTTGGCCCTTTTGTTAGTGGGGACTCGATCTCATAAGCAAGATTCACCCTCCTTCTTCCAATGGTCATAATGTAAAGCGGAAAATCGCGGTCGAACCCTAGTTGGTCTCCCCTCTTCTAACTCTGAGGAGAGAGAAGGGAGGTTCGCTAGGATTCGATGGGTTTTCACTTAGGGGGAAGACTTTACATTCAAAAGAGGGGTTGAAACCCACAAGATCCAATCCCACGCAATGCAAGATTGGATGCTAAATGAGTTTCAAGGGTTCGGAAAGCAAGGCTACCCTCTTTTGTAAAGAATGTTGATTAAGGAAATTGAGCTAAGAATGCATAGAAAGTCATAAAGATTCACTTATAAACTGAGTTCGGGTTATAGGATGAAGCTGCGGACCTGGAATTAGCAGTAATCCTGCAAATTTGAGCAAAAGTTGTCGGGACGATGGCGCTCGGCGCCACGGTCCTCCGAAAAATCCGCGAAACGAAGGGGGATCTGTTCGTCTCTGCACAAGGATTCCAGATCTTCAATTTCAGCCGCGTACCTGCAACCTACACACAGAAAAGCGAAGACGATTGGGGGGTTAGGGATTAGGGGTTTGCCTTTAGGTCAAACCCCGGTTTTGGAATTAACCAAGAAATGAGCAAGAGCTGTAAATGTAAATGACTGTAATGTAAAACAAGTACTAATACCTTGTTCTAAGGATGTTTGTATCCTTATGTGCGAAGGTTTAGATGTTGTATGTTGTAGTATGTAGCATGTAATAAGTGATCTCCTCTTCAATGGTTGAATCCTTTACTTGAATGCAACACTTAGCCTTGAATGGAGACTTGAAATGATCAATTGCTTGAAGGAATGCTTGAATGCTTGAATGCTTGAGTATAGTTTCCACGCCTTTTCCCTCATATCGAATGAGAGAGGAAAATGTAGTTTATATACTTGTCATTTAGGGCTGATAGACTGATTTTCCCGACCTTAGGCCGACCAGGGAAGTATATTTCCAAATTGCAATAAAAAAGACCCGATATCACTTAGGAAACCGGGCCCAAAATAGGACCCAGGGACCAGGGCGCTGGGCGCCATGGTCCTGAGGGACCAGGGCGCTGGGCGCTCTGGTCCCACCTCCCGGGACATCAGGGTGCAAGGAGGTTCAGGCCAGGGTGCTTGAAAAATGCAGTTTTCAGTGTCGTGAGCGAGTTTTGGGGTCTCCATTCAGGTTGCGTGTTGCGTCGCCATTGTGAAGACCGAAATGCAGTCGAAATTGCAAGTGTCGCAATTTTAGGACGCTACATTTAGCCCCCACTTTAGCAGGAGTATGTATGCTCATACTTCTGGTAAAGTACAAGGAAACAACGTTGAAAGACTTTCACCACGTCAAGGAGGCAAGATACACCAAGCCCCCAGTGGACTAAGGATCTTACAACTTCGATTGACAAAGTAAAAGGGAAGATCACGAGGAAGAACCATGACTGTCAGTAGTAAGGTTCCCTCACTATGAGTCATGCAAAAGAAATACCAAAAATCTTCAAGACAAAGCTAAGTTTGCCAAGAAATTTTCAAGTATCTTTGAAAGGATAGACAGGGTGTATGCCCCCCTACGTTAAAGCGATCGCACACGCCTCAACGGGGGTGATTGTTTTAACGTAGTGATACACATAAGAAATGAGAAAGGAAAGGAGCACGTTATCGCAAGGATTTAGCCCCCAAGTGTGAGATAAACCGAAGGATAATAGACACAAAACACAAAGCACAAGGTGACTTCGTTGTCCTTGGGGTCAGTATGCTATATGATAAGTCATGTATATATCATATGGATGTATGCATAATTGTTCTTCATTCCCCAATCAAGGAAGGTCACCTAGAAGAAGGGAACACATGTGTCTTTTGAGTCAACATGAGAGAGATCGAGAGATCTCAATGCTTTGCATCGTCCTCAAGTAGACAACACTAAGGACGACAAATAGAAGAATGAGAATAACATATAGAAGAAGTAACAAAAGAGAGGGGGAGAGAGTCTGCTATGCTAATGTAACTAGTCTAGCATGTCATCTACCCCCCGATCTTGCTGATCAATGTTTCGGGAAGGCAGGGAACACGCTAGAGGAGGAACATCCAACACAGCAGATGGAGCTATCACAAGATCCAAACAAGGGCTATGTTCATGTTCCCAGCCACATTGTTCTTGTCTAGGAGCTAGGATAAGTGCTTTAGAAAATTCATTAGATAAATGGTTATCAACATCAACAAGTTCATATTCACTATCAGAAGCAAAGGGAGTAACATTTTCATCTATATCATCATCAAGATTTATAAAAATAGGATCTTTAACTCGCACAGGATCAAGACCATCATGCATCTTATGTTTAGGAGATTTAGGCTCAATATCCGGCTGAGGAGAAAATGGAATAATGCTTGTTGAAGGTGTTTTTGGAGATTGCAAAGTTTGAGAAGCAGCTGCTTGAGCCCTAAGACGACGCTTTCATCGACGTTCCCGTGCAGAACGATTACGTCTAGTCTTAGTAGGAAGTGGAGAAGACAGAGGAGGAGGAATGTTCTCATCCTTATCACTTGGGTGTTTAGGTTGTGGTCTCTTAGGCTGGATAATAGGAGAAGAAGAAGGTCTCTTCTCTCTATAAAAGGAAGGAGGAGGAACCGCTCCATATAAAGGAGGAATTTTTGGTTTAGGGAGAAGACCAAGTCCATCATGATGAGGAGGTATAGGTCTACTCTTAGGAAGTTTATTAGGTATAGACATAGTCACATTCATGGGGACGGGTTGGGCATCTTCTTGGGGAAAGACATTAGTTTTGTCTTTCAAAGGAAGAATTTCCTTCTCAAGAATGATAGGAATGTCAAGTTTAGGTGCTCTAGGTTCACTTAGAGATACGATCATATCTGTTTTCCACTTTTGATAAGATTTGAAAAGATGATCACTTCGTGGAGGAAGAGATTGGAATTGTTTAGGCCAAAAGTAATCAAGAGGAACGCTAGAAGTTCTTTCAGCTGGTTTAAAGAGACTATGATTGACAGTAACAACTTCACCATTATGGGGAAATTTCAAACACTTATGAATAGGAGAAGCAATAGCTTTCATGGAAGATAGCCAAGGATAGCCAAGCTTCACACGAAATTGTTCAGAAGATGGAATAATAGCAAAGTTCACATCAAGGGATTTGTTATGGACCTCAATAGGCAATGTAATAGAACCAATTGCAGGAGAAGAAAATGCATCAAATAATTTCACAATCACATCTGTTTTGTCATAGATCACTTGATTCAATTGCAAAGTAAAAAGAAATTCTTCAGTAATAACATTAACAATGCACGAAGGATCAATAAGCACTCCACGGCAAGGCATATTCTTGACTTTTGCAACTATGTATAAAGGACCATCAGGCGCCCTAATGGTTTCACTAGAATCAAATGTGATGGAAGATTCTTTAGGGTTTTCTTGCTACTCTACAAAGTTAATCACATTCGGAGTCATAGACACAAGACCATCAGGTGAGAAAGAGGAATCATTAGCCTCAATCACATTAGAAGTATGAGAAGTATGAGAAGCTAATGGATCAGTAAAAATCTGAAGATTTTGGTTAGGAGGAGCTACAGATGTGTTGCCTTTATCATTCACTCCAGAAACAGAAATAGTATTATTATCAATCAAATCTTGAATTTTACCCTTTAGAGAAAAACATTTTTCAGTATCATGACCAGGCTGACGATGAAAGTGACAAAAAGCTTTGTGATCAAAATAAGGTGAAGTAATCTTTGCAGGATCAATTTGTCTTATAGGAGGAAGGGTAAGCACATTTTGTTCCAATAACTTATTCATAATATCATGCAATGATTCATTCAAAGGAGTATACTTTCTTTCTTTCCTGAAAAATTTAGAAATAGGAGGCACACCTGATGCTGCATTCACATTGTTGTTGATGATGTTTTCATTGAATTTGATAGAATCTCTGTTTGGTTTAAACTTCCCAAATGGTTGTTGACTGCTATCACCCTTATCACTCGGAGCCATAGGATGTGATTGTTCCATTTGACTCACAGTCAGTTGATAATTGTGAAGAGTGGCGCACAACTGTTGGAAAGAAGTAAACTCAGAAAACAGGAGTTTGTCTCGAATATCTTTTTGCAAATTAGAAATAAAGATTCTTTGAATATCGTTATCAGGCACTGGAAAAGAAATTTGAGCATACAAATGCTTATATCTACCAATGAAATCAGTCACATTTTCTTTAACACCTTGTTTACAATGCATTAAATCAATCAAAGTAACTTTAGGACTTATATTGTTTTGAAATTGTTGAATGAAAGCATTTGCAAGTTGTTTGAAAGAAGTAATAGAATAAGAAGGCAACGAGCAATACCATTGTAGGGCTTTGTCTCTTAATGTTCTGGTGAATAGTTTTGCAAGCAACCTTGGGTCGTAAGCAAAATCAGTACAAATTGTTTGAAAAGTCTTAACATGTGTTAGAGGATCTCCTTTACCATTATAAAGTTCCAAAAGCGGGATTTCAACATGCTTAGGAGGAATAGCTCGAACAATGTCAAGAGAAAGTGGGCTCGCAACATCAAATGTGGGCACACTAAACTTAGATTGATTCATAGAGGCAATTTGTTGCTGTAAAGAAGAGACAGTTTGTGCAAGATTATTAATGGTAGCTTCAGTCGAAGAGTTCATATTAGGTGTGTTAGATTGAGATGGAGGTGTGATGTTATTGAAAGATGGTAAAGAGTAAGGTGGTGGGACCCTATGATAGTCAACCATAGGGGATGATTGGATAGGAGGAACACTACAAGGAGGAATGGAATGATTAAATGAATTGCCCCCTTGCATCATGTTCATTTGTGAAGATGTAATAGGAACACTTATTGAAGGAATGAATGAAGAAGTCAGATTGAATGAAGGAATAGGGTTAATTGAAGAAGGAGGATTGCCCCCATGACTGGTAATCATAGGAGGAATATCTTGTATAGAGGTAGCCATGATGTTTGATGTAAAGGTAGGTAAACTAGCAATAGAAGTGGTCAAAGGAATAGAATGATTGACTTGTGTAGGAGGTTGTGTATAACCTAAAGATTCAGCACAACTCTTCATAGGCATCACATTCGAATTCACAATGTGTGAAATACCACGCAAAATATCAATTCCATTCTTATCACTTTGAAGCATACGTTTTAGACCCTCAATTAAAGGAAGAGCTTGACTATCGGGATACTCATGAGACATCCATTGGTGAAAATCGTCAAATTGGTTATCCAATTTGGAAAGTTGTTCAACAGAAACTTCATGGAGAGCTTCTTCATCATTAGGAGGATTAGAGGAATTACCCATGTCCTCGTTAAAAAGACTACTCAAATTAGGTTCCATCTCCTCAGTAGTTAAACCTCGGAAAGACTTAATTCTACGGCTTCGTCTAACGGGAATAGTGTAAGTAGGGCTTATTGTTGTAAAACTCATGCACTAGAGAGAGAGAGAAGATTTTGATTTTAGAGGTAGCAATTTTCAGTAAAACCAGCCAATCTTCCAGATTTAAGCTGTTAAATGCAATCACAACAGTCTCCCGAAATTTCAGAAAAAATGTTCGGGACCGTGGCGCTCGGAGTGCAACACGGTCCTTGCAACTTTTTTCGAAATTTGCAGGGATGAAAGGTATGATGATTTTAGAGCTAATCTGAAAAAATTGAGGGATTTTATGATCTGTAGATAGGCCAAATTAAAGTTGCAAATTCAAAATTGAACCCTATCAAGATTGTCGAAAAATGCAAAATTTGAATTTTGAAAAAGAGAGGGAGACTGAAATTTTGAATTTTATGATTTTAGAGGGAATGTCAAGAGCAATGCAAATTTTGAAATTTAAAAATTGATTCAATTTCACGCAAAATTCAATTTTGAAAGCCGAAATCAAAGTTGTTGTAATTAGGCACTTAATTTCAAAAGTCACAAAATGCAAATATTTGAATAAAGCACTGAAATTTCGAATGAATGCAAATACAATTTTCAGATCTAAGACAGTAAGAACACAATTTTGACACAAAATTTCAGTTTCGATAATTTTTGAATGATTAGGAGCCTTAGACCATGCAATCACAAGACCAACTTTGACTGTAATTTTGAAAGTGTTATAATTGACAAAATCAGCCAAAATTCTGGATTTTAGCAGGAAAATACAGCAAGATCTCGCTCCCGAAATTTTGGAAAAAATGTCGGGGACGATGGCGCTCGGAGTGCAACACGGTCCTCGCAACTTTTTTCCAAATTTTCAGGGATGAAAGATATTGTGATTTTATTGCGGAATCCAAAGTTACAGCTGATTTGGAGATGTTTTGATCAGTCAAATTGTCGGACAAAGGTTGAATCAAGAGGGTTTCAAAAATTAGGGTTTTGACTTTTAACCACTTAATCTTCAGAATTAAAGCACAAATATGAATTGATAATTTGTAATAGAAGGACAGATCTGAAACAAGCATTAACATTTAGACATTTCGCAAGTTTAATTATTAAAAAGAAATTTTAGGGTTTTAATGCAATCACCTCTAAAACTTTGCAAAAGATCAAACATGGAAATGTAATCAATTTTTTTTCAGATCTAAGCATGAAAAATCAGAAAGGATGTTCACGTCGGGTTCACCAAAATGTAAAGCGGAAAATCGCGGTCGAACCCTAGTTGGTCTCCCCTCTTCTAACTCCGAGGAGAGAGAAGGGAGGTTCGCTAGGATTCGATGGGTTTTCACTTAGGGGGAAGACTTTACATTCAAAAGAGGGGTTGAAACCCACAAGATCCAATCCCACGCAATGCAAGATTGGATGCTAAATGAGTTTCAAGGGTTCAGAAAGCAAGGCTACCCTCTTTTGTAAAGAATGTTGATTAAGGAAATTGAGCTAAGAATGCATAGAAAGTCATAAAAATTTGCTTATAAACTGAGTTCGGGTTATAGGATGAAGCTGCGGACCTGGAATTAGCAGTAAAATGTCGATACGGCGCTGTCCTGCAAATTTGAGCAAAAGTTGTCGGGACGATGGCGCTCGGCGCCACGGTCCTCCGAAAAATCCGCGAAACGAAGGGGGATCTGTTCGTCTCTGCACAAGGATTCCAGATCTTCAATTTCAGCCGCGTACTTGCAACCTACACACAGAAAAGCGAAGGCGATTGGGGGGTTAGGGATTAGGGGTTTGCCTTTAGGTCAAACCCCAGTTTTGGAATTAACTAAGAAATGAGCAAGAGCTGTAAATGTAAATGACTGTAATGTAAAACAAGTACTAATACCTTGTTCTAAGAATGTTTGTATCCTTATGTGCGAAGGTTTAGATGTTGTATGTTGTAGTATGTAGCATGTAATAAGTGATCTCCTCTTCAATGGTTGAATCCTTGACTTGAATGCAACACTTAGCCTTGAATGGAGACTTGAAATGATCAATTGCTTGAAGGAATGCTTGAATGCTTGAATGCTTGAGTATAGTTTCCACGCCTTTTCCCTCATATCGAATGAGAGAGGAAAATGTAGTTTATATACTTGTCATTTAGGGTTGATAGACTGATTTTCCTGACCTTAGGCCGACCAGGGAAGTATATTTCCAAATTGCAATCAAAAAGACCCGATATCACTTAGGAAACTAGGCCCAAAATAGGACCCAGGGACCAGGGCGCTGAGCGCCATGGTCCTGGAGGACCAGGGCGCTGAGCGCCCTGGTCCTAAGGGACCAGGGCGCTAGGCACTCTGGTCCCACCTCCCGGGACATCAGGGTGCAAGGAGGTTCAGGCCAGGGTGCTTGAAAAATGCAGTTTTCAGTGTCATGAGCGAGTTTTGGGGTCTCCATTCAGGTTGCGTGTTGCGTCGCCATCGTGAAGACCGAAATGCAGTCGAAATTGCAAGTGTCGCAATTTTAGGACGCTACACATAAATTCATTATCACTGCCATAGAGTATTTCACAAAATGGATTGGAGTTGTGCCTCTCACACAAGTCACTAGAAAATAGATTGCTACGTTCATCCTCAATTATATCATTTTTCGATACGGTATTCCTGTTTCCATTATCACTGATAATGGGCGTCCCTTCAAAAATCAGGATGTTCATGAATTTTGTGACCACTTCCATATTTCCCATAGTTTCTCCATGCCATATTACCCCCAAGGTAACGGTCAAGCTGAGGCATCTAATAAGACAATCCTTAAAATCCTAAAAAAGACCGTCGACGACGCTGGCCGTAATTGGCATATCCAACTTAATCCTGCACTTTGGGCCTACCGTACAAGTGTCCATACACCTACAGGAGCTACACCCTATTCACTTGTCTATGGCATTGAAGCCATCTTGCCTATTGAGGTCAAGCTACCCTCTTTACGAGTCTCTTTGCAAAACATCATCAGTGATGAAGACTATAGGGTCTCTCGCTTACAAGAATTGGAACTACTGGATGAACGAAGACAAACTGCTTTTAATCATCTCAAGGCTTATCAACAATGAATGAGTCGCAGCTACAATCACAAGGTCAAGCCTCGCACATTTAAGGTAGGTGATTTGGTTCTCAGAGAAAACCCTAAAAATCAGCAAGATAGAGAGAAGAAGGGAAAGTTCGAACCAAATTGGCTTGGTCCTTACATCATTACAACAGCATATGGATCTGGGGCATATCATCTCTCAACTAGAGAAGGTGAACCTTTCGAGGATCCTATGAACAACATGCATCTTCACAGGTTCTACACATAGCTCTTTGGAATATCCTAATTCAAAAATACAAAAAAATCAAAAATTTCAAAAATACAAAAAAATCAAAAATTTCAAAAATACAAAAAAAATCAAAAAATTCAAAAATACAAAAAAATTATAAAACAAAAAAAATCGTTACTTGGTGAAAACCTGGCAAACAGGTGCCTTATGACACAAAAAACATTGAAAAATTGAAAAAAGTAAGAAAAACATTTCGTCCAATGGTGAAAACCACTTCGGTGGCGCCCTGGGCAAGTACCATGGTGAAAACTAAGTCACCAATGCCATGCGTAGAGACATTGCTCCTCCCTCCTTCAGGATTCACTTTCATCCTTTCACTTTGCACACACTCACAACCTATCCATCCATAATAAACTTACCCATTCCCATCATGGCTTGTTATTAATCTACCTAAGATTGGTTAGACATTCATAATAAACATTCCTTTTCACCTTTTTCCATCCATAATAAATCAGCTCCTATCTGTGGCTAAGGCTAATCCTACATCTAGTGATTGGTGTGGAACTGAGAGCATTGCCTATTCTAAGGAGTACAATTTCTTCTAAATTTTCTTCAGTCTATCCACACAAAATCCGCAATAAACTTTTGTCTTCTCCACAATAAAGTATCAGTTTCATGGATTCAGTCAGTTTTAGATGAGACACAACAACAACAATGGGCTTCTACAAATCAAATCTTTCAACAGACTCAAACAACATTATGGTTCAGTGCGATCTATCATTTTTGTGAAAGTAAACATTGTGACCACAATCAAATAAGACTTATACAAGTGACAAGAGACACTAAACTTGAGGACTACATTGGATGTTGGTGTCGAGTCTTGGTTTTCTTTTGATTTTATCTTTTTGGTGACATGTCTTTTAGCTTTTTCAGGATGTCTTTGACTAGAGGTTCTATCTCCAAGATGTCTTTGACTAGAAAGGCGAGGATGGGGTATCGTCACCTATTTTTATTTGCTATCTGTGAATTGTCTCTTAGTAATGCTATGACTTGTCCAAGGATATGAGAACACTGTGAGTCTAGTGTGAACTGGGGCATTCCTTGTTTGCAACTGTCTTATCTCCATGCAAATGGGTCAAACATATGCCTCGATTGTCATAACCTACTTGCCATAATAAAGCTCAATGATGATAATGCACAAGAAGCTCTTTCACTTTCATATCTTCTATCTTCCATCCCCTTTCTTGATTGACTTCTATCGTTCTTCTTGAGTCTGCATAGCTTGCTATCACATGACTGAGTATAATGACACACCAAAAACATTTGCATTTCATGTAGTTGCATCTGCATTACCACATATAAGCATTTCATACATACATATAGATATCACAACTACATCACATCCTGCACACAACACATGTTAGCACAATTTACATCTGCATTATCATATTCATCTGCATTTCATACATTCACATTTGCATATGCATAACATATAAAACATAAAAAAACAAAAATATTGCATTTCATTATGTACATATTTGCATCCATATCATAAGCATCACATAAAACATACATCATGAAACATCTCATCACATAGGGACACATGCATATAGCTGCCGCAAAGATGAATCATCTCATATATATAATCATAAGTGTCATGATACAATGATGTCAAAATCATATGGCTACAATCACCTGAAGGTGTCTACATCATCATACAAAACGGTACAAAATTGATACATAGGGAGCTCTCTACGGCTATGATGAACTCCCTCCCTTGGAGCTAGCTAGCCTCGATGGAGTCTAAGCCCTGGAAGGACCCACCCCATGATCATCTCTCCTATCCCCTCTGTCTTCTGAGCCTAGTTGTCTCATCCTCCTCCTCTCCTCCTCCTCCCCGATCCTGTAGCCAATCCTTGTGTCACCCTATCCAGACAGAGGAACCCACTGATCACTCCTGCCAATACTACTGGTAGTGCTAATCCTATCTATGTCATCATATCCCATGCCACATGTCCAACCCTTATCTCTAGTCCTGGATCCTGAAACACTCATCTCAGGGCCTCCCTATCTCCATCTCAATCATATGGAATCAACTCCCCATCGATTGGTATCCGCAGAATCCTGTATACATCCTCTAGGATGACTGTCATCTCTCCCATGGACAAATGAAAAGTGCAAGTCTCAGAGTGCCACCTCTTCGCCAGTGCAGTCAGCAATCCCATGTTCGCTCGAAACTCAGGCACATACAGAATATGTCTCAATCCCATAGCCTCAATCGCAGCTCGGTCCTCGGGTGTCAACTCAGGTTGCAACCTCTGAGTCGATGGGAATCTCTCCCATGACTCCAGCATAGGCAAATACTCCTGCAGGCACACAAATCAATAATCTCAATCCTAGTGACACTCACTGTTCATCACAAAGTGTTGCTTCTATCCTAGTGGTACTCCTTGTTCATCACAAAGTACTACGTGTTTGGCACTCCCTGTTCATCACAAAGTGTTGTTCACATTTGCACTCACTATTCATCACAAAGTGCTGCTCATATTTTAGTACTCCCTATTCATCACAAAGTAGTATATCTTGGTACTCACTGTTCATCACAAAGTGCCTTGATCTATCTTATCCTAGGGCCTATGCTTGAGTGAATCCTCTTGAGTAGTTTCCTAATTGGCAACGTATGTTCTATCACATAATTGTCAATCCTAGCCCTATTTGCTATCCTAGTTTTCTCTAGAGGACCTGCTTGAGTGTATCCTCTCAGTAGCTTACCCAATCGACAACGTATGTTCATCACAGAACTGTTGATTTGACCTAGAAGACACAAATTTACATTTTTGGACACAAACGCGTTTTCTTGACATAAACGTGCATTTATTACTCTACCTAGCATGCATTGATGACAACAATAAATGCATCAAAGTACAAGGAGGTTTTGTGGTACTTACTGGCTCTCCTACCTCTGCTGGCCTTTGAAATCAGTGAACGCAATCGAATCTGTGAGCCATTGCCATCACTGTTGACTGCTATTGCTCTATCTTGCTTTGCACTCTGATCTCTTGCATGTGTGGATGACAATGAGGATGTTTTCCCCTCGTGGTCTATCTTATAGACTACCCTAGCCCTAGTCTCCTGTGTTAGTCTTCGTTATCCCGTGACTTTGTCACTTTATCTGGTCAGTCCACTCTAGCCTTTCTTTCTTATCGAGAGATTGTCTGCAATCTTTTCACATATTTTCATCCAATCTCTCAAGGGGGCATATCATTCCCATCTTGGGGCAACTTTATATCAGTTCATATTATCTTCTTTGAAACAACGCGACAAGCCGCATTGTCTCAAAGAGGGGCAAAATGTAGACACCCAAAATTGTCCAGTCTAATTAATTATCTAAGCTTAATTCTTCTATTAATTAAATAAATATTTATTTATTTAATTAATTCATTTATCGTCTTCTAGCCTTATTTCTTATTTAAATAAATACATTTATTTATTTAAATTATCCTTTTCCTAAATTAAACAAATATTTTATTTATTTAATTGATCTCACTCCTTCTATTAATTAAATAAATATTTATTTATTTAATTAATTCATTAACCTTTTCTACCCATGACACATGTCATTCATCTCTTAATTCATACACTACCTATCCCTTTCATTATTTTATTATTTTCTCTACCTACCCTCTAATCATAGCCGACATCTTTTACACCTCTCAATTTTATCCCTCCATTTCATATAGTGTCTTCTATATAAGAGGATACTTCCTTCATTATCAACCCTAATCAATCTATGCATCTTAATCAATTGATTACACTCACTATGCATTCAGCCCCCATTGACTCTTGACTAAACTACGCTTTTGAACATAGGCGATCCTACTTGCAACCACATTCCGTTCTTTGTTGAGCTCTTGTGCACATAAAATCTGAGAGCAAATATATCAAGCAAGATCAATGGAGATAGGAAGAATGGAGATCCAAACCCTATTGGACATGTGATGGTATAATCTTTGTGATTTCATTTGATTTGCATTATCTTAGGTAATCTTCATATGTTATGGTGGATCTTTGTTGTTGTTAGGCTAGGGTTTTGTGGTTGAATTCATTTAGCCTTTCAATATCGTTATTATTGTTATCCATTTTCACCATATACAGATACGCATGTATGATAAAATAGAGTCATGATTGAGTGATTGTATGATTGATAGATCGATATATAGCTTTGATTACTAGATTGAGTAGCTTTGATTAGCGTGATTGATACATGTGATGATTGAGTAGCTCTGATTAGCTTGATTGATAGATTTGATGATTGAGTAGCTCTGATTAGCTTGATTGATAGATTTGATGATTGAGTAGCTCTGATTAGCTTGATTGATAGATTTGATGATTGAGTAGCTCTGATTATCTTGATTGATAGATTTGATGATTGAGTAGCTCTAAGAAACTGATTTAGTTTATGATGTAAGAGCTTAGTAGATTTTTTGATTAAACTCAGTGATTGATAGTAAACCATGATTGATAGGTTTAAAATGATTTGATAGGTTAAGTTGCTTCAATTTGATTTTGATAGATAGATAGATAATGATTTCTTAAGTTTGATTTGATTGATAGATAGATAATGATTTCTTTAGTTTGATTTGATTGATTGATTTCTCTTGAAAAATAAGAGAAACTTGATGTTCTCCAGTGTCGGGAGAAATTACCAGCCATACGTCATTTAGTTCTAGAGTTGTCCCAGGCTGAAATTAGACATATAGATGCTTGTGGTTTACACCATTTATTATTTATGCCTGAGATTACACATAATAGAGGATTGTTGACTGCGTTAGCCAAGAGATGGCACAGTGATCATAACACTTTCCACTTGTCGACGGGTGAGATTAGTGTGACTCTTGAGGATGTCTACAAGATTTTGCACATCTCGGTGACTAGTGAGCTAGTGTAGTATGATTATTAGGATCGAGTTGGGACAGAGGCTTGCAGAGTCATGTTTGTTGATGAGAGCATCGATAGAGGAGAGATCCGATGGGTAGATATGGTGATGTATTACGAGACTCTTCCTGTTATTCTTACTAGTTTGATTGGAGGATTCATATGTCCTGATAGGCAATTGCGAGGTTTTTCTGTTGGATGAGGTGAGGTTCTTCTGAGTATGATGCAACATCGTACATGATATGCTTGGGGTGTTTGCATGTTGGCACATTTATATCATGATCTTCACCAAGTTGTGTATGATGAGAGTGCTAGTTTATCTACAGGATGCACTTTATTGCAGATTTGGTGCTGGGAGCACATTGCTATTACACGGCCTATCCATCATAGAGTTCATGGAGAGAGGCAACCATATGTTTATTTTTATGCAGGTATCCTTACTTAGCATAAGTTGGGTAAGATGGAGTATTGGCATTGGGTGCTTGACTCTTTAGATAGAATTACTTGGATACCATATGTTGATTGTGAGCCATGGATGGATGATGCACAGACATTACCATGTATCATGCAAAGTAGATATCTTATTGGTCGGACACCTTTCATTGTTGAGTGACAGTTGATTGGTCAAATTTTGAGACAGTTTGGTATCATTCAGCCTATGCCTACTAGTGTGATGATATATGTGCAACGATACATAGATAGGCGAGATTGGGGACTGTCTTTGTCATTTGAGATTGCTCATGCAGAGTTTATTACTACTCTGAGAGTGGCATATGATATGAGATTACACATTCTTGATCTTGGGGTTACTGCAGAGTATGCTCAGTATATATTAGCACATCCATTTCCTAAAATTAGGGATCCAGCAAATCCTCCTCCTAGCTCAGGAGATGATGATGATGATTCAGATGATCCTATTATCAGGAGATGAAGACGTAGACAAGAGATTAGAGCTGCTCATGAGGCTGGGAGAGGTGGAGATGATGGTGGGGATGGAGGTGGTGGTGGTGGTAGACCTAGATGGAGAGGATGTCAATTGAGAGTTCGTGGAGGACCATTTGGACCGGCTGGCAGGATTGAGAGACCTCGTTCTATGAGTGGGAGAGATGTTGGATGGATTGGGAGGAATATTGGTAGGGTAGGGATGAGATCACCTAGAGGATTGCCATTGACAGGAGGGAGGGTGACTGGATTGGATGGGGGTTGTGGGAGAGGTATTGATTTTGGATAGATTCAGCCAGATCCTAGGGTTATTGCAGCGCATGGTGGGGATGATGAAGATCCTGAGGATCATGTTCCCTTGATTAGATGATGGGTTCTGAGAGTTACTCATACTAATATTCAAGCAGTTAGACACGTTGGTGGTGAGGGGATTGGGGTTTATGCACCACAGCAGGATCTACCAGAGTAGGTTGCACCAGTGCAGGATATGCTAGATGTGGTTATACCAGAGCATGATGTGCCATGGCATGATACTATTGATAGTCTAAGAGCACAGATTGATCAGCTTTGAGCATAGATACATACTCTTATGACCGAGAGAGACACAAATGTTAGGAGACAATAAGGTACTTAGGGTCTTCTTGATCATATTCAGTAGGTTGGTTCAGGTACTCTCTTAGATGATATTGTTAGAGCATTATTTTGGGTCGGGAAGGAGACTTCCTACTAGCCACGATGATATGAGGAGGTATTTGCAAAGAGACAGAGAGTAGGTAGTTATCAGACCACTATGTTGATGGACACTAGCAGTGGTGGGGTCATGGGACCTCCTTAGAGGAGTGGTAATCATGGTAGATAGATATCTAGAGGATCTTCTCACCCACAACCATAGAGATGGATAGAGTCAAGTGGTAGTGGTACATGACAGTCATGACTTGATTTGAGGCACTTGTATTGTTTATCAGATATCATTGTATACTTGGACTTTTATTGTTTTATGATGATCTATATGCAGACATGGATTCTATATGATAATGCTTTTTATTATGCATGTTACTCTATTTGATGATGATCTATATGCTTATATGCTTTGATTTTATGGATGCAATGATTAGATGAATAATGATATGATGATAATGACTTACTTGATGCAAATGATAAATGCTTTTGATTTTTGATTTTAATGATCCTAGATGCAAATGAAAATTTTACTTAAATGATGTAAATGCAAATAATCTATATGAAAATGCAAATGAATGATTGCTTAATGCTTACGATGATGTACATACAAATTTTCTATATGAAAATGCAAATGAATGATTGCTTATAATGCAGATGAATAATGAGCTAATGAAATGATCTAACTGAAAATTGTACTGCCATTCTTCATATGCTATCTTGTAATAGTGCTTGATTTCATCATTGAGCTTTAAAATGTTGTAAGATAATACAAGAAAATTGACATAAAGATTCAAGATTACCTGAGTATTCCTTACATGGATTTTGATATAGCAAGTTAATACAAGCAACTTGATATAATGGATTAAGTTGACCTGAGTATTGCTTGGAGAACAGGAAAGGATTATCTCCTTTCATGCATGACTTGGAACGTCCTCCTTGATCTTTTGCTGATCATATCCTAAGACAAGTTCATACCACAGTAAGAGATAAACCACAGACTTCAATCAAAGAAAATAATCATGCCCCATCAGAGCTTCTCTAGTCATGGACATCCTTGAGTTGCATAGAGTACATGATTAGAAATAAAATCAAGATATAAACACTGAATCTTGTATATCATTCACATGTTCTAATGGTCATTAACCAATATTATCATCTTAATGAATGATCTTTGATAATCCTTTATAGCTTGCTGATTGATTCTTTGGTTTCTGAGTTGCATGATTCAGTTGTTGATGAAATACCTTGATTTTCATTTTTTTGTTGCTTGTTATCTATTTCAAAACCCTAGATGTTTTTGGTTTTCAAAGATTCAAAAGACTACCTTAGCTAAAGGAATTTAGGATTTTGCCCCCAGTGGAAACAAAAATTTATTATGAATGTATGAATTGATCAAGATCCAAACCATAGTGGGATACAAATGCAGATTGATTGATTTTGATAAAATCTAAGATAGTGACTACGACAAGTATGTCAAAGATTGATAACTATTGGTAAGCTGCATATTTCTTGCTAAATGGTTCAGAGCAATGAATGCGAAAGATGGAATAGATGAGATAGGATAGATGGAAGTGATAGATTGGATATGATGACATGGATAAGTGCGTAAAGTGATCTCATAGATGGAAGAAATTACTTTTTTAGATAATGCATGTTTACCAAGTTTTCACCATCTAAATTTATTGCATTTTTCTCATATTTTGATTTTTTTTGTCTTTTCTGATTTTCATTGTTTTATGCTCTTTTAAAAAAAAAAATTCAGGACTTTATATCTCAAGCATAGAATTTCTTGAGATGGATAGAATTGATAGTTTCATCAAACCAATCACCTTCAGGGGTAGATAACTTGTATGCTCCCGATCCATATGTTGCTACTATGACGAAAGGTCCTAGCCAATTTGGTTCAAATTTGCCCTTCTTTTCCCGATTCTGCCAATTTCTTGGATTTTCCCTTAGAACTATGTCTCCAATTTGAAAAATGCATGGCTTGACTTTGTGGTTATAGCTTCTTGCCATTCTTTGTTGATATGCTTTTAAATGATTTGTTGCATTTTGGCAACATTCCTGAATCAGTTCTAGTTCCTCGAGTCGGGAGACTCTTTGTTCTTCTTCTGGTATAAGACCATGCAAGGATACTAATAGAGAAGGTATCTCTACTTCTATAGGTAATATAGATTATGATCCATAGACCAAACAATATGGATTTGCCCCTATTGGAGTGCAGACACTAGTTCGGTATGCCCAAAGAGCAGGATTTAGCTGAATGTGCCAGTCTTTTCCAGCTTCATTGACTGTTTTCTTCAAGATTTTTAAAATAGTTTTGTTTGATGCCTTAGGTTGACCATTACCTTGTGGATAATATGGAGTAGAGAACCTATGTTGGATATGAAACTATTCACATAGCTCTTTTACATCTTGATTTTTGAATGGTCTTCCATTATCAGTGATAATAGTCATAGGAACTCCATAGCGACAGATTATATAATTTAAAATAAATGATGATATTTGTTTTCCTGTCACTGTTGTTAAAGGCACTGCTTCAATCCACTTAGTAAAATATTTAGTAGCAACTAGAATAAACTTATGTCCATTAGAAGATGAGGGATTGATCTTTCCTACCAAATCCAGGCCCCACTGTGAAAATGGCCATGATCCTGTCATAGGATATAACTCTTGTGCTGGTGCATGAATTAGATTTCCATGAATTTGACAATGTTTACACTTTCTAGCATAGGTGAATGAATCTCTTTTCATAGTAGGCCGAAAGTAACCCATACGAATAAGTTTCTTAGCCAATGTTAAACCACTTGAGTGTGTACTGCAAATACCCACATGAATGTCATTACGAACTCTCTCAGATTCATCTTTTTCAAGACATCTCAATAATGTACCATCTAGACCACGCCTATATAGGATATCAGCAATAATGGTATAGCGAGAAGACTGACGGATAAAGTTTCTTCATCGATTATGAGATAATTCCAAAGGAAGGATATGATCTTTCAAATATTGGTAGGTTTGACTGGTTCCTGATATATGGCAAATTCGATATGTATGCTGGGATTGAATGGTAGGGGTTAAGATATCTTCCACAAGAAATTCGTAACGTTGTTGATTTTCTTTATTTTGCAAGAGAGATGCTATTGTAGCCATTGCATCTGTTGTTTTATTCTCATTTCTAGGAATCTAGGTGAATGTGATTTCTTTAAAATGTCCTTTAAATTCCTCCACTAGCTGTTTGTATGGCAGAAGATTATCATCCTTTGTTTGATATTCATCATTTATTTGATTAATGACAATTTGTGAATCACCATAGACATGTAGTTATTTAACATTCCATTCAATGGGCATTTTGAGCCCTATAACTAATGCTTCATACTCTACAGTATTATTGGTGCATGGAAATCGTAGTCTATACAATTTCAGAATTGTATGTCCTTGAGGTGTGATAAAAAAGATTCTTGCACCTGATCCATGTTGAGTATAAGAAACATCAAAGTACAATTCCCAAAAGTTTGTAATTATTGTCAAGATATCTGCATCAGGGAATTCAATATGCAAAGGCATGTCATTTTGTAAAGGTGCATCGGCCAATTGATCAGTGATGACTTGTCCCTTGATAGCTTTCCAATTAACACATTCTATGTCAAATTCACTCAGTATCATAACCCATTTGGCTAGTCTCCCTATCAATGTTGACTTTCTTAACATATATTTGAGAGGATCTATCTTTTCTATTAGTTTTATAGAATGAATCAACATATAATGTCATAGCTTCTGGGTTGCAAATACAATTGCTAGACATATCTTTTGAATTGAGGAATAATTTAATTCGTAGCCAACAAGTGTTCTGCTGATATAATAAACTGCTCTTTCTTTTCCTTCATCATCATGTTGAGCTAGGAATGAACCTAATGATACACTTGTTGTTGAGACATAGAGTAACAATGGTTTCCCTTTGGTTGGTGATATCAGTACTGGAGGACTCATAAGATATTCTTTTATTTGCAAGAAAGCTTCTTCACATGTTAGATCCCATTTGAATGGAACATTTTTATGTAGAATATGGGTAAATGGAAGACATCTATCGGCCAATTGGGACACAAATCTCCTGATTGATTGCAACCTTCCTTGTAAAGATCGCAATTGACTTATATTCTTAGGTGATTCCATCTCCAAGATAGCTTTAAATTTTCCAGGATCGACTTCAATGCCACGAGCTGATATAATGTACCCAAGGAGCTTTCCAGAGGTTACCTCGAATGCACATTTCTTTGGATTTAATCTCAATTGATATCTTTCCAGCCTATCAAAAATTTTGCTTAGAATGTTCAAATGTTCTTTTCTTGTGTGAGATTTTGCAAGTATGTCATCGACACAATCTTCCATAAATGTATGCATCATTTCATGAAAACTTATCGTCATAGCCCTTTGATAAGTCACTCCTATATACTTAAGCCCAAATGGCATAACATTCTAGCAGTACATTCCCCATCCATAGGTGAAAGCTATCTTCTCCTGATCTTCAGGTGTGATTTTTATTTGATTATACCCTGAGAATCCATCCATTAATGAAAACATCTCATGTCCTGCTGATAAGTCCACTATGATATCGATGTTTGGTAGTGGGAAATCATCTTTTGGACATGCTTTATTCAGATCTCTGAAATCTGCACAAACCCTTATGCTTTTATCTGGTTTTGATACTGGTACAATACTTGAAACCCATTCTGGATAAGCCACTAGTCTTATGAAACCCACTTCCAATAGTTTCTTGAGCTCAGTTTTTACAAGGAGAGAAATATGTGGGTGCATCTTTCTTAGCTTTTGTTTAACAGGTTTTTCTTTTAAATCCATATTAAGATGATGTATGATAAGATCTGGGTTAAGTCTTGACATATCTGCATAAGACCAAGCAAAATTTATTTGTCTTTGCTTACAGAATTCCATGTATTATTTCCTCTCTTTCTAATAATGAGGCAGAAAAATGAAGTATTTTAGGATCCTTTGATGTATCAATGTTTACTACTTTTGTTGGTTCTATCAGGATAGCAGATCTCTCTTGAAAATATGCAGGAAAAATGTCAAACTTTCCATCTTCTGGTGCCTCAAGGAGGTTTTCACCATTAGATACGTCCTTTATTTTTTCTTTTGATTGATCTAATGTTGCCATGAAATGGTTTTCAACAATAGGTCTCTTTCCTTGTTTTATTTCACTTTTGCTACTGAAAAGTTTGGCATTCTCTTGACTATGAGAAACATCACTTGATTCTGTAGTGGGATGGGTTCAACAACATTAAGGTACACAGCTAAGTCATGATCATTGGAAAAGACATCTAGTTTGGGGTTGTCTAAATTATCCCAATCAATTAGTTCAGGATGAAGAAGGGGTAAATCATAATCACTGTCATCATTAGGTGTATCAATGTTCATGACATAATGATCATAATTTAGAATAGAATAGGTATTATCATAGATTAGATGTTTTTGAGGATTGTCTTTCTCGAGCGTTTCCGATTTAGTCTTAACAAGATTAATATTAGCATTTTGCAGTTCACACTCAAGTGGTTCTTCAATTGATGTTTGTCCCTTAAATGAATGAATTATATCAACACACACCTCTTTGATACTGCAAATTTCTTCTTGATTGACTTCATTTGCATTTTGGAGTTGATATACTTGTGTACATGATAAAGAGGATTCTTTTAATTGATTTTGTCTCCTTTCAAACTCAACTTCTTCTAGACTAATAGTTAATCCAACTTGACTATCTCTTATTTCTTCTATGGTTCTTGCATATCTGATCCTTGTTTGCACTTCTTGTGGCATTGTGTCACTATTTTTGTCATTCTCTTTTCTTTTTGCATACGCCTCTTTTCTCTGAATTCTGAGTTTCTCTTGTCTTCTTTCTAATTTTATCTTTTGTTCTATAATAGAAAAGTCTTCTTTTATGATAGTTGCTTGATCTTCATTGTGTTCTTTACTTGATGTAGTAGATAAGACATTTGGTCCCCATTCATACTCATTGGAATATGTCTCTGAATCCTGATCTAAGATTACTCCACTATACCATACTAGAATGTCATATGGTGCAAAAAGTTCTCTGATTTCTATCATTTCTATTTTTACTACCTCTGGAATATCTTGTTCAAATTTTGCCTTTGTTTGTATTTTCAGAACTTGTTGACAAGATTTTTCATTACCTGGGATGATAATCTCCTCCTCTTTCTTTTCATGTTCTTCTTGCTTCTTTTGCTTACTGGTTACTGTTTCGACCACTTGATGTAGCTTTTCTTGCCAATTGTCTCCTTTAGAGACTGATTTCTTTCTCCATTTTTGTTGTTGAGTATTGTGTTGCTTTTTATTAGACTTTAGGTATCCCAAACCGGATTTATCTTTTGTGGATTGTGAGTGCAAACAAATAGGTTCTAAAACTCCCTGATGTTGCTTACCAATTGGTCCTTTTCCTTCATATCCCATCTTTTGCATGATTTCATATCCTTTTCCATATTTTTTTATGGGAATATTGACTTCTGCTGCTGTTGCTATAGTTTTATCTTCATCTTTGTATAACCAACCAAGAATGTCTTTGTCTTTATTTTCCTCTTCAAGGGTTCCAACACTAACAAAGGTTCTTTTAAACATATGTTTTGATTTGCTTGATGTCTATGATTGAATATCTATAGGGGAGAGTGGAAAATTATTCAAAAAATACTTTCCCATTCCTTCATCATTTAACTTGAGCTTTTCTTCAAAAGTTTCCCATAACTTTGCTTGAACTTCTTTAGTAGGATATACTAATTATCTGTTATGTAGAACTCTTGTATCTGGTGTTGGCTTCAAATTATTGCAATATTGACTAGAATCTTCAATTATAGTGATCTCCTTCCCTTCATGAGGAAATTTTACACATTGATGATATGTAGAAGGAATTGCTTGTATCATGTGAATCTAGGGTCTTCCCAGAAGAATGTTGTAGGAGAGATTCAAGTCTAAAACTTGACACAATGTATCCTTTTTCATAGGTCCTATCTTTATTGGTAGCACAACGGTTCCTTTAGAAGAACATTCTGCTTCATCGTAAGCCTTGATGGTTATTTTCTTTTATGGGTCCACTACATTCTTTGAATATCCCAAAGCTTTTATCAAACTTAATGCACAAATATTTAATCTAGCTCCTCCATCTATGAGTACATGTTTGACACGAGTTTTATTAATGGAGACTTCAACATATAAAGGAGCATCGTGAGGATGTTGTAAGGATGTGTCATCATTTTCAAAAAATGATAAGCAATGAGGAGCTATAATATGTCCTACCATGTTTTGGAACTGATCTATATCCAAATATTTTGAAACCGTTGTTTCCACTAAAGCTTTCTCCAAATTTTCCTTATGCATAGGTGAAATCTTGAGAAGTTTCAGAATTGATATTTGAGTGGGTATTCATTGTAATTTCTCTACTAAATTGTATTGTTGTGATGTGGATGTTGAGTCTTTTGCTATACCTGGAAAGGTAACCTTTGCTTTGCTTCTTGTGATAACGTTGATTGGTTCTGAAGATTGATTTTCGTTAACAATGATCACATTTACTACATCATTGTATGTATAAGTGTAATTTACTTTGGTTTTTCCTTTGTTAGTTTTCAATTGGGCTGATTCACCTTTATCATAGTTTGGAAGTGGAGTTTTAAAAGCCAAGTGTGATTCGTTTGTCTTATGGCGATCCATCATGATGGTTCCATTATCAATTAGATCTTGGATAATGTGTTTCAATCTCTGATAATAATTTGTTAGGTGTCCTTTACTCTGATGATAATTGCAAAAATGATTATCATTCCACCAATTTGGCTTGACTGGTGGTTCATAAATTCTTGCTTCTAGTAAAACAATCAATTTGTTAGCAAGCAAAGTTTTAAGAGCCGATTCTAAAGATTCTCCAATATTTGTGAATTTTCTCTGAGGATTAGAGAAAAAGGACTTGGCTTTATTGTTTTCTAGATTGTTGTTACTTGGGATTTGACTTGATAGATTGAAAATTGGTTGTTGTTGTTTTGTAGTATTGTTATCATCATTTCCTTCATTGCTGACATTCCTATTCTTTGACCAGAACTTGGGTTTGTCATTGTTGTTGTTGTTGTTGTTGTTGTTGTTGTATGAATTATTGTAAATTTTTAGTTCTCCTTTCTTTACCATTGCGTTCTCTATTTTCAGACCATTTTCGATCATTTTGGCAAAAGAGGGAGGACATTGCATTCTTAGTCGATAACTCATTTCACTGATAAGATTATCAATGAATATGTCCATTTTTTCTTGATCGGGTACATCCCGGGGATATCTATTAAACATGTGTTTCCATCGTTATAAGAAGATCATAAAGGATTCACCATTCTTTTGTTTAACATTGCAAAGATCTAGCAATGTTATTTCATTCCTTATATTGTAGGAATATTGTGAAATAAACCTATTCACAAGTTCTTCAAAGGATTTGATTCCGGATGGTAATCTTGAAAACCACTCCATTGATTGTCCATTTAAACTCCTAGGAAAAAGATGCATAAGGTAAGTTTCATCGTGAGCAAATTCCATGCTCATAGTACAAAACTCCCTAATGTGATCTTGAGGATCATATTTTCCATTGTATTTGTCATATTTAGGGATCTCGCAATGTTGCAGAAATGGTATCATATTCAGATTTTTATCAAAGGGATATGGGCGTATGTCTTCTAATGAATACTTCTTGGAACTTGTCCCATTTTGCATGTCTTGTATCCGTTGTTGTAGAGTTTGTATTTTTTGAGTAAGGTTTGATAATGGATTATCCACATTGTTTCTTTTATCATTACTTTCTTTTCTTTTGTCATCCTTTTTCTTCCTTGTTTCTTCATTGCTTTCTTTATTCGCATCTTTGCTATTCAGCTCATCTGTGTTTTGGGTGTTACTTTCTTCCACGTCTTGTTTTAAGATTTCTATGTTAAAGTCTTGTGGTAGTTTAGCTCTAGATTTTGCCAAAATCAAGAGATATTTCTCTTTTTGTTTTGCCAACAATTTTTCCATTAGCCTATCAAATTTGAAATCTTGTTCAAGGTCTCTAATGGTGCTATTGACTGCTTCTTCATCAATGATAGTAAATCCAAAAGTGTGGAATACAAGAGTATCTTCTTCCTCCATTTGTTTTTGTTTTCTAAGTTGTTCGTGTTGGGCTCTAGTCCAAACTAGCATGTGTTTATTTCAAAGTTGTCAAAAGTTCCCAAGGACAAGGTCAATAGGTGATTATTGGTTTAGGAAGATATGCTTTATTGGGATAGGTGATTATTGTTTGTTCATTGGGATACAACATCTCTTTGTTGAAAAGCATGTCTTTGTAGAGTTTCATCGTCAAATTCTATACCACAGCCATGTAAGTAGTGACGAAAATGGTGTAGGAATGTCCTATGTTTCAGTAAGATCTTGCGATTGATATACAAGAATCTTATTCTCTTCTGAGTAGCTTTGTAACTGGGTTTTCTTTTCTTAAGGTGATACTTAAAAGTCATATAAGCATTTGATAGTTTACAAGTTTGATTGATTCCAATGTTGGTGCAATTTTGGTTTTGATATAACCTAAGTTCAAAATAGGAAAGATATATCCAAGATTAGGAACCTAGTATAGATTGATCAAGCTTTGTGATAGAGGATTTGATTATCCTGATGAGAGACTTGACAAGGATGTTGATTTTTGCACTTAAGATGTTTGAATCAATAGCTTGTTGAATGTTGATGTTTATAGAACCTTTTGGGAATAACCTATAGGATTAACAACCTAGTTGTTTGAGCTAGTTTGAAAATACGTGCTGGTTTAGAGACAAACCTACCTCAAGAATTATTTTGATATTTTGATGTTTTGATACTTTGATTTTGATTTGATGTTTCAAGTGTTGGAATGCTTTTTGTTTTACCCTTTTGATCACACTTTTTCAGCAACTTGTTGATTTTTGATCTTTTGTAGATGATAATTTTCTTCAATTTTTGACCATTTGGAACATGTTATAGACATAGAAGACACAATTTTTAATAAATGAAAAGCACAAGCAAGTACAATCCTTATGGCAGGCTGAGACAATAGTTGTTGAATCTCACATGGGGTTTCCCCCGAGGCTACGCTATTCAAAGTGGATATTTAGATGCTTGACCCCATTGGCTCCACCTTCGACACTCACTTCTTCGGGGCAGCCAAGCACCAGTTTCCATGAAATCTCCCCAAGGAAAAGTTTATATCTCTACTAGGAACCGTATGTATGTGAGCCGCTTTAGAGGTCCGACCTCTTGCGCCAACAACTAGAAGGTTTTTGGCAACTAGTACAAGTGGTTTTTAGTAAAGGCTTCCGGTCATGTGGCCATACATGCAACACTTTCAGCTTTATAAATACAGAAGGTTCCCAGCCTATAGAGGTTACACTCCATAGGGTTTATGGGGAAACATAGTGTCGGTATAAACTTATCAGCACATGTTGTTTGAACTTTCGTCACAAACATGATTTATTTATAGTGGATTGGAAGGACTCGATATTAGCCCGTTTCCACTTTAGGTCGTTCCCCTCTCACTGGCCCCCTCAAGGTAGCTCAGGAAAGCAGGACCTCTAAAGGATTTATTTGCTTGAAAGTAAAGAAACCATAAAAGAGTGGGTTTGGCTTTTTGGTCACCCAATTAAGGGGATAGCATATACCTACCACTTTCGAGACACAGAATACAAATGTTCTTTTAATCCCTTTCAAAAAAATTATTGGCTTAAGTCCTATTTGGAGATGTTGCTCCAACAAGCATGGTGTTTATTTTAGCCCTTCATAGCAAATGATTTTATAAACTAGGAATTGGAAATCCTGGTCAACAAAATGAAAATCGTTCCAAAAAGTAACTTGCTTCATAAGAATGGACAAGTTGATTGTTCTTTTTAACTTGACAAAAAATAAGATTGATTGTGCTTTTTATCTTTGCAAGAAAATGAAAGATTGTTGTTCTTTTTAGAGCCCAAAATTTGAGGTGTGAATCCTAACTTTGCAAGAAAGTAAATGTTTGATTTGTTGTTCTTTTTACTTTGCAAATGTGATTATTTTTAAAGCCCAAAAAAAAATGAGGTACATTTTAGAACACCAAATTGAAAAATGAAGTTCTTTTTACCCAAAAGGAAATATGAGTTCTTTTTAACCAACTTTGAAAAAGCTAGAAAAGAAATCACTGAATCCTAACTTAACTCTAAATTTGCAAGAAATTGTTAGAAACTTGCAATAATAAAAAAAAAAAGTTAGTGAAAAACCATAGGTGGGCTTCCACAAGCCTAATTTCAAATCACAGTTACAAATTTTTCATTGCGCTAAACTATCTGCCAAATGTGCTAGTATTTGTTACAAAAGCGCTAACCTGCGTCAGAAAAGTGCTAACCTTCGATGCAAAAGCATTGATTTTCAGACAAAAGCGCTAACCTACATGACATATGCGCTAACCTATGATGCAAAAATGCTGATTTTCAGACAAAAGCGCTAACCTACATGACATATGCGCTAACCTATGATGCAAAAACACTAATTTTCGAACAAAAGCGCTAACCTACATGACATATGCGCTAACCTATGATGCAAAAGTGCTGATTTATGGACAAAAGCGCTAACCTACATGACATATGTGCTAACATATGATGCAAATGCACTGCTAAAATTCACACATGTATGAATCTGTATTACAAACAAATTAATTTTATTTTTTGTGAGATTTTTAAACGTATATGTGAGGTCCAGCCCCATAGTGGGCGCCAAAATGTGTGAGCTTGAATTTCATCCTTAGAATATTACCTGTAATAAGTTAGTTTCACAAAATACAATGGAAATGCATACAGGAAATCCAAAATCCACTAATGAAACTACATGAAATATATATTAAAATAAAACATTATTTTACCTTCATGATTTATGTCTCATTGTGTCCTAACTCCACTGTTCCTGGTTGCAGATGGTGTGCTCTCAGACAATGCACTGTTGGCTTCCAAGATGGAATACGAAGAATAGACTGATAACTTGTAGTTAACTGATACTATGATATGAAATACTACATGATTATGCTAAAATGATTATGCTAAAATGCTATATGATATTTGCTATTGCTATTTGCTATTTGCTTCAAAAAACTCACACATGCATATGATTGATTGAAAACTATTTTGAAGACTAACTCTCTCAATTGAAGCTCTTGATTTTATAGACCTTGAGAGGATTAAATGATGTGGCTTAGATCAACGGTCCTGATTAGATCTGCAGATTTGGATGGCTATAAGCAAAGGTGAAGGTTGAAAGAAAGGGGGAAGGAGAAGACAAGTGTCACTCATCTCACCTTGACTGGGTTGCTGACTAAGAGAATTTAGGGATGACTGGAGGAAATTTAGGCATGAGAGGACAAGTGGACTCAAGTCCTTCCTAAGATGTAGGGGGTGTTGGAGAGAATATAGGAAATGGTTATAAAATATGTGTACGTACACAATTTTCATTAAGTTTGGAAGTTGGAGATAAATGATAAATTAATATTTAAGAAATATTAATTTCCTTAGCCACATGATGGATGAGTTGGCAAAGGGAAGATGAAGTGGAGATGGAGGGTGAGTTGGAAAAGGGATTAAATAATTTTCAAAATTATTTAATATTTGAGACTATAGGATAGGAGAATAACTATTAAATATTAGATATTTAATTGATTGAAGGAGATAATTAAAAATTGGATATTTAATTAACTTGGTTAGAGGAATAATTAAATATTAGATATTTAATTAATTAGAGGAATAAGATAGATGAATTAATTAATAAAATATTAATTAATAGAAAGACATGAAAATGAATTAAATAAATTAATCTTTTCAAATCAACTATTTAATAGAAGAATAAATATTAGATAAATATTAAATAAATATAGAATATTTATTTAATTGCTCATACCCAATTTTAGATGTATACAATATCAACACATAAGACATCCCAAAAATACATCAATAGGTCCTATCCACACGTTACATTAATGTCAGTCCATAACTTGGATCAACTGGGACCAAGTATAGGTTCACACGCTTCAAAAATTATCTCCAAACACCAAGTCTTGAACATGATCACCAACAACATCCTGAAACTCCATTAGAAGCTGCACCAACACTACTTATGCAATTCATTAAAGATCTTCATCAAAATCTCTGCCAGTGAAACCCTCGCCAAAACCAGAAACCAATCTTCTAAGCAAGCAAGATAGAGTCCAATCGCCAGACCAAAACAAATTGACCAAATATGAGTATAAGAATTATGAACAAGTCAATTCCATCACGAGACTATACCAGAGCCTACCAGATCATACCAGATCCAAGTTAACCAGAAACCACTCATCCTACAGGGACCAGAAGGGTGTCGGTAAAGCATCCAAATAACTAGTGTTGAAATCGATGATAAAACATCAATGAAACACATAATCAATTCAACCAAATGGCCAACACTTTTATTTTTGTACTTATGTGTAGTGGGCCATCAGGTGCTTTAATGCTCTCACTAGGATCAAATGCCATGCACAAGTCCTTAGGAGGTTCTTGTTGATCTACAAGGTTCACCATATTATTAGATTCAAGGCCAACATCATTGGGAGAGAAAGCAATATGATCAGTCTCAATCACATTAGTGGAATGGGATGGTAAAGGGTCAATGAAAATCTAAATATTTTGATTAGGAGGAGCTACAGATTTGCTTCCTTTATCATTCACACCTGCCACAAATATGGTATTGTTATCAATCAAATCTCGAATCTTACTTCTCAATGAAAAATACTTTTTAGTATCATAACCAGGTTGACGATGGTATTGACAAAAGGATTTAGCATCAAAGTAAGGTGAAGTTGTCTTAGATGGATCAATTAGTTTGATTGGGGGAATTTTTAGCACATTCCTTTGTAATAATTGAGACATAATGCTATGCAAAGATTCATTCAAGGGAGTAATTTTTTTTTCTCTTTTAAAGTATTTAGACAAAGAAGAAACACCTGTAGTGGCTTCTATGTGAGTGTTGTTGTTGTTGTCATTTAATTTGATGAATCTTTTGTTTGGTTTGAACTTCACAAATGGTTGTTGAGCATTATCACCCTTATCACTCGGATCCATGGAAGGAGATGTTGGTATTTTGATGTTGTTTAGTTAAGATTGTCATTGATGGATACACACTTACTTGATGTATGAGTTATTTTTGACCGGTAATTATTTCAACCAGTATTGTATGTCATTAATTTGTATAATCTTTGTTTGTTGAATACTCTCAAGACCTCGAGCAGTAGTTGATCATTTGATCGAAACACTATGTTCTAGTTTCCAGTCTTCACTTGACAAGCAGTAATCGATATACTTTGTTAACTAGTATAATTGTAATGTGTGATGAGTTATCATCCACCGACAATATGGTGGTGTTTCTGTGTCGTATTACCAAATATGTCTAGATGCACTATACCTAGGAAATTGTAGTCTAATCTTATTGGACTGACATGAAATTAGATTCTTATATGAGGACATCATGTCTAGGGTTTTATAAGTTGATTTGTGTGTGAGTATTGGAGAGAAAATTAAGTTTGTACGAAATAGGTATCTCACTATAGAGATTGTGAATGCAAAGGATAGAAGACTGAAATAATGCTGTGATGCATTAAGAGAGAACTATCAAGGATCTAATCAAGCATTCTGTGCTACTTTCTAGCTCATTCACTTGATGATTACTAATCTCTTTGACAAGTCTGAAACCCTTAACTGGGTAGGCCCAGCCAAGCCTATCATAAATCCTCTAACAAGGTGGTTCACAATTGTGGATCTAAAATCCTTTAATAGGGTAGTCTTTAACATGACTTATCTCCTAACAGAGATCTGGATTCCTAACAGGATCTGTTTTGGTGAAGAACATTGTAAGGCCTTAATCGATCTGACCTTAACCAGTCTGGTTACTATTCTGCAAATAGTTGACTTGTGATTTTTACTCACCATGGTTTTTCCCATTTGGGTTTCCATGTCAAAATATCTTGTGTTATGGTGATTGTGCTTCTATGGGTGAATGCTTTATTGGCTATTTGGCTTGTTTATGTTTTAACTGGTTTATTGTTTAAACTACTATACCAGTCTGCAATAAATTTGTTGAAGAGTTTGGTTAACTTTTTAGGCATACTAATTCACCCCCCCTCTTAGTATTCATCAGAAGATTGATCCAATTGACTCATAGTCAGTTGATAATTATGAAATATTGCACACAATTGCAAAAAGGAAGTAAACTTAGTTAAGAAAAGTTTATCCGTAATTTCTTTTTGCAAAATAGCAATAAAAATTCTTTGAATATCTTGATCAAGCACATAAAAATAAATCTGAGAATAAAAATGCTTATATCTACCAATAAAATTAGTCACTTTTTCTTTAACACCTTGTTTACAATGTATCCAATCAGTCAAAGTAATTTTAGGACCAATGCTATTGTGAAATTCTTGAATAAAAGTATTATCCAATTGTTTCAAAAATAGGTAATAGAATAAGGAGGCAAAGAACAATACCATTTAAAAACTTTATCCCTTAATGTTCTAGTAATCAATTTTGCTAACAATCTTTGATCATGAGCAAAGTCACTACAAAAAGTTTGGAATGTTTTAACATGAGTTAAGGGATCACCTTTTCTATTATAAAGTTCCAATTGATGGTCTTCTACATGTTTGGGACGGACAACTCTAATAATGTCATTGGATAATGGGCTCGCTACATAAAATATAGGCACATTATACTTAGATTGCTTCATAAAAGCTATTTGTTGTTGTAAGGAAGGCACTGCTTGAGCTAAATTATTGATGGTAGCTTTGGTAGAAGGATTGAAATTGGACATGTCAGATTGAGAGGGAGGAGTAACATTGTTGAATGAGGGAAGAGATTGAGAATACGGAGGTGGGACACTATGGTAGGTAGGTATTGGAGAATATTGGGTAACAAATGGAAGACTCGTAGGAGGAATGAAGGAATTGTGATTGAAGGAGTTTCCCCCTTGACTAACATTTATAGGTGGTGTAGGTGATTGGGTAACAAGGAAAACACTCATATTAGGAGGAGTGAAAGAAGAGGTATTTCCCCCATAACTAACACTTGTAGGTATAACATTTTGTGTAGAGGTAGCCATGATGTTTGATGTGAAGGTGGGAATACTAGCGATAGGAGTTTTCAAAGGAGTGGAATGATTAACTTGACTAGGAGGTTGTGTAAAATATAGGGCTTCGACACAACTCTTCATGGCCATAATAAAAGAATCAACAATATGAGAAATACCATGCAAGATATCAACACCATGTTTATCACTTTGAATCATTCTTTTTAATCTTTCAATCAATGGGAGAGCCTCACTTTCTGGGTATTCCTGACTCATCCATTGTTGAAGATTGTCAAATTGATTGTCTATCTTCGTCAATTGGTCAATAGATACCCTAGTTAGTGATTCCTACTCATTATGAGAATTATCAAGAGGATAAACATGGATATCTATAGGATTAGAAGAACCACCAATATCCTCATTGAAAAAGCTAGCTAAATTAGGCTCCATCTCCTCAGTAATTAAACCTTGGGAAGCCTTAATTATATAACTTCTTCTCATGGGGATACTATAAGTAGGAATAATAGTAATAAAACTCATACACTAAGGGAGAGAAATTGGAAATTTGAATTTTGGAATCTAAGTTGAATAATGCAAAATTCTAGAAAGAAATGATGCAAGCTCCTAGGAAATTGAAAACAATAATTATCCACAAGAGACTGAATTTTAAAATTAGGGCCTAGTGAAAATAGCTTCTTAAATTTAAAATTGAAAGGAGGGAAGATTTAAATTTAAAATCAGGGTCCTCCAAAACTAACCTCTTAATTTTAAAATTTTAAAATGTTGAAATATTGAAGAAATCAATTTAATTTTTAAAATTAGGGTGTATGTAATTAACTAAATAATTTGAAAATTTAAATTGAAAATTGAAATGTTGAAATTTAAATTGAAAATTGAAATGTTGAAATTTAAATTGAAAATTGAAATGTTGAAATTTAAATTTTCTTTCGACCTTAGGGCGACCTAAAATCAATAAAATTTCACAAATCTATGGAATTGAATAGTAAAATACATTCAAAATAGGCTCCCGAAATTCTAGGAGAAAAAGTCAAGACCAGATAGCTATGTAGTCCGACCAACTTTTTACCAAATTTTCAAGGAAACAAGACATTGTGATTTTAATGTGGACTCCAGAAGGATGTGGAAATTGGAGATGTCTAGATATGTAAAATCAAGCCTTGAAGGTCGAAATAAGACACACTTAGTGTAACGACATAAAACATTCTAAATTCAATTATAAAATGAAATACTCTTTATTCTTAAATAAAATCATATTTCCTTTAATAAGTCTATTTCAATTCCACTATTCCATCCTTAGCTCTAAATGATCCATCCATTGATATCATAATAAACATGAGATTTCTAAAAAGAGAAAGATTATTTATTCAATAAGAAATTGTAGTAGTATCTCAATCATATCTACATACAATACTTAGGCCTTTCCAATGCCTTAAGTTCAAATAACAAGAAAAATATAAACTAAAGGATGAGATGCATCCATTGATCTGCAATCCAAGCTATCTTCAATGCAATCTTTAGAATGAAGATGATAACAAGATTTAGGTACTTTTTCCACCCAACCTTGAAGCTTACACTTCCCTAGAATTCTTGGTCAATCAAGAATACCCGACCCTATACGAATTGCTTAGAAAGAAGAATTCGATAGACAAGATGGAATCTAGTGTGTGCCTAGAATGATACATGAATTTTCAAATTTTTAATTTCATAAAGAAACAAGCAAGATCAATCAAAGATATGGTAGAGAGCATAAAATATATCCATCTATTTAATGGTCAATAAGTTACTCAAATAAAGTCATTTAAATCATCTATCTTTTCAAGATACAAATTATGAATTGTAATGTGTTATGTGAGATTCCATCTATTCTAGCGAAGTCCATGAGCTAAAACAACTCTACTTGAACCGTGTTCTCACCTTCATTCGCATTTACTTGTTCCTGCATTCACTTGCACTCAATTGCTCATTAGCAATGACGATCCCAGTTTCATAAAAATAATACTGATCATTCAATTGCAAGTAAATCATTTCATTGCATTTTAACTCCTATCTTATTTCAGTAACAATTCCTTTTCCTTTTTATTTCATAAATGAAAAATAAGCATTATGTTCTGAATAAAATAATTATAGATAATTATGGTTCGTGACATCCTTCCCCACTTGGAAGAGACATCATCCCGATGTCTTATTATTCTATCAATTAGCACATAGTATTTCAACATCATAAAATATTAACCATACATCATAGTCTCAAATCATAACATAAACAATAACAATAGCATACATGCTATCTATAGACATATAAATCTGACCACTTTCTTAAATAAATATTTAATATTTATTTTAACCCCATTCCTCCTATTAATTAAATTCTATTTAATTAATTTCTTCACATTCATCTATTTGATTAAATGAATTACTCAATTTATTTAAATAAATTCACCTAAGCCTTTTCTAGTCTTTAATTAAATACATCACTTTATTTAATTAATTCCCCTTTCTCCCTTTTTAATTAAATTTACATTTAATTAAATTGATCCTTGTAAATAAATAAATCTAATTTATTTATTAAAATCCCCCACTTGTATTTATGCAAGTTACATCTATTTTGGTTGAAATAAAGTAATTTTATTTTAATTAAAATCCTTTTCCTCCATCCACTTGCATTTTCCTAGATCTCCCACTTGCCTCCTAAGCATTCTTCTAGAACTGAACTAATCTTAATCAATTAGCCTTAATCCCTCTTATCCTATCACTTCCCTAAGTTTGAGGTCACTTCTCAAATTTAGAAGAAAGTCTTCTAAATGCATTAAAGGCTTTATTTCTTCAACAAGCTAACTTGTTGAGTTCCCCCAAATTTGGAAGGACTCTTATAAATTTGTCCCCAAAGTATTCCTAACCATTAATGGTTAACTCAACCTTCTTGCATGGTTAGAGACTTTCTCTTTAACTTAACCCTCATCTAACCCAATGGTCTCATCAAGCATTCATGGCTTTAACTTTGGTTATCCTATTAACCCTTGAACAAGAGTTTACCCCTTGGGTAAAAGCTTTATCCATTGGATAACCCTAACCTAACCTTAACCTTTACGTCCTAGAGTAACCTTCATGTCTTCTCAGGCATTTAATTCTTCTTGCATCTCCTCTCAAGCAACCCCTTGTTGACAATTGTCACCATTTCATTGGTGAGAATTGTAAACATGGATTGATTAACTTTTAATCCTAGCCCTTGTTAAGATTATTCAATCTTGACCATCCATTTCCCTATTTTTTCTATAAACATAGCTCTTATTCCTCATTTTCATAGAATCCAAGCTTTCATGCATCTACATTATAGCCTAGATTACTAAGCATTTTAGCCTCTCTTTGTAAGAATATCATCATAGTATTTAGAAGTATTTTTTATATCATAGAATATTCATGCTAGGATAGTATATCATGTTAGGATAATTTGTCAATCTTTATCATATCACTATCTTCATACTAGCTTAATCATCATAGTTTTAACATCATATACATCTTAGAATGCATTCATGCATATGAATCAAATATCAGTCATTCTTGGAGTTGTCATTCCTAAGTCATTTACTCAATGATCTGAGAGAAAAATATTGAATTTAGGGATCCTGTGAGATAGAGAATAATGAGACATCCCTTGGGAATTTGAACTAGTTCAATTAGTTCATATACTTGCAACAAGAGTCTCATTGGTGTGTGGGTCTTTTAGATTCGATTTATTCATTTTTGTCATTGCATTTTCTCATGTACACTATCCAAGTTCACAACATGTAAATTAAATCAGAGTATCAAGATATCTCGTGCATTAAGAAAATACTACTCTAAGAAAGAAAATGAGGAAAATGATGGTCAATTGTCTCAACATCCTCCCATGTAGCACTATCCTCATAATATCGGTCCCACTAGACGTTATACTAAGTGAAATATCTACTACGTAGCTTCATGCTATGATGATCTAGGATTCAAATGGGCTCCACTAGAACCACCCCCAAATCCTGTACCTATAAAGATCGTCAATCAAGAATATGAGATGCATCAAGATGATAAGGCTTCAACAAAGAAACATGGAAGATATTATGGATTCGAGCTAGAGCAGGTGGTAAAGCAATTCTATAAGTGACTAGATTAATCACTTCCAGCACATCAAAGGGTCCCACATATCTTGGTGCCAACTTTAATGATTTCCCGAATGAGATAGAGCTCTTATGAGTCTTGACCCTCAAAAAGACTTTATCTCCTACAACAAAATGTTTGAAAGTCTTGTTTCTATCAGTATAGCTTTTATGTCTATCGGCCACCTCTTTCAATCTTGTCCTGATCAACTTCATTTGATCATCCATTTCCTTGAGAAAATAAAGACTAATAATGATCCTATCTTCCATTCTATCCCAACTAATGGATGTGCGACACTTTCATCCATAGAGTGTCTCAAAAGGTGCCATCCCTAAAGATGCATGAAAATAGTTAACCAAAGGCAAATACTCCTCCCACTTGTATTGTTGATCCATGCAATACATCCATAAAATATCTTCCACAACCTAATTAACCCATCCCATTTGGCCATCATTCTGAGGATGATATGCCAAACTAAAGTTCAGTCTAGTTCCCAAAGCTACATTCAATGTTGTCCAAAATCTAGACGTCATCCTGGTATCCCTATCTGAATAAATAGTTTCTGATAGACCATGCAATCAGAATATCTATTGCATAAATTTATTTTCAAGAATAAATGATCCATTCTTGAGATTTCTAGGTATAAAATGTGCAACTTTTTGTCAATTTATCCACAACTACTAAGATGGTATCATGCTTGTTTTTGCTCATAGGTAACCCTTGAATAAAATCCATACCGATTACTTGCCACTTATACTCAAGTACGACATGTTGAAACAAAAGCCCTACTGAATGAACATGCTCAACTTTTGCTTGCTGGCATTCCAAATACTGTGCCATATACTCAATCACCTCTTTCTCGAGTTTAGGCCAAAAATACAAAGTTCTCAATTCAGCTACCATCTTTGTTACTCTAGGATGTCCTGAATAAGGTGTATTGTGCACCTCATGCAATATTAATTTCCTTAAGTTTCCACTTTCAGGAATATACATCCTTACTAGGTATCTCAAAATACCATCAGGTTCTAATTTATATCCATCAAATAGATGATCTGAAGGATCTACTCCCAAGGCTTTCTTAACCCTTAAGTAATTCTTATCTTCAAAAATATTCTGCAACACTTGCTACTTCAAGTTTGACCTAATAGTAACCATAGCAGTTAGATGTCTTCTTCTCATGAGAGCATCTGATACCCTATTTTCCTTTGCTTTGATATATTCAATACTGAATTCATACTCACTTAGGAATTCAAGCCACCTTCTCTATCTTGCATTAAGGTTAGGTTGTGTAAAAATATATTTCAGGCCTAAGTGGTTTGTTTTCAACTAAAATGGCTTCCCTAGAAGGTAATGCCTCCACATTTGTAATGTATGTTCAATAACTGAAAGCTCTAAATTATGTGGTGCATAGTTTAATTCATATTGTTTCAGTTTTCTAGACTCAAAAGCAATAACTTTTCCTTCTTGCATTACTACTGCTCCTACACCTTCATTTGAGGCATTTGTAGTCATTGTGAACTATCCATGTGGATATGGTATAGTCAAGACTAGTGTTGTCAATTTCTTCTTCAAGAGCTGAAACGACTCTTCACACTTCTCCATCCACTCAAATTTATTTCCCTTCTTCTAAAGAGAAGTAATAGCTACTGCTATCCTAGAAAAATATTCCACATACTTCCTATAGTATCCTGCAAGACCCATAAAACTTCTGACCTTTATAACACTCTGAGGTGTTGGCCAATCTACAATTGCCTCTATATTTACAGAATCAACTGAAATTCCTTCAATAGATATAACATGACCTAAGTAGTGCACCTTTTCTTGAAATAAAGCACACTTCAAAAACTTTCCAAAAAGGTTTTGACCCGTTAGTCGTTGCAAAACCATCCTTTAAATGCTTCTTGTGTTCCTCTTCATTCTTGGAATAGATCAATATTTCATCAATAGATATAGTATAAAATCATCCAGGTAATCTCTAAAAATGTTGTTCATAAGGTTCATGAATGCTTCTGGGGCATTGGTTAGACCAAAAATTATGACCGTGAACTTGTAGTGTCCATACCAAGTTCAAAAATGTTGTCTTAGGAATATCTTCATCCTTAATCCTCAACTAGTGATAAATTGATCAAAGATCAATCTTAGAGAATACTATAGCACCCTTCATTTGATCAAATAACTCATCTATCCTAGGCAAAGGATATATGTTCTTAATGGTTACCTTGTTTAGCATCTTGTAATCAATACATATTCTCAAGGTACCATCCTTATTCTTCATGAAAATAGCTGGTGTACCCCACGGGGATACATTAGGTATTATGAAACCTTGCCTAAGAAACTCCTGCAATTGAGCCTTAAGCTCATACAATTTTATGGTAGTCATCCTATATGGAGCCTTGAATTGTGGCTCAGTTCCAGGTAAGAGTTCTATAGGGAAATCAAATTCCCTTTTTGGTGGTAACTTAGTAAGGTCTTCTGGAAAAACATCCAATAATTCTCTAAGAATAGGATAATCCTTAGGGCTCTTCTTGACATTATCCAAGTCAATTATAATGACAACAAAAATGGAACATCCCTTCCTTTGGGCTTTCTTGAGTTACATAGCTGAGATATGTCTCAATTCAAGAGGCTTTTGAGACCCAATAATCTCAGCTGGATTTCCAAAATCATCTATGCAACTAGAAACCTTATCCTCACAGTTTACTACAACTTTTTGCTCAGTTACCCAATTGATACCAAAGATCATATCATACAATCTTAGTGGTACCACATATAGATTAACCTGAGTTTGGAAACTAGGAATCTCTAAATCACTGCAAAATAGACATGAATCTACCCTCTTCTCTGCTCGATTTCCATATTGAACCATCCATGCATTTGACATATAACCAGGTCTAATAGAAAATATAGGAACTACTTTAGGATCAATAAAACATTTAGTAGCTCATGTATATATCAAAATAGAAACTAATTGACCAGAAAGCTTACCTGTCATTTGGATAGATGAAGCCTGAAAATAAGATTGGCGGTTGTCAACCACTACATGAGTCTAATGTTGTGAAGCTCCTTGCTGATTTCCTCCTCTTTGAACTGTGGAACATTGTGGACAATTTGAAGCAAATGATTTCCCCCATAGTTGTAACATCCATCTTTAGGTTACGGGTGTCCACTTGATCTAAAGTTTTGCCTAGTATTGGAATTAGTGAACTTGGTTTTATTGTTCACTTTCTTGTTTCCACCATGGTTCTATTGGCATTTGCATGAAGATTGCATTGATGAACTTCTATGTTGTCATTGATGTCAATTATAACCAGTAATGATGTTGTAATAATGTTGTTTTGTAACCGGTAGGAAGAACTAGTGAAGGGAATTGTAATTGGTAAGTGAGCTTGTGAAGGAAACTGGTATTAATAGAGAAGAAGTGAGATCAACCAATAAACCCTACCCGTTGATATGCTAAAACCTAACCGATGGAGCTTTGGTGAATCAGTTGTATTGGTTTATGATCTAATGGTGAGCGGTAATAATTATGACACGTATGCATGTTGTATGAGAAGAGTTTCAAAAGATTTTTGGTGCATAGAGATAAAGGTTTTTGTCTTGGGAATGAGCAAGTTCATTGCATGTAATGGAAATCGCATGATGAGTTACAGTGTTTGATGAAGCGGTGATCAAGGAGAGATCGAGGTTGTCTTTAATGATGTGCAATGATTCTTATGTAATCCAATGGTCACACTTGAACCGATTTGTTTTTAATCTCTATGAGATAATCAGGTTTGTGATGTGTTGCCAACCTATTGTTTTGTTTATAAGGTCGATGAGTTGTTTTTTTTTAGTGTTGGCAGTTTTGGTTGAATGTAAGCATTGGTTGCTGAACTAGGAGATGTGTCTGCAGTATGTGTAAAGGCAGATAGGAGCATGAAAAGGATTTGAACAAGAAAGTGTATTGTTATTCAAATAGATCAACAAACCCTAGTTGTTCTCTAACAATTACAATAGTCAAATCCCTTAACCGGGTAAGCTCTAACAAGGTTAGTTTTATCTAAATCCTCTAACTAGGTGGTCCATTAGCTTGGATTTCAAATCCTCTACCAAGGTTACTCCTAACAGGTTATTGCTTCTAATAGGGCATTATAGTCAATCCCTTAACCGGGTGGTCCCTAATAGGATATGTTCTTAACAAGACTTATTGTATAGCTTTAAGAAGCTTGGCTCTTAACATGGCGAACTTCAGAAGAGTTCAAAATACTTGTGGGTATTCATCCCCACCATGTTTTTTCCCATTTGGGTTTCCATGTCAAAATCATTGTGTTGAGTGGTGAATGTTTTTGTGGTTATGTTTGATATGGTTAATTAGCTTAACTTCTAAATCCACTTAGATATGATATGATGACCAACAACAATCTGAAATGAGCTTTTAATTTTGTCAGTAAAGTATTTGGATGTTTTATTTTAAAGGTTTTGTGAGTTTTATAGTTGTTTTACTGTTATTATGTATGACAGTTAACCAATTTACTTGACAGTGATATTGAAATTTGTCAATTCTAAGTTTGACTTGAGAGGTTGTTTTTGTTTGGTGAAAAGTTTATATCAGTTTTCTATCTATTGATTTACCCCCCCCTCTCAATAGTTGACTGGATCCTTATTGATTCATCATACCATCAGGTTCAATCCTCCTCTCTCCAGAGTATTAGGTCCTCTTTTCAGATTCCCTATATGTCAGTTACCCTTTTGTTGATCATTGTTTTGAAAATTCCTATTCCCAAAACCTAGTTTGGTATTCACAGTCTTTTGGAAGTTTTCCAACTGCTGCAACTTTTGTTCCTATTTAGTTGCTTTCTCAAAAACTTCATCCATATTCAATGGACTATGAATATTCACTTCTGCTCCAATGTGAGTTGTCAAACCCAAGATGAACTTTCAAATGTAGAATCGCTCATCCATCTGCTATTGTGGAACATACTTTAGGAGATTGGTAAACTTCTCTCAGTATTGAGTAACTTTCATACCCCCTTGTGTCAGATTATGGAATTCAATCATCTTCTTGTCAAAGAATAAATGAGGAAGCCACCTCTTCCTGAATGATTGCAAAAATAGTTCGCAAGTAATATCACCAGGTTGTAACTTCTTTTTAGATTTCTCATTATCCCACCATGTTCTCCAGTACACTGATAAGCAGCCCATACTGCTTTAGTTTCATTGGACATGTTACAAAGTTCAAAATACTTCTCCATCTCAATTACCCCAGCTTCAACACCATTACCAATGATCTTACCATAGAACTTAGGTGGGGCTATCCTTTTCAAGTCTTTGGCTAGCTCCCCTTCAATCCTAGCCCAATAATCAGGTTGTTCATCGGCTCTAGAAATTTCATTTCTAGGTTGCTCTTCTTGTCGAGGTTGTTTATTTTGAACCTCACCAACCCTTTGAACTTCTTGTTCAATTCCATCCATCCTAGCATTCTACTGATTCAAAAGATCAAGAATTTGGTCAAGTCTTTCATTCCTATTGCTTGATCTAACTCTAGTAGTTATAGAACCCATTGCAATTCAACAATTCATGTTTCAAGGAATGTTTCTTTAGTGTAATGGTCAAAGGTCCTAGTGTTATAAACCTAGAGCTCTGATACCAAAATGTAATGACGTAAAACATTCTAAATTCACTTATAAAATGAACTACTCTTTATTCTTAAATAAACTCATATTTCCTTTAATAAGTTTATTTTATTCCACTATTCCATCTTTAGCTCTAAATGATCCTTCCATTGATATCATAATAAACATGAGATTTCTAAAAAGAGATAAAGATTCTTTATTCAATAAGAAATTATAGTAGTATCTCAATCATATCTACAAACAATACTTAGGCCTTTCCAATGCCTTAGGTTCAAATAACAAGAAAAATATAAAGTAAAGGATGAGATGCATCCATTGATCTGCAATCCAAGCTATCTTCAATGCAATATTTAGAATGAAGATGAAAACAAGATTCAGGTGCTTTTTCCACCCAACCTTGAAGCTTACACTTCCCCAGAA
The DNA here is from genome assembly GCF_030272615.1 of Cryptomeria japonica. Classification (NCBI taxonomy): domain Eukaryota; kingdom Viridiplantae; phylum Streptophyta; class Pinopsida; order Cupressales; family Cupressaceae; genus Cryptomeria; species Cryptomeria japonica. The sequence goes on from NC_081413.1 coordinate 524,863, forward strand.
TTCTTGGTCAATCAAGAATACCTAACCCTGCACGAATTGCTTAGCAAGAAGAATTTAATAGACAAGATGGAATATGGTGCATTCTTAGAATTATACATACATTTTTCAATTTTCTAATTCCATAAAGAAACAAGCAAGATCAAGCAAGGATATGGTAGCGAGCATAAAATATATCCATCTATTTCAATGGTCAATAAATTACTCAAATAAAGTCATTTAAATCATCTATCTTTGCAAGATACAAATTATTAATTCTAATGTGGTGTGTGAGATTCCATCTATTCTAGCGAAGTCCATGAGATAAAACAACTCTACTTGAACCATGTTCTTGCCTTCATTCGCATTCACCTGTTCCTACATTCACTTGCACTCACTTGCTCATTAGCAATGGCTATCCCAATTTCATAAAAATAAAATTGATCATTTGATTGCATGCAAATCATTTCATTACATTTGAACTCCTATCTTATTTCACTAACAATTCCTTTTCCTTTTTATTTCATAAATGAAAAATAAGCATTCATTTCCTAATTAAATAATTATAGATAATTATGGTTCATGACACTTAGGATATGTAATGAAATATAAAATTGAAGGAGACAAAGAAGGGCACACTTAAGGTTAAGGGCCAACTTTTATGATGTTTAGAAGGACAAAATACAACTTTAGATTTAATTAAATTAATAGGAAATTGCACAAGATTAATTTAAATTTAAAAATTAGGGTTTGTTGCATAAACTGCTTAATTTAAAAAAAAAAATTTAAAAATTTGAATGTTGTAAGGCAAGAATGTGAATTTTGAAATTGAAGCAAGAACTCAAATCTAAAACTTAATTCAAGATCTACACAATCCACAAGTTCAATTTTAAAACTAAAAACTAGGGTATTTTGTTGATTTAACCACTTAATTTTTGAAATTTCGTTGAAAATTGAACATGCAAATGAAAAATTGAATTGTAAAAATTGAAGAGTTCTCAGATCTGAAACAATTAATCCAATTTAGACAAATCACAAGCTCAATTTTGAATCTAAAAATTAGGGTTTTTGTGAATTTAACCTCTAAATTTTTTAAAATTGTAAGGAAATTAAACTTGTAATTGAAAATTGCATAACACTTAGATCTGAAAATGAAAATCATAAGTAAGGATAAGACATGTCAGGTTCACCAAAATTTAAAGGGGAAAATTAGGTAACTTGGCAATTTGCAAGATAGAAGGAGAAATCACCAAATCACCTATTTTTGTTTGAAATGGGGAGATGCCTTTACATTCAAAAGAGGAGGGAAATCAACTAGATTCAGTCACAAATCAGATTAGGACTGAATACTAAGTAAATTGACTTAAATGGAATGTGTTTGAACCTCTTTTGTAAATTGACTAGTTGAATTAAGACTAAGTGCAAGAAATGAAGACAAATATGAGAAAACAGTGAGTTGTAAAGTTGGGATTTCATTGTGCACCTAGATATGAGATGAGATCATTCATAGCTACTATGTGAAAATTACCAAAAGTAGCAAGGACCATGTGTAGGGACCAGGGCGGCCCCCTCTTGGTCCTATGCGATTTCAGATTGCTGAAAAATGGTTTTCCATCTCTGTATCTAAAGCTTATCTCAAGAGTTACAACTGCATACCTATTTTTATGCACATAGAAGGAAATGGAAATGTGTTGGGAATAGGGGGTTGGCTTTAGGTCAAACCCTAGTTTTGGAATTAACCAATTGGTTGGAATAACGTAATTGAAATGACTGGAAGTAGAAATCCTCCTCTTTGAGGAGATGAAAATGAAATGTTTATACCTCCATGTGAAGTTTTTCTTGCCTCCACATGGAATTAGAACTTCATGAATTAGAATGATGATCTCCTCTTCAATGCTTGAAATCTTGACTCTATTACTGCTCCAAATCTTTAAGGAAGATTGAAAATCTCTTGAATGTTTGAATGTTTTATCTCTTGTGTGTGTGCGCTTGTGGCTGCTTGACATATGGATCTCCAAATGAGAGGGGAAATCCTCTTATATACTTTCCTGAATGGAAAATGAATTAATTTTCTAACATGAGCCGACATGGAGGGGTTTTTCCCACTCAAATTTGAGATAGGTCAGGGGTCCAAAATACGTCCCCATTAGGGAGGACCAGGGCGCGACACTCTGGTCTTGCCATATTTTGGGAAAGGATCAAGGTGGCAATGAGGTGCAACTTTGAGATAAGAGGTATTTATGACTTGTATGAGCATAATTAGGTCTCTGATCAGTCCAAGGGGCCCAAACACTAAGGCGAAGACCCAAATGCAATCAAAAATTGTAAAGGGTGCAATTTTAGGATGCTACAATAACATCATCTTGTCTCAAAATATGTTTATGATTAAGATAAGTTATTGAAGAATAAGAAGGATCTAGAATTATATATGTATTTATCATGTAAAATATATAAAAATTTACAATTAACTATTAGCAATTATGAAACCAAGTTCAATGCAAAAATACCTAAACAATCAATAGAGAACAAATTCACAGTGCATAAACATGAAAAATGGAGCCATTATACCATCCTAAACATCAAATTAATTTATCTCCAATGTTCTTCTTAATATTCTTGTACGATGGCTCTCAAAAATTGTATGTGCACAAAGAAAATTTCAAAGCAAGATAATGTGATTATGATGAGAAGATATTGAGGGCATAGATAACTAAAAATGAGAGAAGAGAAGGGTTCAAATAATGATTTAGGGTTGAATAAATGGTTGATATTGATTTGATTTCTAGGAAATGGATGGAGAGGATGAAATAAAACCCAAAATTACCATATTGGAGGATAGAGACAAAATAGCCGAATTAGCAAGTTGTGAGTGGAAGTGAAGAAGAAATTAGAAACTTGTGAGTTGGAAAGGGAAGAAGAAACTAGAAATTTTAGAGATAAGATAAGAAGGTGTAGTGTAAGCAAATAATTTATTTTCACCCACATGTTGAGGATAATTAAATAAATATCAAATTTATTTAATTAGAGAGATTTTGAAAAAGATTAAATAATTAAAGAACTGTTTAATTTAGAGGAGTGGTTAATTAAAGATTAAATAATTAAAATAATCATTCAATCAAAGAGGAATAATAATTTAATTAAATAATATAAAACTATTTAATTAAATACTAGAAGAAATAATAATTAAATAATTAAAAATTATTTAATTACTAGGAATTAGACGAAAATTAGTTTTAATTAAATAATTAAATTATTTTTTTAGTTGAGAAGAATATTAATAAAATATTGCTATAGTCTCGGAATATTTTTATTGTCTACATTTTGTCCCTCTTTGAGACAATGCAAATTTGAGCGTTGTTTAAATAAAAATTGAAAGATCATGTGGTGCAGGGCACCCAACACTCCAAGCATGCAATTTTGTTTTTATTCTAAGTTTTGTGTTTTTTTTATGATGTAATAATGGACCAACCATTTGGGACTTAGTAGAGCCATGGTTGAGTTGTCCAAGTTTTTATTGTGTCATTTGTGGTCAGGATGCTATCTGCCTAGGAAGTTGTAATGCTAAGGTTGATCATAGGAGTAGAACTCTAGATCACTATTATCATGTAATATGGGTCTATTGTGTTGTGTTTAGGTCTTCTAGGATGATTTGAGGACCTTCAGGAGACTTGAAATGCATTAGAGTGAAAAGTTGCATCCGAGGAGTGAAAAGATGTAAAAGTTGCTGAGCAACATTTTGGAATTCCTGCAAAAGTTGCATTTTTTGGATGATAGCGTTGCAAAGTTGGTTGAACCAAATAAACCATCAGCATATAAGCCAAAATATACTTCATTGTATGGGTTGGAGAATTGGGAATGAAAGAACAAGTTTTTGAGTTGCAAGCAAATCTTGTTATCTTCACCGTTTAACAGTTTTCTTGAGTTTTCATTACTTTGTACGGTCTAGTATGGAATTGATTGTAGAATATAATTGCAAGGAATGAGTGTTCATTGAATTTAATTTCTAATAAGTTTTATTAGCAGGACTGATTGTCTTTATTTGTAGAGATATCATCCATTCTTTGTAACTAGGTGTAAAACCCTTGCATAGTAGGGTTTAAGGAGAAAATGACTATAACCTAAGCATCCATTGATGGAACCTGTTGAAATAAAGTGGAATGATAGGCTAGGTTCTGTACATAGGTTTAGAATAGGTTTTTTTGTTTTGCAGGTCTTTGTGGAGGAGATACAATGAAGCCCTAGGCTCACCGCTGGGAGTTGGTGAGTTAGGACAACAGAAGATGTGCAAATTTTGAGTGCATGCGGATTGGTGGAAGACAAAAAGTCACATGGTTGGAAATCCCTCTTATTTCCCTTCAATAATCCTAAATTTTTTTGAGAAGGTGTTTTGACTGGTGAAGGGTTTTGAAACCGTCTTTCCAAGTCACCCGGGTAGGCCTAAACCCTTGAAATTAGTGAAGTATTGGAAAACCTATGTTTACGAATAACCCAGATGCAATTTTCCAATATTGTCTGTAACTATGAAAAGGGTACTCTAATATATAATTTATTTGTGCCCTTATTTGTGAAGTTTTAAAACTAAGTCCTTAAAACTGCCAAGGGAGGGATAATCCAATTAGGCCTATTTGAGCCCTGTAGAGACAAAGAAAGGCTAGGGAACCATGGCGATGGGTTTGGAGATGCTAAAAGACTCAAAAGGATTAAAAGACACTATGTAGATGTATTTTGAGTCCATTGAATGAGGTTGGAGTGTTGTGATCCTTGCAGAAGTTGTTGGAGCCTAGGAGTGGTGTGTGGAGATTGAGGTGGAAACCTCAATAGGAGGAGTTGAATGTCTAAGACCAGTGGCTATACCTTGGAAGAAAGCCAAAGTGGTTCAGACATTAAATGTGTCAATAGAAAAACACCTACTAAGTGCCATTGGATGGGCTTGAGTAGTTGAAGGGTTGAGGAAGACAAGTCAATCAAGAAGGTGAATTGGATCAAGCTCCAAGACTCTCTGCATCATCCTGCCTCGACAACTTGAGGGGTAGAGGTAGGAAATCCCCTCAAGAGATTGTTTATATATAAAAAGAATGAATGATCTCTCAAAAGAAGAATAAGAATGTTAGATGAAAGAGGAAATATGATGAAAGAGAAGAATGGTGAGTAAGAAGTGAAAAATGTTAGCTGATTGTAGATAAGGGTTAATTGATATTAGATGAAGAAACTATTGATTGATTAGATAGAATAGTTGACTGATAGATAGATAAATAGATAGATAGATAGATTGAGATGATAAAATGATAGTTTGACTAATTGCTTGATAGAAGAGATGTTAGCCATAAGAAAGATTAGTGAGAAGTGAAGAATTTAGTTAGTGTGATTAATTGGAGCTTTCATTAGTGCACTTTTATCATTTTAGAACATTTATTATATGACAAATGGATGTATTGAGCCAAGGTATGAAAAGACCAAGGTGATGATGTTATCCTTTTGTAGTAACAAGTACATTGCAAACAAGGAATGTTTTCATCTATTCTCAAATTTGTGTGTTAAAGGTCAAGGTATGTGCAATAGTCACAAGCATATTGATCCAAGAACTTAGATTTACGTAGGATCTTTGCCAAATGAACATGCCAACATAGGTACCCAAAACACACTTACACCAGAAATTCATGAATACATCCCACAAACAAGAAACAAAAACAAAAAAACCATGAACTATCATAGCTCCTCTAATCACTTGTGGATATCCTTGAGTAGCATAGGAACATGATCAAAGATAAATCAAAGAAAGATAAGACTCACTTGACTAAATGAGTCAATAGCCATACTGATCTTTTCACCAACATTAATTATTTATATTATGATCATGATGTTTGGTTCCAAAAATGAAGTAACTTGTATAAGATAGATATGCCTAGTTTCAAGATGTATTCACCTTGTGTAAGACAAATGATAGTTGACAGGGTTTTGATGTCGATTGATTTGGACAATTTTGATTGATTTGATTATAGACCTGATTGATAGGTTTGTCTATTACTGCATGATTTGTAAAGCTCAATGTTTTGTGTTTCATGTCTATGTCTGTTCAAATATTTTTCTTTTGCAAGGAAATTTTTATTATGAATGATGAAAGTTTTTAGGTTTTGTTTATTTTCCATATTTTATAATTTTTTGAAGAATATTTATTTTTTAAAAGATTTTCTAGGGTTTTTTTGATGTTTTTGGATTTTTTCAGGACATTTTGTATATTTTTTTGGATTTTTTGAGGACTTTCATTTTTATTTTTTATCTTTACGACTTCCTTCAAGACATTTTTAAATTTTTGGTGATTTTTTAGGACTTTTTGTAAGTGCTTTTAAGATTTCCTTTTTAAGACATTTTAAAAATTTTAGGGATTTTTTAAGGAAATTTTAAGACTTTTAGGAATTTTTTAAGGACGTTTTTTAATTTTTAGGGATTTTTAGGATATTTTTCATTTTTTGGGGGATTTTTCGGAGATTTTTCAATTTTTAGGGAGTTTGGATTAGAAGCAAGATGTATTTATTTGCCCCCACTATCTAGCAAGACAATGAATATTATGAATGGATGAAGGAACTAGTGGGATGGAAATGGATAACAAAAAAATTGAGGAAGCTTGTTATGTAATTGGAGCTGATTTGATTTCTAAGGACTATCTCACGATGGGATAACATGTTTATCCAAGCTAAGGGACTAGATATGGAAATGTAAGTTTATTGCATGCGATCTGTAGGAATAGACATGTTAAGAGTTTTCTAAACCATGTTTTGTATTTTTTGTCCTTAGTTTTGATTAAGTTGGATGAAAAAGAAAATATGGAAAGAGATGGGATATGGATAGGATATGCAAGATCAATGGTAGTAATGAATGATATAAATAAGGAATGGATAGGACAAGGGATATGGACTGAAGGGTATGGATAACGTGAAGTAGATAGAACACTTAATGCTCATGGAGATCCCTAGCCTTGTCAAGATTAAAGGTGGAAAAAGGGCATATGGATGTATATAGGGTGATGGATAGTGGAGGATGAAGGATAATGGAGGATGCAATAGGTGGGGTTGTATGGATGAAATGTGTCTTGAAGTGTAAAGTAGAAGAGGATGATGGATTACATATGAATCTTGTTTGCTAGGTTTCTATCATGGTACTTACCCAAAGTACATATTTGCTAGGTTTTCATTATGAATTATTTCTCTTTATTATTTTTTAGTTTTTTCCTTTTTTTTTTAATTTTTTAATTTTTTGTATTTGTTTGACCTTTTTTCATGATACGAGATGGAGGAAGGACTCAAACATCTTGCTTGTTTGGATGGTACCCTTCAAATATGTGTCACAATGGACTATGTCTATGAAAGTATGCTTAAAGATGTCAATAGGGTAATGGTAAAGGGATATGAGATGGATGATTGGATGGAACTGAGGTAATGATTTATGCAAAGGATTGGATAGGAGGGAAGGAAGGATAGAAAATATGTTTTGGATAATGGATTGGGTTTTACAAGACTTGTACATGAGTGATGAAAATGTTGGCAAGATCAACATTGTCACACACCTTGAGGGGTGGTGGAGTGATTGAGGAAAAGTAGATTTTGGATTTTGGAACATAAGGACCTAAAATGGAACAATGTTGAAGGATTCTAATCTACCTAATGTTTATTGGAAGGAAGTTGTACATACTGTTTCATACATTCTTAATAGAGTGAAGGCAAGAGATTGTTATTCTAAGACTCTTTATGAGCTTTGTTATAAGAGACCTACTACTATAATTATTTCAAAAAATTTAGAAGTAAATGTTAAATTGGGAGAGATGTTCAAATGATCTTGAAAAATTTGATGCAAGAGCTGATGAAGGAATATTTCTTGGATATTATAAAAGAATTTAGGACTACAAATATTACAACAAAAGACTCAAGAAGATAGTTGAAAGTGAAAATGTCAAAGTAGATGAATACTTTAATAGTAACTTGCTCTAGTTCTAGAAAATTTCAAACCTGATGTTGCTCCTTATGTTGAAGAAAATGGGGAAGAAAAAAACAAAACAAAATAAAAGAAATTAGAATTGATCCCCAAGACTCCAACAAGATGTGTTTAGAAGAATCAATATGAGGATAAAATTATTGGTGACAAGAATGAAGGAGCACAAACTAGAAGGAGACTTACCAAGGCAATTGAATAGGTGAATTTGTCTTTTATCTGAAGCCAAGCCTAATTTTATTTTTTGATGCATTCAAGGATGACAGATGGATGAAAACTATGGAAGAAGAAATTGATTAGATTGAAAAGAATCATACTTGGTAACTTTTTCCTGAGCCTGTTGACAAGAATGTAATTGGTACTACATGTGGGTGTTCTAGAACAGATCAAATGAATGGAAAGTAATAGGGAATAAGTCCAGATTGGTGTGCAAAGGATATTCTCAAGTTGAAGGTATTTATTTTTTGGATACTCTTGCTTCAATGGCTAGAATAGAGGGAATTGGAAGAGGAAGTATACATAAAACAACCTGATGGGTTTTAGTTGGGAAATGATTCAAACATGGTGTGCAAATTGAAGAAGGTATTATATGGTCTCAAACAAGCCCCTAGGGCCTACTATGATAGGTAAAACAATATCTATTGCAACAAGGATTCAAGAAAGGCATTGTTAATAGTAATCTTTATTTCAAAATTGATAATGGTAATTTGTTGGTAGTAGTTATATATGTTGATGATATTATCTTTGGAGGTGATATGCAGAAGGTTTGCAAATGAAACACATAAGAAATCTAAAATGTCAATGATTAGTGAGTTAAATTTATTTCTTGGTCTTCAATTTGCTTAGTTAGATGATGAAATCTTTATTTCTCAAGAAAAGTATGTTAAGGAGATGTTGAAGAAGTTTTGTATGAAGAACACTAAACCAGTGAGTACCCCCATGGCTACTGGTTGTCACTTAAGTAAATATTAAGGATCTCCAAATATTGATTAGACTCAATATAGATCTATGATTGGTGATTTGTTATGTTTAACTACTTCTAGATTAGATATCATGTAGGCAATTTTTATGCTGGTTAGATATCAAGAAAATCCTATGAAATCTCATAATGTGGCTATCAAAAGAATATTCATATATTTGAAATGAATTTTTGATTATGGCCTATGGTAAAAAAAGGATGGTGAGTTCTCACTCATGGCATACACAGATGATAATTGGGCTAGTTGTGTGGATGACAAAAGAAGTACCAATAGAAGTGCATTCTTATTGGGAGGTAGATTGGTCTCTTGGTTCAATAAGAAGCAAGATTTAGTGTCTTTATCTAATGCAAAAGTAGAGTATATTGCTACAACATCCTAGTGCACTTAGGTGATGTGAATGAAGAAGAATTTGAAGGATATTGTGGTAGTTAATAATGAGCCCATTCCTATTATGTGCAATAATACAAGTGAAATCAATATTTCAAAGAGTCCTATAATGCATTAAAGAACCAAACATATTCCATTTCACATCATTACTTGGAGGAGAAAGTTGCAGAGAAGAAATTCAAATTGGAGTATTTGCTTAATAGAGATTAATTAGATTGCAAACATTTACACTAAGGCATTTCCAAAGGATACTTTTGAGTATCTTTGGTAGACGCTAGGGGTTATTTCTCCTACTTCTAACTAATATGCATATAGTGGTGCATCTATTTGGGGGAGAATTTCAAGATATATCACTAGTCTTGAATTCATGTTGTGTGCTACTCTCATGAGGAGTATTTGGTTGATTTGTTGTTTCTATAAGAAGAATGTTTTGGGTTTTTTATGAGGGTATGTGCAAGATCATGAGGGGCCAAAAAGTGGTGATATGAAAAAATTGCCTTCTCCACTCGCCTAAAAATGCAAAAAAACCTGTGTTGACTTTTTGCTTGGCTCGGATGTCAGTACATCTTGCCATGGCAAAAACCCAAGGAAATTAGATATCCGATATTAATAAATATATATTATCTATAATATAATATATATATATATATATATATATTATATTATATATTTGTTACCCATAAATTTTTAAACTTCAGGTAGGGCATAAATCCTTATTGACTCTCCTCCTTTTCCTCCCTTGTCACGGCTTGTCCACGTTTCTTAATCTCTGTCATGGGATTCTTAAATTCTAGAATTGCTCGATCACTCGACAATCTTAGGGAAGTCTACATGAAGTTGGTGCCATTAGAAAGTCAGATTTGTGGTTTCTTTTGAAAGAGTTTGATGGTTATGAACTTGTTTGATCTTTTGACTTTCCGGTATCCTTCTGATACAAAGGCTCTGGTTCAACTCTCAACAAAATGAAAGATTTTCAATGCCAATCAAGCATATTTCACAACAATGGTCTTAATTCCCTTCACCAAACTCAACACAATGCTTCCAACATAGACCTCTTGATATTCCAACTTCTATAAAGCATAAAGACTCATCAAAGATCAATGCTTAACAACAACTCTTACCATACCTTCACAGACTCCAAACTCTACAAGTAAACACCTTGATAAACTTTTGGAATGATAAATGTGACATGAAAAGACCACACATGGTCATAAAGAACATAAAAAAATCATATAATATTTTTATGCAACCTTCCTGTAGTAGCAGTGATAGGAACTCACATAGGGAATGACATGGCAATTTTTAGAAATTGGCTCATTTGACCCCTCCAATAATAAGATAAATTTTTCTCATAAGAAGGAAGTTTTTTCACAACATCATAATATACCCACATACAAAGTTTTAGGTCCTTAATCGACCAAATACCTATATCAACATATTTTGTAACTACATATTTGGAAAACCATTTTCAGAACAGGCTATCCTTACAAAAATGGTCATAACTTAGTCATTTTTCCATGAAATTAAATAAAACTTGAAGAAAATGAAATTAGAATAAATATTATTTCCAATCATATGAAATTTTAACCATAAAAATTCCATACAAAAGAGTACTAAGCTCTGCAACACATGGGAATCCAAGTTTTACCAAACTGTGGCACAACCAAATCAACATTTTGACATCATATTGCACATGCCATTCTTGTCATGGGGTCCCCCAATATCCGTACAATATTAAATAATAAATATTACCTTATGTCTCTCATCCTCTTCAAAAATTCCTCCATAATGTTTATAGGGTCCCCAACTGACCAACTAACTTCAAACTAACCATTGGGAGCATAATGACAATTTTTGTCAATGACAACTTTACAACCTTTTTTTGACAACTTTGCAAGAATTGACCAAATGACTTTAGATTACTTGTAATCACCTTAGACACACTATAATAGGCTAAATAATCCTTATTACATCATTTTAAACCTTCTTTGAGCATTTTCTATTCTTTGACCACATTTGACCTTCTTAGGACCTTATAGGTCTACATTGAACAAAAATGACTTAAATGCCTTACAATATGATTTATAATGACTGAAAATGGTCTCTTGGACCTTATACATCATTAAAAAAACCTTGAAAACAAAAACCCACATAAAAAATTTCATGAGGCCTTTCAAGGCCTAGGTGCTCTTGCACCACCTTCATGTTGTGATTAAGGTTGAGCTTCCTTGAGACTTTAAGGGACATTTTCGATTCCAAGTAGGGACATTCTAATGATGTAATTTTAAGTTATTGAAATATCCTATTAGAATGGTAACATGAGTGATGGTAAAGATAGGTCATGCTTGGGCACCACCGAAATTAAATGAGTCTGTCAGGCCAATAGGGATAACAACTTCTTATCGTTCCTCTTTCCACCTCGTCAATTACCACGTCATGCACTGCTTCCTGAGAAAAAATCAAGGGAAGATTTACAAAGTGCCATCATTAATGGAAATTAAGAAACTAAGGATATGAAAAAGGTGGTGACATGCATTACTACATCTGATGTTACCATTTTTGCAGAAAACATTAAAGATAGCTAAAAAGAGGAAATTGTCATGATATTGCCCGTATCAGAATATTTTTGCCTCATGACAGTGAGCTTTCATTTCACAACCTAGATTTAAATTGGCCAGAGAAGGAGCATGAGGATATATTCCAACAGTTACAATCTTTTGCATGGAAAGAACGAACTGATTTCAGTGAATATAGGAAGGTCGTCACCTTATTAGATAAGATTGTAGAACAAGCTGAAAATCATGAACAATGCTTACAGGGAGAGCTTGCAGCAGGAAGGAACCCGAATAATTGAATTCAATGAAATGGTGCTCCAAGCTAAGAAAGGTCCTATGGTACAACTAGACGTTGAGACATTGCAGGGACATATTCTTTTGGACTTGTTTGACTTTTTCCAAGCTATTGTTTTTGATGAGGAAGAATTTGAAGATATCCTATTGATGCTATTTGAAGAAGAAGAGAAGGAATATGAGATTGATAAATGGATTGTAGAGTAGAACCCAACACCTGATGCTGGAGCCTAAGTCCAGTGACTTTATAGCCTTACCTATTGTGAAATGGTCTAATTTGATGTTTCTCTATGGGAGTTCTCTTTTGAAATAGTTTCTTTCAAGACCGTTACTTTAGTAATCTCTTTTTGAAAATGAAAAGACTTAGGGTAATAGTTATAAATAAGTGGATTAGTAGATCTTTAGGGATCTTTTCAGCAAACTTTGTTTTAGTTTTAAGAACAAAAACTTCTTTAAGCATATTTTTGTTTTACTATTTTGAATATAGAAAATTTGCTGGCGGCTTCAGATATTCGTAATCTTTGAATTATGGTTTGTGAATTCTTACTGTTCTTTTGAATGGTTATCAATGGATGCATCTATGTTTGAGATGGTGAATGGTTTTTATTTTCTATTTCTGTAAAAATATTATATTTGAATAGTATTTTGTAGAAATCTAGTTGTTTCAAAATCTTAAAAATTCTAAAAAGTGTTTGTATTTTATGCATACCTTTTCAAAGCTTTCTAGTTAAAAGCTCTTTCCTTATTTTCTTTTTGGTTAAAATAATTTCTATTAATTTCTATTCATTGAATATCATCCAAAGGTAATTAGCACCTTCTAAAATAAGTAGAGGATTAGTTAGTAAAGAGTTTGTTTAGACTGGTTCAACTGTGATTACATTTTTCACCTTTGTGGGTGTGAGAATATAGAGTTAGGTGATAAATCTGTTAACCAACAGATTTTTGGCGACTCTGATGGGGACTTGAATGAATGAGAAGATTTATGAGAATTAGTGTGTCCTGGGAAACATTTTAAACATCTTCTGGTAAGAATACTGGCGACTCTGTTTGTACAAGATCCAGAGGAAGGTTTTTGTCTAGATCTAAGTTATACATGGTTAACACTTGAAAGAGAAAGTTACTCAATGATTGTCTCTTCTTGTGAGTATTTTTAAAGAAAAAGAAATTAATTGAAATAAGGGATATGGATATGTCACTATTACAAAATGAGTGTAGGAAGGATTCCCAAAGTTGCATTGTCTTAATCATCCTTGTCACGGGGAGAGAGAGAGCAACAAAAGAGAGAAGTACATCTGATGGAAAGTGTAAGGTCCATCCTGAAGAACTATTGTTAGATACATTTGAAGAAGAGAAGATGTTAGAAGAATTAAAAAGGGATTATATTTCAAATTGTCTTTGGTGAGGTTTCAAAGGTGAATTTCGATGTGGTATAGTTGATGATGAAGGTCACATCACTGAGGTTGAAGTGGAAAAGTTCATAAGAAGTTTCTGTGGAGTTGAAAAGAAGGAAAAACCACCTCAAGTCTATCTTCAAGATGGGCTCCTATATGCAAGGGAAGATGAAATCCTCCCAGGGTTTGATCCTATGCTTTTGGAATATGACAATAAAATGTCATCATGTACCACATGCATGAGTCATGTTTTGACTTTGGGTAAGTCAAGAAGAGGAGCCCTTTCTGATTGCCTTCTATCTGACTTGACTGGCTTTGAGTGGGGCATGGCACTCAAAGAGGATTTCCTCTCATTTTTCAAAAATCAATCCCCTAACCAAGGGATAGAGATTGGATGGAGTTATATAAATCCTTTGTATTACCCTAAAGAATCCTATGAGGATACCAAGGTTAGGGATAACCCTCTTTTTGAATTGACAAATCCTCAACCTCTAAAACAACTGTCATTCCTCCATAATTTAATTGAGCTTGAGAGATGTATTCTTGAAGATAACTCTGATGATGATGAGTTCCATTATTTATGTTATCATGCAGAGATGGGAAGTGGAGATGTTTAGTTCTCGGGTCCAAACCCCAGGGCCCTTGTTGATGATTATTTTTTTGTTAATGAAATCATTGATAAACCCTCAACTGCTGAAAGTCTCAAGCTTTTGCCATGTGAAGTCTACATACATGGCCATGATAGCTGCGCTGATATCTTAAAATAGACCTGAGAGGTATATGATCCGAGATAGAATGTATTGGTTAAATATTTTCAGAAGGAGCAGTGTCAGTTACCCCAAGCAAGTCATGAAGAGGTAAATGGTCTGGCCCCAGAGGTCTATCATGAAGATTGGTTGTTCAAGCATGCATGTGCCTTCTAGAAAATTTTGTCTAGCTATAATCAGAAGCCTGGTCCCGGAGTCATCATTGAACATTGTTCATCTTTCATCGTGTCATATGTCCCAAGCCCTCTATTCCACATAGGTATATATTTCTCTCAACCCATAAATGGTTTTGCTTGAGTAATATTGTACTCCTTCATCATAAGGCCCTTATGGTCGTGTACATATTTAGGTTCTATTTTGGCTTGTTGGTCTTGATTTTTTGCCCAGTTGCCCCTCCACCCCATTGCTAAGCAACACCCTTTCATTCTATTATGCCCTGACTCTATTGCCCAATTTTTCATGCACTGGTATGAGTTCTGGAGTTCTTTGCATCCTGCTAGTCCTACTCTCCATTCAGAGCCTATATGTTACCCATAAATTTTTAAATTTTGAGTAGGGCATAAATCCTTATTGACTCTCCTCCTTTTCCTCACTTGTTACAGCTTGTCCGTGTTTCTTAACCTCTATCGTAGGATTATTAACTTCTAGAACTGATCAATCACCCGACCAGCTTAGGAAAGTTTGCATGAAGTCGGTGCCATTAGAAAGTCAGACTTGTGTTTTCTTTTGAAAGAGTTTGATGGTTGCGAACTTGTCCGATCTTTCGACTTTCCGATATCCTTCATGTTGTGATTAAGGTTGAGCTTCCTCGAGACATTAAGGGACATCTCCAATTCCAAGTAAGTACATTCTGGTGATGTAATTTCAAGTTATTTCAATATCCTATTGGACTGGTAGCATGAGTGATGGTAAAGATAGGTCATTCTTGGGTACCGTCGGAATTAAATGAGCCTGTCAGGCCAATAGGGATAATGGCTTCTTGTCGTTTCTCTTTCTGCCTTGTCAATTGCCATGTCATGCACTGCTTCCGGGGAACAAATCAAGGGATGATTTACAAAGTACCATCATTAATGGAAATTAAGCAACCCAGATTTGAATTGGCCAGAGAAGGAGTAGGAGGATATAGTTTGACAGTTACGGTATTTTGCATGGAAAGCACAAACTAATTTTAGTGAATATAGGAAGGCCATCACCATAATATATAAGATTGCAGAACAAGCTAAAAATCATGAACAATGCTTACAAGTTGAGCTTATAGTAGGAAGGAACCCAAATAATTGACTTCAACAAAATGGTGCTCCAAGCTAAGAAAGGTCCTATGGTACAACTGGGCATTGAGACATTGCAGGGACATATTATTTTAGACCTGTCTGACTTTTTTTGAGCTATTGTTTTTTATGAGAAAGAATTTGAAGATATCTTGTTGATGCTGATTGAAGAAGAAGAGAAGGCAAATGAGATTGATAAATGGATTGCAAAGTAGAACCCGATGCTCGATTTTGGAGCCTGAGTCTAGTGACTTATTAGCCTTACGTATTGTGAAATAGTTTATATTTTGATGTTTCTCTATGGGAGTTCTATTTTAAAATGATCACTTTCAAGACCATTACTTTAGTAACCACTTCTTGAAAATGGAAAGAATTAGGGTAATAGTTATAAACAAGTGGATTAGTAGATCTTTAGGGATCTTTTCGGCAAACTTTGTTTTACTCTTAAGATCAAAATCTTTTTTAAGCATATTTCTTTTTTACTATTTTGAATTTAGAAAATTTGTTGGTGGCTTCAAATATTCGTAATCTTTGAATTATAGTGTGTGAATGCTTTATGTTATTTTGAATTATTACTAGTGGATGCATCTATGTTTGAGATGGTGAATGGTTTCAATTTTCTATTGTTGCAAAAGTATTATCTTTGAATGGTATTTTGTAGCGATCTAGTTGTTTCAAAATCTTGAAAATTCTTAAAAAGTGTTTGTATTTTATGCATGCCTTTTCAAAAAATTTTGGTTAAAAGCATTTTTGTTAATTTCTATTCATTGAATATCATCCGAAGGTAGCTACCACCTTGTAAAATAAGTAGAGAATTAGTCAGTAAATGGTTTGTTCAAACTGTTTCAACTGTGGTTACATATGTCACCTTTGTGGGCATGAGAATATAGAGTTAGGTGATAAATATGTTAACCAACAATATTATATATGATATATTATATATATTATATTATATATTTTATAATATATAATATAAGATATATATTATATAATATATAATATAATATATATATTATATTATATATTATAAAATATATAATATATAATATATAATATATTATATGTGAATAATATATAATATAATATACCCGTTCATGGATTCTCTAGGGTTCATCCTCCAGGTAAGGTGATCATGCGAGGTGAAGAGGCGTGGGATAGGTCAGAGAGGGGATGGATCAAGATCAATTTTGATGGGGTGTCAAGATTTAATTCGGGTATTTTAGGTGTTGGGTGCATTGCTAGAGATGAGGAAGTGAAGATCCTTTTCAAAGGTGTGCAGAGGTTGCAAGATGGGACAAATAATAAGGCTAAAGCATAGGCCACTCTTTTAGCAGTGGAATTGGCCAATAACATGAACATTCCAAGAGTGTATCTTGAAGGTGACTCTAAAGTGGTGGTGGATGAAATTGTGAGAGGAGTTTCTCTGAGTTGGCATATAAACAAATTTATTTCAATAATTTGCTCAAAATTGAATATTTTTCAAGATTTTCGTATCTCTCATATTAGGAGGGGGAATATGGTGGCGAATGTTTTATCTAATGCAGTGTGTGAATTGGATAGATGTATGACAAGATGGTGGGGAGGTGATGATGACATAGTCCAATGGTAGCTTTTATCGACCAGTACATTTCTGTACTTGTCGGTTAATGAAACATGTGTGATGTGGATGCCTAGTTCTCCTCTCAAGAGCTTAGGCTAGCTCATTTGTGTTGGCAATTAATGTTGATAACTTGTGCAGTGGCAGTGGTGCCTATAAGTAATGCATTTATGGAGAGAGTGGGGAAGTGGAAGCTAGTTCTTGAGTATTCAAGAATTTTTTTGGTCTACAAGTGGGGTTTTCTTTGGCATTTTTTGATCTTGACAACCTAGTTTACAATGGAGGCAAATTTTACTTTGGAGACTTCAAAACTTCTTGCTAAAGAATATCTTTCGTTTGAAGGACCATCTGTTGATTAGGAGTGTACAACTAGTCCTGGGGAAAGAGTTAGGTGTAATTGGTCACCATTATTGGACCCCCACGGATATATATTCCCTTATCATGATGTGGGGTCTTGAGTTAGAATCCTCTTGCGAATAGGTCTGAAAAGTAATGAAAGCAATTATATCAGAGAAATATTTGGTAAACATGGAATCATTGCTAGAGTGGGTTGTTTTAGGTGAAGGCTTTGATGTCTTTGAAAGGTTGGTGGAGCATTAAGATTTGAGGGGCAGGCTTATCCCATTTATTGGGCAACGAGAGGAGGTGAAGGCTAGGTACAGAGAGGTGGTGAGGTGAGGGTGGGAGGCATTAAAAATATTCACTCAGATCATGGAACTAGAAGTAGGGGATGAGAAAGAGATCGACCAAAGGTTGAGGGTGAGACCCAGGCATGCGAAGATGGCATTGGCGGGCATAAGACTAACCTTTTCCGCCCTTCTGGGTGTGTGATTATAGATGTTGTTTGGTCTTTTGGGAGTTCATTCCTATATTTTTGTCCAAACTATTCAATTTTTGGTTTCATACTATATCATTTTACTATAATGAAATGCCACTGTTAGGCATTTTGGACTAGTATGTACAGTGGTTTTGGGTGGGTGGTTTTGTTTTGGTGAATGGTTTGGGAGGTTGGCGGGTGGTTTTCTGGGAGATAAGTGTTTCTTTTTTGAAGATGCAAATTTCCTTTCCTTTAATAATAAAATCCAATATTATCGATAAAAATTATATATAATATAATATATTAAATATTATATGTTATTTATTATATAATATATAATATGCATCCCGAAATTTTTTTTAGAGGAATTAGATATCCGATTCCTATTGGTATTTTTATACCCACTGGGACAACCTGTGGGTCATTTTTCACCCACAGGTTGCATGAAGTATTCAAATTTGGTATAGGATTTGAGCTGATATCCAATTGAAAGGCCTTTTCTTTGTCAACTTTCATCTGAGGTATGATTTTAGTATGATTTTGTTGTGTTTTTATCAAATTTTTATTTGTTTTTCAATTTTTTTGACAAAAACTAGGCATTTTCATTTGAAATACATTATTCTTTGAAATTTGTTGATTAAATTCAAATTTTCATTCTCAATAAGGTAAAATGGGGGATAACAATGAAAATCTTGAACAACCACAACCACCACAACCACCAAACCCTCAGTTACCAAACCCTCCATTACCAAATTCCCCCTTAATTCAAGATTTAATTGGTCAAAATTTAAACCAATTGAGGGGCATTGCAAATATTTACATTAGAATCCCTCTTCTAGCCCCAATGTTAGATCATCTTAATGCCATAATAAACAATGTAGAAATTGTCATTGTAGAGCACAATGCTACTCTTTTGTGGTGAGAGTCTATAAGGAATAGATATGTGGATGGCTTGACCTATGATCAGGTCAAGGAGCTTGAGATGTCAAAAGCTAATATTGCCACATTGTTTATCAATCCCCACACCAAACATCTTGTGGATGTTAAAAAAACAAGAATTTCCATCAAATGGTGTCAAAACAAAGATATTGTAAATAACTTTTGGGATCGTTCATGGATGGTTTTTAATAGACCACCCAACAACAATCTTGATGTCCCATTTTATTTCATCAAAAAATTGTATGCTAAGTTTGTTTTGGGAAAGCATGTCAACTACTTTGACATCAAGCCTTTCCAGGGTGTGGGTTTAGGTATGCCTCAAGATAGACTTAGGGCAGTTCAAGTATTACAGGGCCCATATGTTCCCCCTCCTCCCATTGATCCCCCACCTCTAGTACAACATCCAGATATTCTTGTCAGGGCAGTGTCACATACTATATCGACTATTCACTCTTTGAGTAGCATTTTGGTTTCCAAGGTTGGGGCACTGGTTGAGCCTTTTGGTGATGCTAGTTGTGGATATAGTGGCACTGACACATCCTCTTTGACTCCACATATTTGTGTGCCACATACTTGTGCTATGTGTGAGCAACTATGCTTAGGTCCTATTAGAGAGCCTATTAATCCTCCCACGAACATTGCTAATTATGAGGTGCAACAATCCCCCATCATTAAAGCCATTTCAGTAGGGAGATACTATGAAGAGGTTCATTTCCATACATTTCCCATTAAATTTAAGACCTGAATATATGAACTCTAAACATAAACTTGTTTTGATTGTCATTCAGCTACTGAAAGATACAAATTTTACCTTCCTTTCTTTTACTATCACGTGCAAAATATCTCCACCTCCCACTGAACGTAGGTATATTGTGCTTCATAATGCATTGTAACATTGGTTCCAACATGTTCTATTAGAAATTCTTGCCCCAAGCATGCTCCTATTCCCCCTCACCCAATCGAACACTCAGGGCCATACCCTATCAACATCATCCCTTGAGCGTCCTAAGTGCTAAATATTATCAAAATTTGATATGTTGTATCTTGGAATCCATGACATTGGTAAATGATCTATTTGAACCTACAAGGTCATGTGAGGGCTGACTACAATAGCCTATCTCAGATTTTCAAGATTTGGAGCGATTTTCATAGGGAAGCAATTTTTTAGTTGACCAAAAAATTGTCAGATGCATTCAATGAAAAGTTGCCATGGAGCCAAATTCTCATTCTGCTCATTGTGGGTGCAAATTGTTGGTTCCAACACATCCGATTAGGAATTATTACCCTAGTCATGTTCCTATTTTTCTCCCCTACTTGGTCAAACGCTCAAGACCATACCCTACCTACATTGTCCCTTGAGTGCCCTAAGTGTGAAAAATTATCAAAATTTGACAGGTTGTATCTTAGAATCCACAACACCTGTAAATAATTCTTTTGAACCTACATGGTCACATGAGGGCCACCTACAATATCATATCTGATATTTTCAAGATTCGGAGTGGTTTTTGTAGGGCATTGATTTTTCGGTTGATGAAAAAATTGCCAGATGCATTCAATGGAAAATTGCCACGGAGTCAATTTATTGTTCTGCTCATCGTGGGTGTGAACCGTTAGTTCCAACATGTCTGGTTAGGAATTATTACCCCAAGCATGCTCCTATTTCCCCCCCCCCCACTCCGTCGAATGCTCAGGACCATACCTTACTAGCGTCGTCCCTTGAGTGTCCTAAGTGTGAAAATTTGTCAAAATTTGATAGATTGTATCTCAGAATCCATGGCACCTAGAAATGATCCATTTGAACCTACATAGTCATGTGAGGGTTATCTACAATAGCCTATCTTTAATTTACAATATTCAAAGCAATTTTCCTAGCACAACGATTTTTTAGTTGACAAAAAAATCATCAAATGCATTCAATGAAAAGTTGCCACCAATCCAATTTCTCATTCTGCTCATCATGGACGTGAACCATCAGTTTCAATACATCCAGTTAGGAATTATTACCTTAGGCATGCTTCTATATTTCCCCCCTAATCAATCAAACGCTCAGGGCCATACCCTACCAGTGACGTCCCTTGACCTTCATAAGTGTGAAAAATTATAAAAATCTGATAGGTTATATCTCAAAATCCATGGCACTTACAAATGATTTGTTTGAACCTATAGGGTCATGTGAGGGCTTTCTACAATAGCCTATATCATATTTTCAAGATTTGGAGTGGTTTTTTGTAGGGCGATGATTTTTCAATTGATGAAACAATCGTCCTATGCATTCAATGAAATGTTGCCACAGAGCCAATTTCTCGTTCTACTCATCATGGGTGTGTACCATTGGTTCCAATACATATGGTTGTGCATTCTCACCTTAGGCATGCTCCTCTTTTCCCCCCCACTCAATTGAACATAATGGCCATACCCTACTAGCACCGTACCTTGAGTGCCCTAAGTGCAAAAAATTGTAAAAATTTGACATTCTCAGAATTTGTGGCACTTGTGAATAATCCGTCTGAACCTACAGGGTCACGTGAGGACCCTCTACCATAGCCTATCTCATATTTTGAATATTCAGAGAATTTTTTCTTATGGTAGTGATTTTTTTGTTGATGCAAAAATTGTTAGAGGCATTCAAAATTTCAAGGATTTGTAATTACTAAAGCACCAGAGGATTTGTAATTACTAAACCAATCTACTAGGTCGGTTTATCAACAAAATATCTCTTTTGTGGGAGAGCAACTTTTGACATTATGTTGTAAAGTGATCAATAGAAACCCATTTTCTACAGTGGAATGCATTTTTTTCATAATCCACTGGCTACATCAAACAACAATCCCCCACCATTAAAGCTATCTCAGTAGGGAGACCATTGGAGAGGTCCATTTCTACATGTTGCTCGTTAAATTTAAGACCTGAATATATAAACTTTGAACATAAACTTGTTTTGATTGTCATTTAGTTGCTAAAAGATACAAATGTCACCTTCCTTTATATTATTATCGCATGCAAAATATCTCCACCCCTCAGTTAAGGTAGACATATTGTGCTTCGTAATGCATTGTACCTTCCATTCCTTAAGCTCTCCTTTCAGAAGAACCACTTCATTCTTTTGTTCTAGTAGTTGAATCATATTTTGTTATGGTTTAAGAAACAATTGCAATCCAGTTGTAATCCCAAACCATGACAAAAAATTGAAGTTACTTAACCCAACAAGATATTATATTTCTATAATTTATTGCATTCTTTTTAGACTTTACAATTCACAAATATGTAAAACTTTGTATGAGTATAACATTAAAAAAAATGAGAAAAATGAAGCCAACTTATTTACTTGTTAAGGACCTAGTGCGGGGCACCTAGCACTCCAAGAATATAAGCTTTGATTTATTTTTAGTTTGTGAGGTAATGTGTAATGTAATAATGGACCAACCATTGAGGACTTAGTAGAGCCATGGTTGAGGTGTCCAAATTTTTTTTTGAGTCAATTCTACTCAGGATGCTGTTAACATGAGAAGTGAGATGCTTAGGTAGTTCATGGGTAAAATACTCTAGATGAATGCATTCATGATTTAGGATTCAATTGAGTTGTGTTTAGGTATTATAGGGTGTTTGAGGACCTTTAGGAGTCTTAGAATGCAAGAGAATGCAAATTTGCATCCTGGAGCAAAAGTTGTCAAAATTTGTTGAGCAACATTTTGCAATTTCTTGTAAAAGTTGTATTTTTGGTTATGGGTGTTAGGAAGTTGGTTGAACCAACTAAAAAAAGTGGATATAAGACAAATTTCACTTCATTGTATAGGTTGGAAGGATTGGAAATGCAAGAGCAAGTTTTTGGTTTGTGAAGCAATCTTGTTTTCCACCGGTTTTTGACAGTTTTGTCTTGTTTTCCATTGCTTGTATGGTCCAGTATGGACTAGATGGTGTAAAATCATTGAAATTTTTTTATTTTCATTGTATTTTCTTTCAATAAGGTTTATTTTCAGGTTTGATTGTTCCAGGTTGTAGAGATTTCTCTCATTCTTTGCAACTAGGAGCAAAACCCTTGCAAGTAGGGTTTAAGAGCAAGAAATGGGTCTAGCCTAGGCATTCTTTGATGGAACTTGCTGAAATAATTAAGAATGATAGGTTAGGGTATGTATATAGTGTTGGAATAGGATGTGTGATGTTGCAGGTCCAGGAGGAGGAGAAACAATGAAGGCCTAGGCTCACCATTGGGAGTAGGTGAGTTAGGATAGTAAGCAAAGTGCGATTTGTGAGCACATGGAGATTGATGCAGGCTCAAGTGGCATATGAATAGAAATCCCTCTAAGTTCCCTTGAAGGTTCCCAAGGTTTTAAGAGCAGGATATTTTACTGGTGAAAGGTTCTAGACCAATTTTGTCAATTCACCGATTAGGCCTAAAACCCCATAAAATAGTGCAACATTGGAAACCACACCTGTATAGACAAACCAGATAAAATTTTATGGTATTGTCTAAAACTTCCAAAAGGGTACTCAAATCCATGATTTATTCCTAGGCTTGTTTGGTATTTTTGCAAGTTAAACCCCAAAAACCACTTAAGGAGGGCTAATGCAATTAGGCCTATTTAGGTGCCGGTAGAGACCTAGAAGGCTTGAGAAACCATGGCGATGGATTTGGCGAGTCTTAAAATTCAAAACAAAATGAAGAAACCTTATTAATGCATTGGGAAACCATAAGAAGAGTTTGTGTGTTAAGATCCTAGCTGGAGGGGTTGGAGCCCAGGAGAGGTGAGTGTGAGTAACTGAGGTGACAACCTCAAGTGGAGGAGTTGATTGTCCAGAAACCATTGGCTATACCTAGGAGGAAAGTCAAGAAGGTTTAGACCTTGGAGGTCTCATTGTGGGTGAATTCACAATATTGGTTCCAATTTTTTGACCAACTTTCACACTTAGATGAATATTTTGGAAAAAACCTTCACTTTTCGACACCTATAACTTTTAAACCATTAAGAATTTGAAGATGATATAAACTAGTGATTTTTAGCATCTTGTTTGTAGATTCTAAATATTTTTTTTTCAAATTTGTTTGAATAAAATTTTATTGATTTTTCCATCTCCCTCAAAAAGTAGTTTTTTACACCAAACAACATTTTTTAAGAGTGATGTGTATCCCGAAATGCATAATTTTTTTTCTATAAATGATAAAAACTTAGTTCTTTTGAATTTTGGTTTGTAACATCAATACCCAGGTCATGTAGTTGGTTTGATAGCGATATGTTGAATATTTTTCATTTTATTAAGTTTTAAAATTTGACTAATTATAATTCAGATATAGGTGTACGTTTGAACACATAACTTGTTCTATATATATCAAAATTCAATGTTCTTTATTTTTTAGAAAGAAAACACCAATACCTAGTGCATAGATATTTTTTAGAGTTTTTTTGAATTAGTTTACTATTTTTCCCAATGCATTGAACAAAGAAGTTCATGTTCGGTGAAAAACCTACATTCATAAGAAATAAAATAAAAATATATTAAAAGTTATACTATTTGGAAAGTTTATAATAAGGACTAAATACCTAAAAAAATAAAAATTAAATGAATTAATTTGACCCCCCAAAAGCTAATGTAAAATTGGTTTTTTATCAACATTTGATAGATGCAAAGGAGATCCCATTGCAAGTATGATTTAGAAGTAGAGAGGTTCTATCCAAGAAATTTTGATCTAAGAGCCTTTGATTTAACTCTCTTCAATTAATTACTTCAAATGGGACCTCTTAAAGCTTAAATCATTATATTTTCTAAAAAATGTACGATTTCAACAAAAATCAGGACGTACCAAAAAGTGGGAACCAACTTTGTGAGTTCACCCTTGTCATAACCCTTGCCAAGTGTCATAGGAAGGACTTGAGTAGTTGTAGGGTTTAGTAGGACAAGTCACTCAAGAAGGAGAAACATTCAAGGCTCCAAGTCTCTTTGCATCAGGACCTCTTTTAAAATCTTCTACTGCTAATTTAAACTTTTAAAATGTATATAACCAGTGAAGGTAGAGAATTCGATCTCACTATATGGTATGGTTTGCTAATATTATATAATTTTGTAACCATTCTATGAAATGGTTTATTTGATTTGAAAGAAGAAGACTCCATTGTCAAGTTATTCTGATAGGAGAAACAAAGTGCAGGGTTCTTGGATGATTTTCCTACAAAATATTTCACTTTTTTGTTATACCAACTCTCTCCTAAAATACAATTTAAATATCAACTTCATATGTTAGTTATAGAAGTTAAGCTCTATTTTTTCGAACAAAACTTTTCCTTACCAAAAAATGAGGGTTTCCTTTTTCTCTTATTTTCAGCCATTGAGTCCTTGTTATTTTCCACATCATAATCCAATTCACTCAATAGTTTATTACCCAAAGATTGATTTAAACCATACATTTTGTTAGAAGGGCATATCTTACTTGAAATAATCTTTGTTTCCTCAAAATGACAAGCACTGATGTTTTTCACACACCTAGATCTTCCAAACATATCAACCTCCATGTACGACTTCGCTATGTATTTGAACACAATAAAATCTCCCATTTTCAAATTATGATAATTGACGAATTCTTTCCAACCACGTGAAAATTATAATTTATGATTTGTATTATTTAACTCCACCTCCCATTCCAATCCATTTGGGATTTGTAACACCATATGGGAAAGCATATGATTGTCTTTCTCATCCATGAAGTGTGAAACAAATTCAGGAGGAATGTATTGCATGAATTATCAAAATTTGATAGGTTATTTGCATATATTCTAGTCACATAATTACCATTAGACTTACATGTGACATCCATGAACATACATAAGTGGGCCATACACATAAGGTTTGTTAGTCTATGCATCTTTTTTCATCATTATCAATACAACTACACCAATGTACTCAAGTACAAATATATTGCATATCATCAATACAACTAAACTAGTGTACTCATGTACAAATACATTGTATATCATCAATACAACTACATCAATGTACTCATGTAGAAATACATTATATATCATCAATACAAATACACCAATGTGCTCATGTGCAAATAAATTGTATATATTTGTACTCATGTACAAATTTATTGTATATCATCATAACAAAGTTACACCAATGTACTCATATACAAATACATCATCCCACTTCATGTACATCAGATATCCTCATGTCCTAAGAGCCAAGCTTACATAGAGCAATCCCTGCATATAAATGAAGACCAACAAAAGCAACACGAACAACATCAAAAGATCTACATTTTTAAGAATTGTTAATCTACACATAAAAAAACATGATAATAAATGGAGAGGTGGGATTATATACCCTGAAGATACATCCCTTCGAATTATATCGATGCACCCACTATGTTGATGCAATAGTATTGTATATCATCAAAAAGACTTACATTTTTAAGAATTGTTAATCTATACATAAAAAACATGAACATAAAGGTTTTATGATCATTATTTGAAATGAAGTGCATGATAATAAATTGAGAGGTGGGATTATATACCGTGAAGATACATCCCTTCAAATTATATCGAGTTTACCCACTACATTGATGCAATAATATTGTATATCATAAAAATGACCTGCATTTTTAAGAATTGTTAATCTACACATAAAAAAATTGATCATAAAGGTTTTATGATCATTATTTGAAATGAAATGCATGATAATAATCAGAGAGGTTGGATTATACATCATGAAGATACATCCTTATGAATTATATCGAATGTACCCACTACGTTGATGCAATATTATTGTTCATCGAGCTGGGTTTGAGTTTGGTTAAATTTTAGTTTATTTTCTATCTATTGATTTGCCCCCCCTCTCAGTAGTTGACTGGATCATTATTGATTCATCATATCATCACATATGACCCCTTTTAACATCCTAGTACACAACATGACCCCTTATGATACCATATGACCCCTTAGGACAATATGGTGTTCTAAGGGGTCATATGGTGTCCTAAGGGGTCATATGGTGTTCTAACACGTGTGGGCCCATAGGAGAACATATGACCCCTAATGACACCATATGACCCCTTTTAACATCCTTGTACATGACATGACCCCTTATGACACAATATGACCCCTTTTAACATCCTTGTACATGACATTACCCCTTATGACACCATATGACCTCTTAGGACAATATGATGTCCTAATGGGTCAATGGTCTCCTAAGGGGTCATATGGTGTCGTAAGCTGTCATATGGCTCTCTAACACATGTGTGGGCCCTTAGGACACCATATGACCCCTTATGACACCATATGACCTCTTAGGACACCATATGACCCATTTTAACATCCTATTACACAACATTACCCCTTATGACACCATATGACCCCTTAGGACAATATGATGTCCAAATGGGCCATATGGTGTCCTAAGGGATCATATGGTGTCCTAAGGGGCCATATGTTGTTCTAACACATGTGGGCCCTTAAGACATTAGATGACCCTTAACGAGACCATATGACCCCTTAGGACACCATATGGCCCCTTAGGACACCATATGACCCCTTAGGACCATATGATGTCCATATGGTGTCCTAAGGGGTCATATGATGTTTTAACACATGTGTTACCCCTTACGACCCCATATGACACCTAATGACACCATGTGACCCCTTAGAACATCATATGACCCCTT
Organism: Cryptomeria japonica; assembly: GCF_030272615.1. NCBI lineage: Eukaryota > Viridiplantae > Streptophyta > Pinopsida > Cupressales > Cupressaceae > Cryptomeria > Cryptomeria japonica. The sequence goes on from NC_081413.1 coordinate 552,473, forward strand.
GCAACACCATATGACCCCTAACGACAATATGATGTCCTAATGGGTCATATAGTGTCCTAATAGGTCATATGGTATTCTAACACATGCGTGGTCATTTAGGACCCCATATGACTCCTAATGACACCATAGGACCCCTTAATACACCATATGACCCCTTAGGACATCTATAATCTCACTCTTCCCAATACTCACTCTCCCTCTCTCTCCTTACCCCTAATTACTCTCTCTCCCCCTCCTCTCTCCCCCTCACTCCCTATCCTTTTATCTCCCTATTCCCCTCTCTCTCTTTCTCTCCCTATCCTAAACAAGGTATCAAATATTTCTCTCCCTCTCCCCCATCTCTCTCTAAAACCCTTTACCCTTATCTCCCTATCTCTCCCTATGCCTTACCCTTCTCTCCCTATCTCTCCCTCTCCCTTTCCCCCTCTCTCCCTATCTAGACCACTTTCCCCTTATCCCTTGCCAACCCCTCCCCCCCCCCCCCCTCTCTCTCTCTCCCTATCCTAAACAAAGTACTGGATATCAGATATTATCCTGTATCTGATATCTTTCATTATTAATATATTAATCAAATATTTTAATATATAGATTTATATATTATAGTATTAATATATAACATGTTTATTATATATTATTATATATTATTATATATCAATATATATTGAATATTAATATATTGTATATTAATATATTAATATTATATAACATAAAAAATATTATTAATTTTATTCATGATAAAAAATTATAATCTGACAAAAAATTGAAATCTTAGTATTTGGCTCGGGATTGCTTTGGGATTTGGCTAGGAAATGCCAAGCCTATAAAGTCAATAGAAAAAACATGTTTTTGAGTATTCCCTATTTTTCAAGACTTCACCCTAGTGGTTGACGACTTTTTTTTTAGCCGAAATTGATAAAACGAAAAGGGTTTTTTAAGGACATTCTCAGCTTTACAACAATACAAGGTTTGCCTTATTTTGAATTTAATAAATAATTATTATTTATTTTCTAATTGAATTCTGACTAAAGTCCTAATTGATAGGCTGATTGAAAAACACCCATAACTTTCGAATAATATCACATTTTTTGAATCCAAAATATGAGTCACATTCTATGCTTCGTCTACTATAGGATAAAAAAAATATTTAAATTTTATAAAGTTTAGACCAAGTTAAGGTGATCAGACGTACGAGTTTTTGAATTTTTGAAAAGTTGTAGTAAAAAATTCATAATTAATTATTTACTTCAAAAAAATACAAAAAAATATTTGTCACATCCAGACATAAGTCCACTACTTATATTAAAAATCTTATAAAAAAATATAATGGTTTGATTGTGGTTAGGGTGGTCAGACATACACCTACTTACTTTTTCCCTAAAATTTTAGTACTACTGCATTGAAATTTCAAAATTTTGTCAAATAGAATTTAAAAAAAAACAACTAGTAGCTTAGAAACTACATTCAATTTTCTACAGATTCTCTCTGATATTTTTTAAAATAATCTTCATAACTTATTCAAATTTTCATGTCAAGTTGCATAACTCTGTTTTTATAAAATTTCTTTGTCACTTAAGGGCTTGTTTTGGCCCACCATGATCCTGCATATACCCATGATATATTCACTAATAAAAGAGAGAGAGAGAGAGAGAGAGAGAGAGAGAGAGAGAGAGAGAGAGAGAGAGAGAGAGAGAGAGAGAGAGAGAGAGAGAAGTATTATGGTGCTAAAAAGATGATCATTTTGTGCCCCCTTTGTCCATGATCTCAAAGGAGAGAAATATTGCTGATAGGGAGAGGTTATGTAGTTGTGTTGCCATCAATGATAAAGTGGGAGAATGTTGAAAATATGTATTATCATTGATGTGAACTTGATATCTAACAATATGTGTTGTATGTGATGATGTTTGGGTAGTTGATTGTGTGGTCATTGATGTTGTTGATTTTATTGTTATTGATATTGTTGATGTTGCTGATGTACTAATGATGTTGCTAGTGTTGTTGATATGAGATAATATGTAGTCTATGTTGCTATGGTTGGATGATGAAGAAGGGATACAATATTGATGGTTGATTGTTGTAGTTTCTTTGGGTTGTGGATTTCATCTTCTTTGCTGTCTAATGTATACACTTTGTCTGAGATATTGTATTATTGTTGGTGATGCTATTGCGATGGAACAATGAAGATATGTTTTGGATGGAGACTGATGGCGATGGTTGAGGATGTGTTGCCATTGGTCCTAACACTTTGTTTATAGATAATAATGTTTTTAGAAGGGATTATAGTATGTTGAGTTTTGATATGTAGGAAAGAGTATTTAATGCTTGGCTAGAAGAATGATCCACATTACTCTGCAATTGTGAATTTTGTCTTGCAGATTTGGACTTAATATTTGTGTTTTTTGGACATTGTACTACTATCTTTTTATGTTTCTTGTGTTGTATATGATGTGGTTTATGATGGTTGTTTGGTGATAGTTGGGTTGTTTGTCACAAGTAGTTTGATTGGTTGAATAAATGCTTCATATTTTTCTGCACTGAAGTTTTAGGTGTTACAACTTGGAGGATATGTTTTTAATGCTCACATGTTGTCTCAATTCTAGTTTAAATTATTGAAGTGTTCTACAAGAAGGTTTACTAATGTTTTGCTCAAGACTATGTTTCTCAACAGTTGGGTGATGAAGTGTTTTGCATCTATTTTTATTGTCCCATATGTATCAATGTAAAAGTGAGAAATAAGTGTTATTGGATGTTTTATGAATTCACTTATATGCTCCATATTATGTTGCATGTTCAGATTGGTGCTACATTGTGTCTAATATTATGTTTCTCAGTAATTGTGGTTATTTGGTTGGTAGAAGTTTTCTTTTTGGTTTGTTCTTAGGTCTTAATGATATGTGATGACAATGGAGAGTGTTTTGAGTTATTCTTGGGTCCTACCTATGACATTTGCAGATCCACATTGAGTTATTTCTTTTGGATGATGTGTTTTGGGCTGATTGGTAATGTGCTACATTGCTTATCCACATGTTACCTTGTTTCTAACCTTGGATGATATGCACCACTGTGCTTATGGTTTGGATATTCTTAGAGAAGTGTAATATGATGTATTCAAGTCCTCCCCATCTCTTGGAATGGATTGCATTCAACACAATTGTGTTTGGTGGCCAACTTGATAGGACCTAAGCTTGTCCCTTGTTCTAGCCAACCTAATTGATATTTGTAATGAAGAAGAGGGAATATATAGAAGATCAAATAAATGTGATTGGGTGTCTTTGAAGGTGATGTGAAGAGGTAAAAATGATGAAGTAATGTGCAATTTCTATCATGTGTAAGTTATTTCATGATCATATCATGTGAAATGTGTTGTGATGTGAAGACAAGGAATATGGTGGTGATTTTTGTTGGAGTTTGTTTCTTGTAAGATAGGTTAAAAAACAACTTAATAGTTGGAGAAATACTTTATTTTGATGGTGGTTTTATGACTTAGATATTTTATACTTATGTAGCTTGCCCTAGAGCCATGAGTTTCAACTTGCAAGTCCTATGTATGTCGCCTCAGAGCAGTGAGCTTCAGCCTACAAGTCCTTTGTATCTTGCCTTGAGATAGTGCAAATCTGCATGTCTTCTAGGTGGCGATGTGCTTCCTTGGCAATGGTTTCCTAAAATAGATTTGTAGTGATTTCATATATATTGCTAGTTGATTCTCACCATGGTTTTTCCCTATTTAGGGTTATCCATGTAAACTTGATGGTATCTTATGCATTGTTCTTTGTGGTTCCGTGTTTCATTACTAATAATAAAGTTAAAGATAAGTTGATTTTTTTTGGAGATTAAAAGTTGAAGTAAAGTTTTTTAAGGTTTGCACTGATTCAACCCCTTTCTCTCAATCCTAGGGTGTGTTCAACAATTGGTTCATAAGGAAGGAGAAAGGAAACATGGATTCCATAGGCTAGCAACATATGCTATGCTAGTTGATCCATAGAAGAGAGAGAGGAAGGAAACATAGATTCCACATGCTAGCAAGTTGTGTTATGCTAGGTGATCCGTCAAAGCATAGATTCTCAAGAGACAAAAGAATGTGTTATGTTGTGTGATCCATGTGGAAAGAGAAAAGAAGACTAGAAATAGTCTAGCAAGTCATCTTATGTTAGTTCCACTCATCTTGCAAAAGGGGTTCAAAGCAAAATTTTCTTATTGCAAGGTAGTTGATCTGAACAAATTAAAAGGAAATATTTTGCCAAGAGAAGCTTTATTATTATAAGGCAAGAAATTGTAAAGGTGTTAATGGGACATTGAAATAAGAATAACCAAACAAATAATAGTATGTAAGAAAATCTGCAATATAAATTAAAAAAAGGATAAGCAAGCAAAGAATTGTATGCAAGGAAGTTCACAATATGAATTGAAAAAGTAAAAATGAGAAAAATATTGTATGCAAGGAAATCTACAACATGAATTGTAAAAGTTTAACCAAGTAAAGCATTATATGGAAGGAAATCCACAACATGAATTGTAAAAGGATAACCAAGAAAAGAATTGTATGCAAGGAAATTTGAAACATGAATTGAACAAGGATAACCAAGTGCTTTGCATGCAAATAAATTCAAAACATGAATTGAAAAATGATAACCAAGAAAATTTCATTGTATTCAAGGAAATATTTCAAAATGAATTGAAAAAGGATAACCAAGCAAAGCATTGCATGCAAGGAAATCCTGCAAAATTGAATTGAATATAATCAACAAGGAGATTGCATGCATTACCCCTCCCCCTTTAGATGCCAACATATCCCTATGTTGACATCTAAAGGTAGAAATGAGAGATAAGGATAAAACACCTTGAGCACCAAGGATATATCCTTGAAGAAACAATGTACATAGCTCCAAGATAAAGAGGTGTAACTCTTGTGTAAGTGCACAAAGATGGGGGACCAAAAAAGTGACAAAAAACTTTTTGGCCCTCATCAGGCTTTATGGAGCACATGAAATAAGGTGTGCATCCTATTTGGCATGCACCAAATAGGGTTAGCATGTTGAACCTAAGGTTTGGTCACACCATTTCTATTTGGAATACACCAAATAAGGCGATCGCCAAATAGGGCGAGCGCCGAATGGATTTCCATAATGATCAGTGCATTTTCATGTTGGAAACTACAAATTTGTCTCTCTTTCTCCCTCTCTCTCTTAGAATATATAAATAAAATATAACAGTTAAGTATAAGTCCCATTTCTATTTTTCTTTTTCCTTTCTAAAAACTAGAATTTGCATTATAACTCCTAGAGATTTGAAACCACTCTCAAACATCCTGACAATAAATACATAAAATATATTTTCCTTTCTTATACTCTTAAGTTATATTTTATTTCTCTGAAACCACTCTCAAACATCCTGATAATATATACATAAAATATATTTTCCTTTATTATACTTTAAGTTATATTTTATGTATATATTTTTAAGATGTTTGAGAGTGGTTTCAGATTTCTAGGAGTTATAATCCAAATTCTAGTTGTTAGAGTATTCACATAAATTTCAGACTTAGTCAAATTTCAGTTTTTTTAGCATGCTCGTATCAGCATTCTCTCTCTCTCTCAACCCCTACCTCTCTCTCTCTCTCAACCCCTACCTCTCTCTCTCTCTCTCTCTCTCTCTCTCTCTCTCTCTCTCTCTCTCTCTCTCTCTCTCTCTCCTTGGCATCTCCCTTTCTTTTCCTCCTCTTGCACTTAGGCTTTCTCTCCCTGTGGTGTCTCCCTCAACCCCCACCTTTGTCCATCTCTCTCTCTCTCTTTCTAACTCTCTCCATCTCTCCCTCTCTTCACACCTCTCTCTCTCCTCTTTTTGGTTGATGGAAAGAAAGGAAAATACTAGGAAGAGAGAGAGAGAGAGAGAAGATGGAGGAGGGAAGGGAGGGGTTGATGGAAAGAGAGGAGTATATTAGGGAGATAGGGATGAAGGGATGAAAAAAGAGGGAGAGATAAAAGGGAGAGATAGATTAAATGAAAGAGGGAGGGAGGGGTTGTGGAAAAGAGAGAACCCAAGTGAGAGAGATGGAGGGAGGGTGGTAGGGGTTGATGAAAAGAGGGAGAGATCTAATAAAGAGAGGGGGGGAGGGAAAAATGCAAGGGAGAGGGAAGAGATATGATGGGGGAGGGAGAAAGAGAGAGGGGGGGAGGGAGAGAGAGAGGGGGAGAGGGAAACAATGGCAGGGAGGGAGAGGGAAGAGATATGAATGGAGAGAGAGAGAGAGAGAGAGAGAGAGAGAGAGAGAGAGAGAGAGAGAGAGAAATAATGGGAGGGAGAGAGGGAGAGGGAAGAGATAGGATGGGGGAGGGAGAGAGTGAGAGAGGGTGGGAGAGAGAGAGACTTGAAAGAGAAAGAGAAATAGAGAGACTTGAGAGAGAGATGGAGAGAGAAACTAGGACATGTGTTGGCCCTTGGGACTCCATATGACCCTTGACAACACTATATGACCCCTTAGGACACCATATGACCCCTGAGGACACCATATGGCCCCTTTTAACAACCAATTACATGAGATGATCCCTTATGATACCATATGACCCCTTAGGACAATATGATGTCCTAATGGGTCATATGGTGTCCTAAGGGGTCATATGGTGTTCAAACACATGTGTGGGCCCTTAGGACCCCAAATGACCCCTAATGACACCTTTTGACCCCTTAGGACACCATATGACCCCTAAGGACACCATATGACCCCTTAGGACAATATGATGTCCTAATGGGTCATATGGTGTTCTGACATATGTGTAGGCCCTTAGGACCCCATATGACCCCTAACAAAATTGTATGAGCCCTTAGGGCACCATATGACCCCTAAGAACACCATATGGCCCCTTTTAACATCTTAGTACACAACATGACCCCTTAGGGCAATATGATGTCCTAATGGGTCATATGGTATGCTAAGGCGTTATATGGTGTTCTAACACATGTTTGGGCCCCTAGAACCACATATGACTCCTAACAATACCATATGACCCCTTTTAACATCCTAGTACATGACATGACCCCCTATTACACCATATGATCCCTTAGGACAATATGATCGCCTAATGGGTCATATGGTGTCCTAAGGGGTCATATGGTGTTCTAACACATGCGTGGGCCTTTAAGACCCCATATGACCTGTCAAGACACAATATGACCTCTGAGGACACTATATGACCCCTTCTAACATCCTAGTACATGGCATGACCCCTTAGGACAATATAATGTCCTAATGGGTCATATGGTACCCTAAGGTGTCATATGACGTTATAACACGTGTGGGCCCTTAGGATCCCATATGACCCCTAACGACACCATATGACCCCTTAGGACACCATATGACCCATTAGGACATTATATTGTCCTAAGGGGTCATGCCATGTACTAGGATGTTAAAAGGGATCATATGGTGTCCTAACGGGTCATATGGTGTTCTAACACGTGTGAGCCCTTAGGACCCCATATGACCCCTAATGACAATATATGACCCCTTAGGACACCATATGACCCCTTTTAACATCCTAGTACATGACATGACCCCTTATGACACCATATGACCTCTTATGACACCATATGACCCCTTAGGACAATATAATGTCCTAATGGGTCATATGGTATCCTAAGGGGTCATATGGTGGTCTAACACATGTGTGGTCCCTTAGGACCCCATATGACCCCTAACAACACCATATGACCCCTTAGGACACAATATCACACTTGAGGACACCATATGGCCCCTTTTAACATCCTAGTACATGACATGACCCCTTATGAGAACATAAAACACCTTAGGATACTATGATGTCCTAACATGTCATATGGTGTGCTAAGGTGTCATATGATGTTCTGACACATGTGTTAGCCCTAAGGACCCCATTTGACCCCTAATGACACCATATGACCTTTTAGGACACTATATGACCCCTTTTAACATCCTAGTACAAGAAATGACCCCTTATTACACCATATGACCCCTTAAGACAATATGATGTTGAAATGGGTCATATGGTGTCCTAAGGGGTCATATGGTGTTCTAACACATGTGTGGGTCCTCAGAACCCCATATGATCCCTAACGACACCATATGACCCCTAAGGACACCATATGGCCCCTTTTAACATCTTAGTATACGACATGACCCGTTATGACACCATATGACCCCTTAGAACAATATGATGTCCTAATGGGTCATATGGTGTCCTAAGGTGTCATATGGTGCTCTAACATATGTGTGGGCCCTTAGGACCCCATATGACCCCTAACAACATCATATGACCCCTTAAGACACCATAAAACACCTTAGTACACCATATGATGTCCAGATGGTGTCTTAAGGGGCCACATGGTGTTCTAACACATGTGTGGCCCCTTAAGACTCCATATGACCCCTAAAAACCATGTGCCTCCTTAGGACACCATATGATCCCTTATGACACCTATTGATCCATTAGGATAATATGATATCCTAATGTGTAATATGGTGTCATAAGGGGATATATTTTGTCCTAAGGGGTCATATGATGTTCTAACACATGTGTGGGCCCTGAGGACACCATACGATCCCTTTGGACCATACGATGTCCATATGGTGTCCTAAGAGGTCATATGGTGTTCTAACACACGTGTGGGCCCTTAGACCCCTTATGACCCCTAACAACACCATGTGATCCCTTATGACACCATATGACACCTTAGGACAATATGATGTCCTAATGGGTCATATGGTGTCCTAAGGTGCCATATGATGTTCTAACACATGTGTGGGCTCTTAGGACCCCATATGACCCATAATGACACCATATGACCCCTTAGGACACCATACAACACCTTTTAACATCCTAGTACATGACATGACCCCTTATGATCGCTTAGGACAATATGATGTCCTAATGGGTCATATGGTGTCCTAATGGGTCATATGGTGTTCTAACACATGTGTCAGCCTTTAGGACCCCATATGACCCCTAAAAACACCATATGATCCCTTAGGACACCATATGATCCCTAAGGAAACCATATGGCCCCTTTTAACATCCTAGTACACAACATGACCCCTTATGACACCATATGACCCCTTTGGACAATATGATATCCTAATTGGTCATATGGTGTCATGCAATTTTCTAACACATGTGTGGGCTCTTAGGACCCCATATGACCCCTAATGACACCATATGACCCCTAAGGACACCATATGACACCTTAGGAAACCATATGATATCCAGATGGTGTCTTAAGAGGTCACATGGTGTTCTAACACATGTGTGGCTCCTTAAGACTCCATATGACCCCTAACGACACCATGTACCCCCTCAGGACACCATATGACCCCTTATGACACCATATGACCCATTAGGACAATATGATGTCCTAATGTGTCATATGGTTTAATAAGGGGACATATTGTGTCCTAATGTGTCATATGGTGTTCTAACACATGTGTGGGTGTTAAGGACACTATGTGACCCCTTAGGACACCATATGACCCCTTAGGACAATATGATATCCATATGGTGTTGTAAGGGGTAATATGGTGTTATAACACATGCGTGGACCCTTAGGACCCCTTATAACCCCTAACAACACCATGCAACCCCTTATGACACCATATGACCCCTTTGGACAATATGATGTCCTAATGGGTCATATGGTGTCTTAAGGGGTCATATGGTGTTCTAACACATGGCTGGCCCCTTAAGACCCCATATGACCCCTAAACACACATGCGTGGACCCTTAGGACACCATATGACCCCTTAGGACAACATATGACCCCTTAGGACAATGTGATGTCCTAATGGGTCATATGGTGTCCTAAGGGGTCATATGATGTTCTAACACATGTATAGCCCCTTAGGACACCATATGGACCTAAAGAGGTAGGGAGGGGGAAGAGAGTGGGAGAGATAATGAGGAAGGGGGAGAGGGAGAGGGAGGAGAGAAGGAGAGAATGGGAGAGAGATACACCTGAGAGAGGAGGAGAGAGAGAGAGAGAGAGAGAGAGAGAGAGAGAGAGAGAGAGAGAGAGAGAGAGAGAGAGAGAGAGAGAGAGAGAGAGAGAGGTATTAGGGGAGATATAGAGAGACCTGAGAGGTGGATGGAGGGATTGTGTGAGAGATTAAGACCTAAGAGGTGGAGGGATGGAAGGTGATAGAGATACCCAAGAGGTGGAGGGAGGGATGGTGAGAGAGAGAGAAAGAGAGAGTGAGAGATAAGGAGAGCTTGAGTGAGAGGAAGGGATGGAAGGATGTTACAAGAGACTAGAGAGAGAGGTGAAGAGATGGAGAGAGGGATAAAGAGATATAATGAGAAAGGGAGAGAGGGAGAGAATGGGAGAGAGATACAATTGAGAGAGGAGGAGAGTGAGATAGATTCTGAGAGGGAAGGACTTAAGAGATAAATAATGGGAGAGGAAGAGAGATGGATATATATATATATAGAGAGAGAGAGAGAGGGAAAAAGAGAAAGGGAGGGGGAGCGAGAGAAGGAGATAATGGGAGAGAGATACACTTGAGAGAGGAGGAGAGTGAGATAGAGAGATAGAGGTAGAGAGGGGGAGAGACTTAAGAGAGAAAGAATGGGAGAGAAATAGAGGGAAAGAGAGTTAGAGAGAGATAGAGAGAGAGCGAGAGAGGGAACAAGATGAAGAGAGGGAAACAAAGTTAGAGGGAAAGAGAGAGAAATAATGGGAGAGAGACATCTGAGAGAGGAGGAGAGAGATATAGATAGAAAAAGGTTCAGAGCGAGAGACTTGATAGAGAGGAGAGATACTTGAGAGAAAGAGAAAGGGAGCAAGAGGGAGAGAAAGAGAAAGAGAGATAAAGGGAAAGAAAGACTTGAGAGATGAAGAGAAAGGGAGGTGGAGGGAGAGGAAGAGAAAGGGAGGGGGAGAGAGAGGGAGAGAATGGGAGAGAGTGAAATATAGAGATACTTGAGAGAGGGAGAGAAAGAGAGAGCCCAAGTGAAAGAGGGAAAGAGAGGGATAGATGAAAGAGAGAGAGGGTGAGGGAGATGGGAAAGAGAGGGAGAGATACCTAAGAGAGGGAAGGAAGTAGAGAGGGAGAGACCTAAGAGAGAGAGAGGTAGGGGTTAAGGAAGAAAGAGGGGGAATGTAGGGAAGAGATCAAAGAGATAATGCTAATACGAGCATGCTAATTACTGAAATTTGACTGTTTGAAATTTATATAAATACTCAAAAAACTAGAATCTACATTATAACTCCTAGAGATTTGGAACCACTCTCAAACATCCTGAGAATTTAAAGTTTTTATACTTAAATGTTATATTTTATGTATATATTCCAAGAGAGAGAACACTTGTGCTTCCTAGCATGAAAAATTGCTATCAAATTAATTTGGCATGCACCTTATTTGGCACCAAATGAATTTTTGAATTTTTTTCATTTGGCACGTGCCAAATATGGAATGCGCCAAATGTGCTTCCTTGGAAAACATCAAGCCAAAGGCTTGGATGTACCTTGGGCATCCAACCCAAAGGCTTGGACACCCTTCTCAGGCTCGAGACATGTTTTCTAGCAAGTATTAATTTTTTTTTACATTTTGGTTTCTGCTCTCCGTTAGGTTTGCATGAGTTTCAATGAAAAATAAATAAATACCACACAATCATGAATCTCTCTCTTAGCTATCCAACCATATAATTATTTTCAAATTTTGATAATGTTAAGGTTTTCATCCATAATTTCTTTTGTTAGTGTGTTCATTTTTTGTCAAAAACCAACATGTTGTATTTCGGCCATAGATTTTTACTCGTTTATCCATTTTTTTTTTAAATTACATTTTTCAGAAACTACACTCCATTCTACATTATTTTAAAAAAATAAAAAAATAATTTTTTATTAGTTTTCACAAATTTTCAAGGGGAGTACGCTCAAATTTCATTAAAAAATTATTGTCCACTTTGAAAATTGGTAAAAAATCATATATTCATTAAAAAAATTAGCCAAAAAATCTGGCATAAACTACGTGGTGTTAGCTAATTTCTCATCAAAGAGATTTTCAAAATTCCAAAAAAAGTTGACATTTTAGGGGGAGCACACTAGGTGCTATGTTTTTTTTTTTTTTGAAAAACAACACCATTTTTTGTGCTCCCCCTTTTTGAAACCCTTAATCTCCACCATTTTCAAAAAAAAAAATAGTAGTTTAGAAAGTAGATTCAGAGAACTACAACTCTTATTCTTACTGCATCCTCATATTTTGAGTGTAACTATCTTCATTTTCTTGTCGAAGTTCAAACTTTTCTGATTTCAGAAAAAAAGTGGCATCTTAAGACCCCTTTTTGGTCCCCCATCTTTGTGCACTTACCCTCTTTTAAATCAAGGAAAATATAGTTGTAAAATAAGTATCTTGAAATAAGTGTAAAGGGATGTGTAGTGAAATGAGGAAGAGATCTTTTCCTAAAGAAATATACCCTCCAAAAATAGAGGATATGTTTAATAAAGATGTTGTCTTTGAAAAGGGAAGGAAACTAAGGATACACATCTTCCCCATGACTAGGAAAATTGGATTCTTAGTGAAGGATTACACACATTCACTAAGGAGAGATTAATCATAAAAAAAATACCATTTCAAGAAAGGAATAATTCCAAATACATGTATTTGCATGGAGGATAATTCCATGCATGAAAGGACACCAATTTATGAAAGATGCAACTCAACAAAGGAAAAGGAAATCATTGAAAATAGAAAATATTATTCTTTCTCCCCAAGCATGGAGACAAGAATGAAAAAGGATATTATATTTTTAACCAAGTATTATTTCACATGAAATTGTACCACCACGAATGACAAAGAGCCCCCAAAAGGTAAGCTAATAATATCACATAGTGAGGAGCAACATAATAGGTGAAGGGAAGTGCTAATGCGCTACTTCCAAATTTGGATCAAGAGAAAACATGAGATCTATTGTAATATAGATATGAGCTCTATCACATAAGTCTCAGATAAATGTTTTAAAAACCTTACAACTGTAGTGCCCTAAATTGTACACCCTTACAATTTAGAGCACATTTTAGGCCCTCACCTTAGTGTACATCCCCCAATGCCTAATTAAGGCCCGATTATACCTTCACCATGCAAATTTGGCCCTTCATTCAACACATTGCATAACCCCATGTCCTGGCAACAAATTAGGGTAGGACCAGAGTGTGGTGCTCTAGTCCTCATTGGGACTAGAGTGACATGCTTTGGTCCCCCTTAATTGGGCCCTTCTTTTAATCCCTCTTGCCTCTTCAAAAAAAAGTGGGAAATCCCTCTATGTGTTGTCTTGTGTTAGAAAATTAACATTTTATTGATGATAAAGTATATAAGGACGTTTCCCCCTCTCATTTGCATATCATCACATCATAAGAGAAGGGTGAAATTACCACCATCAAGCGTTTAAGCATTGGAGTATTCATTAATCATCTCTAGAGGTCTTCAAGGATGCATTCTTCATTCATCAATTATGGAGCAACATTACATGATTCATTTGCAAGCATGTGTGTGTGATTAGGGTTTTGTCATGTTCATGCCATTTCATACAATATATGTGATTATATTCAAGAAGCAAAGCATCATTATTAGTCATTGTAGATATGAGGTATATCCTTCCATTAATTATTTTAGTATTTGCATATTTCAATCAAGGTTAATTCCTAATTCAAGGTTTGACTTAGGAAAAATCCTATTCCCAGCCTATTTCCCTTTATTTCTATGTGTAGGAAACAAGTAGAGAGTGGTGATCTTTAAAATCAACATTATTCGTAGAGACGAATCAACCCTTTTTGGTGTGCGAAAATTTAGGAGGACCAGAGCGATGGACGCTCCTGTCCCAACATTTTTGGAGCTTTTTTAGGGTTTAGTTCCAAATTTGCATATATTTCTCAGATCCATGTGCATTCCTCAATTTGATTATTGTAGCTGATTGTTTCCTCATTTTTACCTTCATTTTCAACACTTTAACCTAATTTCATCAATTCAACTCACAAAAGAGGGCAAATCAATCCACACCCCCTTGAATCCAATCAGTATTCAGTCCTTATCATTACTGATTTGTGACTAAATATATTGGGTTAACCCCTCTTTTGAATGTAATAGGTAAAATTAGTGTTTTTTACCCTTCTATGGTGGAAACCCTAATTTTTACCCATTACAACAACAACAACATATAGAATGTGAATAACTAGAATGAATGGTGTAGGAGAACCTTGTTTTGAGTGCATTTTCTAGATTTTGGTGTGTTAGTCTTTAGTTTGGTTTGAGTTTGTGAATAATGGACTACTCATAGGTCCACATATGTGTTTGATATGCATTTGGAGGATGAATGTCAATTAGATCATGTGTTTAATCAATTTTGGCTTGTGAGCCCTTGTAAGCCTAAAATGGCATAAACTTGCATTTTGGTGTCAAATATCTTGAAAAGACTCATTTGGTATTTAGACATGTCATTTTAGTGTTTTCAAGTCATTCTAGGAGGTTTAGGATGAGTGACAATCCATAAAATACAAAAATGCACTTTTTGGCAAAAGTTGTCAATGTTGCTTGACAACATTTTACAACTTTTGAGCAACTTTTCAAAAATGTGAGCACATCGGTGGTTAGGAAACTGATGGAGAGTTGGTTAGAATCTAGATGGAATATAAATTCTCTGAGAATGAATGTAAGCAGGTTGGTGAATGCCTTGAGCAAATTGCAATACATTGTGAAGACCTTTTTCCAGATTTACCTTGCATTTTCTCAAATTTTGAGCAGCAGTCCATACTTCACGGATTGATTTCATTACTGTTCTTTAATATTTTCTTTGTAAATGTCCTTATAGTTCTTAGAAGGTATTTGAGTTATTTTTTAGTGCAGGTTTGAATTGAGTATTTGATTTTATATTGCTCTCGACTTGAGCAAGGGTTTTAGAGCCCAAACATGGTTCTAGCTTGAAGTCCTTTGAGTTTTACTCAATAACCCTTGGGACTCAAGCCATGGAACATTTTTAAAGTGCATATAAGCTTTGTTTTGGGTTGGAAGTAATTAAAAGTCCATTTGGCATCATTTCCTAGGTGAGCTCAGTCATAGCCCGATTAGGAAAATGATTGAAAATTTGCAAGTGCTTGCAGGGTTGATCAGTTTTGAAGATTCCAAGTTTTGGGCTTGAGTAATTAGGGTGTGGCAGAGCCTATGTGGAAGGTTGGAGATGTGGCAGACCAGGGAATACATGAAACCCTTTGAAGAAGACAACTAAGCCCCAAAACCCTTCAAAAATACCATTTTTTGGGTTTCATACCTATACGAATAGACCTGGTTTCCTCACCTAATGAATCTAAAATTTCATCGAAAAGGGTACTCAGATCATAAAAGATTTTTCCTAGTTCTTTGAGAAATTTTTGAGTAATTCCACAAAAACCTATTAGGTAGGGCTAATTGGGGCTCTAGGGCTACTAGGCCTAGAAAATAGGAGAAAGAGGGAGCGATGGAGAAATGAATGAAACCAAATTGAAAAACTAGTTTATTGGCTTGGAAATGCCTTAAGAACACCTACTACAACCCCTGCAAGCATATGTTAGAAGATTTCTAGATTGAGGTTGGATTTACCCTTGTGAATCTCAACCACGCCTGAGCAGTCATTGAGCACAAGTTGATTGGGAGCACTCTTAGAGAGTTTAAATGTTTTTGATTTGTTGAAAGACTAGTGTAGAGTGAAGGGAGCCCACTAAGATATCACTCAAATTCCTATTGAGAAAGGATTGAATCTCTTTGAGAACCCCTCCCCATCATAGTGGTATCAGATAAAACAAGATTTGGGAAGAAGCCAATACATGTCAGACACTGAGTCAGTAGGAGAAAATAGTATAAGGAAGGTGACCAATGCAAAATTATCCAAGAAGGTATAAGATCAAGAGGAAGAGAATAGATTCCTCAGGGAAAGATTACAACAGTTGGAGAGAAAACTAGATGCAATTGAAGACTAGAATAAGAAAGTGACAATCAAGGTCAATGAAGGGAAGGGTAAATAAGTAGTAGAAAAGGATAACACACCTCAACTAGATCCTATTCTACGTGAACAACCTTTTCTTAGAGCCATCAAAGCATTAGGAGGAAAACCATTAGGAGTGCCACTTTTTTGCAGAAAAATGGAACCAAAAGTAGTCATGGAATGGATTGAAGGATTGAAGAATCACTTTGAATGTGATGGGATCAGTGAGGCACAAAAGGTGAAGGTAGCCAAATCTAGATCGAGAGGAACAACCTTGACTTGGTGGAAATTCATCCAAGAGGAGAGGAAAAAGGAGGGTAAGAACCCAATAGCCACTTGGAAAGGAATGCTAGCCAAGGTAAAAGAAGCATATATCCCTAAAGATTATGAGATCCAATTGCAAAAAAAGAGACAAAACTTGAGACAAAGAGACTTAGATGTGAGCAGCTACACTGAGGAATTTTAGAAGTTGTATATGAGATCCAAGGTGGTGGAAGATGAAAGCATCAAGGTAGCTAGATAATTGAATGGATTGAGATGGAATATTTAGGAAGAGTTGAGTTTGTTATGTCCTAGTACCGTTCATAAGTGCTATCAATTGGCACTCAAGGTGGAAGAAAAGAGCAAAAAAAAACAAGAGCAAAGAAATAGAGGAAGAGGTAGGGGAAGAGATGGTAGATATTAGAAAGGTAGCTTTGGTGGAAGAAGTGTAGACCAAAGATCTCAAGGGGAATCCAAGTTGGTAGAGAAAAGTGGGGATTCCAATAGCAAGAGAAGCTATAGTGGAAGTGGATCTAGCAACTCTAGTAGAGGAAGGTCTATTGGATCAGGAATAGGGTCCTATTTCGCCACAATGAAGTGCTACAATTGCCATCAAAATAGACACCCAACCTATAGATGTCCTAATAAGTCTTCTTCATCCTAAGGAGGTGAGAGGAGAGTAAATTATGCTCAAGAAGATGCAGCAAACATGAAGGCATCAGAAGTGAGTTTAGATTCAGAGGTTGGAGAGAATCTTATGATAAGAAGAGTCTTTATTAAAGAACCGGTTAAGGAGGAACCTAGCAAATCCTTATTTAGGATAAAATACAAAATCATGGGAAAGGTATGTAGAGTGGTGGTGGATTTGAGATCCACAGATAACATAGTGTCAGAGGAAATAGTGAGTAAGCTCAACCTACAAAGAATACCACATAGTGATCCTTATAGGGTTACTTGGCTCAACAAGGGGAAACATGTTCTTGTGAATAAACAAACTTGGGTGGATTTCACTATAGGAGGCTACAAGGACATAATCTTGTGTGACATCTTTCCAATGGATGCTTGCCACCTACTCCTAGGTAGGCCTTGGTAGTTTGACAGAAAAGCAATACACAATGGAGAGAAGAATGCCTATACTTTTCAAACGGATAGAATCACCTATAAAATTCAATTCATAGGAGACCAAGAAGAGGGTAGATCAAAGGGTTCTAATGTGCTTCTAGTTGGTGAGAAAGAGTTCATTAACACACTCAAGGAAGGAGGAGTGGGGTTTACAATTGTTGTAAAACCAAAATAAGACAACAAAGAGAAGGAAGTATGAATTCCCAAAGAAGTGCAACAGGTCCTAAATCAGTTTAAGGACATTATCAGTGATGGAATTCTAGCAACCTTGCCTCCTCAATGTGCCATAAGTCACCAAATTGACTTCATACCCGAAGCTTCATTTCCCAATAAGGTAGCCTATAAAATGACACCGGATTAGAACAAGGAGGTAGCCAAGAAAATACAAGAACTCTTAGACAATGGACTAATAAGAAAGAGAATCAGCCCATGTATAGTACCCACCATTTTAGCCCCAAAGAAGGGAGATACTTGGAGACTTTGCACTAATTTTAGAGCCATAAACCAGATTACCATTAGGTATAGATTTCCCATTCGAAGAATTGAAGATTTGATGGATTGTTTAGGAGGTGATGAATACTTCACCAAGATAGACCTCAAGAGTGGTTACCACCAAATTAGAATCAAGGAGGGTGATGAATGGAAGACAACCTTCAAGACCATAGAGGCACTTTATGAATGGCTTGTTATGCCATTTGGACTCACAAAGGGTCCTAGCACATTCATGAGACTTGTGAATGAAGTAATCAAAGATTATATTGGTAAATTTTTTGTTGTTTACTTAGATGACATCTTGATTTTTACAAGTTTAAAGATGAACATCTTAAGCATATAGAGATCGTATTGAGGAAACTATGTGATGAGCAACTAACCATCAATTTGGAGAAATGCGAGTTTATGAAACAAGAGTTGATATATATTGGGTTTGTAATCTCAAGAGATGATTTGAATATGGATACCTATAAAGTGGAAGCCATAATCAATTGGCCTACACCTAAGACAACAAGTGAAGTAATAAGTTTTCATGGCTTGGCACAATTCTATAGAAAGTTCATCAGAGGATTTAGTGAGATATGTGCACCCATGCTTGATACAATAAAAGGAGGTGTGAAAACAAAGTTTCAATGGAAAAAGGAAGCACAAAGAGGATTTGATCTCTTGAAAAAAAAGGTGGCTACTCAACCGATACTCATTCTTCCAAGCTTTGACAAGCTCTTCACCATTGAATGTGATGCAAGCAACGTAGCGGTTGGAGCAATTTTAAGCCAAGACAATAGACTGGTTGCATTTTTCAGTGAGAATCTCAATGATGCAAAAAAAAGGTATTCCTCTTATTATTTGGAGTTGTATGCACTTGTTCAATCTCTTAGGAAATGGAGGCATTATTTTCTACCTAAGGAATTTGTGGTTTATACTGATAATCAAGCTCTTAGCTTTCTCAATTCTCAAGAAAAGTTGAATCATAGCCATATTAAATGGGTAGAGTATTTGCAGTCATATACCTTTACCATTAAACACAAGAAAGGACAATGTAATAAAGTAGCTAATGAATCAAGTAGAAGGTTGCTAACAGTGCAAGAAGTGGAGCTCAAAAGTATTGGAGTGGATAGTTTCAAGGATTTGTATCAAGATGATGAAGACTTTGCTATTGCCTACAAGGTTTGTCAAGAGTTTGGAAACCATTTTCATAGTGAATATGCAGATTACACCTTACAAGATGGACATTTATTTATGGGAGGACAACTATTTGTACCTAAAGGGTCTATGAGAGAAAATTTGATGCAAGAAAAGTACAATGGATGCCTAAGTGGACATTTTGGTTTGAACAAGACTTTGGAACTTGTGCAAAGATTCTACTATTGGCCTAAGATGCAAAGAGATATCAAGAAATATGTGGAACAATGTGTGGTTTTCCAAAGAGATAAAGGTACCTCTTCCAATGCTGGTCTTTATCAGCCTTTACCTATCCCAAACTGGCCATGAGAGTGCATAATTATGGATTTTGTTGTTGGTTTGCCTAAAACCAAATCAGGTTTTGATAGCATCTATGTTGTGGTAGATAGGTTTAGCAAGATGGCCCATTTTATTCCATGTAAGCTCACTCATGATGCTAGTCACATTTCTCATTTATTTTTCAAGGAGGTTATTAGAATTTAGGGTTTACCTATTAACATTGTATTAGATAGAGATGCAAAGTTTATTGGTCATTTTTGGAAGACTTTGTGGCAGAGATTGGGTACTAACTTGTCTTTCAGTTCAGCCTATCATTCCCAAATGGATGGCCAAATAAAGTTGGTCAATAGAACACTTGGAAACATTCTTAGATGCCTGACAAAGGAGTATGGAAAAGCTTTGGATTAGATCATCCATCAAGCTGAGTTTGCCTACAATGACAATGTGAATAGGTCAACCGGTAAAAGCCCTTTTAAAATTGTCTATGGCCTTCATCCTAGAGGTGTTTTGGATATTAGAGATGTTGAAAGGAAGGGAAATCTCAAAGCAGAGTGAACATGCTTTGGACATGGCTCAATCCATGCAAGAGGTTGATGAGCAGGTTAGGATAACCCTACTAGACACCTCTCAAAGAATCAAGGAAAAAGCAGATGAGAAAAGAAAGAATATACAATTTGCAATTAGGGACATGGTCATGGTTCAATTGAACAAAGAAAGGCTTCAGAAAGGTGTCCCTAGTAAACTTCAGATGAGGAGAATTGTTCCTTGCAAAATCTTGGCCAAGTATGGCAACAATTCTTACAAACTAGACCTACCCAGAGATATGGCTTTATCTCCCATCTTCAATGTTGTAGATTTGGTGCAGTATAAGGGCACAGTTCTAGAGGAAGGTAGTAGAGTCTCAAAGGTCTCTCAAGCACTTTCAGACCTGCCCTTACCACTTGCACCCATGCCAGAAGCCGAGAAGGTGTTAGACTCTAGAGTTCTCAAGAAAACAAGGCATACCTTCTATATGGAACAGTTGATCAAATGGAAGCACCTTCCAGCATCTGAGGCTACTTGGGTACCTAAGTCAAACTTCTCTAAGCTTGGAGTTCCCCTTTCTTTGTTTCCTAAAGGAGTCACTTGACTTATTTCTCATTGGGGGAGTATGGTGCAGGATCACCTAGTTTTGAGTGCATTTTCTAGATTTTGGTGTGTTAGTCTTTAGTTTGGTTTGGGTTTGTGAATAATGGAATACTCATAGGTCCACATGTGTGTTTGATATGCATTTGGAGGATGAATGTCAATTAGATCATGTGTTTAATCAATTTTGGCTTGTGAGCCCTTGTAAGCCTAAAATGGCATAAACTTGCATTTTGGTGTCAAATGTATTGAAAAGCCTCATTTAGAATTTAGAAATGTCATTTTAGTGTTTGTAATTTATTCTAGGAGGTTTAGGATGAGTGACAATTCAAAAATGCACTTTTTGGCAAAAGTTATCAATGTTGTTGGACAACATTTTACAACTTTTGAGTAACTTTTTGAAAATGTGAGCACATCGATGGTTAGGAAACTGGTGGAGAGTTGGTTAGAATCTATATGGAATATAAATTATCTAAGAATGAATTTAAGCAGGTTGGTGAACTCCTTGAGCAAATTGGAATACATTGTGAAGACCTTTTTCCAGATTTACCTTGCATTTTCTCAAATTTTGAGCAACAGTCCGTACTTCATGGATTGATTTCATTACTGTTCTTTGATATTTTCTTTGTACATGTACTTGTAGTTCTCAGAAGGCATTTGAGTTAGTTTATAGTGCAGGTTTGAATTGAGTATTTGATTTTATATTGCTCTTAACCTTAGCAAGGGTTTTGGAGCCCAAACATGGTTCCGATTTGAAGTCCTTTGTGTTTTGCTCAATAACCCTTGGGACTTGAGCCATGGAACCTTTGTACATTGTATATAATATTTTTTTTGGTTTGGAAGGCATTAATATGTCATTTGACATCATTTCCTAGGTGAGCTCAATCATAGCCTGATTAGGAAAATGATTGAAAATTTGCAAGTGCTTGTAGGGTTGATAAATTTTGAAGATGACAAGTGTTTGTCTTAAGTAAGTAGAGTGTGAAAGAGTCCATGTGGAATTTTGGAGATGTGGAAGACTAGGGAAGACATGAAACCCTTTGAAGAAGACAACTAAACCCCAAAACCCTTCAAAAGTACCATTTTCGGGTTGCATACTTGTATGAACAAACCTAGTTTCCTCACCCGATGAATCTAAGAGTTCATCAAAAAGGGTACTCAGATCATAAAAGAGTTTTCCTAGTTGTTTGAGACATTTTTTGAGTAATTCCACAAAAATCAGTTAGGTAGGGCTAATTGGGGCTCTAGGGCTACCAGGCCTAGAAAATAGGAGAAAGAGGGAGCAATGGAGAAATGAATGAAACCCAATTGAAAAACTAGTTGATTGGATTGGAAATGCCTTAAGAAAACCTCCTACAACCCTTGCAAGAATATGTTATAATATTTCTAGATTGAGGTTGGATTTACCCTTGTGAATCTCAACCATGCCTGAGCAGTCATTGAGCACAAGTTGATTGGGAGCACTCCTAGAAAGTTTAAATGTTTTTGATTTATTGAAAGACCAGTGTAGAGTGAAGGGAGACCACTAAGACATCACTCAACTTCCTATTGAGAAAGGATTGACTCTCTTTGAGAACCCCTTGCCATCAATGAAAGAGGCAATAAATACTACCATATTTGTTCTTAATTATTGATATACAGATTACAAAAGAAAAGGTGATGTTTTAATGGATTTTAGTCTCAAAAGGTTCATTTTGATAGCTTTTCTTGATTGTCAACATGGATAGGTCTTGTCTCATGAGGCATATAAGGAGAAGGTTTTGAAAAAATAATTGATAAAGGAGGGGGAAGATTTTGATTATTGAATTCTTTGTAATTTTTTGTGTAAGAAAATGTTGAAGGGCCAAAGGGATGAATAGATGAGGAAGGAATATATTCTGTAGGAATCTTCTCATTTCTATAACCACTATTCATATCCACTTTGCTAGGCTAGGAAGAAGTTTTCTCATCATCTAAATATTCATCTCTACTCTATGTCATGTTAGGAGATAGGTCATGAATAAAATGCATAACATCATCTTACCTCAAAATATGTTGATGATTAAGGTAAGCTCTAGGAGATTAAGGAGGACCTAGAGGGATAGATGTACTAAGATTGACATGTTTACCTTGTCCCTCTTGCACCAAAGTATCTTTGTGGTAAGAGGATGGTTCAATGTCACTCTTCAATTTTTCAATTCCATTGGAGTTGTTACCCCAAGTTTTAGACTTTTGATCATCTTCATTAAAAGTTGAGTCCCTAAGTTCTAGTAGGTCCTTTACCAATTTTCAAAATTTGTTAGCTAAGTTGTGAGTTTTTGAATCTAATTAGATCATGGTTCTAAATTCCCAAAAATCATCAACTCCCCGATGTTCCTCTCAGTTGAAGTATTGTCATCAGTCATGTATGGTGATAGGGTCTATATAGTTGGGTAGTTGGGATATTTCCAAATCCTGAAACTTAGTTATTCATATTGGTCCAAAGTTCCAAAAATCATTGATTAGCCGATCATCCTCTTAAGATTACTTCTTTGCATTAGTTTTCTTATCTATTGGTTCTTAAATTTTCCAAGCACCTAATTGCATTTATCATGTCTTGTCACCCAAGTTGATATCGTCTAGGTTGGTGATTCTTTGAATTTGATGCAAAAGATTGTGAGCCTTTTCAATCACCTGTCTACATGGTGTTTTTTTCATTTTGAGATGTAATCTACTCGAAGATCTAGAAAGTACATCTCCTTAATGACATATTAGGTGGCTAAAGCATGTAAAGTTACTGTCACAATTTTTGAAGAAGAGAGATATTATTTCTTCTTGTCAAAGTTTAATGAGCTGATGTCCTTATCCATAAATGAAAGGTGGCAATATTCTGAACTCATTCTTTCTTTATGGATTAGCCAGAGAAATGGTAAACTAATAGACTGGCGTATCTATTGGAGGAGTAGGAACTTAAGGATTTCAATTTTTTCTATTTCAGAATTTCTTAGGCCAGTGCTCGATATGGCTTATTCCTCCATATTAAGACAACATGGTGCTTCCTCGTGAATATTAGCTTCCCATAGCCTAAATTTATTTGAATTGTATTCAAAGAGAGTAGGAAGACATAGTTTCTTAGTTGAAAAGGGTTGCGTGGAGGGAAAATACCAATTACGTTGAATATTTAAAGGATAACTTCTATTCCAGAGCAAGAGGGGAGACAAGACAAAGTTTACAATCTCCTCCTACAAAGAGATTATTTCAATTAGAAATCCCATACATGAGGCAAATTAATCCAATGCATAGCAGAGGTCTATTGTCCTCATTTGTAAATTTTAAAAAATGTGACAACCCCTACAATTTTTTCCCTAAAATGTGTCATTTTTGTCTCCAAGGAACATTTTATGAGGTTAAAAACTCACATTTGTTAGTGTCAAATCATTAGGGGGTGTCTTTGCCATCATTGTTCAAATTTTGGTGAGTTTTGGTCTTCATTTTCCTAGATTTCTGTGCAATTTTTGGTTTCAGAGCAGTCACTCCAGGTTGAGATTTTACTCTTAAGGAACGCTTCTCGAGGAATTTTTTTTCTTTTTGTTGAACAAGACTGATCTTTGGTCCATCCTCAATTGATGTTTCAAATTTCATCACGTTTTGAGTTCGTTTGTTACGTCTTTCTTTCAATTTTGGGTTTTTTCTTCCTGACTGCAGGTGGGAAATTTTCCTTTGATTGCAAGTTTTAATTTTCTCTTGTTTTAGTGTTGTAGGGAAATTTTAAAACAATTACAAGTGCATTTTATTTAAAACTTGTCACTTGTAACTTAGTTTTTATTTCCCCCTTTCTTTTTATGTCTTTTAAGTCATCGTAGGAGCTTTTTGGACAAATCGCAAGTGAATTTAAAATTATGAGTTTAAAAAGAACTTGTAATTTCTTTCAAAAGTTCCAAGTTAAGTGAATTTTTAGATGTAATAGGGATTTTATTTTCCTATTACATGTTTTATGTCCTTTAAGTTTTTTTCATTTTAAAACTTGTAAAAGAGATTTTATTTCCCTACTGCAAGTCTTTTTGTCAAAGTCATTTTAAACTTGTAAAAGGGATTTTATTTCCCTATTGCAAGTTATTTTGACATGTCTTTTTGTTCTTTCCTCTCACACACCTGAATTTGCCTAAGTGATGAAAAGTGAAAGATTTAAAACTTGTATAAGGGTTTTTAAAACCCGATTACATGTCTTATACAAAGCATTTTCATTTGTAGTTTCTTGCCAAGAACTCGACTTGCCTTTCCCTCCAAGGAGTTCAATTTTGGAAGAGTTTGAATGCAATTTTTGTGGGAGAATCAATGAAATGAGGAAGGCATGTCATATTTGAAGTATTTTTGCTGCATCTTGGGCCACATTTTTTGCCAAATGGAAGGTATTTTGTTGTTCATTTGCCATGTTTTTTCCTCCTTTCAATCCATTTTTGCAACATGTATGGAGGCATTTTTGGTCTCCTAACCTAATCAATTCATCTCTTTGCTTCCATATGTGGGTTTCCTAGGCATATTGATTAGTTCTTTCTCCTCCTTGGATGTTGTTTTTGGTGCTTTTGGTTGAAATCCGAGTTTTCTTGGGACATGGCAAGGGTTTTCAATGTTTTAGTTTTTCTCTCTATTTAAAGAGTTGGTTCTTCCTTTCATCTCTTTGAAGGGCATTTTGATCAAGAAAGATATGCATTTTTCAGTTTTGTTCTTGCTTTCTTTTGTTGTTTTTAATTCCTTTGATTGATCATGCTTTGTAAATATTTTGTTCTTGTTTGATTTCAGATTTTAGATGTTCTTCCCAATTTATAAGTCATTTTCAATGCAAGTTGTGAATGCGTATGCTTTTCCCCTTTTAATTTTTCCATATTTACTACAAGTGCAAGTTGCAATGTTCTCTTACTTGCAGCCAACCTTCCAGAACCCGAAATTGGTTCAAAGTGCACTAAAAACACTTGAAAATGAGTCTCTCAGGTCCAATTAGAAGTGAAAACTTGTAGTACCCCTTTACACATATGAAGTTGCATGTTTGTTCTCCATATTTGCCATTTTATGCTCTTGTTTTTCCACACATGTAATGCAGTTTCTAGAACCCCAAATTCCCTTGTGAGCTCATTTTTGCATTAATTTATCCCTTCCTATGTCAATCTTGTTTGCACACACAACCTACCAAATCAATAAATTAAGGGATGGGCCTTATTTTGCAAGCTGATTTCAAGATTGGAGGATGATACAAAGCAAAGATACAACAACAATTCATGGATGCAAATTATAGAATGCTTTCAAGATAGAGATGGTCATGACAAGAAAAAAGGAAGGTAGACCTTTCCCTCCTGAATGAATGGTACTTCCCCTTGCTAGAAAACATGATTGAAGTTCGTTGGCAAAAGATATAAAGACTATCAAGGGTGCAAGTTCTTGTTCTAATTCAAGATGTTTTCATCGATCATGAATACTTCAAGTTCTAACATCTTGTATCAACATGAAGATTGTCATAGATAAAGGACGATGTAGTTAGAGTCGTGTCTTTAGACACATAGAATAATTTCAATTATGCATTTGTAATTTTGTTTTGATAAGTTACATGTAAAAAATAACTTTGTAATTGCAAGTTAACTCATCACTTGCACTTTTGTAATTACATGTAAAGCAACTACAAGTTGAGATCAATTAGGACTGTAGTTGGAATAAGTCATGGTGGTTGAGATAATTTCTCAAGTTAGTTATGATGAATACTAAGAGGGGGGGGTGAATTAGTATACCCCAAAACCTAACCAAACACTTAAGCAATTTTAATGCAGACTGGTATAGCCCTTTAAACAGTAAACTGATTAATACACAAACAAGCCAAATAGAAAATAAAGTATTCACCCACAATAACACAATCACCATAACACAAGATATTTTAATGTGGAAACCCAAATGGGAAAAACCATGATGAGTAAAACTCACAAGTCTACTATCTGCAGAATAGCAACCAGGCTGGTTAAGGCCTTACAATGTTCTTCACCAGAACAAATCCTATTAGGAATCTTGATCTCTGTTAGGAAAAAAGTCATGTTAAAGACTACCCTGTTAAAGGATTTTAGATCCACAACTATGAACCACCTTGTTAGAGGATTTAGAACAGACTTAACTGAGCCTACTTGGTTAAGGGTTATTGACTTGTCAAAGAGATTAGTAATCAACAAGTAAGTGATCTAAAAAGTAGCACAAAATGCTTAGTTAGATCATTGATTGTGCTCTGTTAATGCATTGTAGTATTACTTTAGTCTTCTATCATTTTCAAGTTCAATATTTGTCGTAAGATGATTTTTTGCAAAGACCTAATCTTCTAACACAACACACTCAAAACCCTAGACATGATGTCCTCATATAGGAATCTGATTTCATGTCGGTCCAATGAGATTAGATTGTAATTTCCTAGGTACAATAAATCTAGACAAAATTTGTAACATGACATAGAATCACCGCATCGGTGTCAGTGGATGATAACTCATCACACTTTACAAGCTTGCTCGTTAACAAAACAAGGTATAATGATTACCGATTTACAAACAAAGATTGGTAAACTGGAACATAGTATTCCAATCTTGAAAAGATTGGTTGCCACTTGGGTCCTCGTACCACTTGAGGTCCTCGTACCATGCTTTGATTGGTAAGCTCCTTTTGCAAACATTGATAGTCTTCAACAAACAAAAACTATGCATACATTGGCACACAATACCAGTTTGAAAAATACATCACATACTAATGGTTGAGAATTGTTACTACTTACTAAGATTGCCATTAGTCTTATGTTCAAAGTTATTCTATATACTCTAGTCGGTTAACTCTACCAAAATATTCAGTTAGTATGCACAGCGTAGTTGGTAATAGAAGAAAGTAGTCACAGAGCCCAGTAAGCACTGAGCTATCTACTGAGTATCATTTCATGTTTACCAAGCAGCAAAGATGACACACCGAGTTGATATACACCGAGTGAAACGTGTTACCAGATTCATTGAACCTGGACACACATATGAAAATGTTTTACAAGATTGAGAAACATAGAACCATTACCACATTGGAAATTGCACTTAAGGATTGTGTATGATTATGAGGTCATCTAACCAATGAAATATTTTACATGGTTATTCATTCGATAAAACATGTTTGTAAGATCGAAGCAATGAATGGATCACCGACATAAGAGATCTATTTATACAACATGAGTTAAGGATTAAACAAGGTGTGTGCATGAGTGTATGAAGACTGTTACAGAGACATAGAGGTCACTGAGAAGGTTTTCAGAGTACAGTCAAAGAACAGAGTAAACAGAAGGGTTTACCAAGTTACTATATGGGTTACCGAGGTATGCTATAAGGAAGGTAATCTTATCTAAGCACATAGAATCTGCTATAACATTTTAGATGTAAAGTTGCAGATATTTGTAATGATTTTATTGTATTATTTTGAAACTATAAGAGAAACCTTTAACAGGGCAAAAGACTCTAATCAAGTCTATAAATTGTAAAGCCTCTAACTAGGTGCAACATTTAGATTAAGTGTTGTAAAATCCTTTAGCAAGGTAGATCTAACAGATCTTGATACTCCTAACAAGGTAAGCTATCAGAAATAGCTTAACATGTAGCTCTAACCGAGCAATCTTTATTATTGCAGTAGTGAAGTTGTGGGTGCCATCCCCACTGCAGTTTTTCTCTCTAACCAAGAGTTTCTGTGTAACCAAAATATAAGTGTTATGGAGTGAATCATGTATGATTGTTATTTTTTTTTTTTATCTTTATGTTATGTTACTACAATATTCAGTTTATGCATAATAGTAAAGATATTGTTGAAGAAAAGTTTTGAAGTACTGATTCACCCCTCCCCTCTCAGTACATTAGCTTTCCATATTGGGCCTAACAATTGGTATCAGAGCTTGAATCTTGGAAAAGGGTTTAACTACCTAAAGAGAAAGATCTTATCAATGGAAGGCTATAAACAATCTCGAAGGATTGTGTATCTGCAAGAAGAATTGGATCATGCTAATCAAGTGATTGCAGACATGCAAAGGCAAATGCAAAAATATCTGAAAGTGAGAAGAAGATTATCTGATGATTTGTAGGACTCTCAAGAGTTAGTGGTACAAATTGAGACATCATCTAAGAATAGTATATCCGAAGAGACTGAAGAAATGATTGGAGTATTGAAAGAAAAGAACAAAGCATTGGTTGATCAACTAAAAGCAATGAAAAGAGAACCTGAACATTTCAGCACATAGATGACTGAAAATATTGATGCATTAAGGACAACTAAGGATAAAGTAAGAGATCTAGAAAGAGAGAAACAACAACTTGAAGCTTTAGTATCGGATAAGAATGATGAAATCATAAGAATGATTGGGATTCAACAAAATCTATCAGATCAACTAGGTTATGCACATCATGAAGCAAATCTGAAAGATGGTGAGAATCAAGCATTGAAACTTGAGGTATCAAGGTTAACCAATGAACTTGAAACGGAGAAGAAATCCAAAGAAACACTGAAGAAGAGTTATGAAGCATCAAAGATGTTGGATGAGCAATTGAATACAAGATGACCCAACAAAGATGCAGGACTCAGTTACAAAGGAAAAGACTCTACCGAGAAGGGAATCCATACTATCGAGAGAGGAGAATCATCAAAGAAAGTTGGAATCAAAAAGAACATCAAAAGAAAGAAGCTTATTTGCAACTATTGTGGAAATCAAGATCACACTGCCAACATATGCCAAATCAAAAAAAGTAAGCAACCGAATGTCACTAAGTCCAATGGTTATTGTTATAAGTGCAATAAATATGGTCACACATCTAATCAATATAGGACAAAGTCTGTTAATAATTATCAAAAGGCAAAGTTCAAAGGGTTTTGTAAAAACTTCAATAGATATGGACATAATACTGAGAAGTGTTGGTATAAGCAAAAGAACTATATGTGGTATGCACACTAAGCAAACACTAGAAGCTACCAAACCCATCGAGATCTTAACTGACAATATGTTGTAGTACCATGGGATTACAATACAAGGATATGGTGTGAATGTTGTGGAAGATATGGACATATAAGTGCCAACTGCTTTATAAGGTTTAGATTGAACAACCGAAGATCATGGAGAAATCTTGGTATGGCATGTTTTCATTGTCACAAAGTTGGACACTTGGCTGGAGATTGTAGAGATCAACCTAGAGAAGACACTGTGGAAATAAAAGAGAAATTAAAAATGATTTGGAAAAAGAAGGAAATTGTGTCAAATGAAGAAAGCACCTTACCTACCGAGTTAGGTGCTCCTATTCCAAATTAATTAGTAAAGGTATGAAGGGACTGCATTCTCTCAAGGTTAAATCTTAACAGTTCCTACCTTAATATGTACTTAATTCAAAATCTGCATAGTTAAAGATGAATTAGTAAGTTTGAAATTCTATCAAAGTCTTTTTGAAGCATTATACAAGAAACCTGTCAAGTTGGTAAATGAAGGAAGTTTGGTTACTCAGTTAAAGTGCATAAAGGAAAGAAAAGTTTAGTGGAACCGAATGCATTTATTATTTTTGACCTAACCTGCATGGAGCCCGATAAGGTATATTATGTACTTAAAGCATTTACGCGGTCATTTTTCACTCAACAAGTTTTCGAGAGAGTAGAGCAGAGTAAAACAAAGGCGATCAAACCTCTTACAAAGAAAAATTCAAGGTATTTACATCAATCTCATAGCATTGTTAAGCTGGTTTACCGATCTTATCAAGTTATTATTATCTGCGAAGTGTGAAGCATTTATCATTTGTAAATTCTCAAACCCTAAGGATCTTTTGTTAGTTTTATCTAGAATTTTCAATGGCACCTAAGATCCAAGAACCCATTGTTGTCAAGAATGTTGAAAAGCCCTCACTGAAATACTTTTTAACTCCCAAAGTCGCATTTGAACCGGATGACAAAACCACATTTTCACTCATCCCGGATCAAGTTTTATTAGTCGAGGATGTGAGATTCTTCACCAAAGTTCGTGTTGAAGAACTCGGTCACGTTGAAATTAAAGACTCCTATGATGAATTGTGCACCGATGGTAAAATAGATAGCAAGTATGAGCACATCAAGATCAAGGGATTGACTGAAGCCCTAACCTATCCTCGTGTGTTCAAACCCTAGTGGGTCAAGTTTGTTCTGAGTAGAGTTCATGATGACTTCATGTGGCTAGAAGAGCAACTGTTTAAGATCACCAAGGAAATTATTCATTTGATCACTGGTTACCCTATTTATGACCATGCCCGAGCCCAGAAAATGATATCACAGAAGGAATTGATCAATTTGACTGGAGTAGAATCAGATTGCAGAGGACTAAAACTAAACAATGTCACTGATGCAGAACTAAAATTTGTCATTAGAGTAATTGGTTACTATTTCTTCCAATCAGCAAGGGAAAATAGTATACCCTATGCAGTAGTGGACTTAGCATACAAAATTGTGAAGAAAGGCATGAAAATTGACTTATGTGAGGTGTTATTGAAAAACCTGTTTGAGAATTTGAACACAATTAGGAAGCTAAAGAAGAACAACTCAGCTAATACACTAAAGTTTGGATCATTGCTTGTATGCATGTTTTTCTATTTTGAAAAATTCTTTCCAACAATCGGTAAAGTAGTTTGGGAACTACACCGACCAATCACCCATCAGATCAATGACTTCATCAAGAAGCTAGGAGATAATTTTAATGATATTATGGATGATTACTTCAGTAAGTTTCAAGAGAAAATGCATAACAGGTACAGAATTCCACCCAAGCTAGTGGAGAAATACAAAGATGATATATGTTTTGAAGAGACTGATTATTGTTATGTGAATGTTGTGGAATTGAGAACTCAATCTTTGCCACCTATGGGTTACGAGATTGATTTTGACATCACACAATAGCAAATTGATGCATTTCTTACACTACCATGACATACTACCGAGCTGAGGTATGGAACCTATGAAGAAGTGAAGGAAAAGGTAAAAATGAGCATTGTAGTACCCAAAGCTACAAGAAAGGCTACAAAGATGATAAAGGCATTATCGGAGAAATTCAAAGAAGATTCTTCCTCCACACCTGACAAAGGCACTCTAGTAGTTATCAAAGAGGAATCTGAAGCCCAAGAGGTAGCTATAACACTAAGCACTGAATTGCCCAAGGGAAAAGTGTTGAAAAGAAGGAAACTGGACACATCAAATGCCTCACTGACCCCTCCTGCTAAGCGACCTAACACAAGAGCATCAGCAGCTTCACTGAGTAAGAAAACAATGAATGTTACTATTCCAAAGGTAACCAAAACTTACAAGAAATCTACTCAGAGACTCATTTTGGCAAAAGAGTCTAGTGATACCAAATCTGAGGATGCAAGCAAATTTCAGATTGTCAAAAGCAAAAAGGTAAATGTACATAGTGTTGAAAACTTTTGTGCTAATCGGAAGGAATATGGTACATTTGGATCCTTTAGATTTGTTAAATATGAAACAAGAAATGATGCAGAAAAGAGACAAATAGAAGAAGCTCTCATCTGCACACTTTTAAAATTCTGAGTGGTCCCATTGGAAGCATCTAATTCTCTTCCAAAAGAATTATATGCACATATTGATAACAGGTGGAACTATGCAATGGACACGGAAATGCAAATGAGAGAAAGAAGTCTGGTACATCTCTTTCTAGACATGTCAGTAGATGAAATCAAAGAACATCTGACAAACTACCACAAACGTTTCCAAGTCAAACAAAGAGATTTAAAATTGATGAATGGACTCTACTTAGATGTAGAAAATGAGACAAAAGAAAAGTGGCAGGAAATCTTTTGAATCAAGGATGTCGGTGAGCAAGCAGAAATTGAAATAGTTGATGTCACCGAGCAAGACCCTACAAACACCATTCAAATAGATGAAGATATCATGGATACAGAGGCACCTGCACAGGAAATGATAGAAGGCAATGCATATGTAAAACTTGTATCCAGTGAATCAGTTTTGGAACAAGTTCAGCCTTATCCACCGGTCAATCAACCTGTCTCAACCGAAGCCCCTTAGGATACGAAGCAAGGCACCGAAGGTCACAAGTCTACAACAGTAGAAGGTACTTCTCAAGAAAAGACCTCTCAAGCACCTTCTAGCACTACAAATGTTGCAACTAAGACAACAAGCACCGAGACACCAAAGGACACTTCAGAGGCTAAAGTAATCGACCAAAGTGTTGCCTCTACCAAGCAACCTACCGAGAGTCAACAAGCCTCACAAGCCATTGTCCTAGTTCAATCGGTGAAAGGTAAAGAAAAGAAAATGAAAAAGCATAGTTTCAAAGTTGATTTGTCAAAACCAATAGTGTTGCCAAATGTTGATATATCAAAATTAAAAGGGCAAGCACTCATTGATTTTGGTGAACTATGCAAAGAAAAGGCCGAACAAGAAAAACAAATGGCCATACAAAAGAAAAATAAAGTACTTCAGAAGGTAAATACACTACTCACAGATATGCTACCTAGAGCTACAGTGTCAACCGATGCAGCCATCCATATTCAACTGGATGAACTCCTTAATCAGATAGAGACATCTGGAGTCGATGCATCTAAATATTTAAGCAAGCTAAAAGACAAGGAGCTATTGGCAAAGCTAAACTATAGCTATTGGCAAAGCTAAACTTGTTAAATTTATTGTTAAGTTGTCCCCTCAACTCAAGCACATTCTTTATTTATTTCAGAAACTCTGTACATTTTCTTTATTCATTAAAGACATCAAAAATAAAACTGAAGCAATTGAGAAAGAGATCGCCGATCTCTCAAATAAGTTGACCCCAGAGCCCAATTCAGTTCATAATTTTTATACAAGGGTACAACAGCTCATGGCTCGACAATTGGACCTAAGAAATGAAGAACACAAGATAAGGATGGATATAATGACACTTTAGACATTATTCCTTCCTCATCTTTCCTCCGTCCAAGAACAAATTAACCAAGCCACTCACCTATCTACTACACAAGAGGGAAGCACATTAGATGGCTTAATATCATTATTGGTTGATATTCAAGCACATAATTCTTTAATAGACAGTGTAAAGGATGCACTCTCTGTCGCTCTCACCAAAGCACGAACAAAGTACAAATCCATTTTTGACTAGTTGCCACCACCGAATGGTAACTAAATTTTGATGTTTGTCAAAAAGGGGGAGTGATATAGTATTCAAAGTATCAAACAACAAGAGTGTAGTACATAGGGGGAGTATATCAAGCAGAGTGAGCAGAGTATCCAAGAGCAGTGAACCAAGCAGTGAATAGAGCAGAATAAGCAAAGAACAAGAGCAACACACTAATCATTGATCACCGAGCATGCAAAATCAGAGTATTGTACAGTATATTGATAAGGGGAGTATATCCGAATATACTATTTCATTGACAAATGTATATATTGTTAGTTTAGTCAAATTTTGCAAGTATATAGATTTTTGAGTTATAACTTTGAAAGTAGTTTTTGTCAAACATCTCAACTAATGTCAAAAGGGGAGATTGTTAATACTTACTAAGATTTCCATTAGTCTTATGTTCAAAGTTATTCTATATACTCTAGTCAGTTAACTCTACCAAAATATTCAGTCGGTATGCACAGTGCAGTCGGTAATAGAAGAAAGTAGTCATAGAGCCCAGTAAGCACCAAGTTGTCTACCGAGTATCATTTCATGTTTACCGAGCAGCAAAGATGACACACTGAGTTGATATACACTGAGTGAAACATGTTACCAGATTCCTTGAACCTGGACACACATATGAAAACATGTTACAAGACCGAGAAACATAGAACCGTTATCACATTGGAAATTGCACTTAAGGATTGTGTATGATTATGAGGTCATCTAGCCAATGAAATATTTTACATGGTTATTCATTCGATAAAACATGTTTGTAAGATTGAAGCAATGAATGGATCAACAACATAAGAGATCTATTTATACAGCATGAGTTAAGGATTAAACAAGGTGTGTGCATGAGTGTATGAAGACTGTTACAGAGACACAAAGGTCACTGAGAAGGTTTTCAGAGTACAGTCAAAGAACAAAGTAAATAGAAGAGTTTACCGAGTTACTATATAGGTTACTGAGGTATGCTATAAGCAAGGTAATCTTATCTGAGCACATAGAATCTGCTATAACATTTCAGATGTAAAGTTGCAGATATTTGTAATAATTTTATTGTAATATTTTGAAACTGTAAGAGAAACCTTTAATAGGGTAAAAGACTCTAATCAAGTCTATAAATTGTAAAGCCTCTAACCAGGTGCAGCATTTAGATTAAGTGTTGTAAAATCCTTTAGCAAGGTAGATCTAACAGATCTTGATACTCCTAATAGGGTAAGCTATCAGAAATAGCTAAACATGTAGCTCTAACCAAGCAATCTTTATTATTGCAGTAGTGAAGTTGTGGGTGCCATCCCCACAACAGTTTTTCTCTCTAACCAAGAGTTTCTGCATAACCAAAATATAAGTGTTATGGAGTGAATCATGTATGATTGTTATTTATTTATTTTAGCTTTATGTTATGTTACTGCACTATTTAGTTTATGCATAACAGTAAAGATATTGTTGAAGAAAAGTTTTGAAGTACTGATTCACCCCTCCCCTCTCAGTACATTAGCTTTCCATATTGGGCCTAACAAGTGTTCCGATCTTGAAAAGATTGGCTGCCGCTTGGGGTCCTCATACTTCTTGAGGTCCTTGGTCATGCTTTGACTGGTAAGCTCCTTCTGCAAACACCGACAGTCTTCAACAAACAAAGACTATGCATACATTGGCACATAATACCGGTTTGAAAAATACATCACATAGTAATGGTTGAGAATAACTCATACAGTAAATAAGTGTGTGTCCATCAATGACAATCACAACTAAGTACAAATATCATCAAAATGCCAACAATCTCCCCATTTGGCATTGATGGCAACATTTAGGAAAATTTCACATCTTAGTGCTTACAAAACAAAAATGATGCCATAATCAAAATTACTGCCCTTAAGCATATACACTACTCCCTTTGCCAAAATTACAAGTGTGTACTACTTCTATTTGCATAAAAATTTCAAATACCACTCCCCCTTTGCCAACAATGACAAAGTAATGCAAACATACCTCGGAGATTTACCAAAATCATATTGCATAACATGAAAACAAAGTATATGTATATGACAATAATGAGTAAAACTTTTCAAATATTAATTTAAAGTTTTTTAGAAATTCCTTCATATCCATAGACCATGTATCTAGGAGTGAGGCAACAATTTCACTCTGAGTCTTCATCTGGAATGCTAACTCCTCCATGGCATCAATAGTGTTCAATTCCTGAGTGAAAATAATGGCATCCATGTTCAAAAAGAACTTCTGAAGAATCTAAAACTTAGGTAACAAAAGCAACTGAAGCTTCTGCAGATCTTGAGTTCGCTTGCAGATCTCTAAATCAATCTTGGAAATCGGTTGCTTGTGAGTCTGTACAGTCTGCCCATACACTATGAAGGAATCATATGGCACTTTGAATTTCTCTATATACTGATTTAATTCCAATTGAAGTTGACCTTTCTTCTTCATAGCATCATCATAGAATAGATCAGGCTGGCAGATGTTTCTCAAAATTTTATGTCCTTCAGCCATTGCCAAACTGATATCATCTCTCTAATGGATCAGCTTGGCTCTGTCTTCATTAAATTGTTTCACCAATGCAACTTTTAGTGCCTTTGAATGCTTTTTCTCTGTAGTATCCTGGGCAACATCTTCCAATGATTGTACTTGATCACCCACTATTGTGCATAGAAGCTTCAACTAGGCTAGTCAGGAATCGGTACTTGAAAGATTAGTATCAGGGACTAAGGTTGAAAGAGTATCAATAGCAAGTTGAATAGAATATTTTTCTTTCTTCCTTCTTAGTTCCTCCAATATTTCTTGAGCAAGTTGAATACTTCTAAGTAGCTCATTTTCATCTACAGATTTGGTGAGACATGTAAGAGTCAATTCACTATGAATGGTGGGATCAACCTATTTAGCTTGAACTTGATCTTTGGTTTCCTTGGGAGTCTCAGTAGTCTGTCCTTCTTCCTTTTCTTTGATCTTCTATTTTCTCTTCTTCTCCTGCTCTTCTTTCTCCTTTTCTGCTTTCTCCTTCTCCTTCTCCACTTTCTCCTTCTCTATTTTCTCCTTCTCCGCTTTCTCCTTCTCCTCTTTTTTCTTCTCCATTTTCTCCTTCTCTGCTTTCTCCTTCTCCATTTTCTCCTTCTCCGCTTTCTCCTTATCCTCTTTCTCCTTCTCCCTTTTCTCCTTCTTTGCTTTCTCTTTTTTCGCTTTCTCTTTGTCCGCTTTCTCTTTGTCCGCTTTTTCTTTCTCATCTTTCTCCTTATCTGCTTTCTTCTTCTCAGCTACCTCTGGTTTAGTACCTTCAACATCTAATGCATCCACATCGATAGGGTCATTTTTCTCAGTTACTCTTTCTCCTTGATCATTGAAGGTTTCATCTAGTTTTGATTTGGCAGACACTTGCTCAGCCTATAGATTTTCTTCAGATACCTTTTGCATCTTGACAACTTTTTGAGCCTATAGATGAGTGTCATTTTCTACTTTAAAGATTTTCTCTTCAAGTAAATGAAGTTTTCTCTTTCTCATGAAAAATATCCCTTTGTATCGATCAAGAATCTCAAATAATTTAGAATTGGAAGCATCTGGAAATATTGAGAGGGAATTTTCTCCCTAATTGTTTTCTCCTTTTCAATGACAATGCACCATTTATTGTCCAAATAATTAGAAACTATATGTTTAATGTCGATTGGAGACAGTGATGAATAATGATGAACAACAGATACCCTAAATGGTATTGAGAGGGGGGGTGTGAATCAGTACAAACAAAAACTTTCTCAACAACTTATCAAGTTAAAGCAATACCAACTCATTGTCTTCATTACTGAACTTAACCATGGCAATACTGGTTAAACACAATAAGACTTCAGACACCATACACTGATAAGTCTGAACACTTCAAATACATTCAATACTTGATAACAAATTTACCCATAAACATATGCATGTGGTATAACAGTAATACCTTAACCTAATAACTTTGCATGCATAACCACTCAAACAAAGAATCACATGAAAAATGCACTACACAAGACACACAAATTTTTTCACATGGAAACCCAAATGGGAAAAACCACGGTGGGGATGAATACCCACAAGCTTGTTTTTGAACTCTTTTGAAGCTTTCTCTATTAGGAGCCTAGTCCGATTAAAGACTTTACAATAAGGTTCTGCTAGGAATCGATCCTGTTAAAGATCACCCAGTTAAGGGATGGCTATATACCCTGTTAAAGGTTAAAACCCCATTAAAGGTTACCTTGCTATAGGATTTTAAAGAACTCAATGAAATTGAGTCACCTAGTTAAAGGATTTACAGTAAGCCTGTTAAAGCTACCCGACAAAGGGATTTTCCTTCTGTTGAAATGGTTAGAAGACAATAGGAAAAGCTTTGATCTGATAACAACACTATATGCTAAGGCAGATCCTTTTCAGTTCCTCTACTCTGCAATCACACTCTGTAGTTTTCTTTTACTTGTCTGGCAAGTATCTCATCACTCAGATACACACACAACATTTTCCAATCAATTACAATAACAAACATCATTGACCTTATAGACAACAATTAGGTCAGTATCATAAACCCTAAACCCTAAGCATCTTAGGTTTACAATACAGGCGGTCTAATCCTGACCATCCAAACACTTTGCATAGAGTAACACAATTTCAAGCAGATCACAAGATAATCTACATCATTCATTCTTCACCGCACATGGGAATCAGTAACTCATCACACTTTCTTCTCATACCGCCAAGAAGAATGTTCATTCATGAGGTAGACTTTTAATGCAGTTGATCTTCTTATGCAAGGTCCTCAAGGAAATCCTTCATGTGCACAAAGCTGATGTGGCACCTGGATCTCATCCTCATCTCTTAGCTAACTCATCACAAAATATCATTGGTTGAATCACACAAGCTATATTGCCAAATCGGAAACCCTAGAGCTGAGTCTACCAACTGATAGTCATGCTTAGTGAAACCCCGACACTAGATCATTGCATTTCTTCGTACCTCTTCATACCGGTTCACCAACTTCTTTTAATCTACATACTGGTTCACTTACACTTATTGACATCAATGACAACAAACATTATCAATATATCAACATGCTAGTTCATCATATGCCAACAATCTCTCCCTTTGGCATTGATGGCAATACTCAGTGTAACATTGCAACTATAGACATCATAGACTAGTGTATTCTGTATCATCAGATATCTTCTCCCCATACATCAGATATCTTCTCCCCCTTTGACAACAATGCCAAAGTGGAGGCACAAGCTTCCATTCTCTACTATGCTGCTCCCCCTATGGAGTAGCATCTTTCAACACATCAATCCAGAAAGATTTGACACTGTAGTACCTGACTGATACGGAGCACACAACTTTTAGTTGACTTCATGAAGGGGCAGAACCCCTAATTCACCTCTCAAATAGGTAAATGTAGTCGTCAGTAATGGCTTAGTGAATATATGTGCTAGCTACTCCTTACTGAAAACATGTTGAAGTACAACCTCCTTATTCTGAACTTTCTCTCTCAAGAAGTGATATTTAAGCTCGATGTGCTTAGTTCTAGCATGCAATACTGGATTCTTGGAAATATTAATTGTACTTATGTTGTCACAGATTATATTCACCGGTTCAGATACAGGTACTTTGAAACCTTCCAATGCATGTTTCATCTAGATTGCTTGAGTGCAGTTCATAAATGCTGCCACATATTTTGCTTTAGTTGTAGATTGGGAAGTACAACTCTGCTTCTTACTTGTTCATGAGACTAGTCTTCCACCAAGAAAGAATTCTCCACTAGTTGTGCTCTTCCCATCATCCACATTACCTGCCCAATCGGCATCGGTATATACTTTGAGGTTATAATCACAATTATATGGATACCACAATCCATAGTCAACTGTTCCTTTCAGATATCTAAGAATCCTCTTGACAACTACCAAGTGGGATTCTCTTGGAATTTTCTAAAAATGAGCTACAATGCCTACTGCATGAGCAATATTTGGTTTGTTGTGCACCACATAGTGCAATTTACCGATCATTGACCAATACTCCTTCTCATTCACCAACGCTAAATCATCTTCCTTAGTCAGTTTACAGCCAATCACCATCGGTGTACCAACTGGTTTTCTTTCCTCCATGCCAAAGGTCTTCAATACCTCTTTGACATACTTGGATTGGGTAATAAAGATACCCTCTTTCATTTGCTAAATATGTAAACCAATGAAGAAATTTTTCTCTCAAATCAGAGACATCTCAAACTCTTTCTTCATTTCATCTACAAAAGCATGACTCATTTTATCATCTCCTCCAAATATTATGTCATCTACAAATACTTCACAGATCAGAATCTGATCACCTTCAGATTTTAAGTAGATGTTGCTATCCTCACTTGTTCTTTGAAATCCAATCTTCACAAGATGAGAGTGTAACCTTTCATACCATGCCCTAGGTGCTTCTTTTAATTGATACAAGGCTTTGTGTAATCTACACACTATGTTACTATCTTCTGATAAGGAAAACCCTTCCGATTGCTCAATATACACTTTCTCTTCTAGGATTCCATTCAAAAACGTAGACTTCACATCCATCTGATAAACCTTATGATGCCCTCCTAAATGGCACAAGGTTAGTCAATGATAGAATAACACAAAAGACACAAAAACCATTAGTGTTAGTCAATCAAAAACTAATCTAAAAAGGCATACCAAGAGAGACACTAAAAACATACAAGCATATTTAACTATCAAAGCAAACATGATGAGGCATCTCCAAATACCTCCTAACATGCTCTTAGTTTCTTTCTCCCTTGTTCCTCTCCTCTCCAAGTTCCAAAATAGTGTAGCTCTCAGCAGCTTTTTGCACTATGGATGCTTATGGAGGATTGATATTTAGTATTATGCTTCAAATATGAAATGAAAAGCTAAATAATATGCTATTGATGCTAAAATGATTTATTTTACCAAAATAACAATATATTAGTTGATTATGCTATGCTAAATGCTCTCTAAAAATGCCTATAGCTTAAATGCATACAAGTTTTCAGGATCTGGATTATGAAGAAATGGGCTCTATTTATAAGAAAAATGGAGCAATGGATGGCTGAGATTAAGCAATCTCAACAAGGGTCAGGATTGAATGATTTCAAATCCATGTGAGGACTTTCAACCCAATCCCAGGATGACAAGTGTCAATGTGAGATAGGTTGAGAGGAGAGGGAATAAGCATTACATGCTTGAAATGACCTTGGGAGTTAAAGTCAAGGTTGGTTGAATGAATAAACTCTTTATTCAAAGAATAAAGCTTTTATCCAATGGATAAACTCTTGTGCAAATGTGAAATGGATGAATATGGTCAAAACAATAAATGTTTGGGGAGACAAGTTTGAAATAACCATAAATGGTCATGTAAGAGCCATTAGTGGTCTTGGAAGACTTTGGGGGTTAATTTGTTGAACACACAAAGCATTAAATATTTTTCAAAGACTTTGGAGTCTTTGAGAAGTGACTTCATTTTGCTTAGGAATGTGACAATAATTAGGGGATGGATTAGGCTAATTAGGAAGGGGTTAGAAGAATCTAGAAGGGGATTAGATTTTGCAAGTGGATTTGGTGGGTGAGGAAAAATAGGATTTTATTAAAATAAAAATTTATTTATTTCAATAAATGTGTGCAAGTTGCATTTGTAGGAAAATGCAAGTGGGGGGGGGGGGTTTAAATGATTTAAATAAATTTTAATTTATTTAAAAGAGGAAAAGGGGGATTCTAATTAAATAAATAGATTTTATTTATTTAATTGATTTGAATTTGATTTAATGAATTAATTAAAATAAATTGAATAATTTATTTAATTAATAGAAGAATGTTTGGAGATGAATTAATTAAATATTAATTTAATTAATTGATGGCTAGTGGATTTTTAATCAAATAAATACAAAATATTCATTTAATTAAAATGGACAGATTTGTGTGACTACATTTGCCCCTCTTTGAGACGGTGCGGTTTTATCGCGTCGTTTCAAAGAAAGAAAAATTGGTGTGAAGAAAAATGCCCCATAAAATATAAATTTAATAGGTGGTATGCCCCCTCGAGAGATGGGCCGAAAAATTTCAAAAAATCGGGCGATCTCTTGAAAAAGAATGAAAATTGGCAGGGTGGTAGAAGAGAAGAAGTTGGTTATACTGGTGAAAAATAGAATAAAATGGGAGAAGAATGGAGAAATGGGGGGCTCAGGAAGTTCATGAGAACCACGGCGATGAGCGGGGGGAAGTTACGGTGATGGCGAAGGGTATAAATGGGATGAAAGGGGGGGAAACAGGATCATTTGTGACCGTGACCATTTGAAAACTAGAGCTCTGATAGGGACATTTGGAGGAGAGAGGAACAGCTAGGATGCCGATACCGATAGTCGAGCATAGATTTGAGCGAGTCCGTCGGTTCCAGCGCCCAGATGACTACGGACCAGTGGTACGCAAATTTGAGAACTTAACTTGTAGGCATTTTTGCTAGGTTTTTAGTTGAGTCCAAGTCAAGTCAGAGCAAGAGCACTGGAACTCTGGTTTTGGCGCTTTTACTCCATAAACTAACACTATTATGCCGCAATAGCACTATTGTCCCCTTGTTTGAGCGCTGTTGTTCTTAATTAGCGCTATTATATGCAAGTTTTAGCACTTTTGCACTTTTAGCACTATGGAGGGCTTAATTGAGCGCTATTGATTTCAAATAGCGCTATTGTATAGTTGTTTTAGCGCGTTTGTAGTTGTAACGCTTTTGTATAATTGATTGAGCGCTTTTGTTAGGGTTGTAGCGCTATTGTTTTGAAACTAGCGCTTTTGTTGGTTAAATAGCGCTTTTGTCTTAAGATAAAAAGATGCCCCAATTTGGATGAAGAAAATCTCCCGATACCTATGATTGATGGAGGGTGGGGTGAAGTGGGAGTTATTTTGAACCATAGCAACCTGTTGAGACTTAGGTCATTTATTAAGATAAATGCCCGTTGAAGTCTAGGTGGCCATGATTGCTTACCTGTTGAGACCCGAAGATGCTTGATCAAAGTATCTAATGATAGTCTAGGTTTAAACTTAAGAAAGTTTGAAAACAAAACAACTGATGGTGATTGATGAATGTCTATGTACAGGAGGATCTGCGCGTGTTGCAGTTACGTGAGCGCCATCCTGCGACACAGGGGTTGCGAGATCGATTAACGCAGGCGAAGATAGACTGTATTGCCACGACTGGTTTGTACGAGGCGATGCACATGCCCGTGATTCGTATGAATCACGGATTGATCACAACACTGGCAGAGCAGTGGCACAGTGAGACGTGCACCTTTCATTTGGCACAAGGGGAGATGACCGTGACCTTGGAGGACGTGTGGTGCATCCTTCGGATTCTGATTCGAGGGGAGCTGGTCACATATGACAGATCCTGCGGGACTCTTTCATGTTAGAGGATTTTTGATGAGGACGTGTATATTGACAATAGGTCGATTACGTGGGAGGATATAGCGGCACTATATGAGCCTCTTCCAGTAGTTTTGTCAGGGATTGTGGGAGGACTTCTATGTCCTGACAGGCAGTCACATGGTTTGGTGGTGGGATGGGGATAGGTTATCGAGATGATGATGACCGAGGGGACCCGATTTGCTTGGGGGCCGTGCATGCTGGTGCACATGTATCAGGAGCTTCATGAGGTAGTTTACCAGGAGAGGGGTTCCCTAGCAGTGGGCATGACGCTGCTACATATTTGGGCATGGGAGCACCTACCAGTGACTCGACCAGTGAGTCTTAGATTCCGTGCAGTGGATCAGCCGTACATATTTATGTACAGTGGTATGATGAGTCAGCCCCACTTGGGGAAGTTAGAGTGGTGGCGGCGGGCATTGGATGATTTAGATGTAGTGATATGGCGGCCATACTTGGAGTGTGAGCCATGGGATGATGATGCAGAGGCACTACCGTATGTGTTTATGACTCGATTCCTCATTAGGAGGACTGCATATCATGTGGAGAGACAGGTGCTTGGGAGAGTGATGAGGCAGTTCGGACGGCAGCAGGGACTGCCCAATGGATCTGGAGAGTATGCGCGGGTGATTCGAGAGAGGTATGCATGGGGCCCAGTGCTACCTTATGATCAGGCACTGGCAGAGTTTCGGACACTGCAGGCGAGGCCATGGGACCTATGACCGAGGGTTGTTGATGCAGGTGTGACAGATGAGTACACACAATACCGAGCGGCGCACCCGATCCCATGGATATCGGATCCAGCAGAGCTGATCCCAGCATTTGAGGATGAGAGGGGACGGGGACGGGGACAGAGGAGGGCAGGAGGTCAAGGAGATGGAGGAGGAGGAGGAGGAGGAGATGGAGGTGGTGGAGGAGGAGATGGAGGAGGTGGAGGAGGCGAAGGAGGAGGCGGGTTGGGGTTGCAGAGGTAGCGGAGAGGGAGAGGTGGACTACCTCTACAGATATCACAGGGACCATTGGTACAGAGGGGAGTTCGGCTGAGTGGGAGAGGGATGGAGAGAGAGATCCCGATGGATAGAGGAGAGGGGACTACTGGAGAGGGTGGTGCAAGGGAGGCAACGATGGACACTAGGGAGGGAGCTACTGGAGATCTACGAGATCACATGATAGTACGCTTGCAAACCCAGATAGAGGATTTGGAGGTGGAGGTGGTAGCTAGGGATGTGCAGCTATTTGCACGAGAGTCAGAGCTGATGGTGGTGCTGCGGGAGAGAGATACTGCGGTGGAGAGATTGGCTGAGCTGCAGGAGAGAGTCCGGGTTGGAGTAGGGGCATAGGGTCCTACAGGGGAGGTTATGAGGGAGATGCGGTGAGCACAGGCGGAGATAGAGTACTGGTGAGGTTTATATGAGCAGGTTGTGCTAGTTAGCCAGCGAGCTCTTAGCTATTCGTAGATGCGGCAGGCTAGATCAAAGCGATCGTAGAGGGCGCAGAGC
Organism: Cryptomeria japonica; assembly: GCF_030272615.1. Classification (NCBI taxonomy): domain Eukaryota; kingdom Viridiplantae; phylum Streptophyta; class Pinopsida; order Cupressales; family Cupressaceae; genus Cryptomeria; species Cryptomeria japonica. The sequence continues at coordinate 596,976 of NC_081413.1, forward strand.
AGTGGGGGTGTGATGGGTCCTTTGAGGCAGGAGAGATCAGGAGATGCAGGAGGGAGTGGGGGTTCGATGAGGCCTCCACAGAGAGATGGATCAGGTGGTGCAGGCACCAGTGGTGGAGCATGTAGAGGTGTTGGGACCACATCGAGCCAGAGCGGCATTTGAGAGAGCATTCATGCATACATGTATTTGTATCATTGTTTATTTTTTGGACTGTATCTTGGATAGCTCTTGGTAGCCAATTTTGTAGACTTCATTGTACTCTGATATATGAGATGAGATATATGAGGAGATCCCATTTTTGGATGATATGCATTTGAGTTATGTATAGATGTTTATGCAGGATGATGAGTTTATTGTTTAGATGGATATGTGTACATGTATGCATTTGATGAGATGTTTCCTATATGCATGTTTTTATGATGATTTATGATGTGGGATACTGACATATGAATGCAGGTTTATATGTGTATGATGTATTTGATTTTTTTGTGTAATGCTTTATGTATGTAATGTCATGATAATGATATATGTTTATGATTTATGAACAGGATTGTGGTGTTTCCTTTTACAATGACATAATGATGAGATGATTTATGCAATGATGCAATGGTTGAATGATTGATTTTATGAGTATGCATCTAGATGTGTGTAGATGAATGTAATATGGATAAACAAAATGTAAAGTACACATGTTTATATGATAATGCCTAAATGAATGTATATGTATAATGGATATATGTAATGGGATGAGCCAATGTTTTGGAAACAAATGGGTTGATGATTCTAAATGCTTAAATATGATGTTAAGTAAGAATGATAATGTGATGATACTATAACTTATGTTTGTTTAATAACTGCACCTTAATGCAATTAAAAAGAGGATAATGAATGCAATGTGAAATGAATCCTAAAATGAGCCTAATAAAATACTTCAATAATTGGATGTATGAATGTAATGTTTTAATTATAAATGAATGTATGCAATGATAAATGATAGAGAATAATGAAATGATGATGGATAATTGACACTAAATGAATGCCTAATAAATGATATAAAAATAATCAAAGACAAATCGATCCCACGAATGAATCTAATTATTTATGATTGATGCAATGATGCAAATGATTAATGAAAACTAATGTCACACATGAATTATATGCAATATTAAGTTGGAAATGACATGAATGGACTTAAGGCAAGATGCATCTAAATGCAATGATGATATGATCATGAGGAATGCAAGGTTTTTTTGAGACTTTGCATGATGCATTGATGATGTATCAGAGTACTCGGTCATGATTGTATCCAAGACCAGCTTTATTGGTCATTTTTGCATGTAAAAGCCTACATATGAATGAAGGAATGGATGGGTGATATGCAGCGGAATGCAAGATATAAATAGATGAGATGGAATGACGATCCATAGTGCTCGATTTTCATCATTGAGCTTTAAAATGTTGGAAGAGAATACAAGCATCTTGACATGATGATTCAAGATGACCTGAGTATTCCTTACATGGATTTTATATAGCAAGTTAATACAAACGACTTGATATAAGGGTCAAGTCGACCAGAGTATTGCTTGCGGAACAGACAAGGATTATCGCCTTTTCATGCATGACTTGGATCATCCTCCTTGATCTTAGGCTGATCATATCCTGAGACAAGTGCATACCGTACTAAGAAATAAAACCTTTATCCAATTTGGATGAGGAGGAACCAAAGAATGAGCATTGTACCTGCAAACAAATAGTATATACATAAAGAATAAAGAATAGGGATCCTTGGTAATGGTTCATGCTCATATGGTCGAGGTATACGCTGTAGTCAGCAAGCCGTAGTGATCTATGACTGCATTTGGCATAAGATCACGTAGCCTGGTGAACTTCCCACGTAGACACCATTAGTACATGCCCCAAAACATCATCAAAAATAATGTGCAAACGATACAACACAATGCTGAAAGATCCCGATACAGATAAACAAATGAATTACTCACAAATCAACCAAGCATTTGATAGCTTAACATAATTTTCTTTGTCTTAGAAAACGTCACTTTTGTCTTTGTTTTGGTAAGGAAGGATGCATCCTTGTTTAAGACAGTTTGATGGTTGATGTTGAGTGTTTTGGTCGATTGATAAGTAGTCATCATGTGAGTGTTATGTCAATGTTTGTTTTGTATCTGCTCAGATGAATATGTACAAGGTGTTGCCATGTTTTTTATTTTATTTTCAATGGTTTTCTAATGTTTTTGGATTTTGTGAGACATTTTTGAATGTTTTTGGTATTTTTGATGATTGTTTTCAATGTTTTTGGTATTTTGATGATTGCGTGAATGAATAATGTAATGACGCATAAGACAATGTAGAATCCACTTCCATCAATAGGTTAAGGGTAGTGCCCCCAGTTTTAGACTGACTATGAAAAAGCGGGATGCAAGACGCATGGAGTACTTTCTTAATTGTAGATCAAATAACAAGCCATGGTTGGATGGATGGATGGATGTGTGTATGAATGTGATCACAACAAGCCTAAAAGATACTGGAGCCATAGCCTTTACGAGTGGCACCTGTTTGCCAGGTTTTCACCATCATACTTACCCAAGATGCCACCGGAGTGGTTGCTCACCGTTTGGATGCATGATTTTTTTCTTTACTTGTTTGAATGTTTTTGGTATTTTCTGATATGTAGGGGAGCCTGATGCTCTGTACAGCTTAGGTATAAAACCATTTGAGGTGCATGTTGTTGATTGGATCTCCAAGCGGTTCTCCTTTTGATGTAGCCAACTGATATGCCCCAAACTCGAATACAGCAGTGACAACATATGGGCCTAGCCAGTTTGATTCAAACTTGCCCTGATGTTCTCTATTTGGTTGGTTGCAAGGATTCTCTCGGAGAACAAGATCACCTACCTCAAATGTACGAGATCTAACTCGGTGATTGTAGCTTCTACTCATGCGCTGTTGATAGGCTTTGAGATGATTGTATGCAGCTTGTCGCTTCTCATCTAGTAACTCTAAGTCCTGAAGATGAGAGACTCTATATGCTTCATTATCGATGAGATTGTGCAAGGAAACCCTTAGTGATGGGATCTCGACTTCAATAGGTAAGATAGCTTCAGCACCATAGACCAATGAATAAGGAGTTGCACCTGTAGGGGTTTGAATGCTAGTGCGATATGCCCATGGCGCTGGATTCAATTGAACATGCCAATCACGGCCAGCATCATTGACTGTCTTCTTGAGGATTCTTAATATGTTTTTATTCGATGCTTTGGCCTGACCATTGCCTTGTGGGTAACAGGTGGTGGAAAAGCGATGTTGGATATGAAATTTCTCACAAAGTTCACGGACATCTTGATTTTTGAAAGGAAGACCGTTATCTGTGATGATGGACATGGGCACACCATACCGGCAGATGATGTAGTTGAGGATGAATGAGGCGATCTATTTGCCGGTGACTTGGGTAAGTGGAACAGCTTCGATCCACTTTGTGAAGTATTCGGTGGCAGTAATAATGAATTTATGGTCGTTAGATGAAGATGGGTGAATCTTACCCATAAGGTCAAGGCCCCATTGACAAAAAGGCCATGGTGTTGTGATTGGTTGTAGTTCCTAGGCTGGTGCATGTATTAGGTCACCATGAACTTGACATTTTTTGCAGTTCCTGACAAAGTAGTAGGAATCCTTGTCCATAGATGGCCAATAGTATCCAGCTCACATGATCTTCTTGGCTAGTGATGGACCATTTGAGTGAGTCCCGCAAATTCCTTCATGTACCTCTTCCAAAACCTTTGTTATCTCACCTTGTTCTAGACATCAAAGGAGAGTACCATCAAGACTGCATTAGTATAGGGTTTCGGCAATAATGGTATATCAAGCAATTTGGCGAATGAAGGTTTTACGTTGGTTATTTGATTGGTTGGGAGGAAGGGTGTGATCGCGGAGATAGGTGTAGAACTCACCATACCATGGGGATTCAGAACCGACAAGGTGACATATCATCTCGAATTTGGGGATATCATAAGCGGGGATCCAAAGCTATTCTACCAAGAACTTGTAGCGTGTTGAATTTTGTGGAAGATCTAGGAGAGATGCGATGGTAGTCGATTCTGATCTCTTGGTATCTGCTCAAAGGTGATAGTAGTAAATGATGTCTTTAGATTGTCCACCATTTGCTTATATGGCATGAGTTTATCATCTTTGGTCTGATATTCATCAGTTGCTTGTCGAATGACCAGTTGTGAGTCGCCATATACTTCCAGTTCTTGTAATTTCCATTGTACGGCTAGCATGAGTCCTGTGATCAAGGCCTCATACTCCGCTATGTTGTTTGTGCATGGAAATGTGAGCCTGTAAGACTTCGGGATGCTGTCACCTTGAGGTGTGATAAACAGAATGCCTGCCCCTGAGTCGTGCCTAGTGTATGAACCATCAAAATATAATTTCCATGGTTGTGCTGTTGTGATCATGAATATCTCTTCATCTGGAAAATTGGAAATGAGAGGATGATTGCCTATGAGTGGTGCATCGGCCAACTAATCTGCAATAACTTGACCTTTGATAGCTTTGCGATCTACATACTCAATGTCAAATTCACTTAGAATCGTTACCCATTTGGCCAAGCGACCGGTTAGTGCTGCTTTGCTGAGTAAATACTTGAGTGGATCAATCTTTGCAATGAGTTGCACTTTATGTGTTAACAGATAGTGCCTATGTTTAGTAGCTGCCAGGATTACTGCTAAGCAAGCTCGCTCAATAGGTGTGTAATTGAGTTCATAGCCCACCAGTGTGCGAGAGATGTAGTAAATAGCACACTCTTTTCCTTTTGTATTATGTTGTGCCAGTAGTACACCCAATGTTGTACTTGTCGCTGAGATATAAAGTAACAACAGTTTACTTGGATCTGGTGGCATCAACAATGGTGGATTCATGAGATAGTCTTTAAGCGCCTGAAATGCTTGCTGACATTTGGCATCCCACTGAAAGCGGATGTTCTTGTGTAGCAAGTGTGTGAATGGGTGACACTTATCAGCCAATTGTGCAATAAATCTTCGGATGGATTGAAGCCGCCCTTGTAATGTCCTTAGCTGACTGATATTCTTTGGAGGTGGCATGTCCATGATTGCCTTAACCTTTGCTGGATCGACCTCAATACCTTTGCTTGAGACAATGTATCCTAGAAGCTTCCCGGAGGTCACTCCAAAGACACATTTCTTTGGGTTGAGTCGAACATGGTATTGTTCCAGTCTATCAAAGATTTTATCTAAGATGTGGAGATGTCCTTCTTTGGTAAGTGATTTGGCTAGTAAGTCATCCACATAATCTTCCATCATGGTATGCATCATGTCATGGAAGATGGTGGTCATTGCTCTTTGATAGGTTGCTCCTGCATTCTTTAGACCAAAAGGCAATACATTCCAGCAATATGTGCCCCATGGACATGTGAAGGCGGTCTTATGTTGGTCCTCTGGTGCGATCTTTATTTGATTGTATCCTGAAAAGCCATCCATGAGTGAAAGCATCACATGTCCTGCTATCAGATCCACTATGATGTCGATATTTGGTAGGGGGAAGTCATCCTTAGGACAAGCTTTATTTAGATCTCTAAAGTCAGTACAAATGCGGATGCCCCCTTTTGGTTTGCCGACAGGCACAATATTGGAGATCCATTCTGCATAATCAATTGGTCTAATGAAACCCACATCTAGGAGTTTCTTGAGTTCTATTTTGACTAGCACTGCAATCTGGGGATGCATCTTACGAAGCTTCTGCTTGACCGGTTTGGCTCCTTCTGCTACGGTGAGGTGATGCATGACTAAATCAGGATCAAGCCCAGGCATATCTACATATGACCATGCAAAGTTGATTTGATGCTTCTGGAAGAACTCTATAAACTTAGGCTGTTCCTTTGGAGTGAGAAGAGATGCTAGATGTATGATATGAAGATTTTCAGGAGTCCCCACATTGTATTCTTTGATCTCCTCGATGAGAATTGTTGATCATTCCTGTTGTGTATTAGTAGGGAGAATGTCAAACCTTTCATCCTCAGGCGCCTTAGAGAGGTTTTCACCGTTGGATACGCTCTTTCTTTTTACTTTTGTTGGATCAAACAGTGCCACAGTGTGGTTTTCACTAGAAGATCCATGTTTTATTGTTATATTTTTGCAGCTGAAAGGTTTGGCATCCGCCTTGAAGTATGCTGCGTTATTAAGTTCAATGGCGAATCCAGCTTTGTGATCCCCGCTTGGTAGGTTATCCCTTAATTCCAAAAAGTCAATGATAGCCTCATCGTTTTGGAAGAGGTCAAGACATGGAGGATTTGATTGGTTCCATTCGATGAGTTCAGGGTGGATAATGGGCATTACTTCATCGATTAGGTTAAGTTCATTAGATGTATCAGTGAGGGTTAAGACAGTGTGGTGAAGGTCGTTGATGGTACTCTCCCTATCAGAATCAGGTGTAGGATGAGACGTAGGGTCTATGGAAGATGTCTCCAGCTCAGGAACCCAAGTGGTCTTTATCTGTGCTTCTCCGTAAATAGGGATGTCTTTGCGTGGTGGAGGTGGTGATGTGTCTTCCTTATCTAAAGTATTAAGCTGTACCGAATCAAATTCCCACTCATGTGATTCGGTCTTTGAATCACTTTCCAGCATCCGATTGCTATACCATACTGGGATGTCTTTTGAGTTAAATACTGCAGGTGTGATTGGTTTATGTACCTTTGTAGTGATCGCTGCTATAGGAAGTTTGATGGGGATAAAGGAATTTGATATGGGGAGTATTGGTAAGATTGACTCAGTGGCTTTTGCTGATACTGCTGGTGCCATAGATGTTGTTGCAGGTTTTGATACAATTGTTGCTGCTAATGGTACTATTGATGTGATGGCTGCTGCGGATGGGATTATTGGTTCGATTGGTGGGATGTTTGGTATTGTAGATGGTTGCGTTGGGGTTGTGAGCCTTGATGGGGCAGTGGGGATAGTGCTTGATGCTGCTTTGATAATAAAAGGTGTCCTTTTTGCCGTAGGCTGACATAATGGTTTGCTGGGTTATCCTTTGAATTTGAGTTTAGGAAGTATTTCTTTCTCAAAGCCTAGGCCTGTATTACCTTTGGGCTTGAATTCCGGCAGCAGAGGTTCATGTCGTCCTTGTTTGCAATATCCCAAAGCACTCTAACCATCATACCCCATTCTTTGCATAATGAGGAGGCCTTTACCATACTGATCCATAGGAAGTGTAACTCGCAGTATATCAGTGGTGATGGGATCTTTATAGATCCATTCCACTAGGAACTCATCTTGTGTCTCTTCCTCTTGACTCTTTCCAAGGATGAAAGGCATCAAAGCACATGCTGGCGTGATCAGTGGTTGTTGGAGTAACTGTTGTGGTTTACCATGTGTTCTAGGTGAAATGGGCATTTGTCCCACACAAAATTGTTGACTCAAGTTGTATTCTCTAGGACCTTCCTCTGCTACTTTCATCTTAAGCTTTTCTTGCTTGGGTATAGTGGTGTTTGAATTGGCAAGAGAGGCTGGACTTATATATGATGTGGAGGAAATGGCTTCTCTATTATTAGGAACGGTAATCTCTGGTTGATGGTTGATATTATGGCAATACGCAAAAGGATTTGCATCACCCAAGATTGTGATCTCTGCACCGTTATGTGGGAACTTGATACATTGATGGTAGGTAGATGGAACGGCTTGCATGCCATGTATCCAAGGTCTTCCTAACAATAGATTGTATGGCAAAGGAAGGTCCAGAACCTGACAGATGATGTGCTTTACCACAGGGCCCACTCGGATTGGCAGTACCACAGCTCCTTTGGAGGAACGCTCCGCATCGTCATAGGCTTTTATTGTGATCTTCTGACGAGGATCCACTGATTCTACCGCATATCCCAATGCTATGACCAACTATAGTGTACAAATGTTCAAGCCTGCTCCATTATCAATCAAGACTCGCTTGATCCTATGCTGGTTGATAAATCCTTCAATGTGGAGTGAGGCATTATGTGGTTGCTGGAAAGAAGAGTTGTCACTTTCGAAAAAAGTGAGACAAGGTGATGACTTTAGACTTCCAACCATGGCTTGAAATTGGTCTGTATTCAGGTTTGCAGGGACTGACGCCTCTTGGAGTGCTTGATCCAAGATAGTTTTATGAGATGGCGATAGGCGCAAAAGCTCTAAAATGGATATAAGCGCAGGCGTTTTATCTAATTGCTCCACAAGTTTGTACTTCTTTGGGATGGAGGTGGTGCCTTATGGAGCTGCCTTTATGGTAACTTTGCCGCGACATGTAACAACATTGCAATTTGAGTTGGGATTTTTGAAGGTTATAGTTGCAACTTGTTCACTGGCATCATATAGGTGATTTATAGTGTAGTTATACACAGCCTGCGTATAATCAGTGGTATCAGTGCCTCACCGGGAAGTGGAAGGACCCCTTTGATCTTGTGATGGAAGTGGATTCTTAAACGTCTGATGATCATTATTGTTTGTTTTTGGGTCATGTCCCTCAATTTTAATTTCTCCTCGGTCAATAAGATCTTGAATGAGATCTTTCAATCGGTGACAATTACTTGTCTTGTGCCCTCTTCCTTGATGGAGTTCACAGTGTTCAGTATCTCGCCACCATGCCGGTTTGACCTGAGGCTCATAGTTTGATAGTTTAGGTAGAGTGACCAAATTCTGAGAAATGAGTTGTCGCAATACTGTTTCGATGGGTTCCCCTAAGGGAGTGTATGTACGTTTTTGTTTTTGCTGATGAGGTCTTTGTTCATCATGAGATGTGATGCGACTTTGATTGGAAGGAACATTTATGTTATTCTATGGTGGAGGATTTTGTCCTGCAAATCGAACCAGAGGTTGTGCATTTTGGATAGTCCGAGCATCCACAACCCCATCGTTGACAATATTCTTGTTCTTGTTCCAGAAGCTTGGTTTATCACTATTGAAGCATGGGCGAGGACCATCTTTTGGTTCATTAAAGATTTTGATGAGTCCTTTCTTAATGAGTGCCCTTTCACATTTTAAACCCTTGGTGATCATATCATTAAAGGAGTCTGTGTCTTTGACATCCAGATGAAATTCCATTTCTTCGTTTAAGTTGGAAATGAATATTTCCACTAGTTCTCATTCAGGTAACTGAAGAGAACGTCTGCTAGACATTTGGTGCCATCGTTGCAGGAATACTGAGAATAATTCACCTGGTTTTTGTTTAGTGTTGCACAGATTAGCCATGGTGATGTCGCGTTCAATGTTATGAGAATAATGAGATAGGAACTTCTACATGAGTTCCTCAAATGTTCTTATGCCACCTGATAGTCGAGAAAACCATGATGTGGTGGCACCTCCCAAGCTTTGGGGAAAAAGGCGCATGAGGTATGTGTCTTCATATGCCACTTCAAGGCAAGCGGAATGAAACTCTCGGACATGATCACGAGGATCTCCCTTTCCTCTATATTTTTTGAATTTTGGTGTTTCGAACCCGCGTGGAAAGGGTGGCATATAAAGATTCCTATCAAAAGGATAGGGACAAATGTCGTTAAGTGAGAATTGATTGGTCTTAACACCACTATGAAGTTGTTGGGCAAGATTCTCGACTTGTTGCCGCAACATCTCCATTTCATTTGGAGGAGGAGGTGGTGGGTTACCTCGAGGAATGTTATATCTAATGGGATCTCTACCTCTTTCTTCTTCATGGCGACTTTGTCTTTCTGATGCTTGTCTTAATTGGGCAAGATCAAAGTCAGAGGGGAGTTTTGCTCCTTCTTGTGCGAGTCTTAAGAAGTGAGCATCCACATTGCTCTTGAGTATTTCATCAAACAATCTGTTAAAGAGAGGGTTATGCTGAGCCCTTTCGATTGTTGCAGGAGTGGGAGTACTCGGGTTTTTGTCATCTGCATTTCCTCCAAGTGCTTCTAGAAATTCATTGAGATTTTCCTCTTCTTCTACTTCTCTTTCTATTTCACGTTGCCTTGATTGGGATCGGGTTTGAGCCATTTTGCTTGCAAGTTTGTGTTGAAGTTGATTGAAGATGATGATGAGTTGTTGATGAAATGAAAGATTGATGGTTGGTGATTGTGTGGTATGTAGATCTCTAGCACTCTAAGGTAGATGTAACCGAAATTCCTTCTTTGAATTGCTTGCTTGTTTGATAAAGTTTGGATGTGATAAGGTGTAGAGAAATCTGAGATGTGTTACAGATTTTGACTACCTAGCAATGAGAGGATTCACTCATGAACTAGTTTTAACCTGTGTAGATGTGTCTCTTAGGATGAGCTTATCCTAGATGTAGAAACAATCTAAAAAGTGATGTGATGTGTTTGATTCAAGCAATATCTAAAAAGGAACTTGGGACAAGAACCCCTTAATGTTTTGAGAGTTGGAACAGATTGATGATTAAGTGATGATGTATGAGTAAGATGATGGATGTTTTGTTTTCAACTTTCAATAAAAACTTTTTGTTACAAATGGGACAAACTCTACCTCTTCTCTTTCGGGTGTTGGAGGTATTTCTTGAGCTGTGTTGTAGGTGATACAGATGTTTGGGAAGAAGTTGGGATTAATCTTTCCTCCTTGATTTTTGTGATAACTCAGAGCTCTATATTGCATAAAAGCTTTGCAGTTTAATGATTCTGAATCAAATTCATTTGTTTTACCTTGAAGGTATAGACGCATGTGATGTAGAAAGACTCTATGTGAGACAAAGATTTGTCTATTGGTATAGAAGAACAAAAGCGCTAAAAGATATGCAATAGCGCTAGAATAAGGACAAAAGCGCTAAAATAGGGTCAAAAGCGCTGAAAATTTTGCAATAGCGCTAAAAAAAAAAGTGTCGGTAGCGCTAAAACGGGTTCAATAGCGCCGAAGCGCGACCTGTGTGACAAATTCAACAATCAGACATGTTAGTTAAAAAAAATGATATGTTTTTGGTGCTTGGTTTCACGTCGGCTTCACCAAATGATGCCCTCCTAAATGGCACAAGGTTAGTCAATGATAGAATAACACAAAAGACACAAAAACCATTAGTGTTAGTCAATCAAAAACTAATCTAAAAAGGCATACCAAGAGAGACACTAAGAACATGCAAGCATATTTAACTATCAAAGCAAACATGATGAGGCATCTCCAAATACCTCCTAACATGCTCTTAGTTTATTTCTCCCTTGTTCCTCTCCTCTCCAAGTTCCAAAATAGTGTAGCTCTCAGCAGCTTTTTGCACTATGGATGCTTATGGAGGATTGAGATTTAGTATTATGCTTCAAATATGAAATGAAAAGCTAAATACTATGCTATTGATGCTAAAATGATTTATTTTACCAAAATAACAATATATTAGTTGATTATGCTATGCTAAATGCTCTCTAAAAATGCCTATAGCTTAAATGCATACAAGTTTTCAGGATCTGGATTATGAAGAAATGGGCTCTATTTATAGGAAAAATGGAGCAATGGATGGCTGAGATTAAGCAATCTCAACAAGGGTCAGGATTGAATGATTTCAAATCCATGTGAGGACTTTCAACCCAATCCCAGGATGACAAGTGTCAATGTGAGATAGGTTGAGAGGAGAGGGAATAAGCATTAAATGCTTGAAATGACCTTGGGAGTTACAGTCAAGGTTGGTTGAATGAATAAACTCTTTATTCAAAGAATAAAGCTTTTATCCAATGGATAAACTCTTGTGCAAATGTGAAATGGATGAATATGGTCAAAACAATAAATGTTTGGGGAGACAAGTTTGAAATAACCATAAATGGTTATGTAAGAGCCATAAATGGTCATGTAAGAGCCATTAGTGGTCTTGGAAGACTTTGGGGGTCAATTTGTTGAACACACAAAGCATTAAATGTTTTTCAAAGACTTTGGAGTCTTTGAGAAGTGACTTCATTTTTCTTAGGAATGTGACAATAATTAGGGGATGGATTAGGCTAATTAGGAAGGGGTTAGAAGAATCTAGAAGGGGATTAGATTTTGCAAGTGGATTTGGTGGGTGAGGGAAAATAGGATTTTATTAAAATAAAAATTCATTTATTTCAATAAATGTGTGCAAGTTGCATTTGTAGGAAAATGCAAGTGGGGGGGGTTTTAAAATGATTTAAATAAATGTTAATTTATTTAAAAGAGGAAAAGGGGGAATTTAATTAAATAAATAGATTTTATTTATTTAATTGATTTGAATTTGATTTAATGAATTAATTAAAATAAATTGAATAATTTATTTAATTAATAGAAGAATGTTTGGAGATGAATTAATTAAATATTAATTTAATTAATTGATGGCTAGTGGATTTTTAATCAAATAAATACAAAATATTCATTTAATTAAAATGGACAGATTTGTGTGACTACACCTTAAATCCCTTAAATTCTACAAATGCAAGTAGCATTCAGACACCTTCTAGTCTAGCCATGGGAGCAAAGGTTTCTCCATAGTCTTCTCCCTCCTCCTGAGCATATCCTTTGCATATAAGTCTTTCCTTGTTCCTTACAACTATGCCTTCTTCATTTAGCTTATTCCTGAAGACCCATTTGATACCAATTACATTCTTGTGTTCTGGTCTAGGTACCAAGGACCATGTTGCATTCTTCTCTATCTAGTCCAGCTCCTCTTCCATTGCCTTTATCCAGTCTTCATCATTGAGTGCATCTCTAGAGGTTTTAGGCTCAAATTCAGAAGTCATGCAAGAGTGTTCTTTCACCTTTCTCCTTGTGAGTATCCTTGTATCTTTGTCTCCTATGATTTGCTTTGGATCATGATGTAGTTTCACATATCTTGGAATGACTCTAGCTTGTCCTACTTGCTTTTCCTCCTCCTCTTCTTCTTCTCCATCTTCTTCTTCACCTACTATAGCTTCTACCTGTACATGAACACTAAGATCTTTACTTGTTTCTTTCTTAACCGGTTCCTAGAAGGCTATACCCGGTTCATCTTCCACTTCTTCACTGCAGGTTTCCTCATGTTCCTCAGGGGATTCATCAACCCTTACATTGATACTCTCAACAATTTTCTGTGTTCTATTGTGATGCCCTCCTAAATGGCACAAGGTTAGCAAATGATAAACAATACCAAAGACACAAAAACCGTTAGTGTTAGTCAATCAAAAACTAATCTATGAAGGCATACCAAAAGAGACTAAAAAGAATGCTAATGTATCTAATAAACAAAGCAAAGATTATGAGGCATCTCCAACTGCCTCTTAGCATGGCTTTAGCTTCTTCTCCCTTGTTCCTCTCCTCTCCAAGTTCCAAAATAGTGTAGCTCTCAGCAGCTTTTTGCACTATGGATGCTTATGGAGGATTGAGATTTAATATTAAGCTTCAAATATGAAATGAAAAGCTAAATAATATGCTATTGATGCTAAAATGATTGATTTTACCAAAAAGACAAGATTTTAGTTATGCTATGCTAAATTCTCTCTAAAAATGCCTATAGCTTAAATGCATACAAGTTTTCAGGATCTGGATTATGAAGGAATGGGCTCTATTTATAGGAAAAATGGAGCAATGGATGGCCAGGATTGAAAGGTTTAATCAAGGGTCAAGCTTGAAAGTTGGGGATCCATGTGCACAATTTGCACCAATGAAATGGTGACAAGTGTCAACATAGGGTTGGGTTGAAAGAAAGGGGTTGGAGGCATTGAATGCCTGAGAAGACCTCATGGTTATCTAGAAGGTAAGGGTCAAGCCTAAATTAGGATTACCCACTGGATTAGGAATTAATCCAAGGATAAACCTTTGTGCAAATGATTAAGAGATAATCATGGTCAAAGCATTAAAGGCTTGATGAGACCCTTGGGTTGGGTAGAGGTTGAGTCAAAACAAATGTTTTAACCATGTAGGAGGGTTTGGGTTAACCATTAATGGTTATTGAAGACTTTGTGGATTAAGTGGTTGAAAGTTGGAAGCCTTTAATGGTTATCCAAGACTTTTAGGCTTTTGAGAAGTGACTTCCCTTTGCTTAGGAATGTGACAATATTTAGGGGATGGATTAGGCTAATTAGGAAGGGGTTAGAAGAATCTAGAAGGGGAGTAGATTTTGCAAGTGGATTTGGTGGGTGAGGGAAAATAGGATTTTATTTAAAATAAAAATTCATTTATTTCAAAATGTGTGCAAGTTGCATTTGTAGGAAAATGCAAGTGGGGGAGGTTTTTAAAATGTTTTAAATAAATGTTAATTTATTTAAAAGAGGAAAAGGGGGATTTTAATTAAATAAATTGATTTTATTTATTTAATTGATTGGAATTGGATTTAATGAATTAATTAAAATAAATTGAATAATTTATTTAATTAATAGGAGAATGTTTGGGGATTAATTAAATATTAATTTAATTAACTGATGGCTAGTAGATTTTTAACCAAATAAATACAAAATATTCATTTAATTAAAATGGACAGATTTATGTGACTACACATTGTTATAGCACTTGAGAGCTTTGCTGTTAGTGGAATATACCAGAAATATTCCTTCATCACTTTTAACATCAAATTTGCTCAAATTCTCACCTCTCTTGATATAACACTTACTACCAAACACTTTAAAGTAACTCATAGTGGGATTTTTCCCAGTCTAATACTCATAAGGGGTTTTAACTCTACCTTTCTTGATGAGTACCTGGTTCATAGTGTAGACTACAGTGCTTACCACTTCTCTCCAAAAAGTGTGAGCAACCTTTCCTTGGATCAGCATTGTTCTAGCCACTTCAACTACAATCCTATTATTTCTTTCTACTATGCCACTTTGTTGTGGTGTCCTTGCAGTAGACAAATGCCTCTTGATACTTCTATCTTCATAGTACTTGTTGAACTCATTAGAAGTGAATTCACCTCCTTGATCAGTTCTTAGGCATTTTATCTTTTGACCACTTTCCTTCTCGACTAATGCTCTAAAGTCTTTGAACTTTCCAAATGCCCCGAACTTGTCTTTCAAGAATGTGACCCACATCATTCTTGAGTAGTCATCAGTAAGAATCATGAAATACCTATCTCCCTGAATACTTTTAGTTTTCATAGGACCACACAAATCAGTATGCACAAGGTCAAGTAAGTTTTCTCCTAAAAAAGGATTACCTTTAAAAGTTGAGGAAGACATCTTCCCAAGTTGACATTCTCTACACAAGGAATTCTCCGGTTTGTTCAGCAAAGGTAATCCTCTTACTGCCTTGATCTTACTAGCCTTTACAATATTATTAAAGTTCATATGACAAAGTCTCCTATGCCATATCCAAATCTCATCAAACTTAGCCATTAGACATCGACTTATCTTTGCATTCAACTAAAATAAGTTACCTCTGGTCTGCTTACTGGTGGCAATAAGTTCACCATTCTTTCGAATTATACTGCAGACTCCACCTTTGAACTCAAGAATGAGTCCTTTATCATTTAGCTAAGAAACACTCAACGGGTTATCCTTAAGACCTTCTACCCAGTAGACATCATCTACACTACTCTTTCCATTCAGTGAGATGGATCCTTTAACTTTCACCAAACATGGTGCATCGTTGCCAAATCTGACAACACCTCCATCATATTCTTCTAGAGACAGAAAATTTCTCCTATCACTAGTCATGTGGTGTGAATAACCACTATTAATTATCCACTCATTAGAGTTGTCAATGTGAGAGACAAGTGCTTTCTTGTTAGACACTTCTTCCTTTATAGCTACAAATACTATGTCTTCATTTTCTTCATCCTCAGATTCTTCATTAGTAACACCTTCATCAACTGCAACAAGGAAATTTCTTCTATTTCCTCCTTTATACTTTCTAAACCTCTCTGGTTTATCCTTATTGTCATTGTTAGGACAGTTAACAACTATATGTCCTATCTTATTGCAGGAAAAACATTTTAAAGGAAGCTTACCTCTGTATTTTTCAATACCTTTTGGAAGTCTTTGGGCAAGAAGAGCTTAAAAATCCATCAAAATTTCATCATCATCCATACCTCTGCTTTGCATGGATTCATAACTGGTACTAGCTTCTTTTCCTTTTCTGGTTGGTGCATCAGATGCTCTAAAAGCTGACTCAGTCTTTTGAACACTTCCATCATAGCTATTCAACTTGTATGCAGTTAGTTTTGCAATGATAGAGTCTAAGAATACCTTGGTTTTGTCAATAGACCTTAGTTCTTGGATAGCAGCAACTCTGATTGCATAGACTGGTAATAATGATCTCAAAAATTTACTGACAAGGGTGGCATCATCAATCGTTCCACTAGTGCTCTTGATATCTCCAACAACAATCTTGATTCTTATGCCATATTGCTGAATTGTCTCACCTTCAACCATCCTCATGTCTTCAAATTTTCCTCTAAGGCTCTCTTCCTTAGCTTGCTTTACATGTTCATCACCACCATTAATAGTTTTCAATGTGTCCCATACATCTTTAGGAGTGTCCTTATCTTGTACATTAATGAACTCAATATCAAACAAACTGCTATTAAGAGCTTCCATGAATTGCCCATTTTCTTGAATCTCTCTCTTCTGATCATTGGTCAGAGTTCCAATTGGAATCACATAGGCATTCTCAACATAGCTCCAGTGTTGAGCACCCAAACTCTTGATATAGATCTTCATTCCATCCTTCCATATTTTGAAGTTATCTTTATTGAACTTAGGACCTTCCCTCTTCACCATTAAGGCAAGATCTTTTACCTCAAGCGATTAAGCTTATATCACCAAGGACCTGGAGTATCTCTTATACCAATTGATGAATAATGATGAACAATAGATACCCTAACTGGTACTAAGAGGGGGGGTGAATCAGTACAAACAAAAACTTTCTCAATAACTTATCAAGTTAAAGCAATACCAACTAGTTGTCTTCATTACTGAACTTAACCATGGCAATACCGATTAAACATAGTAAGACTTTAGACACCATACACTAATAAGTCTGAACACTTCAAATACATTCAATACTTGATAACAACTTTACCCATAAACATATACATGTGGTATAACAGTAATGCCTTAACCTAATAACTCTGCATGCATAACCACTCAAACAAATAATCACATGAAAAATGCATTACACATGACAAAGATTTTTTCTCATAGAAACTCAAATGGGAAAAACCATGGTGGGGATGAATACCCACAAGCTTGTTTTTGAACTCTTTTGAAGCTCACTCTATTAGGATCCTAGTCCGGTTAAAGACTTTACAATAAGGTTCTACTAGGAAGCGATCTTGTTAAAGATCACTCGGTCAAGGGGTGGCTATATACCCAGTTAAAGGTTACCTTGCTAGAGGATTTTAAATAACTCAATGAACTTGAGTCACCCGGTTAAAGGATTTACAGTAAGCTTGTTAAAGCTACCTGACAAAGGGATTTTCCTTCTGTTGAAATGGTTAGAAGACAACAGAAAAAGCTTTGATCTGATAACAACACTATATGCTAAGGCAAATCCTTTTCAGTTCCTCTACTATGCAATCACACTCTATAGTTTTCTTTTACTAGTCTGGCAAGTATCTCATCACTCAGATACACACACAACATTTTCCAATGACTTACAATAACAAACATCATCAACCTTATAGACAACAGTTAGGTCGGTAGCATAAACCCTAAACCCTAAGCATCTTAGGTTTACAATACAGGCGGTCCAATCCTGACCATCCAAACACTTTGCATAGAGTAATACAATTTCAAACATATCACAAGACAATTTGCATCATTCATTCTTCACGGCACATGGGAATCAGTAACTCATCACGCTTTCTTCTCATACTGCCAAGAAGAATGTTCATTCCCGAGGTATAATTTTAATGCCGATGATCTTCTCATGCAATATCCTCAAGGAAATCCTTCACATGCACAAAGTTGATGTGGCACCTCAATCTCATCCTCATCTCTTAGCTAACTCATCATAGAATATCATCGGTTGCATCGCACAAGCTGGATTGCCAAACCAGAAACCCTAGAGATGAGACTACCAACCAGTAGTCAGGCTTAATGAAACCTCGACAACGGTTCATTGCATTTCTTCATACCTCTTCATACCAGTTCACCGACTTCTTTTAATCTGCATACTGGTTCACTTACACTTATTGACATCAATGACAACATACATTATCATCATATCAACATGTTGGTTCATCATATGCCAACAAACCGATCATTATCACATAAATACTTAATGAGTTCTTGCCCTACCTCCTTCTTTTCATTATCGTTAAGATCATCAAAAGAATATTTTAGAACATCAAGAATTTTCCTTCTAATATTCTTTATAATCCTTTGATAATGTGTCATAAGCTTGTAAGAAGTAACATGTATATTTATCGGTGCAGAGGTTGCAGGTACATTACCGGTTAGCTTGGTTTTCTTACCAGATTGCCTCATCTTCTTCATTTCAACTTCCAGTTCAGTGTCTTTTGAATCCTGTGCTTCATTCTTGGTTTTCATGTTCCTCTCAAATACCTTTGGCAAAATAGCCTCTGGTTTCTTCTTGGTTGGTGACCTCTTGGTCACTTTTGGACTGGCAACAGATGTAATAGGTGCCAATGCCGATGGCACAACTTTCTTCTTCCTCTACTTTGGTACTTCAGTAGGATTAACCCTCTCAGAGTAGGTACTGGTCCTCTTCTTCTTTGGATCAAGCGGTGAAGCAAGTAGGGTAGAGGCATACCCAGTGAGTATATCATTCACCACTGCATAGCCCATAGGCTCAACTTCATCTTTTCTTGGCTCAATCGCTTCCATTATGCAATGATCCACTTTGATCGTGAAACAAATATCATCTTCATATTTCTTAACCAGGTCACCTGACAACCTTGTTTTCTAGTTTATCTTTAATCTGAACTCTTCAAAATACCTATTCAGAGTCTCCGGATAAGTAGATCCCACTGCTTGCAGACTCTCCTTGATTTGTCTTGTAACTGGTAGGTCACTTGACCATTGAACATCACCAACTCCCAAAAATTACCCTTGAAAGTAGAAAAACAACTCAACAAGTAGTTGACCAAACTTGAACCTTAGTGCCTTGTCCTCCTTGATGGATTTCAAATTCTCCATGAGTTGTTTTTGCATGTAGGTACACAAGTCACACTCTGCATCTTCCTTGATCATTCGATAAGCAACATGCACCGCAACTGTAGGAACAAAATTCATCCTGCTGGCATAGAATACTATATACCCAATCACCATGCATGCATACTTCACCAAGTCATCTCTTATGGTGTTGACAGTCATTTCCCGCTTGTCGGTCACAAAACCGATGAGCTCTTCCACTTTGGCTTTTGTGATCTTACAAAGAACAAGGACTTCTCCAATATTGCAAAAACCGCTCACGACATGGATTGCCTCTGGTGTGATATCATGGGTTTGCTCAAGATACATCTTGTCACCATGAACCCTACTAAGAATAATTCTTATATAATCTTCTGTAAATTCCTCAAGAAAATATACTACATTGTGGAGTTTCTTCTTCTCGATCATGATGTACTCTGATTTAATCTTCTTATCTTCTCCACAAAACAATCTCAACTGGGAGTGAATCACTAAAGACCCTAGGTCTTCTAGTGTACAATCAATATAACCAGAAACATCCCCTTCAACAATGACTCCGATGGGAATTTGAGATAGGGCATTGTATTTCAACTTCTTCCTAAGAGATTGAAATGACTCCTCAAGTGCGGAAGAACTAGAAGAGAATTTGGATATAGAAGCCATGTCTAAATAATTCCGAATGATAAGAGTGATTCAATGAAAAATACCTTTTCACTCCGAACTAGGGTTCGCCGATGTCAAGCACAACACACTTCTCCAAAATATTTCTTCACCACTTTGAGTTCCACTCTAGATAACTTGAAATGATTGCTCGGTCTTGCACAAGATTTCTTTCTAGATTTCTTCAAATGCAAGATTGATCGCTTTTTTTGTGCTCCTCAAGTTAGACAAATGCTTCTTTGAAAATAGGTAAGTAAAAATGACTACAAGAGTTGCATTTACACATGCTCCTACCTACCATAATAAATACATCACCAATAGGGTACAAACCCTAATTTTACCTTTCACCACTTTATTTTTTCTGTTGGTCGATAGGTAACCAATACCGATAAAAGAACTTTACCGATATACTCCGGGGGTCCAAAACATTATTACCTATATGTTCCCCCTTAAGCTTTTCGAATCTCAATTTTTTGATTGAGGGGTCTCCACATCGGGTGTGGAAACTGGTACATCTTGTGGCTTTCTTCAGATTTTTTTTCCAAGTTTTATTCATATCTACATAAATAGTTTCAACATTGACCTTTCCTTTACCTTATGGGTCGATCAGTTTGTCTTCTGATGGATTATGTCTGAGTCTGCATGCTCTGGAAGGATGTCCCAGTTTGTGACAACAATAGCATACCATACCAGGTGCTCTCAATGGTTCGGTGTTCACCTTTCCATTCTTTCTCCTACATGTTGTAGCAATGTGACCGCTACCATGACAAATCACACGAGTTGCACGCCAACCGTTTGTCACTCCATAACCATTTGACCATTGGTCATAGGTTCTATACCAGTTTGGTTTTTGGTTCATAAGGGGTTCTTGGACAACTCCTTTTGATCTCGGTGTATCACCTCTAGGGTTGTTCATAACCGATCTGCAGTCAAAAGATCTATGCCCAAACTTGTTGCATGCATAACAATGACTATTAAATCTACCAGCTCTAGCCTTGTGGTTATACACATTGTTTTACATGTAAGGGAAATTATTATAAGTCTTGCTCCTGCATACATTGGCAGTATGTCCTTCCTTATGACAGTTAAAGCATACAGGTTTGAACTTTGACTTACCTTTTCTTTTGTTGTTGTTCTCAGGTACCGGTTTCTCTTTTGGTGCATCAATATTGGTTCCAGAGGATTCACCTTCCTCATGTGCAGAGAAACCAAGTCCAGTGGTATCCCTTGATGGCTTCATTGATTCCAGCTGTTGGTCTAGTTTTGTAGAGCTCAGGTTGAAATTTGCAAGTATCTCCTTCATTTGAGAAGGTTCTTTGAAAAGAGCTTCATTGGTCTTCATTCTGAGAGATGGTTGCATTGAGTTCAGTTTGCATTTCTTCTTTCTCTTCCTTACCCTCTCACAGATAAGCGGTAATGGTACCAATTTCTTGATTCAACTTAAAGATCTCCTGCTCTTTGTTCTTCACTAGATCCTCAACTTTTCTTCTATTTTCCAATTCCTGACTCATCCTAATGGTCAGTCCTTCCAGCTTCCTCCTCAGGTTAGTTTTGGACTCATTCATTTTCTCAACTTCTTCGACTAGGGAATCCATGTTTGCTTCATCAAAAGAGTTATTTTCATTAATTTCCAACATTTCCTCAGCAAGTTCTCTTCTTTTGGCTAAAGAGGCTTTATACTTGACCTTAAGTTCATCATAGGCTCTCTTAGATTTAGCCATATGGTGAGTGAGTCCCCTCATGTTGTATTCCCCCATATCTCCTTGCAAGCGGTTAGACTTAAAGAAAGGTTGGCTCTGATACCAACTGATGAATACTAAGAGGGGGGGAGGTGAATTAGTATACCCAAAAACCTTACCAAACACTTAAGCAATTTTACTTTAAACCAGTATAGCCCTTTAAATAGTAAACTGGTTAATACACAAACAAGCCAAATAGAAAATAAAGCATTCACTCACAATAACACAATCACCATAACAAAAGATATTTTGATGTGGAAACCCAAATGGGAAAAAACATGGTGAGTAAAACACACAAGTCTACTATCTATAGAATAGAAACTAGACCGTTTAAGGCCTTACAATGTTCTTCACCAGAACAGATCCTAATCTCTGTTAGGTGATAAGTCATGTTAAAGACTATCCTGTTAGAGGATTTTAGATCCACAACTGTGAACCACCATGTTAGAGGATTTAGAACAGACTTAACTGAGCCTACCCAGTTAAGGGTTTTTGACTTGTCAAAGAGATTAGTAATCAACAAGTAAGTGATCTAAAAAGTAGCACAAAATGATTAGTTAGATCCTTGATTGCACTCTATTAATGCATTACAACATTAATTCAGTCTTCTATCCTTTTCATGTTCAATATTTTTGTCACAAGATGCTTTTTTGCAAAGACCTAATCTTCTAACACAACACACTCAAAACCCTAAACATGATGTCCTGATATAGGAATCTGATTTCATGTCGATCCAATGAGATTAGATTGCAATTTCCTAGGTACAATGAATCTAGACACAATTTGTAACATGACATAGAATCACCGCATTGGTGTCGGTGGATGATAACTCATCACACTTTACAAGTTTTCCCGTTAACACAACAAGGTATACTGATTATTGGTTTACAAACAAAGACTGGTAAATTGGAACATAGTATTTCGATCTTGAAAAGATTGGTTGCTTCTTGGGTTCCTCGTACTGCTTGAGGTCCTCGATCATGCTTTGACCGGTAAGCTCCTTCTGCAAACACCGATAGTCTTCAACAAACAAAGAGTATGCATGCATTGGCACATAATACTGGTTAGAACAATACATCACATACCACCGGTTGAGAATAACTCATACAGTAAATAAGTATGTGTCCATCAATGACAATCACAACTAAGTACAAACATCATCAAAATGCCAACAAGTTAGGATCCTCCCACCTTTTTCTCAAGGCTCCTCTCCTATAAATACTTGAGGGGGTCTATTGTAATTGATATCTTTTGGCAATTCAACAAAATTTTGCCAGTTTGTATGTGCACTCTAAGTCTTTGAGCTTAGATGTAAATGAAATTGCTTTCAATAAAAGAGGCAAGTTGTGTTGAGACTTTGTGCCAATTCAAATTGTTGTGTGACATTTTCTGGAGTTGATTGTGATTTATGTTCTATTGTTTAAGAGGGATTTAAATTTAATCTTCCAGACTTTGAGCTGCTAAATGTATTTAGAGTTATATGTTTGGTTTCAGATTTGGTCTTGCAAACTTTGAGTTGCTTATCATATTTTAAGTTGGTGTGGAAAGCTCAAGTGGGAAGATATCTTGTAGAATTTGTGTTGCTTCTATTTTTAAGACTTGTGCATGTAAGGTGAAGTGCATCATGTAGTTAGACTTTGAGCTGCTACATACTATGCTTGGTTATTAGAAAATCATCTAAAAAGGTTGATAGGAGAATAGACAATTGAAGACTTTGATCTTTCTTTATGTTTTCTCGTCCCGGGAAAGTGACAGAGGTCTTTGTGCTTTCATAGAAACTTTGCTTCCCTTTATGTTTTAAAAATCCTACAAAAAAGTTTGATTTCTATATTTTCTATTATTTATTTCCAATTGCCATTACTTTTTTGTGAAGAGAAGAGTATAGTTTTTCTTGAAAGAAGAAGAAAGACTGTTGACTCACCCATATTACATTAGTTTAGTTTGTAGATAGGGGTAGCCTTCCCTAAATTAGGAGAGTATCATACTCACATATTGTGGCTGAAACCACAATCTTGCACATCCCCCAGGTGTACAAAATTTTCAACCAACAAGGTCTAGGACTAGGTAAGTGCACAAGTAGTTAGTGACCCAAGTTGACATGAGGAAAAATGGTTCTTCTGGGACAAGGTGTCACCCCCATAGTTTAACCCGACATAGAATTGGTTGAAGATCCACAAAAGGATATTCTTTCTAGATTGACGAACTTGTCTTGGAAATGTAAAATTAAATTTGTAGAATACACATGAGAGTTGTTTTAGTTTTAGAGGAAGAAGAAGAAAATGCCGAAATGCATGATGCCTAGCTTTAGCTAGAAATCACAATGAGAAGAAACCTTATTCCTCTTGTTAATTAATAGTGTTTCCCCCTAGACCTATGACTTGTTCAAGTCATAAAGAGAGGCTCTTATAAGACATTTTTTTTTATTTAGAGTAATTTTCAATTCTTTTCTTGAAATGATCACCTTCAAAGATCGTTATTTCAAAAGACAATTAGTAATTATTATTATCTTTATATGTCAGATAGGAGGTAGAAAGAGAGAATTTTTGTTTCACTAGCTTTTGAACCTTTTAACTATTATTGGAATGGATATTTATTAAAGAGATTTGAATGCAATTTTAGGAATCATGAACTTTGAGTTATGGTTGGTGAATTATGTTATTATTTTTATGTTGAATACCCTGCCACTTAGATTATCTTTTCTTGTTATTTGTTGAATAAATCCCAAGATTTAAATATCCACATTAATATGAATATTTAGCTTTGAATGAATGGAGTAGTAATGTCTTGGTTCCATAAATGTCAACATTTTAGGGTAGAATATTTGTATTCTATTCAAATATAATTCTATTAACCCCTCCTCCCTTTTTTAACCCTTAGAACTTTTGGATTAAAAACTCCACCTTTCTTGCTTTCTGGTTAAAGGCACACCTTAAAAGAACCAAATTACATCATAAGAGAGAGATATACCTTTAAAATTAAGAGGAAAAATACTAATTTGATAGCAATTTCTCCAACTATTAATTTCTAATCAATATTTCATCTTAGGCATTGATGAGTCATATTTGACTTATTGTAGAGAGAGAAATCCGTTAACTAATAGGAGTGATCATTTATTTATATGAGTATTAATTCTTTCCCATGAATAAAAGATACCCTATGAGAGGTACAATTGTGATTCATTTCAATATCATCTCTAATATTAGCCAGGGTTTCATTTGAAACATCTACCGAAGCTTTTATGAAGTCTAGATATTCCATCAACTTCTTTAAAAATGTCATTATATATCAACATGAAAAATGAATGAAAGCTTTGAGAAATGATTTAAACGTAAGAAAAAATGTTTGAAACCTTCATAATGCAATTTACATTAAAAATTTATATGAATGAATGCAAATGACATGAAGTGAAAGAAAGTATTAACCAACACATGATTTTGAAGTGAAAGAAAGTATTAACCAACACATGATTTTGATAAAATTAATTGATGAGCAATGTAATCATGTGTGAATTAAAAAATAAATCAGATTTGTGAATTCCATTATAAAAAATTAGATCTAGAAACATGCAATCAAAAATATGCAATATGTTAAAAGTGTCAGGTTCACCAAAATGTAATGCAAGAAAATAGGGTATTCACTAGCTTAGCTATGGAAACAAGGAGTAAACCTATTTACCCTACTCAATTACATTAACGAGATATAGGATCAGTAGATTCAACATCTAATGCTTGAAAAAGGTTGAATGCTAATTGAATTCCACCTCTCATTGTTTGAGTTGAATTTGATATTGTAAAGATGTAAAGTGAAATCTATATCTAGAGCTAAAGATGAAAATTAACATGAACCAACAGTTTTAGATTTGATATGAAGTTGTAAACAAAAATTTGGAATAAGGAAAATGAGTAGAACTTGTGACTAGAATTTGAGCTTGAAAAAACAAGACAAAGAGGCTCCAAATGACCCTTAGAATGTTAGATACTAAAAAAAGTTATCTTTATAGGATTAGAATGCAATCCTAAATATTTTACTGATGATTCACCAAAATATTGTCAGACATAGATGTGTGGAGTGACTCTATCCTCTATTTTTCGTACTTATAAAAGTTGGACTTGGTCGTCTCTATCTAATTTTCCTAATTCTAGATTAACAAGTCATGAACTTAGCATCTACACCTACAAAAGAGAGAAAGATGTTGGGAATAGGGGTTTACCTTAGTCAAACCCCAAGTTCAGAATTAACCCTTAAAATTGAATTGAATTATTGACGTAAAATGCTAAGTATTATACTTAAAATCTACTATAGAGGATTGAAGGTTGATGATGTAATTCTCTTTGAATGTGATCACAAGTTTTGATGCAATAACATGATGATACATGAATGACCTAAACACAAACATATTACATTAAGATTTATGTAATTTGATGCTCCACAATGTCTAGATCTTGAAGAATATGGTGGGATGAAATGTCGTCTTGATGCTTGAATGATGATGATAACAAATTTTTGATGAATTGTGGATGTGTTGTGATATGAAAATGAATTGGAAGAATGATCTCACAATGATCTTGTATGGGTTCTCAAGGTATTTCTCTAATTAGGTCAACCTCCAATGGCCAAATTAAGACATTGTGATCCAAAATCAACTGGTAGGAAGAGGGCACCAACATGTTCAATTTGGGCTAAGTTTTGGGGGGACAAGGGCACCTAAAGCGCCCCTATCGAGGACAAGGGAATATCAAGCTCCCTTGTCCACCCAAAATAGCATGAACAAGTCAAGGACATTGTGCACTTAGATCAAGATAGGTACTCAAATCACCATGCAAATAGATGACATTAATTTTGAGGTAAAAAGGTCAGAAATAGGCTTGGATAAGAGCTAAAACTGGTCATACTAAATCATAGGCAGAAATAGTGATGTAAATTGTACAAAGTTACAATTTATGATGATATAATTATATGTATATTTTTTATGTTTTACTGAACATAGGTTTTTCACTAAACATCAAGTTCTTTGTTCTACAAATGTAGAAAAATAGTTAATTAGTAAAACAAATTCTGAAAAATATCAGTGCATTAGGTATTGATGTCCTTGTTTCATAAAAACTAATTGAGTTTTCATGCATACAAAACGAGTTATGTATTTCAAAATACACCCGTGTTTAAATTATAATCTTTTTAATGTCAAAACTTAATCAATGCAACAAAATATTATAAAAGAAAATGCAAGTGCTAGATATTAGTGTAACAAATCTATAATTATTTTGACCTATCTTCTGTGCAAGACATTGGTATGCTACCACCACCCAATTTCCACCATCTCACATAAACCATGGCATGATACTGTGCAACTTCTAAACCATTGATTATAGATCAACAATTCTATCTGTGATCAAATATAACTTTTTCCCAAATAATTGATTATAGTCCATCATCAAATAATACCCTCCTCTATCTCTATAATTTGTATTATCACATGGCATTCATTATATCCAATCATACACCAAAAAACTAATCATGAATCACATTTGTGTACACTAGCTTGCATTCTCATTAAGCACTAAAAACTATAAATCCTTATTTCCAACTTGAATTGTTGGCTCCAAGTTTATTATTGGCTTCTATAACTATTTTATTGGTTCAAATTTTATATTCCTAATGCAGGAGCATCCTTGGTTCACAACAATCTTGCATCAACCAAAAAAATTTTCCTTTTTGTTTTGTTTTCTTTTTGCAGTTTTAGTTTTCCTTTTTGTGTGTCCCGATTTTGGCTCATCGGATCCCGTGGATTCAGATTCTACTTGAAGACTTGATCATCTTTCTTGCTTTCAGATCGCATCTCATTTGGATCACTTACCGACAAGACATCGCTACCGGTTTGTTGGCATAACTGATGGTGTTGGCACAACCGGTTCATCAGTTAGTATTGTCATTGATGACTAACACTTACAGGTGAATAAGGCCAAGATCATAGGCAAGGAGGTGTGGTAAACCTCAATGGTTTACTCATGGATGCATATAGTATGGAGGATTCAGTGCTTCCCTAATATGAATTATTGACACACTTAAGCAGTGTGTTGGTCGAAGACTAATTGGTTGAAGGATAAACAGAGTAGCTGATCGGTCAGTCAAGCATCCGGTAGGTGTTGAGATCAGTTTCTTAAACTGGCAGTTGAAATGATGATGCGGTCACAAGAGGTGACTCAGATTGCAATTTAGTAGTCTTATGTACGATTGGAACACTTTGGACAGACAGGTGATTAGTCTAATTAATGATTAATGATCAATGACTGATGGAAAAAGGTGAAGAGTTACACCGGTGAACTGATGATACAGGTTGAAGGATGATATCCACCGAGAATCTCAAAATAGTGACCGGTAAGTTGGATGCGATGACCAAAGGTGAGTCAGTCAGGGTGAGATATCATCAAACAAATTGCTAGTAAAGTATACAATAGTTAACAACTAGTTAAGATGAGATTTATGCAGATTTTTTGGTTCACATTAAAAAGTCAAAACACGACCCAAAAGTTGCTAAAATAATGAGTTGCAGTGGTAGATAAGGACGAGTTGCTGGCAAGAATGATGGAGAGCATGCAAAGAAAGTGCAGGAACATTTGAATTTCAAATTTACTGAGTTTTAGGTCTGAACTCATTTAGGAAACAACATTTATGTGTTGGCAAAACATGGTATAAAGGTTTTTGGTAAAAACCAAAAAGTTTGATCATAAAATTGCCAAGTGCAATCTAGAAGAGATGCGATCCAACAAGGTGAGAAGAGTGCAGGACTACTAAGTGAATAGAAGAGTGGTGAAGAGAGTGTGAAGAGTAGAGAAGGAATGTAGAGCACCATTAGAGTTCAGAGCAAGTGTAACCGGTGGTCAAAACAAAGAGCTTCAATTAGATCTGATTAAGCTAAGAGTAGCTATTATTGCAGGCCATTCTCTCTATTGTTTTCTAATAACTACAATAGTAAAATCCCTTAACCAAGTGGACTTTAACAGGTCCCTTTGCAAAATTCCTTAGTCGGGTGACATCTTAATTGATGATTCTAAGTCCTTTAACAAGCCTACCAGTAATAGGGTAAAGGTTCTAACAAGCCTTGAAGAAACTCCCTTAACTAGGTGGCACCTGAAAGTTTGTAATCTCCTAACAGAGATGGCTCCTCACTGGGCGTACTTCAGAAGAGTATAGATTTTGTGAGTTCCTGCTCACATCGTGGTTGGGTTTCCACGTGATAAACCTTGGTGTTCATGTGATTGATTTTATGTGTGCATGTTTCTTATTAATGCTGCTTATATTGAAAAGTGTTAAGTTTGAGTAGAAAATTTGATTAAGGTTAAATCTAGTAGAACCAATATAGTGTTGATTCACCCCTCCCCTCTCAGCATTGGTTGGGATCAACATGGTTTTCATGACAATTTCTTGTTACCAGTTGTTCCTTTGTTACCAGTTGCCTGAGACCTATTCTGGTGATCTGTCGGAACCCATTCCGAAGCTTGCGGAGCCTTGGGCATTGATTTTGATGTTCCTTGGCATGTAGCCGACCTTTTACCGCACTCTACGTTTTATCCTTTCAATTTTCCAAAGGAATCTCTTGGCGGAGGCCGACCTTGTTTACTTTGCCCGGTAGGTCTTGTTCTTCGGGTTTTGATCCCTTTTGGGCCAACTGGATCCTTTGGATCGATATATATATTTTTAATCATTCTTTAGAATGTAATCAATTAGAATCAATTAGAGTATAAGATAAATAGACTGTTCCTAGAACATAGATCTTTCGATTCAAGGTCCCAGTTGTGACCTATTATACCAGGCCTGTGTGTCGGTATGTTGTAGCCCGGTTGTTACCGACCAAGTGTAATCAAATTTCATGTAATAAAACTATCTATTTTGCATTGCCTCCATCATATCTGTGTGTTTTCGTTGTGTTTACTCTTGCTAACCGGTCCAAACTGATCTCTTTGAGGTCCCTCCTCACCAGTGACTGCTTCAATTCCCTATCTCCGAGACACAAAATATATATCATACCATTCCTTGTGTAGTCAAGAATAAACCTTTTGAGCACTGGAGCCACTTCATCATTTACTAATAATAATAAGAAAATCTTGTTTACTAAGAAAACAAGTTACTAAACTTTACAAAAAGAATTCTCTCTTTAATTCAAAATTTTTAAAAAATATTATAGACAAAATCTCCAAATCAATAGTTCACACCATCTTTAAATTCTTAACGGTTTAGCTACTATAGGTGTTAGAAAGTGAATTTGATTTCAATGTCCTACTTTGGTCAAAAAGTGGGCCAACCTTAAACTACATACTAAGCACCATATTAAGTCTAGAGAATGTTAGTCAATTCTGATTGTTCAACACTTTGAAGCCTAGAAGTCAAAGCTTAGCATGTGTGATTTAAGCCATCCAAAAAAAGTGGTACTCATTATCATGAGATTACTCATTATTTTTTTATTTTTTTGTGATGTGTAATATTCAATATAAAGAATTTGAATAAATATCAATGATTGGATTTTATAGTAAAATGATAGAGAGATTGGTGTTCTAATTAGATTCTGTGGACAATAGTGATTGAATGGCTAATGAGAAGTATTATTCAACAATTGCTATACTATTGGTCATGGAAGTAATGGGAATTTTTATAGATAAATTAAATTTTGTTGGTTTTTTATCTATTTAAAAAATATTTTTCTTTAGATGAATAAAAATATCTTAACCCAAAAAAAAATAAAAATTGTATTTATCATTATTTGATTGTATTTCTATCCATATTAGAAGAAGAATGAAAAATATTATTAGACTCCAAATTTTAAAAATAAATTATTTTATTATAACAAAAACATATATTATTGCATACAAATAAAAAGATCTTTGTTTTATCTTCTTGGACCTCGCTCTAGTTGGCTCTTTTCATATAGATCCGTCCTTTCCCATCTTGCTGCAATCTATGCATGACAGCTCCAAATTGACCAAACAGTAAGTACATATATATGTTTATATGTGTCATCATTTATAGGAGTCATTATTTTGTTATAATTTATAGGCATCATCAATTTGCTCATACCTTGTGTACATTACTTATCTCCCATGTAACTGGCAGTCATCTCTAAGATAATGTTATCACACCATGACATGGACCAGGTTCATGGGCTACCTGGACTAGCTGTAATATAATTACCAAGTAACAACAGATCAAACTTCTAAACTTTAGAAAGCTAATTCCAAAGTCAATTCCAGAGATGAAGACAGGGTTCTTCACTTTATTTATGTTACAACTTGTCTGATCTACCCTCTACTGTCAGGCTCATGCCCCATGTCCATGATTTACCATCTCCTGTGGTTGAATTCGTGGCATTCTGACTTGTAAGCTGCCAGTCCCTCATATATCCAGGACGGCATTGCGGTGGATTAATTTCCATGGCACCTCCTAGCATGGCAACAACCTGTGACATGGAAGGTCGTTGCGTGGGAGTTGCCTGTGTACATAAAAGAGCCACATGAATCACTCTCACAAAATCTTCTTCAGAGAAACTGGAAAGAACACTGGTATCAACCAAATCCAGAAGTCTGCCCTCCTCATACAACTGCCAGGCCTGCAGTTCATTAACTGATAACATAAGACATTGCATTGAAAGAGTACATATTAAATAGCAATATCTTCTCAAATATCTGCTGAATCTTTGGTTCAGTGTAAATGATTTTATTTTGATGAAGTCAGTAGAATAAATCACTCGGAAATCTAAAAGAAAACATTGCTACCGAATCGAGAAGAAAGACCGTCTCATCTGGCATGTTCCTGTCTTCATGACTTCTGTTGCTAACAACTTCTAGAGCAACTACTCCAAAGCTAAAAACATCAACCTTCTCAGTGAGATGTCCACGCAAAGCATACTCTGGAGCTAGATATCCGCTGCAAGCAGTACAAGCTTAAACTTTTATTATACAAAGCATAAGTATAGTGTCAACTATCATTTTAAACCTTGTTAGCATTCTGCATTTGGGTCTTTTCAATAGAACTTTGAAATCAAAATAGCCTACTTTGACTGAATCCGAGTAGTTTCTGCTTGAAAAAATAATGAAACATGTGAACTGTGCTAGCCATATATTAAATTTATTATGCTCTCGAGTCTTACATTTACTGTAACTGGAAAAGAAGAAATTCTAAATCTCACCCTGATCAACATTTCTGCCGATATTTTTTTTTCAATTTAGTGAAACAACCACCGGAAAATCCCCTCTGTAAGTATTAATGAGACAGAAATCTTACATTGTTCCCGCCACTCTAGTACTGATGTGAGTTTTCGCAGCATCATAGAGCCTCGCCAATCCAAAATCAGCTATTTTTGGATTTAAATATTCATCTAGAAGGATGTTATTTGGTTTGATGTCTCGATGTATGATTCTAATCCTCGATTCTTCATGAAGATATGCCAACCCACGTGCAACTCCAAGGCAAATGTTAAACCGTATGGGCCAATCAAGGCTTAGCTTAGGTAGATCAGACCCTGGGGTTTACAATAAAAAACGATATAAGTCACGTTAATAGTAATCTAAATGTTTTCAGAATAAAAAATGGATTCTTATAGTTCATAGTTAGTATGTCAGAGAAATATATAAGTTTATACCAAATAATGCTTGCCCTAGACTGTTGTTAGGCATATATTCGAAGACCAAGAGTCGCTCTTCCTCTTCACTACAACACCCATAGAGTTTGACGAGATTCCGGTGTTGCACAGCAGATATTGTGGCCACCTCATTTAGAAATTCCCGTTTTCCTTGACCAGACGTGGAGGTCAGCTTCTTTACTGCCACAAGATTTCCATCTTGTAGCACACCCTACATTTTAAATCATATATTGTAATATAAGCATTTCAATTTTGATTATTCACTTTCTCCAAAACTAAAGGTCATACCCCACATATAACCAAAGGTTACATTTTAATTTACCTTGTAAACTGCCCCAAACCCACCCTCTCCTATTTTATTTTCGATATCAAAATCTTTTGTAGCTATTTTCATTTCTGATAAACTAAAAAGATGAGCTTTTCCATCCATATTCTTGAAATCTGGACAAACAAACAACATAAAATTTATAAGATCTATCTTCATGGCAACACATTTCCTAATAACATTTTCACTAACAAGAACGATGATCTAAAAGGGAAAATATTATGCAGATGATGTAAAAAATGCATGGAGTTCAGTCCCAGGCTTAAACAATGTGTATTATCACCTTCGCTGTCATAGCCTGAAGAAAATTTTCTTTTCTTTCTATTTTTTCTTACAAGCACTAAGAATAAGCATAGTAGAACGCCAACCCCAACAAGAACTCCAATAATAATTCCAGTGGTTCTTGTTCGGCTGTTGTTACTGGAACTTTCAATGCCAATAGTTGCCTTGAATTCTGCAACAAGTCAAGGGAAAACAATTTCTGAAGTGACACATTCAGAGCAATACAAAGGACATTCCAGAATGATTCAATTTAAATTAAAATTGGAAAATTATTAATCTCCATAGCGAATGTCCTAAGATTAAAATCTAACATATTAATAATATATTTTTCCAAGGCCAACATAGTATCTTACCAGGAATAACCCTAATTGCTGACACTAAAGGTCCACGCGTCTCCTCAGAGGGTATGCCAAAAGTTCCCTTCCCAGCCCAAAAAAGATGCACATCAAGGATATTTTCAGTCACGCTGACATTATAGATCTTTGTAATTGGCACGTTTGAATCTCCAGCGGCCTGCTTGATATTGAAATCTTGTAACTTTCGAATTCCCTGCACAAAATGAAAGATATAAATGATATTTAAATGGTTGAAATGATGAAATCTTAATGTCAGTCAAATATCTGCTTAACGCTCAAAAAACCAGAGTTGCATGTGCAAGGCCTTCAGAAAATAGGCCATAGTCAATCAGTAAAGAAGATTCTACATCACAAAGGGACGTATCACCTAGTAGGCAAGGGAGCTGGATGGATGGCCGTCAAGTGATTTATAGCCTGTGAAGTGCTGGTGTATCCTCACCGTTATGGATCAGTTCCCCCTTAATGAGTCCTGACTCCACTGGACAATTATGACTTTGTCCCTCTAACTCCCTTGGACCGTTAATTAGGCCAGGAAGTCACGAAGAATTTTGAAAGCCATTTACAATAACATCGAGGTCTACATGAAAGCCTAAAGGGCCCCAAGGGATACAAAGTGTCAAAATATGGGCAACGCAACCATTAAAAGAACGCCGTCAGTCTCTCCCATTCATATCATATCAATAAAAACCTCTTCTGTATTTCAAATAGTCAGTCTCTCCCATTCATATCATATCAATAAAAACCTCTTCTGTATTTCAAATATTTTTATTCACGACTTAATCCAGTACTCATACTCCCCTTTTAGTTAAAAATAATTTGATTATTTATAAAAATAAATAAGAGCCACGGATAGGAAACAAATTATTAGTTAATCTATACATCAAACGTATAGATGAAGAATTGGTTGAGTCTCAAATTGATGATTCATAAAAATAAATAAGAGCCACGGATAGGAAACAAATTATTAGTTAATCCATACGTCAAAGGTATAGATGAAGAATTGGTTGAGTCTCAAATTGATGAGTCATATGATATCTTGAAAGAATTTGCAATAAACATCAATATACACTCATCTACATGTAGATTTGTTGATGGGAATCTACGTTATTTAATCCCTATCTATTTATACATCAAAAAGTTATTTAATCTCTATTTATTTATATGTCAAAAAGTTATCAATCATGCTTATCATATCCATTATATTTTAGTCATTGTGCAAAAACACAAGAGATTCATCATAATGGTGTCAAAGCCATGAAATCCCTTACCTTGCCATGCACAAATTCTAATGAATATGGAATATTGCTAACATTAGTTGTTCCTTTTAAGAATCCTAGAGGTAAGAGCAATGGTAGCCATAGACATTAAGGTCAAGGTCGCACTTTAGGTTCAAATATCTTGTACTTTTGTCAATTTCAACCTTTTGATGAAGCTTCAAAGGAAATCGGGCATAGTCAATCTCCCTATACCATTAAAACTTCCTATTCCATGATCATATTTAATATTTGTATATATCAACCCTCTCAAAATTGGCATGGTAAGGGTATCTACAAGTGAAAGTCCAAACTATTTAACTAGATTGAAAGCCTTCATCCAAAACACGGTCAATACATATATGGTGTCAGTTAACTTACTATAGATAATATCTACACTTGTAGGCATTTATGAACAAGGCATTGATGGAAACATGTCAAAATCTGCCCGAAGGAGATCCAGATCGGTCAGAGGTGAGAAAAACCGAGAATCCAATTTTCAATATTTCTCCTATGTTTCAGTAGTTTGCATTTTCGGAGGCCTTCGAAAAGTGAAATTTGGGGTCGAAACTATCCCTGGTCACTAAACTTGATAGCTGGAGGTATGGTGTTAAGGGACTAAAATTAGAGCTTTTGAAGATCTTTCCAACAGTGTAAGCGACTTAATATTTCGAGCATAGAGCGGAAAGTTGTGATTCTGCCAAGTCAAGACCAATTTGCTATTGTTCGTGGAGAGTAGGTATGAGCGTACCATGTATCAACATGACACGGTTTCTAGTAGGTCTGCAACTTCTTACTCTTTCAAAGGAGTGTAGGAAAGGCATGTGTCAGCGCCACGAGTTTTTCAAAGGCAAGAGGAAATGAAGTCTCTATAAGCCCCGCCAGCATGCCACGTGTCGATAAAGCGTGGGCCCATGGATGTTTTGAGCCTGGAGAGATTTCAAAATCGTGCCTTTATTTCTTTCAAGGGAGGAAGCCTGCAGGAGGTATCGTGTGGTGAAACTAGGGAGCGCGAATTCGAAAGAAGCCCACGTGATGAGGCAGTTGCAACAGAAAAAAGGGGAATCCCAGGTGGCATTCATGGCATGCGCTTGAACGGGAAATAATCATAATTACAATCAGGACAACTGCATCAACCTCCATGATGATGGTGGACACGTGGCAGATATGCAGAAGCCTTTTCAGTTTCAACCGCCCTTTTGGATCAAAGAGGTTTTCTCTATATAAGCCCGAGGGCGCATCGTAAAAAGGGGTTCCCAATTGTTTTTACCAATTTTGAAGAAGAAGAACACTCAGAAAATAGCTACGAATTTAGTTCAAACCTTATCATTGTAATTCAATCAATTAATAGAAAGAAAAGCATATCGGATTATGCCCTGTTTGCCTCTGCTGTATGTTTATTTCTGTTTCATGTATGAGCTTACAACTCCGTGTCATCTCAAATGAATCTAGCTATTAATTGTTATGGTTTCTAGCTTTTATGATTTCATCACAGATGCACGGGTCATTGAATTTGTTTTTACTCTTTTAATCATCTGTAATAATTTGTGATTTGAGGTTATATTATGCCTTTTGGCAAGCAAAATTCATAGGGAATAATTGTTTTGACAAGATAATAGGAACACCCCCTGCGAGCCTTAGCGGGAGCTTCTTGCGAAAGGATCTGAATGTTTTTCCCTATGTCTGTGTCACTTTGTGCATTCTGTTCTCTTCCCAACGATGAAGAGTCAGTAGCGTTCTGTGCTCAATCTTCTGGGGCCATCCGTTCCTGTTATTTGTTAAGGGGATTTGAAGCATTGTAAAAGATTTGTTGTATCGCTTTAAGATAGATTTGCTGCTTGTTTTTATTTCTACATAGTTCTATCGCTTTCCATCCCCTTTGAATTTTGAAGAGCTGACTTCTAAAATCTTAGAGCTCATTTCATAGGCTATTTTTCAATCCCATGCTTGCAAAACTTCTTGACTGTCCTTGAAAATTGACGAAAGCCAATTTTGGGGATCAACACTTACTTATCTTATTATCAATAAAATCCTTTAATACTACATAACAAGGCTACCTTAAAATAAGAAAAAAAAGGATGCACTTCTCTTTCCTTATTTCTTACCATCCAAAATTTTAATAGGAATTTTTCTTGTAGACTTTGATGGTAAGAATGCAATATCATATTAATGTTGACAAAGGTCTAGAAAAACAAATACAAACATTCAATTGTAAAGATCTAACAAGGAAACTGTTGAAACAAAGAAAAGAAACCAAGATTTGGATGATTTTTCTTGATTCAACGATATTGCAACTTGTGATATTTGATCCCTTTAAATACACATCTAAATGCTACACTTTGCCACTATTGGTTCAATGAAGTAGAGGTGTATAATATGATCCATAGACTAATATATGAGCTAGGGTATGAACAAAAATATCCTATATTTAACAATTACAAAGAAAATACAAAAAGAATAGATCATAACAAGATGATTATCTAGAGAAAAATAATTTAGAAGAAAAAATCCATGCTCTAAAGAAAAACCAATTATATTATTTAGTAACCAAAGAGTTACAATACAACCTTCAAGTTATGTCTTTATAGGAGTATCACTAACAGAGGCTTCTATAGCAATTTTAGTAGCGTAATAATACCTACAAATACCCTATATGGTACTCCATCCTCAAGCACCATTGAATAGAAAAATATCAAACCAGAAACTATGTTTAGATCCTCCTTTATGATTCCAAATATTATTCTTCATATCATGCTTAATACAACCACCTTATTTGAACTAATAACAACAATTAATAATGAATAACATCACCATAAAATAGAAATAAAGAGGCACAAATAAACAAAATAAGATAATCACATAACACACAATTTATGTAGATAAACCCCTTCGGGAAAAAAATAAACCAAGAAGATAGGTCAAGTATGTATAATCAACAATAAATTTGATTACAATACATTCACTTCTATTATCCTCTTTTCCTCCAACATGGCAACACTTTTGTACTTGTCAACAACATTCTACCTTTCCTTGTTCTTGCAAAGTAACTAGACACATTCAATTGTTCTACATAATTTTCCACATCCAAAGATTTGTTTATATTGAATGAAAAGATCTCCAAACCCACCAAATAGGGGTGCAAGGAAGGCACTTCATTAAAAAATATCCCAACCCTTGGATTGCCCCCACGAAAGTTGAAAGGACATTAGTTTTGGATCCAAAACTTTCCCACCAACTTGGGTACCCAGTCTTGCAAGATAAACATTACATTAAAAGCAATAAATGATGGAATACCAAGAGAGACATGTTGCTTCTTCCAAGACAACACTTGGATAAGCCCAAAGGACACTCATTTTTCCCCTTTTCATGTCAATGATTATCCCATTCTAAGAATCCACATGTGGGGTAAACAATGCTAAATATTTATGCCTACAACCCATCTTTATCATTACTGGTGGAACCCATTGCCCCTTATGAATGTATTAAAGCAATAGTGAAAATAAATATTACAAAATATTTTACCAATACACCCTAAGTGACCTAGAAATTTTTTTGATATGTTGCAACAATGCAATATGACAGGATTTACAAGGTAGATGACACCTTAATCCTAAAAGACAGAAAGGCTGAGCAAAGGGGAAATACAATACTAATATATAACTACTAATAAATTTGAGCTCCATAGACTCACTACAATACCTAAATGTTTTTTGTGTCCACCAACTTTGTCAATGCATCGGCAACATTCTAGAAAGTGTCAACCTTTTCTAGAATCATCTTCCCATCCTCTGCCATGTCACCAACAAAATGTTGGCAATATGCTTCATCTTCATATTAGGTTCTTTCCCAAACATATGGCAAACATATGGCACTCTAATTGTTACAAGAAAAATTAACAGCTCATTGGCTTAGATTAAGATAGATGGTTTACTTGTAAGTATGAATAGATATAACCTCAACATATCACTTATTCATCCAATTAATAACATCATCAAATAAGGTAAACACATTCGTTTGTTGATCTTCTAAACTGGATTATTTTTCTCAATCTAAATCCATAAATATCCTCTTAATGTTGGTCCTTTGTAGAATTACCA
Source organism: Cryptomeria japonica (assembly GCF_030272615.1). Lineage (NCBI taxonomy): Eukaryota > Viridiplantae > Streptophyta > Pinopsida > Cupressales > Cupressaceae > Cryptomeria > Cryptomeria japonica. The sequence goes on from NC_081413.1 coordinate 635,336, forward strand.
ATATAGCAAATAAATTATTCGAAAGCATCCCACAAAATACTTGAAGACACTATTAATTGCATCCCAATGATCTTGTCCAAAATCAGCCATGAAATGACTTAGCATTCTCATTGATCGGTCAATGTCTAATCTGGTACAAAATATAGCATACATCAAACTCCCAACAACAGTAGAATAATGCACAAATTCCATGCCCTTCATCTCATTAAGTGTAGTCACACATTTATTGAAAGATAACTTATTATACATTAAAATAATCTAAAATACTCCATGTGATCTACAAAATGGCTAGGCCTCTAGAAGCACACTCTACACACATAGAAAAAGTATTTGAGAAAGGCCAAATGAAATTATAGACCTTGAGAAAGGTTTCCAAAGTTTTTTGAAGAAGCAAGATATCTGATGCAGCCCCAAGCCCAAACCTACTATAATAATCAAGAAACACACAACATTTCCAGTATACATATAACATCGATTTCATACAACTACCAAGAAAAGTGATTTAATTCCATATCTAAACAACCTTTACAAGGCTGAATTTTTAATATTCTCATAAAATAAGTCCCAAAATCTAGGGTTCTCTCCCCTCTTTTATTTATTTCCTACTCCTAAGTATTCAATCTTACGTATCCTCCATTAACTCCCCCAATCTACCTAAAAGACTCCTAAACTGACTCAACATAACTAACAACTCAATCCTACGTATCCTCCATTAACTCCCCCGGTCTCCCTAAAAGACTCCTAAACTAACTCAACAAACTAACAAACACTGACAAAAAATGGACATCTGTTAAAAACAAGGTCCAGTCACAACAAACAACTTAACATTTATAGATAAATCATAAAGAAAAGTTCCCTAAAATCCCAAACAACACCCATCCAACTAAACATGGGTGAGTAGTTGGAGTAAATGCTCTGCATCATCCTCCCCTGGTCTTGAAAAGTTTGAATATCACAGTCATCTTGATTCGAGTTCATAATCTGGAACAACTTGACTATACTTTAGCAAATTAGATTCTGAGATCCAAGAGTTATAACCATTAGGAAGGCCTTCCCACTTAACAAAATACAGTTTGTAACATCTGGATCAGGTAGCCACCAATTTGGTATCTAGCACTCATTCAATCTGCCCCCTTTTCTTATTTGAGAGGTGTTTGGTCCAATTGTCATTATCCTTCTCCTTTTTATCGTTTTCTACATGATCATCACAATTTCTAGCTAAGTGTGAATATAGGTCAGCAACGTTAAAGATGGGACTAATGTCCAAATCTTCAGACAATTCAATTTGAAAGGCATTGTCATTTATTCTGTTGATGATTTTGCAAGGTCCAATTTTCTTGGGCTTCAACTTGTTATAGGCACCTTGGGGGTACCTTTCTTTGCATAGATGTACCATGACCGACTCTCCTTCTTGAAAGGCTTTTCTTCTGCGATGCAAATCTTCCTTCTCCTTATATTGTTCATTCATGGACTGCAATTTGAGTCTGACTTGTTGATGTATTTCTCAAATATTTTCCAAAAAATATGTAGCTTCTTGGTTATTGTGTGGGCTTATTGGTAAGTCAACTAAGTCCACATATCCTTTAGGATTTGCAACATCTACAATTTGAAAAGGAGACTTACCTGTTGATCTATTTACGCTGGAATTATAAGAAAACTTAGCTTGAGGTATCACCAAATCCCATTTTTGAGGATGGTCTCCAACTAAACACCTTAGTAGGTTGCCTAAAATTCTATTAACCGCCTATGTTTGACCATTAGTCTGGGGATGGTATGATGAACTGAATTTCAATCTTCTATCTAACTTCTTCCACAATACCCTCCAAAAGTGATTCAAGAATTTGGTGTCCCTATCACTTGTTATAGTTTTTGGAACACCATGCAACCTCACCACTTCTTTGAAAAAAAAATGTGCCACTTGACTTGCATCATTGGTCTTCTTACATGGTATGGAATGGGCCATTTTTAAAAAATGGTCCACCGCTACAAAACACTGAATCATTGTCTCTTTGGGTTCTTGGAAGCCCCAAAACAAAATCCATAGAGATATCAATCCATGGCTCCTTTGGCACGGATAAGGGCATGCATATGCCTATATTTTGATTTCCTCCTTTTGTTGTTTGACACGCTCTACAAGCAACGACAAACCTGTTCACATCTCTTCTCATATCGGGTCAAAAGAACTTTTCACTAATTAGCACACAAAATTCATATCCCTCCCAAAGTGTCCACCTAAACCATTTGAGTGAATCACTTTCAAAATCTTTTTCCTTCATGATCCAAATCCATCTAACAACACGTAATCTTCAAATGGTTGCATATGAGTATGGTTTGGATTGTTTAAAGTTACCAAGATGCTGCTAAAATGAGGATCATCAACATATCCATCCTTCATCTCTTCAAACCCAACTAGACCATGCTCATAACCCCCAATAGATGACGTCTTCTACTCAATGCATCGGCCACTACATTGGTTTTACCACTCCTATGCTGCAAAACAAAAGTATAGGCTTGCAAGAATAAATCCCATTAACATGTTTATGAGATAGCTTACCTTGTGATTTGACGGACTTCAAGGCCTGATTGTTAGTCATCAAAATGAATTCCTTATGTAAGAGATAGTGCCTCCAATATTTTAATGCTTGTAACACAACATAGAATTTCTTATCATAAGTGGTATACCTCTTTTTAGCCGCATTCAATTTCTCATTGAAAAAGGCAATTGGTTTACTCTCTTGACTTAACACTCCTGCAATAGCTACCCCTGAAGCATCACATTCAACTGTAAAAAGTTTCTCAAAGTCAAGTGTGGCAAGGATACATGCTTTTGTAACATTCTTCTTAAGAAGTTCAAAACTAATATTAGCTTCCTTGGTCCAAGTAAAGACCTCCTCTTTTGTGCAATCAGTCAATGGTGCACTTATGCGACTGGAATTATTGATGAATCTCTTATAGAAATTTACCAATCTGATGAAATAACATTTCACAAAAATACTAGCTTATCTTTGCAAAATTCACTCTTTTCTTGATTGATACATAACCTTTCTACCTTAAGTATATCAAGTACTATCCTCAAGTATTCTACATGCTCCTTCAAAGATTTGCGAAAAATTAAGATATCATCAAAATAGACTTATCACAAATTTTCCAATGTACGTTCTAAATACCTGATTCATTGTTCACATAAATGTAGTTGGAGCATTGGACAATCCAAAAGGCAGATGACCACCCATTCAAATAATCCATCCCTAGTTTTGAAGGCAATCTTCCACTCATCACCTTCTTGAATCCGAATTTGATGATAACCACTTCCGAGGTCAATCTTGGAGAATATCTTAGCACCTGCCAAGCAATCTAATAAGTCATCCATCCTGGGTAGTGGATATAGATACTTCACTATGATTTTTTTAATGGCCCTTGAATCCATACATAGTCTCCAATTCGCTCCCTTCTTAGGGGAGAGTACAACAGGTGTAGCACAGGGACTCATACTTTCTCTCACAAATCCTTTCTCCATTAATTCTGTGATTTGTCTCCTTATTTCCTCATTCTCTAGAGGAGTCATTCTATAAGATGCTTGATTTGGAATTTTAGTGCCAAGAATTAGATCAGTTTGGTGAGTAATGCCTCTAGAGGGAGGGAAACCAGCTAGTAGATCATTTGGCATCAAGTTTGAATATTGTTGTGTAATATCCTTTGTCCAATCTGATGTAATTTTTTTCCATTTATAGCTCAAGGAATATTGTCAAACAATTCACATATAATCTTCTAGCGTACTGGTATGAGTTATCAGTCTCATATAATTGCATGTTATTGACACGAGGGCACAAATAATGCTTGCAAATGATTTCTATAATATCTAAACTATAAGTACAATACATAAATGACTTATTTTGATCTTTCCAATGCATATATATGATTTTTTAAATGAAAAATGTGCACCTACAACCAAGAGACATTTTCACAAACACTTGGCATGCAAATTACTATCATTATGAATATGGACATATAATCAAGTAATAGCCTACAACTTATTTCTCCTTTATTATATGCAATCACCAAATACAATAATCATATAGATGCCTTGCCTCTTGACTTACATTTATTAAACAACTTTAATGATATGTCTGATTAAAGACATCAACAACAACAAGTTCCCTATATGATCAATGCACTACTAAATACATGAAAACTTGGTAGGAGAAGTCGCATTAGAGAGAGAATAAATCTGCAATGAAGCTCCATTGAAAATGACCTCCTCAAGAGCCCAAATCATGGCCTTTTTGCTGCCACCCCTAATCTGATTGCTTCAAAGAGTAAATAAGTAAATACCAGCTTCTTTGCCACCTTTCAAGCATCAAAATGCATTGTTGTATTCTCCCAAATAGAGTGCTCCAGCCTAGGGGCAAAATCAATGCCCAATGTTGATGCAATGTGCAAAAACGTGGCTCTTATAACTAATTTGAATAACTAGAAATGTCTGGTAAATAAATCAGATTGCTCTAGATGGATATCCAACTCTCTAGCACAAATTGTTGGAACATAAATCCTCCCAATTATTGTCTCAATTCGAATCACCAAGTCTGCAAGTAAATTTGGCCCTTGGCCACAAATTTAGCCCAAGTTGAACTCCTGAGGTAGAGCCCACACCTAGCGATAATTCAGAATATCTTTCACAACCTCAAAATCGCATTACCAATTGAGAGTTTTTGTTCCCAATGACTGAAGATAAACAATAGAAACCCTTGGCTCCACAAGCTATCAAACAATGAAGGTGTCAAACATTTGATGCCAGAACAATGAGCCTCATCCCCTATTTATTCTTTTCTGCACATGGTTCGGTCTCCTTCTAGAAGATTCTCTTTTAATAATATTTAATTGCACCTTAAATATAATACTTAATTGCACTTTAGATAGTGTTGAAACATCATTATAATATAAAGTGCAATTGAGTTCATACATGACATCATATGTGAGAATAATACATTATCTCAGCAAAAATCATATAAAAATAAAATATGAAGCCACAAGAAACTTCCCAAGCACCCCTCTTATTAACTCCTTGGCCTACGAGGGTCAAGTAATAGGCCAAACCCCTCTACGATTTGATCCTCATGAAAATGGGGACATTACATGTTGCAACAATTACTACACTTCCAAAGGAATTATTTGCTGATATGATTTCTCTTGTCCTTCTGGGTACAACAAATTTAACATATATCTCCCTTAGATTCTCTTAAAAACTCTTTCCATTCTACTATAGATAGTGACAAATCTGTTATTTTTGCTGATCCTTCTTCCTTAAAAGGCTTCAAAATATGGAGTTTTCCTCCATGTTGTATCTCATAAGTATTTTATCTACCACGATGGGTTACATCTCTATCATATAGCAAAAGCCTACCCAATAACAAGAGACAAGCATCCATTGGCACCACATCACAAAACATCTTGTCTTCATATGGGCCAATTTCGAATTCAACTAAGCAAGATAGGTTCACAAGCACACTATGATCCTTCTTTAACCAAGAAATCTTACAAGGATTTGGTTTTGGCATGCAAGCAAGATTTTATTTTTGTACCATTTTTGTACTTACTAAGTTATCCGTGGACTCCCCATCCACAATCACCTTGCACACTTTGTCTTTACACTTGCATTGTGTTCGAAAAACACTATTTCTCCTCCAATCAGCTTTGGTGGTTTCTTTGTCCCCAGCTACCATGATCCTTCTCAACATCAAAATCTCTCCTATCTCTGCTTCCACCTCTTCTACAAAGGGCTCTTCTCATAGCTCTTTTGGGGTTTTGAGAGGGTTGTACAACTCTATGGGCTTCATTGCAAATATAGCACCTCAAAGGTTTCCAACCTCCCAAGAATGGTTGTCCTCTTCCTTTACCTCTAATGTCACTGCTCCCTTGGAAGTTTGGCTTCTCATTATACACGAGCTCTTCTTTAGTAGTTGATTTGGAGGGAACCCCTCTTCCTCTATGTGAACTACTACCACCTCTTTTGTTGGCCACTCTGCTGACTCTATTCAATTTCTCTTCAGCCTTCAAGGCTAGTTGATATGCTTCATCCACGATGCTTATTTTGAGTAGAGTCAACTCATTTTGGAATTGGAATCTTATTTTGAGTAGAGTCAACTCATTTTGGAAATGGAATCTAAGTCCATTAATATATCTAGCCATAGTATATGCATCTTCTTCCTGCAAATTAGTCCCGATTTGTAGCTTCATGAATTTTTTGGTGTTGGTAGATATGGAGGACTCCTTATGTTTTAGGTTTTGAAATTCTTTGAAAAGTTTATGTTGATAATCTGATGGCACGAATCTAGCCTTTAAATGCTTCAACATCTTTGGCCACAACTTAATTTTCTCCTTTCCTTGACTCCTCCTAGTGTTCAAGAGATTTTCCAACCATAGAGCTGCATGAGACTTCATCTTTGAAGTTGCAACTTTGACCCTTTGTGGACCATCTTCTTCAATTCCTTCCATATCATAGTATTTTTCTAACTCTTGAATCCAGTGCAAGAACACCTCAGGATTTCGTTCTCCTTTAAAATCAGGAACTTCAACCTTAGCTCTAGTTCCTTGTTTGCTAAAGGCTTCAATAAGTCTCTCCATAGGGTCCCCTTGTTGCCCTTGGCAGACACCCACGCCTAGGCAAAAGACATAATAGGAGGAGGAATTTCTCTTGCACAACGTGGAGCTCCCAAAACAAGAAAAGTTTCCCATCCCTAACTAGAGGCATTCGAAGGAGTGGAGGCTGGGATCCTCCTTTTAGGAAAGACAAATTTCTTCAACTATTACTTCTTATTTCTTTGGACAATAACTCCCAACAAAATGAGAATGAAGACACCGTACCCTCACATAATCTAGAGTTCAATGATCAATGAGATAGATGGGATCAATGCAGATCTTGCTGGGAAAGGTAATTGAGGTGACAATTAAAACAATCCTCCCTTTGTTGCCGTGGTTGTCCAGATGGATTTGAAGATAGGAATGATGCGATGGAGAGAGTTGTTTTATGTTTTATTTAGTTTTCTGCTTAGTTAGCAAACTTCTACGATAGGCCTATAGGCTTTTTTTAAGGTTTTTGTTTTCGTTTATACCTTTTTTAAAGGAAGAAGGCAAGCAGTCTATAAAACAATGCTCTGTTATTGTAATTTACAATCAAGTTTTTCAATATCATTGTTTGATAACATATTTGTAGTCTTCTTTTCAGCAGTATAAATTATAATCTTTTAAGCTTTACCAATTACTTTCCATCTAATGATCTGATTTTAGTATTTTTTGGTGCCTTAGGACATAGAACTTGTCCTTTATTGTTCATAGGGTTTTAGCAAACTTTCTGAAGGTTTATGTCTGATATAATAATTGTTAATATGGATAGGCTTTTCTAGGAGTTCATGCCCGTTATGAGTTTCATGGTGTGTGATCCCTTTCCGCCTGTTTCTTTTACGCAAAGTTGTAATTATTCCTTTTATTTTGAAGTAGCATAATCTAAAATTTCAATAAGAAACATCAGAAGTGATATATTCCTCTAGTATCAGGAGACATCTAGTGCCAGGAAACAAACAAAATGCTTTAACTGTCTTACACTTTAAATATGCATTAATAGCCTTAATACGGCATTGTTTATTATTGAGGTACCTTGCAAATTATATGTATACATTCCTGTGTCCACAAGGTTTGCTGAGAAATACCTGTACAAAGGCATCAAAGAAGCGCAATCCAAGGCTTCGCCAGACTTGTCCACTTGGAATCTGGATTTCTTCAAAGTGGAGTTCTACACTGTATATACCATTCTCAAGACCAAGTCCATAGTATCTCAGGGAAATGGGAGAAAGACGTGCTGTTTGATATATCGATGGGTTTTGATTGGCATTTGCTGTGTATTTATATTGATCACTTCTTTCAATACTTAAACCTGAATCATTTACAAAAAATCCCACTGAACCAACTCCCCAGCTCTCTTCAGAACTCATATAGAATGATGCAGCACTTAGTGTTTCATTATCACTCTCAAAAGTGACTCTTGTTGAAGAGTCAATCAACTTCGGACCTCCACAATTGATGGCCAATGAAGAAACTGTCAGGAAAGAGATCAAAAGTTGAATTATATAATGGACAGAGGTACCGCTCATTAATTCAATTATCATTGTTTTCGGTGAAATTACACAATACAAGAATACAAAGTAGAAGTTAATGATCTGCTTCCTAATTTTAACTGCTATTGAAGCGAAACTAATCAAAGGTGCAATAATATTGTGTTTTGTAATTTTCTAGGATGCGTGCATTCTGATAAAAGCATTTTCGCGTCAAACTTCTGTCGTGATTGACGTTGGTGACCCAATTATTCACACGGTGCCTAATATACTTCCTATACCAATGTTAGGAAGAAGATTATGCAAATAATTTTAAAAATGATGTAACTTATTATAGTAAGCAAAGAAATACATTAAACACTAAAATAATAAATAAAATCATAATATAGAGATTTACATGGAGAATTTTGTTTTGAAAGAAAAAACATTTCAAAACTTTCATAATGTCTTATGAATATGATAAAAATTAAACACGTGCAATGCAAATCTTCTGGGGAGTATGATATTAACAATATTTAAGGAGTAATTCTGATAGTTGGTAGCATTTGTGTACTAGTAAAGTCAACATACTAAACTATGTGAGATTTTGCCAAGATCAAGAGGCAATAGAAAGCACAAATAAGAGAACAAAATAGATGATAGAAATAAACTGTATTCTATCAAGATGAAAAATATGATCAACTAGATCATTAAGCATTCGTTACATACAATGTAGATGAGCCTGCTTATATAGGCAAGGCTAGGGATATGTGAGCACACAAACATGACATGTGAACCAATGGCACTCTAATGGCTCTGATACCATGTGAGATTTTGCCAAGATCAAGAGGCAATGGAAAGAACAAATAAGAGAGAACAAAATAGATGATAGAAATAAACTGTATTCTATCAAGATGAAAAATATGATCAACTGGATCATTAAGCATTCGTTACATACAATGTAGATGAGCCTGCCTATATAGGCAAGGCTAGGGATATGTGAGCACACAAACATGACATGTGGCTCAATAAGAAACAAGGGTAGGTAGGAAATAGGTGTGGGTAGGTAGGAGAAATAATATAATATTCCACATGAGGTGGATCACCCACTAAATGTAGAGTGTAACAACAAGATCACACCATAAAAGGTGGAAATTCTCCTACACACACTATCCCAATATGGCACAAACACCCAAGTGTCTCATACCCAAACTACTATGAAATGAATTTACTAAGTAAACTTAAGTAAGTGTAAAAATATCCAAGATGAATAATTATTTACACCAACAAACTATTATCCCACAATCTCAATATATAGGCAGACACAATACAAGATACGATATATAGTATTGTAAACCAAGTGGTAATATCATAGGGCAAAAGTAGGTGCCCAACTAGTCACAAACCCAAGAAATAGCTCCTAAAAGATGAGGCACAAATTCCCACACCCCCCACACATGTCGAATCACCAAGAATAATAGATGCCTTCTACCTTGTCACAATTCATCATTAAATAATCCATCTAGAGACATTATTATGTCCAAATTAATCTTTCGTATTTTTAGTTCTTATAACTGTCACATAACCTATCATAACATCCTTAAAAATAATCTTCCTACAAAATTTGTAAGACTGAGACACATAATTTCTCATAATTCTCTCTCATATAACTTCATATAAATTGCAAGAGCCAAGGAATAATATTATCATGAACTTAATTACTAGGGTTGAGAAACCCATAAACTCTAAACATCATGTGAATTTCTCTATGCTTACATGCTTAGTTAATGAATTTGCAACAATCATCAAAGTCTTAACCTTAACAACTCCACCTTGCCATCTTTGATAATATTTAAATCACAAAATAATATTGTACATCAATATACTTAGTTTTTGACATGAAATGTTGGGTTCTTAGCTAGGCAAACGACACTCTAACTATTACTACACCCTATTTTAATCCAGTATTTGAAAACAATCTCTTGAGATAATTGACTTTTTTTATGGACATAAGTTGTTTCTATATACGTTGCCTTTGTAGTGGACAAAGAAACTACAATGTGTCACTCGTCCAATTTATTGCACCACTAGATAAAATAAAAATCTTAAGTACCAATGGATCTTTTGCTATTAACATCATGTTCCCATTTTGAATCCACGTAACAATGACTATTAATATTAAGAGAATTCTAGTCTCCTATCAAACTACCAACACAATGAATGCTATGGGGTATCTCATCAATATTTGAACATTCTTTTAACTATAGCTCAATGAACTTTACTAGGATTAGACATATAATGGAAAAAAATCTCATTGCTTGTGTAATGTTTAGTCTAATATAGACCATAGCATACATTAAGCTTTCAATTAAAATCTAGGAAGACACATTTCTCATGTCTTCCATCTCCAATGCATATGTAGGAAAATGTGGAAATATAACTTCATTTCAATTGATAAAAGAACACACAATAGTCTAAAATATTGTATGTTAAACCTATACAAAATATGTACTTACTTTGACCAATGTATAGGTTTTTGTGCAATCTATCTCTTATGATCTCCATCCCAATAATATTTCTCATAACATAAAGATCTTTCGTTTCAATTTTTTTTTAAGAGTTGAGATTTAAGATTTGAAATCAAAACTTTCTCATTGCCAATAAACAACATATCATCAATGTATACAAAAATAACTAAAGAATAATCACCAACAATTTTATAGTAACACTAAAAAGATTTAGAATGCTCAATATCAAAACTCAACAAATACGTATCAAACTTTTGCTATCACATCCTAGGAATTTGTTTGAGGCCGTACATGGGTTCCTTCAACTTCAAAAAAACCATTTTTATCATTAAGAATGTAGTTCTCTAATTGTGTCATATAAAAATCTTCTTTCAAATCACTATGAAGAAAAGTTGCCTTTACATCTATTTGCTCAATCTCTAAATTATAAGTTGCAATAGAAATCATGAATCTAATGGATGTCATTTTAGAAAGAGGAGAAAACATCGGTCCATAATCAAAAACCTCAACTTGAGAGTAACCTTTTCAACCAACCAAAAAGTTGTATTTCTCAGTACTATTATATGAACCAATATTTTTCAAACACCCATTTATGTCAATTAGGTTTACATCCTTCAAGAAATGCTAAGGTCTCTTGCGTCTTTAGTTTTCAGAGATTTTGTTTCTTCTCCCATAATTATCATATAGGACTCTATGCCATTTCTACTCAACGTTTCATC